>NC_091825.1:125874343-126474343 GCF_038994185.2 Dermacentor albipictus
CCACGAAAATAAGCCTGTTAGGAATAATGAATCCTTAATACCACCTTTAGTAAGCTACGATGCTTACAACCAAAATGGGAATGACATCCTGCAAAGAACAAATGGTCACGACTTGGCAGGCGGCAAGACCAAGCCCTTCATGCCAAAAGTGAATGAAATGAGCACATTGTGACCAAGCAAAAACACTTTATTAAAATGTAATGCTTATGCAAGCTTCGAACAAACTGTGTGAGAAATGCAAATAGAAGTAAAAGTACATCAACAATGACAAAAGTCGCAGAAAGGATTCGTAATGAACTCGAAAGTGAACATTCACTAGCACATAAACAAAATTCCAAGTACACATACAAAAATGAACAGAAGAACCTGGAGTGTACTAAACTTTCTCATTTATCATAGTAAAGAGCACGTGCTATTAGATGGACTAGAGTTATGCAGAAGTGACATTCGGAGCGAATGGAAGTAGACTGGAAAATGCAAGAGTATGAGTCGGATGGTAACTGCCTCCAAGCAATGTTACCAATCAGCTAGAAGCTTGAAAAGAGCACAAAAAGAAATACCACCGCATACCATCATAAAATAATCCTGTGACAGAAATAAAAAAATGGGAACAATGCAAAATTAGAAATATTGCCTTTAGGATATATCAAAGAAGGTAATGGCGAGAAAAATAACCATACAACAAAAAAAGCAATAAAGTGAAATTAGTACAGAATACTTAAACGGGGGATTCAGTGTAACAAGTGAACACTACTGTAGTACAGCGAACGATGAGACAGTAATGCTGCATCTTGCCACTCCAGAACGTGAGAAATGAATATGCAAGCCTCATATTAGTAACTTACATAAACATGAAAATTAACTGGAATGCACTGGAAGCTGCATTTGTGTAACAAAGGAAGCAATGCTCGTAATAAATAGTAAGTGTTTTATCTGAAAAACCCTGTACAAGAGGCAAAGTTGTACCTCTCTGGCAAAGACAAAGTTGCAACGAATATTTTGCAAACCAGCAAATACATTAATTAGCACACTGACATGTCACACTTTGCGCACATCTTCAGTCTCCTAAAGTAAAAAAAAAGCACTCTGAATGAGAAAAACGTTTAACACATGTAGCCCAGAGCAAATTCTTTGCCAGTTCCCCCACACTTTCACATCCAAAAACATTTGCCACAAAGTCCAGGCACAGTTCCACTGATGTTTACCAATTCACCCCCACTTTCACGTCCAAAAATATTTGGCACCCAGTCGAGGCAGAGCTTCATAGATAAACAGCTTGAGTGCACCCTACTGATTATTCTGCAGTCCCGCTGGAAATAGAACTGCCGCACAAGCTGGTAGTGGTTTAAATGTAGACACACTTGCTGCCCTGGACAGGTATGCTCAGATATCTGCACTGGTGCTCCGTTTTGTGAAGTAGACACATTGATGCACTACGCTGGTAGTTGAAATGTTTTGAATGCACAAGTATTGGCTTCACCAGAAAGACTTGCCCACATACCACCACTGGCATATATATGCACTTGCTCTTCACTCAGTAGCATTGAACTTAAAGTGTTCCCTATGTGGGAGCCATGTGTAAAACCGGCGTCACGCGACCACTCTCGATCGCCATCACGCCCGATCCAGATCGAAATTATCGACGCGACTGGCTCACTGTCGTAGCTTGCGCAAAGGAGCCAATCACGACCGAGAAATTCGATTTGTAACGGATTGGATAGCGGTTAAAAGAGCCCCGTGTGAAACCGGTATCAAATAATGCACAGGCGTACGCTAGGAAAATGTGTTGCACAAGGACAAAGAACTGCGGCATGCCCTGCTGTGCGAAGCGCGCGAACAGAACACATATTAAAAAAAACCGCGCCAGCGCTTCGCAAACTCCACGCGCACACATTGCACCCGCACGAACTCGGCAGGCCGCCGACTAATTAAAGCGCGAAGGGCGCACAGCGTAAATTCCGACACATGTCCCAAACGGCAAATAATCGTACTACCTGAAGCATACTCGACTCACGTACGCAGTATCCACAAGCGAGTTATGCAGCGTACGTGCTGTATCCATTCGCCAAGTAGTAAAATTGATAACAAGCACAAAGCTACAAGGGACTCAATACATTAATACCATTTGAGGCGTCAAATAAAATAGAGTTTGGCCGTTTCATATATTGGACACAATATATGGACACACGTGGTACCCCGTAAGACCATGAAATACCGCTCACGTGGGTAAAGGGGGCGAAAACACAATCGAGAACCTGAAGCGTAAACGATAAAAGCACGGTATATATGATGCACGCAAAATTCTGTCAGTGCGCTGTAGCGCGAGGGAAGAAAATAGGGCGAGCACTTGACCTCACCTTTTGGGATACCGTACTAGTACTGAATAATAAAAAAAGCCTGTTTGAACCAGTTATCTTGTCTGCAACCCTCTTGCTAAACGGGAGACTAAAATACCACGATGACGGCTCTATTGCGGAGACTGGCAAGGTGCGCACAGACAGCAATTTTGCCATCTTTCTTCGCATTCTGCAAAATGCTTTCTTGTTAGGATCACGCATTGCGGCCGATCCCGACGCTAGGGACACACAGGCACGATTTCTTCCCTCAAACTTTCGTCCTTATACTGCCCTTAACGCCTGAATTACAGCGTCAGTGAAAAGGCGCCTCAAATAACATGACAATGAACTCGAAGAGCTGATTAGTGCCCTCCACTCGGCGCCCTGCAATTGAAAACACTACTGAATTCGAAATTAAAACTACACAAACAGATCGCACAACCCAAACTAATCACAGAATGTCGTTTTCTTGACGGCGAAACACTGCAACACTTACATGACAAAGGGCAGCGGCAGCACATTCAGAACAGCCGCAAACATACCACAGCGCAATGCAAGTGCGATAACGCAACTATGCCAGGCTTCACGAATAACGTGGCCGCCATGGTCCGATAACAATTGAAAACACTACTGATTTCCGAATTAAAACCACACAAACAATTTCGCACAACCCAAACTAATCACAGAATATCGTTTTCGTGACAGCAAAACACTGCAACACTTACATAGCAAAGGGCAGCGGCAGCACATTCAGAACAGCCGCAAACACACCACAGCGCAATGCGAGTGCGGGGACGCGACGACGCCATGACGACGCGACTATGCCCGGCTCGCCCGGCTGCCCGGCAACACGAATCACGTGGCCACCTTGGTCACATGATAACTAAAGAGATAGAGCGAGTCATATGAAGTCGTTTTCAAAACGTATTCACCCCTCGTTTTTAAGCTGCCTGGCTTCCAACGTTATCCAAACGTATTCACCCCTCGTTTTTAAGCTATCTTGTTTGGAACGTCTTTGATGCGTCGATTTTGGTCAAAAATCCGTTTCAGACGTTGAATCCCTTAATACGACGTTTTCAAGACTTTGTGTGCTACCTGGGTAAGAACCGACATGAGACGACAAAAGTTTCAAAGTTAAGTTGCCTTCACTTCTGCAAAATTGAACGGACTAACGTTTTGCAAACACACACACACAGACACACACACAGACACACACACACAGACACACACACACAAGCACACACATTATTATATATATATATATATATATAGTTCCTGTTTTGTATTTTCAGGTTAGAAAAGTGCGAGGCGGAACTTGACGCCGAAACAACTGAACCACTCAGCTTCTCTTCCTCAGCCCTAGAGTGAATGTTTTAAATTATTGACTTATAAATACGACGGAATATCAGCTTGTGCGCAGGGAAAATGCAAACCAAGTGTGTTGAAAATACTTACCTACATTCCTGATTAACATTTCACCCCGCATGCTTTTTTTTTTCTTGCATGTCAAGCTACTGAAATTTGCAAGTAAGCTCAGACGTTCACGACCGCCGTAGCCAGCTACATCTCTTGTATATTTCGTACTGCATAGTCTCTCAAGCTTTATTACAGCTTTTTTTTTTTGTTTTTTTAAGGTGAGAGCCTTAAGTGGATCGTTGCAGTGGCTCATACCCCCCCCCCCCCCCAAAAAAAAAGAAAAGCGGCGTCTAGTCGGGTGATGCAAAAAATATCATCATTAGGAACGGCTCATACCCCGTCAGCACGAAAGTCACTGACACCAGACGTGACGTACTTCAGAGTGTCAGCAATGCTGAAGCATGTTTCCCGACTAACATTGTCTCTTCCGAATAGCTCGCAACGTTCAACTTCCATTTAGGGTTTTCCATATACGACATACTCGCCGCATAAGTTCTGCGGACAGAAATCTGCCATTAGAAGTGTGCTAATTTTCAGTGTTATGTTAGAGAGAGAGAGAGAGAAATAACTTTTATTTATATAGCCGGCAGATTCGTGGGGGGGCCAACCCCGCCTAGATGGCGGCCAGAAGCCCTTGAGCTCTAGCGGCATCCTCGGCCTGCTGGACAGCCAAAAGTTGGTCTTCGGGGGCCGAGCTGGACAACACGGTCTCCCACTGCTTCCGATCCTGAATTTTCCGGCCCTGTCGTGGCGCCCGAGGGCAGGCCCAGATAATGTGATCCAGGTCCGCCCTTTCTTGACAAAGTTTACAATTGGCCGAATATTGGTCTGGGTAATAATGATTGTAAGACACCGGGTTCCGATATGTATTTGTTTGAAGGAGGCGCCATGCCACCGCCTGCTGCTTATTAAGTGATGGGTGTGCGGGAGGAAAACGCACCCTTCCCAATCTGTAATGATTAGTAATATCCCTGTAGCCAACCATCCGGTCCCCTGTCAGCCCCAACTGCGGCGCCCCGGTGGCTCGGTTTGCGAGTCCTCGAGCCACGGTGTCGGCCGCCTCATTGCCGGGGAGAGAGGAGTGCGCAGGCGCCCAGATGATATGGACAACCCGCTCACCGCGAAAGTTTGCCAGGATACGTTGTGATTCCGGCGAGATGCGTCCCTTTGCGTAATTTAAAATGGCGGTTTTAGAATCACTGACTATTATCGTGGCCAGTGTGGAAGCCATTGCGAGAGCAATGGCCGATTCCTCAGCCACCTCGGCTCTGTTAGTTTTAATAGATCCGCTGACCTTACGCTCACCTTGCGAGTTCACTGCAACGATACACATATTCTGAGTAGTCTTGTACTCTGCCGCATCGACGTACACCACATCCTGAGAGCGTTGGAATCTCCTCTGTATAGCTCTTGCCCTTTCCTCCCGCCTTTCCCTGTGGTGTTCAGGATGCATGTTTTTGGGTAGCGGTGGGATAATAAGCTGCTTTCTTATGTCGTGGGGAATGTCTACTTTAGTGCCATACTGTGATGCGTATGTTACTCTAAGCTTGTTAAGTATGTGTCTGCCAGTAGGTGTTTGTGAAAGTCTTTCATATTGCGCTATCGTATGGGCTTCTATGAGTTCTTCGAGCGTGTTGTGGACACCTAAGGCTAGAAGCCTGTCATTTGATGTGTTTATCGGCAAACCTATGGCTTGTTTGAATGATCGTCTTATGATGCCGTCGACTTTTGTCTTTTCTGCTACTTGGAGATTTAGGTAAGGGGTTACATATACTATGCGGCTGATGACAAACGCCTGGACTAGACGTACCAGATTGTTCTCTTTCATCCCATAATGGCGATTAGCTATTCTCTTAATTAGCCTCAGTGTTTGTTGTGCGCTGTTTTCTAGTATTCTGATTGTTTCCCCGTTGTGACCGTTCGCTGATACGTGGAGTCCGAGGACTCTAATGCTGTCGACAATAGGTATTTGGGTGCCATTTACAAAAAGCGTGATGTTTGGTTTACCCGTAGAACTCTTATGGCCCCTGCGTGTCGGTCGGTATAGAAGTAATTCTGAATTTTGCGGCGAGCATCTCAATCCTTTATCCATAACATATTTCTCAACCTTATGTATGGCTGTTTGGAGGATTTCCTCAATCTGCCCATCACTTCCACCTGTTACCCAAAGGGTGATATCATCGGCGTACAGGCTATGCTGTAATCCTTCTATATTTTCTAGTTCTGCTGGCAGGCCAATCATAGCTACATTGAAAAGAAAGGGAGATAAGACTGAACCTTGTGGTGTGCCCCGGCTTCCGAGTTTTATCTCTTTGGATTTCACTTCACCGATTGTGATTTGCGCAACACGGTCAGAGAGAAAGTCTTTAACATACGCGTGGGTCCGTTGGCCCACTCCTAGGCCTTGTAAGTTTTCTAAAATAGCCCTGTGGGTGATATTATCAAAGGCCTTCGTAAGATCAAGACCAAGGATAGCTTTTGTATCTAGTGTTTGAGGTCCCGCGTCTATTATTTGGTGTTTTATTTGCAACATAATGTCTTGTGTAGACAGTTTTGGTCTAAACCCAATCATGGTGTGCGGGAAAAGGCCGTTATCTTCCATGTAATTAGTTAGACGTGTGAGGATGACGTGCTCCATGAGCTTGCCAGCACACGACGTTAACGATATAGGCCTGAGATTCTCAAGGTGAAGTTTCTTTCCCGGCTTTGGAATCATTATAACCCGAGCGGTTTTCCATTGTCGTGGAATATTACCCTGTTCCCAGCAGGTGTTAATATACCTGGTGAGGGCCGAGATAGATTCATCATCGAGATTTCTCAGGATCTTGTTGGTGATTCCATCCGGGCCTGGCGTGGATTTCGTGTTGAGCCTCATGAGTTCCGCTCGAACTTCAGCCTCGGTTATGGGGCTGTCAAGGTACGGGTTCTCCTTACCAGTATACGGATGTTGTTGTTCTTTGGTTGTATTTCCTACGTATAGCCTTTGTAGTTCCTGTAAAAGTTTTTCTTCCGTGCCTTTGTATCTGTGAATTATTTTGTACAGGCAGTGTCGTTGTGTGGACTTGCTGTTTTCCGGGTCTAAAAGATAACGCAGAAGATTCCAGGTTTTAGGTAGCCCTATCTGTCTTTCCATGGCGTTGCACGTGGCCTCCCAATTTTGACGGCTTAATCTATTCGCATAGTCCTCTATTTCCTTATTGAGCATGGCGATTTTCCTTCTCAGGTTTCTATTAAGTTTTTGCTGCTTCCAGCGTTTCTGCATGCTGCTTTTTGCCTCCCACATATGTAGGAGTTTGCTGTCCGCCTCCTCTATCCCTGCTTTTTCCGGAATAGTCTTAGTGGCTCGTATCACACTTTGATGAAGTTTTTTAGTCCAAATATCGATGTCTTGTATGACCTCATCAGCTTCCTCCTCCCGGATTTTGCGGAAGAAGTCCCATTCGACAATTGTTATTTTCCTGCCTTTCTTTCGTGATGGGCCTGCGTGTACAGTTGTTGCTACAATGAAGTGATCACTACCCAGATTTTCTTGTGTGTTTATCCATTTTGCATCAGGTGTGTTCTTTGTAAAAGTTAGGTCTGGTGTGGTGTCATTGCTGACACTGTTACCCATTCTAGTGGGCGCCTGTGGATCCGTTACGAGAGTGAGACCCTCCTGCTGAGCGTCTAGCCATAGATTACGACCCTTGACGTTCTCCAAACGGTATCCCCAAGCCGCGTGGGGTGCATTAAAGTCCCCTACAATTACCATTGCATTTCTTTCTGCTAAATTTAAGGATTTACGAAAAAGCGGTCCGAATCTCACCTTGTGTCGAGGGCTACTGTATACATTTAAGATGAAAAGGCTTCCTTGTCCCTTGCGCGTGGGAATGATTTCAATCAGGACGTGGTCTACACCGGTCACGCCAGTGGTGTGTTCTATGACCGTAAGGTTTCTATGTACGAGAGTTGTAACAGACGCCTTCTCGTCGGAAGCACCGTATGCTTTGTAACCGGATAATTTAGCCAGTCCCCCCGTTTCTTGCAGGGCGATGACGTCTGGGGCCTCCTTGCTACTTAGGAACTGCTGTAGGTGCCCCCGTTTCCGGCGATACCCGCGACAGTTCCATTGCCATATTATGTATTTATTACGCGGAGCCATGTTTAATTGTTGGATTCTCCCCGGTGACTTTACTGGTTTCTGTCACTACGGGTCGATGATATGGTTTGGTGGTCGCTTTTGCCGGTCCCACTCCCGCAGGCCTCAAGTCCTTTTGCGCGTTTTCAACGACTGTTAACCGGGTTTCAATGCCTTCTATTCTTTGTATAATTTCCACGAACTGTGCCTGTAACCCGGCGAATTGTTGTTGTAGCGTCTTTGTTAACTCCACAAACATTCCCTCTACTTGCTTTTCTAAGTGCGTTGAGACGCTGCTTTGCGCGTCTGACGCGTCTTCGGCTTTTCTTTTGTGGGGCGGCGTCCCTGTCATTTGCGCGAGAGCGGGCGTTGACTCGCGGCTATAGGCGTCTGTGCCGTACTGGCGGTAGGCGTATGACTTGGCTCGCGTGTCCTATTCTGCTGAAGCCTAGCGTTTTCTTGCTTTAATTGTTGAATTTCCTCCCTCTGCTTAGCATTCTCACGAGTAATTTGCGCTAGCAATTTTCTAATTTGGATCATTTCCTGCTCCAGGGCGGACCCTTCTACATTAGGTGTTATATTAGACGGAGAAGCAGCGCCGGAGACCGTGTCTGCCCAGCTCACCTGCGTTTTGTTGCCGTCGGACCCGCCAGAGCCCTCCGGGGTTCCGTGTAGTGGTGATCCTCTCGATCTCGATTCAGACCTGGGCCGGGACCTGGACCGGTACTTGGAGTTGGACTGGCCGCCACCGCCTCCACCGGGGAGTCTTGGGAAGGAACTAGAGCGGCTCCTGTCGCGGTGTCTGCTGCCGTGGCTGTTGGTCCATGTCGATCCCTTGTGCGATTCGGTGCTACCCGACCGCTCCCTGGACCGACTTGGGCGATTGTCCGCCATAGCTTTCTGCGGTGGTTGTTCATTCCGTTGTTGTTGGTGGTGGTGTTGTTGTTGCTGTTGTTGTTTCCACTGCCTCTTTCTGAGAAGATATGGGGTCTTGAACCGTTCACGGCACTTTTTGTCTCCTGTGAAGTGTCCCTTCCCACATATGAAGCATCTTGGCTCGCACTGATGATCTTCGGGTGGATTGAGAGTTCCGCACCCGCGACATTTCTTGCTGTTCGGTGTCGGGCAAACATCCGCTCGGTGGCCGAGGCGGCCACATGTGGTACATGTCTCGTACTGCTTACGATATAGTAGGCATCGGTATTCAGCTCCGCGGTAGTACACGTAGTGTGGTACGTACGTACCTTCAAACACTATCACAACCGAATCGGTGCGTCCCATGCGTCTTGCGTGTAGTATAGTCGGGTTTCTGCAGTTCACCAGGCTTTTTTCAACGTCTTCAGACGTGTCGTATTCTGGTATACCGTGTATGACTCCCTTGGAGGTGTTCTCCGGCGCAGTAATGTAAGCGGCCGTACTGTAGGTGTTCGATCCAAGTTGGATTTCCCGTATCTGGCTGTAGCGTTTCGCATTCTCCAGTTTCGGTGTGCTCATGATCATGGTGTTTTGTCTTGGATTGATGCGTAGCGTATCTTCTCCGGCATTTTCTGGTGTCAATGCGGCTGCCAGCAGAACGCCATCCTTTATGTACGCAATACGTTGCTGCGCCATGTCGAGCCCACCTCTCGGGCGGATCACGACCTTGTAGTCATCCTCCGGTAGCTGCGGTTGCCTCGGGGCCATTGGTCGCTGTAGAATTCGTGCGTTCTTGGTTTTCCACGCCGTTGAAACCGGCGAGACTCCGATGTTCTTCGATCGTTCATCGAGGTCTGGGCGTCTCTTGGCGTTACTGCGGCGTTCGTGAGCCGCAATCCAGCCCTGGTCGTGATATTCTTCCGGGGAAATTGTCTCCCCTTCCACTTCTACGACGTCCATCCTCGCGTCTCGTGGCGAAGCGGGGGCCCGCCCGCACCCGAGTCAGGCGGCGTTCCCGCCGAAGTGGTGGGAACAGTGGCGTCGTAGACCCAGCTAGTTAGGGTTAGCCAGGCCGCCGGCGTGGCAGTGTATTAAAACTGCCTTTGTGGCTCAAAAAATCGCCCACCTGGGATAATCCCGATGTCTTCGTAGTCCGTCGACCTTCCTGTGTTAGGGGTGGTAGTTCTAGACTCGAGAACTGCCTTTTTCCGCCACAATCAGGGAAAGTTTTCGGAGCCCATGTGTAGCCCGTCTTGTCGGCTCGGCCCCCTAGCGGCGTTAAAATTTTTTTTTTTTCAAGTTGTGGTTGTCGGAACGTATACCGCCATACATAATGGGATATTCTCATCACTTGTATCTAGCATGTATGTCAAGCAGTATTAACTCCTTAGATAGTTTTTGAGAATTCTTATGTGGAAAATCGAAGAAGCACCTCAAGGATCACGAATGAAAGTAATAATTAACTATTTTTATATAAATTCTGGGAGTAAACAAAAATCCGAAATATACGAAAGATGCAACTGGCTCCTTGTTCCCAACATTTGTAAGTCACATCACGCAAAAGATCACGCAAAATATAAAGATTAGCTAAATCAATCCTGGACATAATGATGTGGATGCTATGCGGAAAAGCAGTAGCTTCGCAAATGTGAAGACGGGTAAGTTCCTGCTGTACCGGGAGCATTTGTTTTGCTCATTGTAGCAGACATTTCTAGCATTCTCCTTAGTGTTCCGATCCTGACCAGCCCCCTGTTCTGCATCGCGGTCACGCGCGGGACCGAATGGTCACGTTCAGAGAAATGCTCCTCCACTAACGCAGAGAGCGGTTACGCTACCCCCAGCACACAAAACACTGAATAAATCTCAATCCACCACTTGGCGACTACTCCAGACGCGAACTTTCCCGAACCCCGTACTATAAAACCGCATTTATCCCGATGCATACTCGCCACTCTGCAAAGTTTGCGAGGCCCGCGCTGACCTCGATCACATTATCTGGCAATGTCCCAAGCCTCACCCACCAACACTTACCGCAGTAACACTACACGCATCATAACTACTGCCGGGCAGTGGGAGACTTGGCTGCTCAGCTTGGACCCAGAAGAGCAGCTCTGGGCCATCCGGATGGCCGAAGACGCCGCCAGAAAGCAAGGACTGGCCGCCGTCTGAGGAAGGGGAGGACTGGGGGTCAGTCTCCCAACCCCCGCCGCCCTTGGACCCCATCAAGGACATAATGAAGTTTTCTCTCTCTCTCTCTCTCTCTCTCTCTCTCTCTCTCTTTCTCTCTAGGCTCGCGAAGCAATGGTTGTCGAGTCAAGGAGCATGCAGAAGCCTTCTCATCGTTGATTATAGCATTTGATCAGATTTTCTGTGCAAGCAAGGTAGTCTAGTGTGCCTTCAAATGGAGCTGGTGGGGCCTCCACGTGCTTTGTTCAGTTCCCTTACAGAGGTGCACAATAACGTGGAGTGTTGCACGATATCGAACAGTAATGAATAAAGACTCTTGCACAGGTGGTGTTCAATATGTAACAGATTAGACTGCTAGCCAGGCATCGGTCGAAGGTCGGCCGGAAGTTGACTGCGTGCTCTTGTGTGAGTGAAAACCCCACACGACGTGAATGATCGCTTGCAATAATTGCTACATAAAAGGAAGACATCCGGACACCGACCAAAATTATTTAAAAATACATTTACGTTTCGCTCTCACCCCTCCCCCCCCCCCCGGAGTCTTGTTCACATTGCACGTGAAAAGGTGAACATCACAGGTGGGCATCACAGGTGAACAAGGCTCACGCGGGGGAGCCGAAACGTAAATGTATTTCTAAACCATCTTGGTCGGTGTCGAGATCTGTTACTTTTGAGTATGCATCATCCAGACCAGACAGGCTTCCGTCATATTCTAATAGATTGAAATAACCCACGGTGGGGAAGATAAAGTTGCATTCGGTAAAAGTCGAACGCAATTATCAAAATAACACGCACTCGCGATCATCCACCGTTGTTTGAGACGTCGTTAAAACAGCCTAGACGTCGGATCCCAAAATCACTAACGAGTTCTTTCTTAGCCAGTCTGTCGTCAATGCTTGCGTATCTCGAGATAGCCAGTAAATATTTCTTATGTGTTTAATCACTGCGGAAGCTGGACTATAGCTTCGATTTAGGTATATGCGAGCCACGTCAGTTCACTCATGATCATTAAAATAACTTTCTCAGAAAAGTAGTCGCAAGAAGCTGAAGAAACAAAATATAATAAAACATTCACAACTTACACAAAAATTGATACTTGCATGTGATATGACGTGATATGAATGTGCCATCCCTCTAAATTGGAAATAATTCATTCCTGTCTTCCATTCCTTTTTTCAGGCCTTAATTACAATTAATTAAAAGGCACCATTGCTGAGGGCGTACCGCTGCACACAGGAAAAACTAGAACAAGAACAGGCACCCAAAATTATTTCCAAACTACTGTTATGTGAATGAAGAAACACCGATCGATGCCAGCCTTTCGCCCTCGACAGCGACGGCCCAAACTTTTCTTCGGCGGCTAGCGCGCTGCCCACACGGTGTCTGCGGGAGCAACAGCCGACTCTCGATTAAACAGGTACAGCAAAGTTCGAACGCTTAGGCATACTCGGTTCCACTCTGTATCGTTTCGCGCTTGTGTTTATCTATTCGCAGGGCGAACGGATGCGGCAAAGTATCTGCCCCGTGGTACAGGAGTTTCCACTCAAGCGATCAATGCAAGAGTTCCTTACAACGCTAGGAGACTAAACCGGAAGTTAGAGGCACGGAATACCTGGAAGTTGTTGCATTTTGGTGGTTCTATATTTTTCTTTGAACATGGTGCTCGTTATCGCGAAGACTTAGACAGAAATCAATTTGGCTAGTTGCAACCGCCGGGGGAACAGATGGCGTGTAGGTTTTTATTTTTTTCTGTTATTTTTTTATCCTGTCTCTCACCTATCGCATCCCCTCGCCCCTCCTCCAGTACAGGGTAGCCGACCGGAGATAATCTCTGGTTAAACTCCCTGTCTTTCCTTCGCCTCTCTCTCTCTCTCTCTCTCTATCTCTCTCTTTCTCGGACAGGATGCTTGAGCAAAAACTAAGTACAAGATGCTTGGTTTTTATCTGCTTGCCGTCGCGCCTTAGCATAGTTCTTTTAACATTGGTCACGTTTTGGTCACTCAAGCCTTACAACTGTTCAGCTTCTGTTAGCTCCATCAGGTCATCGTCAGAAACAACACCACAGTTCGTGTTCATAGCTCGGTCTGGGGTTATTGTGACTGGATTTCCCCGAATGACACAACTTTAGGAAGATTTTCCAGCTGTTTTGGATCGCGGAGTTCCAAAAAAAGATCGCCACTAGCCATTTTCGATGCTTTATAGCCTGCGCCAAGAGCTTCAGTGAGACATTTAGACCTAGGAAAGGAGAAATCATCCTCATGGCCTATTCAGGTTTGGCGGAATGAATAAGATGGAACCGGGAAAATTTGGCGATTTGTTTCCAAGATATTAAGAAAAAATTTTCGGTGCGCCCTCATTTCTGAGGGCGATCAGGGAGTCGGGGGAAAGAGGTGGCCATTAGTAGTATGGAGTTTTCGGCAGGGATGGCCGCCGCCGACCATGGAGCCCAATCAGGGGACGACACAGGGCGGAAAGTGTTCAGTTCTGCGCACGCCAGTGGTACAACTCTGCTATAACCGAATAAATATACCCCAGGCTAGATATAATGCACAAGGTTAACCCTTGCTGCCCGCAACGTCGAAGTAAAAGGAAAATAAAGAGAGGACAGGAATGATTGAAAGTGAGAGAAAGACGAAGGGTGGCATCCCCGGGTGGGTCAGGCCGGGGGTGCCGTCTACGTGTAGCCGAGGCCAAAGGAGTGTGTTGCCGCTGAGCGAACGGCAAAGTTTGGCACTGATAACTGAAACTGCGGCACCAGCGTCAACGAGGGCGAGTGCAGTGACGCCGTCCACATAAACATCAATAACATTAGTCGGAGAAGGGAGAGGCCTCGGTCTATTCGTGGGTGACGCAGTTCCTGGCTCTTGAATTGCGACGATTAGTTTACCCGTTCCGGAGTAGAAGGGCGATGACGCATCGGCGAAAGCGAGTGGCGTCGAGGCGACGGCGAACCGCGGTCAACAAGAGAGCGCTGGTCCGAGGAAGAAGACATCTGGCTAGGGTTCTGAGACGCGGATGATGACGGGTACGGGGAAACGTATGGTTCGGTGTCGAAGCTACGGCGGTAGGATGTTGCGCGGCAACGACAAAATTGTGCAACGTGGCCAGGTAAACCACACGCAAAACATATTGCCAGGTTGTCAGGAGTGCGCCATTGTCGACTGCTGTGTGGGTACACAGCAGTGGACAATGGCGCACGTGGGTACCGCGGCTGAACGAAAAGTGGAGCTGGACGCAGTGGCACGACTGATGGGAATGGCGCAAAAGTCGAAGGGGTTGGCCGCGCGAGAGCCTCGGCATAGCTGAGAGGTGCAGTCACCTCGGTAAAAGCAACGGGAGTCGGCACCGGTGGAGTCTCGCGCGTAGAAGGGAGAGCAGCGCAAACTTGCTCCTGGATCACCTGGCGAAGGTGGGCCGGCAAAGGCGAAGGTGGCGGCGCCGGCTGAGGAGAGCAGCGAAAGCTGACGAGTGACCTCAGCACGGACGAACTCTTTTATCTGAAAAAGCAGGGAGTTCATCTCAGGAGCCGTGGTCATGCTCGCGAGGGTTTCGTCGGTCGCAGGGTGGCGCCGCGTGACAAGACGCTGTCTGCAGAGCTCGTCGAAACTCTGGCAAAGTTCAATGACCTGAGAAACAGTGCCTGGGTTTTTGGACAGCAGCATGTGAAAGGCATCGTCGGAAATGCCCTTCATAATGTGACATACCTTGTCCACCTCCGTCATCGGCGGGTTGACACACCGGCAGAGGTCGACGATGTCCTCTGCGTAGCTGGTGAACGTTTCCCCAGTTTGCTGGAATCGGCTTTGTAGGCGTTATTCAGCGCGAAGTTTGCGCAGGCCAGGGCAGTCGAAAACTTCTGTGATGCTGGTTTTGAGGCTAGCCCACGTGCGAAGATTGGCTTCGTGGTTTTTTAACCACAGCTTGGCGAAACCGATAAATAGAAGATCGCGTTACCGAGCTTGAGGGGATAGCCCCATTTGTTGGTGTTGCTGGCGCGTTCATACGACTCCAGCCAATTTTCAACGTCTTTCTCGTCGGTGCCGCTGAAGATATCAGGATCCCTCTGACGCTGGGCACCGGCACATACGACGGCTGGAGTAACCGGCGAGGATGTCGGGCTGGGGTCGTCAGGCATGACGGATGGCAGGGTTCGGGTGCGTAATTCCAGGTTGGGGGAAAACCGCAGCACTTCCACCAGAATCTAATATCAATACAGTGCAAGAGAGCAGCAGGCAGCGTGTCTCAACCAGAGCAGCTCAGGCAATCTCGAGCTCGCGCCTCCCGGACGACTGGCGATGTGGCTGCAGCGCCGGGCATTCCTCTTCACTACAAAATAAATAAATAAATAAATAAGTACAGCTCTAAACTATGCAACACCTACCAGAAGCCACTTTCGAGATGGTAAAACACTCGGCAGGCTTGTGGGAGACATCAACCACGGAGGTAGTTGTCGCTGAGTTCGGCGGCCCAAGTTGATATATATCATACGGCACAAGCAATCGTCAGTAAGTGTACCTTGCTCTTCGCGATTGTCCGCGGTGTCAGTTGGGATGGACACGAATTACATCAGTTGCCACCTCGCCGACATATGACTCAGGCGGTGGCGCTCTTGAAGCAATGATGTGGAGCGTGTGATCTACGCAGCAGGTTGTTTCGCGGGCAGCCAAAAAAATCGTCTGCAGCCACATGTGGTCATACAGACGGTCGCGTTGCGAAGGGGTCATATTGGTGTATGCAGTCCTCCTACTTCGGAACAACAGTTGCAGAGATGACAGTGCTGGTGCATCGAAATAGCGACGTAAGCGCAGGTTTTATCGAAATAACCTCCCTTCTTAGAAGCTTGTCACCAGAACTGATCGCCAACTTGTCACTAAATGTACTGGAGAAGAACAGGCAGCAGGCAATGCTTCTAGAAAGAGGACCACAACGAGTGGTTGGAAGCCTTGTGGCTGTGTTGTCGGAGATCAATTCAACTAGTCTTGACATTTGGTGCACGTACCCTTCACAAACCTGGAACTCCTCAGCGGGATGGTTATATTTGTTTTTTTGTTATTTGTTATGTTATATTGTTATATTTGGAACTCCGGATTATTACGCAGCGCAGGTATCTGGTATTTCAACCGTACTTTGTACGTGTTCTAGGCACCTTCCAAAGCTTACACCTTCTCAATGTACGGGCATGCTCAAAATGATTTGTTATTTTTCCCGTCCAATTTATAGCGTTTATTTAAAGCTCGTTCACTGGTAATAGATTTGTTTATGTTCTCGCGCCCCAGACTAAATAGCAGTACGATAATTTCGAAGAGAAACAGGGATTTGTAAATTAACAATTTTATATTATGAGGCAAGATGTGGCTATATTTGCACAAAACCCCTACAGTTTCTGAAAGTTTATTTAATGTTTCAGCTACTTCGGGCGAACTGTCCACGTCATGTGTTCTTCAATAACGACGCCAATACTTTTATACCTGTGTCACACGAGCACATTTGGAAGGCCTTGAAGTCAACGGCCTTTGAAACGCCACAACTCGATCGACTCAAAGGTATTGTCGCGCTGCTACACGGCACTTTTGAAAGGCCGGTTCAGGCGTTTCTCGCAAAATTGTGTGGCGCTGCGGATCTTTATTTTCGTATTCATGTCACGAACACTTAAACAACATTAAAACCATTTAAAAGCACTATAATTTCTTTTATGTTTGTTTATACATAAAAAAGTAGTTTATACATCGCCATACATATTTGTTTAGTTATTAAGTTGAGTAGCAAAACTGCGGCAACATTTGCGCCACTCGATGCGGCTGCCGTTTTGGTCTGTGTTGGCACATGTCAAGTGGCAAAAGCACTTTATTGAATAATCAATAACACTCATATATAGTATTTTTAAAGCATTTGGTTTGATTTCTTCTTTCTAACCGTGACTACGAGCACACTGTGAATGAGAGGGCATGTTCGCGCTGTTTCCGCTTCCGTTGCTCAAAGGCCATCGAGATTTCGATAGAGTTGTAGGATGCTCCGTTGACTCGATAGACTATTGACTCGGCGGCCTTCGAAACCGCCCGCGTAGCAGCTCGAACTTGACCTTTGAGTCAACTGACTATCGGTTGCAAGGCCTTTCAAACGCCCGTGTGACACGGGTATTAGCTTCGCGCGATATTGCTACATTTGATTACTCAATTTTTAGACTGCTGCTTATATTGAGTGTTTTATGTTGAGGGCGAAATAAAACTGCTTTCGTCTTTACAGCACTTAACTTTAGTGAGTTAGTGACACTCCAAGCGTGAAGATTATTTAATACCACGTTGCCTTTCTCTATGAGCCTAGACAGATCATGATACGTCATCATAGCGTCGGATCCTCATAGATGGCGTGAGTGCACATAACAAATGGGATCACAAAGCTAAACTGACTAACGTCATCTATCTTTCTAGAGTCACTAATCTCTGGTTCCGCAATCATGAATCCAACCTTTCCGCCTGGACAGCATTTACCCATTGTTTCAAAAAAGTCTTCGGTCACCCTGCTTCACCAGCTACACGTAGTTGACCTTTGCCGGCGCATTAATCCCGCCATTAATCCCGATACAGCGTCCGCTAGATGGGCGTCATCCGAATGAGCAGCACGTACCCCTTCCTTCCGTGGTAGGGCATCCAAGAGCACCGCATGGCCTCGCCTAGAGAGAGCAACCTGACAAACATCAGGATCTCCCTTGTTGCTTAGCTATTCATACCGGCAAGCAGCGACCTGCCGGTTGCCACACTGAGATGCCGCACTGAAATTGTCGGCTTTAACCGACAGTTCCAGTGCTGCTCCCGCCCACTATTCGTTCGCGAAGATGTCGCGCTCCAACCGTCACTGCTGCCTACCCAGTAGTCTCAGTCGTCTTTGTCGCAGAAACTCCGATGCGTCATACATGAACAAGTCAGCGAAGCACTACCTCTCGTTAATCAGACACCTTCAGCGCCGGTTCCGCTCACTTACGGTGCCGTCGTCGCCAGGCCAAGACCTTCGCCTGAGGTTGCGCACAACACGCCCACAAGCAGCTTCTACGCCTCGCCTTCTGCAGCTGCGAGCTACTTGCCCAGAAGCGGCTTCTGCGCGCCTCCGCAGCCGGACGATCTGCTTCGCGTGGGGGCTTTGCTGGCCACGTGGCACGGTTCAGCCGCCGGCGGGGTTGGTATCCTTCCGATACTACGAGACTTCAAGCCCGCTATTCGCCACTTGCACACTTCGCTCGTTCATCTCCTGTTCTCCAAAGCTTCAACAATCGTCGGTCTCCATCTCCCAGTCGACTTTCCCTGTCCCCCATCGTCCGCCGCCCTCCAGCTGTGGAGGAAAACTAAAAGGCGCAGTTCCGGAGGCAAGAACAGCGATCTCTTCGAACTGTTTCCCGTTTCCTGTGCTGCTTTCTACGATTCCACAGTTTTTTTCACGTCATCTCAGCTTGCTGCACGCCGTCATCCCTTCTTGCTTCCCTTTGCCCTCCTTCCCTTTCGCCAGGGCTCCAGCGCACTTTACGTTTCGAATCCGTTCTCGTGCCCGCCCACCTTACATCACGGCGAGTTCCTCGGTATTGCTGATGAACTCTCTACGATGTATCTGATGACTCGACTCCTCTTCACGTTGACGCCATGGCTCTCCCTGTCTCTGCCACCTGCATGTGACCGAACGTTTGCCCCGTCTATTGATCCCAACCTCACTCCGAATCAGCGCACGCGGATCGTCGACCTCCTTAACCGATTTCGAACTCCTTTCGCCTTCCAAAATGTTTAGGACGTACTTGCACAGTCCACAGTAGTTCATTACATTGACACCGGCAGCCACGCCCCTCTACGCCAAAGTCCACACCGTGTGTCCGCGACGGAGCGTCGTGTCATCGATGAGCACGTAGGAGACATTCTCCGATGTTTCACACAGTCCCTGAGCTTCTCTGGTAGTGCTGGTCAAATCGAAAAATGGGACAATTCGTTTTTTGTGAGTTATCGACGACTCAACACGATAACCCGGACAGATGTATATCCTCTTCCCCGTATCGACGAAGCACTGGACTGCCTCAAAGGCACTGAATTCTTTTCGTCCTTAGACTTCCGATCCGGTTATTGGCAGGTCCCGGTGGCTAACGCAGACCGCCCAAAAACGACATTTGTTACGCCTGACGGCTTATATGAATTTACCGTGATGCCCTTTGGCATCTGTAATGCGCCTGCAATGTTTGAAAGAATGATGGATAACATCCTCCGGGGCCTCCAATGGCAGACATGCCTTTGTTATCTCGATGACATTGTCATCTTTCCCCGGACTTTTCTTCTCACCTGATCCGACTAAAATGCGTGCTCACTTGCCTTGCCGATGCTGGACTCCAGCTCAACATAAAGAAGTCGCTTCGCCGCCCGGCAGCTAGCCATCCTTGGCACGTTGTTTCTAAAGATGGTGTGCTCCCAGATATAACGAAACTCCAAGCTGTTGCCGAATTCTCTCGACCAAAGACCACAAAAGAACTCCGCAGATTCATCGGATTATGCTCCTATTTTCGTCGTTTCATCCGTAACTTCGCCACCACAATAGCGCCTCTGACGCAGCTTCTCGTGGGTAACCACGACCTCTTGGCCTGACCGCCAGTTTGCGATGCGGCATTCACGGCGCTGCGTCGTCTTCTAACGTCCCCCTCATACACCGACATTTTGACCCAAGCGCACCAACAGAAATACAGACGGATGCCAGTGGCGTCGGCATTGGTGCTGTTCTTGCAAAACCAGACTGGCTTCGATGAATACGTTGTTGTCTTCGCTAGCCGCGCACTCACGAAAGTGGAAGCAAACTATTCCGTTACAGAAAAAGTATGCTTGCCTATCATGTGGGCCATAACAAGTTTCGTCCTTACCTCTACGGCCGGCCGTTCGACGTCATCACGGACCATCATGCACTCTGCTGGCTGTCGTCCTTGAAAGATTCTTCAGGTCGCGTACATTCGGACGCGGATGCCTTGTCTAGCTTCCCCGTGTCAGGCCAGCCCAATTATCAGAAAGTACAAATATGCGAGTCATCCTTCTCCACCACGGATGTGCTTTCGGAGCAGCAGAATGATCCATGGATTGTTGCTATGCTGGATTTTGTGTCAGACCCATCAGCGCCTTCTATTGGCCGTGGATTGCCCCGCCAAGCACACCACTTCGCTGTTCGTGACGGGCTCCTATACCGCCGTAACTACCTCTCGCACGGGCGCAAATGGTTACTCGTGGTTCCTCGGCATCTACGTTCGGACATATGTGCAGCGTTTCACGATGACCCGCAATGCGCACATGCAAGAGTACCAAATACATACGCGTGCCTGAGAATTCGTTGTTACTGGGGCGGGATGTACCGATTCGTCCGCCAATATGTCCGCTCTTCCCTTCCTTGCTACCGCCGCAAGAATACCCCTCATGCCTTAGCTGCTCCACTGCAACGATTGCCTTGTCCAAGACAGGCCTGACCAGGTTGGAGCAATCAGAATCGGAACGACCGGGTCGGAATGATTGGAGGCTTCGCCTCTACTGAACGCATCTGCGCGGGTTGTTGCCTGGTTCCTTCTGCGCAACATCATACTTCGCCATGGAGCCCCCAGAGAGTTGCTGAGCGACAGAGGCCGCTCTTTCTGTCTGATGTTACAGAAGCCCTGCTCAAGGAATGCAACGCAATTCACCGTACCACTACTGCATACCACCCGCGAACTAATGGCATGACTGGGCACTTTAATCGCACTCTAGGCGATATGTTAGCCATGTACGTCGCATCTGACCAAACCAATTCGGACCGAATTCCACTCTTCGTGACGTATGCCTATACTACCGCCACACAGACCACAACAGGATTTTCCCCATTCTTTCTTCTTTACGGATGCGAGCCTTCCTGCACAATGGACGCCATCCTTCCGTATCACCCTGACACAATGGAGGCTACTACCCTGTCCGAAGCTGCTGAACACGCGGAAGAGTGCCAAAACCTCGCCCGAACATTTACTTCGGAGGATCAGCAGCGACAGAAGCACCTTCGGGATATTCCCTCCTCTCTGGCACCCTATGCCCGTGACTTACTAGTCTGGCTTTGGGTTCAATCAATCAATCAATCATTCAATCAATCAATCAATCAATCAATCAAGCAACCAACCAACCAATCAATCAATCAAATCAACTTTATTTCGCAACTTTACAAGGCGGAGAAGGTGGCCGAAGAAAAAGCTGCTACACTGCAGCTTGACTGGGCTCCAGCCACCCATCAGCAATGGAGACGAAACACATTTAGCATTATTAAACCTTCATAAAAAGCACTGTACCAGACATACAATAAATACAAGATTACATTACAAACACGTCTCTCTGGTTAAGTACTAATAATATGCATACATAATACAATGGCTTGACAAAACAAAACAAAAAGATCATCTTTTCTTTTGCGTGAATAAACTTATGTCCTTCTTCGCTAACGTTGTGATGTCAATATTTAGTTTGACCAAGGTCCTGGGGGAGCTCTGTACATATTCAACGCATGTTTATTTCATGGAAAATCTCCGCACGACGGGAAGGATTTCTCGAAGCGCATATATCGTCCGTTGTTAAACACAATAAATGCAAATTGGGTATAGATGAGGGAGAACCTAAATTCTACGTACTATATATATTATTGCATCATATAAATCAGAACTGTGTGCACTCCAGAGCATGTGCCGAAGTTCTACGCACTGTAAGTCATCAAAGCAGCTGGCGCGGAAAGTCAGTCCATCCAAAAAAATAACTTGTTAATTCTTTCCTGTAGCTGTGCATTTATGTGCGCGCGGCTGAGTAGGCCAGATTGATGTTTTGCATTGTCCTGCTTCAAAAGTGGTACGCACACTGGATGCCAGTTTTGACGATACCCTCTGTCGAATTTTCCTTTTGCTCGACTTTCCTTAGTTCGAGTGAGCGATAAATATTGCAACGGGCAAAGATATGAGTTTAAATGGGACTGTTTTTACTCTGCAGAAGATATGGCTGGTAAACCAGCATTGCCGAACGCTACGTTAGCTCCACTACTTCTCTTTCGTCTTGTTGGTGATCGTCGTCTTCGTCCCTTTCATGGCACCATGATACAACCCGGCAGCGAAAGCACCGACCCGGCGCCTTCTAGATGGCGCCTGCATGATAGGACTTGAGAAAACCCACGTGGACGACATCAGTTCACGTGGACGACGGGGAAGCATCGGCTGGAGCTACTTCATAAGTAACATCACTGAGCCGTCGGACGACGCGGTAAGGGCCAGAGTACCGGGAGAGCAGTTTTTCCGAGAGACCCACACGCCATGAAGGAGTCCAAAAGAGTACGAGGTCGTCGTGAGAGGACTGGACTGTGGTGTTATTGGGTACAGGATCACTCCAAAAAGAGACAGACGCAGCACGCAGAAGCACAAACACACATCAGACTTATATTGACGCACTCAACGCATTGATAACGGCACACACACGCGACACTTGCCCAAAATACCTTCTAGACGACATGCAGCTATACATATGTATTGGTCAAATGCAATCGGCCTGCAGTTCAGGCGGAAGCCCGTGTCGCCGTGCCGGAGACGTCGTGGAACAGATGTCGGCCAGCAGTGTGGACAGCAGAGTCGGACCGCAGGGTCGGACCGCCTCGCGGGGCGCAGGTGGTCCTGCGCCACAGTCGATATACCGGATTCTCCACGTGCCCGGTTTCCCTCTGGCGGGGTTTGTGCTCACGAGCCCACAGCAGCAGCCACCGAGTCACTTCCACAGCTGGCGGTGTAGCCCTGTGGCCACTCACCCAAACGCTCAGGGCCAGGCTCAGGACCAGGCTCAGGACCAGGCTCAGGACCACCAGCCCACCTGGACCAGTTGCCCAGCAGAACTGGACGATGTAGCCTTTCAGCTGGCGACAGCA
The DNA here is from genome assembly GCF_038994185.2 of Dermacentor albipictus. NCBI lineage: Eukaryota > Metazoa > Arthropoda > Arachnida > Ixodida > Ixodidae > Dermacentor > Dermacentor albipictus. The sequence goes on from NC_091825.1 coordinate 125,897,228, forward strand.
TCGATTCGGGTGCAGATGTAGTGATGCGGGCGGCGATAGCTCCTATGTGCCGGACGTCCAGTGAGACAGCCCTTTGCCTATGGACCCATATGGACCCGTATGGACCCCTTAAAAAGTGCAAGACTGTGTCCATCATGCGCTCGAAGGTGGCTGAAACGTTGCACAAGCCGAATGGCATGACTCGAAACTGGTAAAGGCCATCTGGCCTAACAAATACGGTCTTCTCACGGTCCATGTCATCGACGGCAACCTTCCAGTAACTGGAGTGCAGGTCTATTCATGAAAAATACGTCGCACCGTGTAGGCAATCCAGTGCGCCGTCTATGCGAGGCAGGGGATAGACATCCTTCTTTGTTATTTTGTCTAGATGGTGGTAACCTATGCAGAATCGCCAGGTGTTGTCCGTCTTTTCCACCAATACAACAGGAGAAGCCCACGGACTCGACGATAGTTCAATAATGCTCTTGGTAAGCATCTTATCAGCCTCCTGGTGTATTACTCGGTGCTTGGTGTGTGACACACTGTTGAATTAATCTCAGCACAGTCTGGGATCGAAGAAGAAGCGCCTCCTTCCTCGAGAGAACCCGTGCTCAAGAACACGTGCAGCCAAGGGCTACCTGAACGGCAAGAAGTAAAAAGAATGTCTGATGCTTTGAACCTCGCTTCTTATCAGTAAACCGTACTCCATCTTAAACAGGGGTATGAGCCATTCCTAATGATGTTTCGTTTTACACCACTGGACAAGACGACGTTTTCTTCGGGTATGAGACATTGCAATGATCCACGTAAGGCTTTCGCCTTAAACAAATTAAAAAAGCTATAATAAAGCCGGACTATGCAGTACTAACTGCAAGCTTGGTTTTCTGCGCACATTACTGCATAGCGATTAAAGAGAGAGAGAGAGAGAGAGAGAGATGCAAATGAAAGGAAGGCAGGGAGGTTAACCAGACTTAAAACGTCCGGTTTGCTACCCTGCACTAGGGGAAGGGAAAGGGGAAATAAAGACGGAAAGAAGAGCGTGACAAAAATGAAAGCATGAGAAAAAAAATATGAGAAGGGACGAAATGGGGTCATTAGAGTCTTTCTAATAGGCCACTGTCAAGTCAACAGAGCCTTGACCGACTTTTGCTGCGACGACAGTTCACGTCGGCATTCCAAAACTGACTGTTCTGAAAGTGGCCTGTCGTCAAGGCGCGCCAACGCGGTCGCTAGTGACAGCCGGTGCGCGCTGTATCGAGGACAGTGGCAAAGCACGTGTTCGATAGTCTCTTCGCCGCCGCAGTGTCTGCAAGCCGCGCTGTCATCCATACCGACTCGGAAGGCGAAGGATCTTGTATAGGCGACACCAAGCCACAGTCGGTAAAGTACAGCTGTTTCGAGTCGAGAGAGTCTAGGCGGGGGTCGAAGTCGAAGGGATGGGTCCAGTCGGTGTAGACGTGTATGCTTTAGGCTGGGTGTGTTCCATAAAGTTTTGATGGCTTCATTTGCAAGCACACGAATTTTCGTTGAAGCGTCTGTTCTTGAGAATGGAATGGAGTCTTGTAAGCCCTCCTCGTGTGCAGATCGTGCTGCTGCGTCGGCAAGTTCATTGCCCATTATGCCACAGTGGCTTGGAATCCACTGCAACGTGATGTCGTCATAGCGATTAAGATAACTGCATACCTTATGGGGTGTTTATATTGGGCGCAGTAAGGTCACGCCAGCAACACTAGTTACTCGCTCGCTCCTGACAGAGGCAGGAGTCGCAAATAACTTCGAAGGAGTGTGAAGCGGGCGGGATATGCGAAAACCTCCGGGATTGTGAACGTCTAAAAAGCAATATATTTCTAACCTTTGCTGTAAAGAGACGTCGCAGCATCGACAATGCCCCCTCTCAGCGTTGTCCAATTTTCGTTTTTGTGGTTAGAGTGGCCGACAGACAGCTCGCTATCACGACGTCTGCTATCTTCTTCGGACGTCAGCGGGAGAAAGGGGGGGCTTTTCTCGTTTCTTTTTGCGTTACAATGCATCAGGCTATTGTCATCACGCCTGACGTCACCGCAAATGGAAATGAGGCGTCACTGGTGACATCACTGTGGCACAGGCTCGTTTCCTCCTTGAAATGTGCTTTTCCGGTCGCTTGGGCGAAGCGGTGTTTGATTGACGTCAGCCGCGTTTAGAAAGTATTTAAGACGTGGACATCGTTACAGAGGCGCATTAGTGGAGGGCACAACTGTAAGTACGACCCGCAAGAAAGCAAGAACCCGTTAGTCGGTGTGCCAGACGTAAAAGGCTAAACTTCCGCTGTGACGAGGACAGAGCAGCATGCGATTAGAGGGGTGGAAGCAATGCTCAGAGGTTACGATGATGAATATATCCCACATTGACGGCGTTACAGGCGGCAAATATTCAGAAAATGTGGGTCGAACGTTAAGGGCAATTTTGCCACACTTGTTCATGTATTCACAAGTCTTGTTAGAGGAAGGAGTGCTGCATAGAAAAAGTGGACCAGCCAGAACTGTCATTCACATTCGTTCCCAAATTATTTTCTTACTAGAACGCTTTTACAATGGTTCAGTGGTCTTTATTGGAATGATAACGATGGGACATGAAGTATAAAGTTACAGAGTGACGCAGCTGCTATGAGAAACGTAGTAGCATATCACTAAAATTAATTTCAACCGTTTCCACTGGATTAAATTTTTACGTCATAACTTTTCCCAAAGCTGGCCGCCGTGGCTTGCAATCGAAACACTGACTTGTGCAGCAAGTTTTCACAGCGTTTACTGTGCTGATGATAATGTCATGATGATGATGGTTATGCAGAAAGAAATTCCGTTCGGCTTCTACTGTGGAACTGCCTTTCAACAGGAGGGCTACTCCGGAGAATTGTTAAATTCGCCATCTTGTCTTCTCTTACTGGCCGCCAGGGCTGCCACGGCCTCTGTGATAGGCTCAAAGCACGAATATGGAGGAATATAGCAGTACGGGTGGAAGTTGACAGTGTTTGGGATAGCACTGCAGGTACGCATGCAAGGTCATGAAATCAGAATTAGCGTTTCGAAGAATGAAACATGAATCGACAGCTCGGAGCAGACAGAAACGAATGCTCTCCCCCTTCTAATTCATTTTGTTTTTTACTTGCGCTGGCTGTTTTATTTGATGGGCGTCCACCAACACATACTCAACTCAATATCTTTTGCTGACTGCATATATATGAGAACGTTAGAGACGCCAATAGTGGATACAAAGAAGAGGCGCATCCATTTGGGGAACTGTGTTCATCTGCGTGAACAGAATAAACAGGATCACGAAATCAACGTGCTTGTAACGCATATCACCGGTAAAATGCACTGATTATACACCTTCCTCTTCAATGATAACGGTAAGCTTCCAGTCAGGAGCTGACAATGTCTGCCGTATGCGATCCAACCCATTTTTATCCTTCTATGAATTTCCTTCTCATGATCAGGATTTCCTGTGATTGATTGACCTAGGTAACGTACTCCTTGACAGACTCAAGAGGCTAACTGGCGATCTTGAACTCTTGTTCCCTTGCCCGGTTATTCATCATTATCTTTGTCTTCTGCATATTAATCTTCAACCCCGCTCTTACACTCTCTCTGTTAAGGTCCTCAATCATGTGTTGTAACGTGTCAACAGTGTTGCTGAATAGAACAATGTCATCTGCAATCCAAAGATTTCTGAGATATTCACCGTTGATGCTCACTTCTAAGACTTCCCAGTTTAATAGCTTGAATATTTGTTCCAAGCACTCAGTGAATAGCATTGGATAGATTTGTCAACTTGTCTGACCTCTTTCTTTATAGGTATCTTCCTACTTTTCTTGTGGAGAATTAATGTAGCTGTGGAATCTCCGTAGATATTTTCTAGGATATTTACGCAAGCGGTCTGTATTCCTTGATTACGTAATGCCTCTATGACTGCTGGTATCTCTACTGAATCAGTACGATCACAATAATGGAAAACACAACAGTTCGCAACAGCCCGCATATTCTGGAACGACAAGCCCCCCTCCTCAGAAAAATGTGATAAGCGAAATATAAGCGAATAAACCCTTTCAATTTAAAACCGATGCTTCCTTATTTGTACTGCCCTCGAATTACTCTTTCGCGTTATATAATAACAGCACTTAAATATGAATAACGCATATACCGATAATGCTATTTCGTTTATCCGTCGCGACGTTATATCACTCTAACGTTGGGCTATTTGGTGCCTTTTAGCTGGTATTTCATGGTATTTTTTCCTGATTGAAATTGGTCACAAGCCTATGTGTGACTATTAGAGAATCGTCTGCACCTGTGTGTGTCGTTTCTCCAGTTTACGACGCCCGGGGCGGTCCTCTCCGGATGACATTTTCCCGTCTGGACTCGCGACCATTTTCGGAAGCGAAGAGCCTTGGACGGTGGAGCTGTGCACGTCCCTGGTGCAGAAAGCAATGAGATATCACTGCTGCCGTTAACGAAGTTGACAGGTCTCCAACCATTTGTAGACTCAACGTGAATCTTCACCAGTGCACGCAACTAGTGCTCCTTCTCTTCCCTTCTTTAATCTCTCCTTTCGACACTAAATCTCCTTTTCTCATTGAAGGACATAATAATAAAAATATTGAGATGGAATTTATACTCCATTTAGCCAAATTCCGTAGCAGTTGGTGTTTTAAGGGACATTCGCGGGTTTCTTGTGTCCTAGCTTCCGTCTTCTAGTCAGGACTCGGCAAGAAGTGTGGCCTTTCAATGCTCAAGTAGAACATGCACTTCTTTTCGGATCGCTTCGCAAATTACGGCTCGGGAAACAACGAAACAGCTTCACGGTCCAACTGCAGGAGCACGCCATTACCTAATTGGTGCCATTACTTGTTGAGTACCGCGTTGATAGTTATCACCGTCGTTATGGTGTTATTCTGAAGGCTTCTTACTAATCACGCTGTTAATTATCTCTAAGTGAGGAGCTTTGCAAGGGACGCAGTTAGTACTGTAATAATGGCTCAGTTCTGCTCGCGTACACGCTTCGGTCTTGTCGATACTACGTGCAAGCCCTGTTCATGTGAAAGTTAAGAAGAGCCGTGCAAGAACGAACGCCGAACTGCAAAGATATTGGCGTAATGACATGGCTCTGTGCGGCTTGGAGCCTGCGATAAGTGGAGTGATTCATATAGTTTTTCTTTTTGCTTCATTTTGTATTTCGCCATTGACTCGCGCAAAACCACGCCTCCATTATAGGAGGGATCGGCAACTCGTCGGGACGAATGATAAGAAACGAATATGATCGTGAGAAAAGAATCCTTCCAAAGTAAGCTCCCTGCTCATTCCGTAATGAACATATCTTGATTCCAGTATTATAATCAGGAACTTCATTTTCGCGTTTGTGGCATTCCGCCTGCAATATCGTGCCTGATAAAAACTGAGCACATACATTCGTCAATATAGTCAGCCCGTCATCTTGAGAATTCCGTCGTTTTTGCATCTTTATTGAATGTCAGTATGCTTTCTTGCAGCAGGCAGCAAATGGATTCAAAGAAGAAAAAAAAAGTCAGCGATTAACCTTACAGTTAAGTTTACGGAGAGCGTTAGGCTAAGACATATACGTTACGTGGCATATTTGTTATGTAATGGTGAACATTATTGCACGGAGTAGCGTCATTAAAATGCTGCTAACGTGCCACATGCATGGTGCCACACAACGTGCAACATACATGGCCGGCGATTTTTCATCCCTTTAATATAAAGTTTTACAAACATAAAATTATTTCTGTCACTGCCGACACCACCTTTGTTACCAGTGTTTCTACAACGTGGTGCATCTGTAGCAGTTCTTGGCCATGTACCGCTGTTCCCAGCTCTTTTCACGTCTCGTACTGCGTATACAGCTCGAGTCACTGACTTCTAGCATCAGACACTACGTTGCATCAGACACTAATTGACGTCGGTATTCCTTTCCCTAAGGAGCAGTTGACGCAGTGTTAGGAGACGACAAAATGCATGCTATCTTCCTTATTTTTTCACTCTAGCTACTCAGTTGTATTAGATCTCTGAGTCAAAGTTTTCCATCGCGTTCGGCTACATCGGTTACAACACTTGTCTTTTCGCAGCGGTGTTAGCCTCTAGTTGGTCGGGATTTTGCGTGTCTACAGTGCGCGGTGCTCACACAAAAACGAACGGCAGCTCGAAGGCTTTCTGTTTGAGTTCCCGCCTAACAGAATTATGTTTTCCCGTATGTTCGAATTACATTCTGATGCTATCATGTCTTCAGGTTGTGTGTAAGTCCCAGTTTACAAATTTTCTGGCGCATTTTACTTTGAGAAATTCAATAAATACAATAACGTACTTGCGCTAGGCGGAGGGCCTACAAGAATGATGACGTATGCTGTGGTAATGGAACCGCAACTTAACGGCCACGACCACTCAGACAGACCTCAAACGGCAGCTGAAACCGCAGCAGAAGAGGGGCTGCATTTTTTTAGTTCCCGCGTAACAGATTTATGTTTTCGCGTATATTCGAATAACAAGCCGAAGCTATCATATTTGCAGCTTGTGTGCAAGTCGTACGTTATGCATTTTTCTGAGGCAATTTGCTTTCACATTCAATTTAGTTCAATAATGTGCCTGCGCTTGGCGGAGGGCCTAGAAGAGTTAGAATGCATGCTGCACTTCCGCACTCGTACGTGCGTGCGTGACGTACAGTCAACAGCAAAAATTTACGGGATGCGGTTTCCTCTTCAAATGTGAATTCCTGTACTGTTAAGGCATGACACTTCGTATTCAATGAATCACTATGTAGGTGGCGAAGGCTACTACACGCTGGAACATTTAATTCGAGGCTGTGTGACCACGCTTTGCAAGAATTGAGCTTTTTGGCAGATCCTGCGTCCCGTAAACTTTTGCGGTTGACTGTACGTCTCTTGTGGTGGTGGTGCTTGCCTGACGTCGGCAACAGCTTCGCTCTACATACACTTTCACAGGGTGGAGTGGAGGCGGATTTTTCTTTTTCCATTTGTCTCTCCAATGTGATCCTTTGTGGAAGAATTAAGCATCTGGCCACAATTGCGCCAGCGCCTACATGAAACAAATGACGTCCCAATTTTTCCCACTTTTGCCGTCAAGTACGGGCTTTTCACAGGAAATCTCTCATTGCATCTGTTTTACTTGTGCTATTTAGTATCACCGCTTTCCTCGCTTTCTCGCGTTTTTCTTTCTGCATCTAGGGGCTTCGCACCTGGGAGTTCTAATCTGATTACTTCTTTGCGCAATTTGCATATCACTCGAATCAGTGAATTCGTTACATGAAATCATGAACACGAGTTTTCAGTTTGAGCATGTGATATTCTTGCCTTGCTTTACTTCGTATCCTAATTGTATCTAGGTGTGCTGCATCAGCTGTTTATTATCTCTCAAAGCAAAATGTTTCGTTGTGTCATGATACGGCCCAGGAAGTTTTCCTGTGACAGCATTAACACCTTGAATCAGGTTTGGTGCATCCTTCCTTTGTTTTCCTCTTTGCTCATACACGTTATGGGCACATTGTGCTGTACTGAATCACAAAAGCATGGCATATTAAGCATAGAAATTAAACATCACTTCCAAATTTGCGAAAATGCACGCATTCATATTATAGATCCAAGAAAATAATTTACGCAGCCTAAATTGAAAAGCACTGAAAAAGAAAGGAAGAGGTGGAGGGGGGGGGGGGGGGGGGGTTAGCTGGACAGTCACTAGGAGTCAATTATAAAGTCCAGGTTGGCGGCGCCAACATTCCTGCGATTACCCGAGCCTAGAAGCTCCAAAAGAAGTGATAGCAGGAATTGTCAGTTACAGGCCAAATTTATAAAACGGCATTTTTTTTCTTTTCTTAAGACTGTCAAGTGGTGGAAATACAGAATATGATGTAGTATTTAGACTTTTTATTAGGTAAAATGCAAGGATGGATGTACCAGATCTGACCCGCATAGATAAATATTCAGGAAGAGAATACAGCAGCGTAATTTTTTGAGGAACGCATCAACTCAGCGTGTATTGAAAAGTTTCCTACGCCAGAGATATGATATACCGATACTCGGAAGAAGCAATCAATAATGGAATTGTCAACGCTCGCCTGAATGTACTCGTCCGAAATGTAGCCGCAGTGAAGCCTTTAGAAAACTCGTGCACTGACGATGGAAGATTTCAACCCATGGTTGGTTCTTTGGCGATTTTCCTAAATGCGTTTCCATCTAATCGCTTAGAGGGTTCGAGTGTCTGAACATTTAGAGAGAGGGTTTGAGGTTTTAGAAATAGGCAACCCCGAATGCATTGAAGGCACAGACCAAAAACACAACAGTGATGGGAAGAGCGCAGTGTGACTTCACGCTTAAAGTTCATACACCTCAGGTAAAAAATGAAGACACATAATAGTCAATGTTTAGCGCAGAATACTTTGAGTGTAACGCATGAGAACAAGGCGCGTTGGGAAACACACGCAGAAACCAACATGAGGACGTAAGGTTAGCCAGCATGTTACACATATACACCGAAAATGAAACAGGCGTCAGAATTGCTCACTTCAGCATTCGATTAATGGCATTAATGGCATTTGGGATCACTACGCATTCGGTGACAGCTAGAAGCACTGTAATATTTGCACATAAAGCGCACAGTAGACACAGGGAATGACACCATATGTGCAGTAGTCTATAGTTCGAATTTATTAAAAATGATAGTTTCATTAGTTTGACTAGATTTGTCTTATCTTTAACTAACATGAGAGTTTTCTACCTTAGCGTTGCTTTCCGTAATTTGTTCTAACCTGAGGGAGCTTTACAGTTTCCAGCTTACAGTGGTTACAGTTTCAGACTGTTCTAAGGAAGGTTGCCTCAAAACGTTTCCACTTTTGTTTGCTTTTTTGTAAATATATAAAATGGCTGCTAGCCAAAGTAAAAACAATGCGTGCTAAAATTAATCTACGCTTAATTATGTAAGTATCTGTCGTGTCAATAAATCGGAGAGGCGACAAATGGCTCTTTTGCAAAGACTGTACTTTATCTATATTTGATCAGCCCAACACTGCATTCTCTTCTTAATCTCAACTGGCGTATAACAAACTCGTATTTTCTCTCTAATCACTACCGCCGGCTGTGCCATCTTTTAATGGGATTTTCGATCTGCGATTTCCGTAGCATCGTTCGTTGCGCGGTCTAGTTGTGAAGTATACTCACCGGAGATCTGGTAAATGCGAAGGAAATATTGAGGGGAACAAATATAGGATAGAACACACGCGGCCGGTATCACAAAAGGTTATGAACAACCGCCTACCGATGCTCTTCGTAATCAAACTAAACAGTGAGTCACCGCAATATCTGTTAGTTTGAGCCTACAACACCGACAATCGGAGAATAGGAAAGTTTCGAAACGCACTAATACACACCAGCTATTCGAAAAGTACCAAACGCCAGAAAGGAACCGACGACATTTTTTACGTATTAACTCCGGAAAATGGAAAACTTTACTTTCCTATACGGGCACATAAGGCAATGCTAGTATAGTAATATCCTCTGAATTCAATAGCCATTTCACTGCGGCCTGCAAAACACCCGCCTCCAGAGGAGAAGGGGCATCTCCCCCGGACGAATCGTGATTCAGACAACAAGAAATGACGCTGTGTCCCGCACCTAAACAACTGCGGATACAATATCGGCCGAGAAACGCGGGTCCCGCGATGTCCACAACGAACTGCAGAATTCCTCACACAGGTCCCGAGGACGCGTTTCCATCATGGCGGCATGTTTGGGGACGAGCCGGATGATTGCCCGCCAAACAGAACACAAAGAAGGAATGGCGCCGCAAACAAAATATCGCGGAACATTCCTGTATGCCATCGGATATGTGAGATGATTGCGTTTCTTGTCCCCAACCAAGTTACTATGTTTGCGTGTTCTTCGGCTCCTCGCGGCGCACTGTGCACAGTACGATAAAAAAATTCGGAGAACCACACTGCCATGAAAGTAAGTACAGCAAGTTATGAAAAGGCAGATGTTTGGGACACGCATGGACGTGCGATTGCTAAATTTTTGCTCTTTAGCCCCCGTGGGAGACCTAAGCGCGGGTCGCGTTAAACCTTGCCGAACGTTCAATAAAGTTGTATTCGTTCACAGCGACCGGTGCGTCGTCTGTATGATCAGTGTCCGTCGCAAGGACAGCGAAGTCAAACCGATCAATAGACACGCTAGCTAACTACGTGCATTGAAGGAACCGCGAGGGAAAAGCAAAAGTCAGGCCTATATCAGCTTTTTTTTTCTTTTACAGCAAAGTTGCCAGCCTCTAGCTGATCGCGATTTTTCGTAGATTGCTGATGGATGCGTGGATGGATGGATGGATGGATGGATGGATGTTATGAGCGTCCCCTTTGGAACGGGGCGGCGGGTTGCGCCCCCAAGCTCTTGCTATTCTACTCCCTAATGTCCTACCTAGGTTAAACAATGAAAAAAAAAACTATGAGCTACCATGCCCAAATTTTCTTATCCCTATTGCGAACTGTGCTTTTGTACGTCTCCGTCTTTTGTCGTTTCCCTACTTTTCTTCCACCAATCCTCCAATCGCCTCTTACAGAAAGCCCAAACTGATCCAAAGAATCCGGTACTGATCCGAACTGATCCAAAGAAGCCGGTTCTGATCCAAAGAACAGTACCGCCACCTAGCGGCGGCGGACGCTCAGAAAGACTGGAAACGGCTGCTGGAAAAGGGCTTTGTGTTTGACTTAGGTTTTCTAATTATTCAAATTACAATCCGATGCTATAGTGTCTGCAGGTTGTGTGTAAGTCATGCTTGACCAATTTTCTAAGCAATTTACTTTAAAACAACCGTTTACTTTAGCAACGCACTTGTGCTAGGCGGAGGGCCTACCAGAGTGAGGATGTGCGATGCACTGCCGTACACGTGTATGCGCGCGCGTGAAGTACATCGCTTGTCCTGGTGACGTTTTTGCAACGTCGTCTAGTGTCAGTTTGGGGCGCTGGTTGTGCTTGTCTAACGTCGGCCACAGCTTCTCTGTACCTCCACTTTCACGGGGTGTAATAGAGGCGGACTATTTTTTTTTTCTTTTGCGAGTTTGTACGGTGGCGGTGTACGGTATACTTTTGCTAGGTGTTTGCACGGTGGCGGCTATGTAAGCTGATTGCGTTGTCCAACAATAGCGGGGGAACGCCTCGAAATGACAGTATGGCGCTGGCTTCGGTGAGTACGTGCAGGCGGTGGTGTTGATGAATCATGATATTAAAGCGAAGCTTTCTTTGTGACACCTTCGGTACTTGTCTGACCGTCTCTTCTGTGTGCCGTAGCTGTCTTCCGTATAGATCAAGCCCAAATAAAATTGAATTACCTGTGGAATGTTGAGATAGTACCTCAGTCCCCCAGCACAGCATCTCGATGCTCCATTAACCCATAATAGCTTTTTTATGGTAGTTATTACAAATGCAAAAATGTACGTCCATAAGTTATATACATAGTGGACCAATCAGCCATAGCCACCTCTGCAAGTAACAAAACAAATCAACGATTATACAAGTCTGGTGGGAAATCTTTTATCATAAACGTCTTTCAGCTGTGAAATAATTCGAATAAAATGTGACTCCGAATATACAATTTGTTTTGCATTCCGATGCGAGTTTCTCATTAAGTGTGCAGCCCCATAAAGAGCAGCATGTGAAAAGACACATGCTTACTTTTAGTGATATTATAAGCAGCCAACAAAGACACCAAGGACAACATAGGGGAAGTTACTCGTACTTACTAATTGAATTAAAGAAATGGTAAATTAATGGCAATAAAAGTGGAAGAAGCAACAGCTTGTCGCAGGTGGGGTACCATCCCCCATCTTCGCATTACGCGTGCGATGCTCCAACCAGTTGAGCTACGGCGGCGCCGTTACCCCATCCACTTTCTTGGGTATTTAAGTTTTTAATACTGCAACTAACCTTGAGAGTGTTGGCGAGTGCCACCACTCACAAACCTTGGCGGCGGATGAGGAACATCCTTTCTGCAGCAGGCGTTACGAGTACCTTTTCGGGCGCTACGTACTTATAACGTACTTATACTTATGGCGGCTGCCAGGATGTCTCGATGTCTTCCTCGCCTACCACTCCGTCAGAGTGGGGACATTGCAGCGTCTGCTGCGGCGTTGGCCACGCGGATCGCGGACGACGTAGTAGACGCCCTTGGCGGACGCCGTAGGGACGCGTTGCCGGCGTTGGTGTGTTTTGAAAACAATCTGCAACGTGGCCAAAGTGCGCGTACGCGCGGGCCTCATCTTCAAAACGATTTGCGATGTTTGCAGATTGCGCGTAGTGCCGGTAGCTTCGTATGCGCTGTACTTTCGACGTTTCGTTCGCGTGTAAGCGGCAGACGCACGGAGGTCAATTGGCTCGCGGCTGCTGCCGCGATTCCTAACTCCACCGTTTTCACAGGCAGTTTCCGCTGTCATTGAGCGAGATGTGCTCATGCTTACCTGTGCGCGCGTGACACTGGGCTGGTTACCTCAGCTAAAGCACGTTGACGGGCTAGTTAGTTTAAATCCATGACAGAATGGGTAAGCGCGACTGAACAATGACGTAGAAAGAAGCAGACACACTAAGACAGCTCTGTTTCTGTGTGTCTGCTTCTTTCTACGTCCTCATTGAGTTACGCTTACACATTCTATCATTGTTATTTAGTTAGTAAGCGAATGTTTACAAGCTCATATGACCGACAAAACTACTATCCTTACTCCGCACAGCTATCTACAAATCTGCTATCGCAATCGGTGCTTCGTCTTTCGGGCAGTACCATGCGGAACTGCGAATGTTTCTCTTCAGTTTATATACCGCATAATCTCACGCCATGTTTACGTTTATAAATCAAGAGCATACTGCGAATGTTTCTCTTCAGTTTATATACCGCATAATCTCACGCCATGTTTACGTTTATAAATCAAGAGCATACTAGTGCACTACTGCCAATAGAACTAATTGCGTGAAATTTGCGTTAGCATACGTCGCCTGTATAATGCTTCATGGTTGCTCTGGCAGTTCTACCGATTGTGGTCCTGCATTTCTGGTTAACATTCGTGGACAGCTTTAACTTCACGAGTAGTAATAAACCATATATTCTTCTTTAACGTCTTTTAACCTAAAGTTTTTCATCGAAAAGTAAATTTGTTACTAAATCCCTAGCATGGAAATATTTCGTCAGACATAAGCTCTATACTACGAAGTGTGCAGGTACGCCTATAATGCTAGCGGCTTGAAAATTATGCAGAGCTAACGCACATGCTGGATGTGCTTTCTTGCCTGTTCGCTTATTTCTGGTGTCCCCAAGGTGAATTTAGACCTAAGCAGTACCTGGACTTGTCTCACATGCTTTAGTACTACGTAGTCGAGGTTTAATAAGTTACCAAAATCACGCTCCGCCGAACCCGAGGCGCAGCCACCGTGCAATGCCGCGGCCGAGCGTCAATTTGTTAGCATAAGATCTATCTGTAGCAAAGATCTTGTGAAGCTTATAATGAATTGATATAAAGCTAAGTGCGATTCGTACAATTATAGAAACCCACGGAAGGTGTAGTTTAATGCAGTCTTATTCTTTCACCGCACAGCTCACGACATTTCTGTCATGCAAGGTTTTCATTTTAGCTTTTTTTTTTCCATGGACTATATTGTTCACAATGTATGACTCAATTCACACAGCTCTGCGCGTGCAAATGGTAGTGGTAGCGGTGGCGGTGGTAATAGCAGGTGGATGAAGAGGTGCAGTTGTAGCACTAGTAGTAGAGTTCTTTTGCTTGGATTGTCCTTTCTTCATCAGCAGCATTAATTAACACGGTCACTGAGGTGTGGGGTGTCTCGAATTTTGCTCAGAATGGAGCAGATATTTTATCTACACAGTGTAGTTTCAGGATCCGAGCGAGGTCTAAACATGTCGACTACTTTAGGTCACCGTTGACTGAGAGGAACCTGAAGTCTCTGATGCATGGAAATATTAGGGCACTTTTCAGGTCACCTTGGGCGCAAACGCTATTGCTAATGAGAAGCGGAACATCGTCCCCATTAAGCAAGGAAGCAAAGACAAACTGCAGAAACTCTATATCATTACAATATTGGAAGCTTTTCTGGAAGTTAAAAAGAAAAGGTTCTGCACTGCAAGAGTACAGGTCTGGGGTCAAGCTCTGCGAAAACGTCCTTGCTGACAGAAACTCTGGTCCCGCCTTTTCTTTAAATCCAGCAGACCAAATGGAGAAAGGAAAGAAATTGGCAGTTGTACCCGAAGGCGAAGCTTCGAAAACAACAGCAAGACTAACATAGATCTGGAACACGCCGCGGTCACCTAAGGGCTTTGGCGTGAAGTCGAAATCACCGGTTCGATCTCGACCGTTCTCGATCGATCTCGGCCGCCATTTTCATGGAGACAGCATGAAAGAAAAGAAGGGTCATATGCTTAGGTTAAGATGCTTGTTAAATAACCGCAGGGGTTCCAAAGTAATCCACGGTGCGCTTCATAATCATATTAAGATTTTGGCATGTAAAAGCAGTTAGCTTAATTGTTAGTAGCGCTCCAGGTTTCCCACGGGGTTCTAACAATATGCGTAGGCGACGCGCTTAGCTTCGGTATTGAACTGTAAATGAATGGGAATTCTTCATGGCAGCATCTTTTAAATAAGGGCTTTTGATCCGTTTTAAAAGCCGATTAGTTTTGAGCTCCCCGCTAGGTACAAAAATCCAATTGGTACTGATGATCTAACTTTGATTGCTAAAGTGAGCGAACCTTGGTTAATTACGCCCTTAACTTTCACAGGGAATTTTCTATTTTTGTCCACCCATGTTGCGAATCTTCTCCTGAAAAAGTATTACTGAGCTTAAAAATCCCAATTTATTATTAATTAGAGTGTGTCGTCACTGAAACACCCTTATAGATGAAGAAGCAGGGCAATTTGGTCCCAAACAGTCAGCCCTCACATACCTGCGCTTGAACCATGAAGTGGTCCCGCGTTTAATTTCTACTGCTTCGGACTTGGGCCGCTCGGTAGGCATTTGAAATAGGGCTCTGGGATATCGTCGTTGGAATGCGCTCCAAGCAAGAGACGCTCAAACTGTCTAAAGTCAGGATGCAGTGACCAGTTAAAGTGGCAGTTTCTCTAGACACTTTGTAGAAGGGTCGTCATCACAAAACAATGCAATAAGTGGGCCGTTCCTCTTCTCTTAGTGGTGCCAATTCACTCATTAATTCACTCACCTCCATGCAACTCAAAACTAATGAGACATTTCTGTCAGGCAATTAGGTATTTGAAGGTACGCGCTGTAGTCATCAAGCATAACTTCACAATATCAACTGAATTCTTCTGAGCCTCAGCGCGGCGTGACCACAGTTTAACGGGATTTATTGCTTTCGGGTGGTGTTGGCTGAAACAACAAAGCCCAGCAAAAGGAAAGAAAGGTAAGCTAGCTCGGTCAGGCACATTTTTACATCGCTTCGATGCAGCCATACGGCGGGTACTTCGCAAAAGATTCTGCACTTGACTGGAGGTCTCGGCGTCCATATACCTACAGGGATGTTCTAATAGAACTGCGAATTTTTATAAATATAGGAAGACCTCCCCGAGCACTTGCTTTGCATGACTGCTACTTTCGTCGTCTGTGTCCTCAGAATTTTGGAAACGTGTGGTAAACAAAAAGCAGGCGTTAATTATTGCACAGGCCGCTTTCTTACGCTGGCAGCGAGAAGACATGCCAGAAGTGCGCTAAAAAAATTGGTTTGCCGACATCTCCTGCTCTTTCAGGCCTTTAGTGCCGTCAACAAATGGCGAAGGTAAACAGAAACAATGTATCGTTCTTTTTCGATGGTGATATTGGCCCTCTCAATCACAAGGCGCAATACAGAAAGGCAATTTTTCCTCGGAGCCCCGTAATGAGCTTATGCAGCGAGTCATGGGACGCGTTCGCTTAACGTATTCGAGCAACGTATGAATATCAATGCAGTTTATCAATGTGATCAATTGGCTAATAAAAACATAAAATACAGCCAAAACTCACAGTGGTGCGCCCTCTTCCATCCACGTGCGTGCCTTACACGTCGTGTATATATATTGGCTATCGCCGGAAGGCTGAACGAGTCAACGAAGCGTGCCAGTCGATCATGTCTCGGCACACGCCGCACGAGATCCAATTAGGCCATACGCTGCCGCTGCTGCTGCCCCCACGTTTTGACGAAAGACTGCATCGTGTATAGGCACGTCTAACGCACGATGCTCACGCTATACAATATTCCAGCGCGCACGCGTTGATTACACACTTGATATCTAACGCTACCGCTTCACTGGAAGCTAGCCGAATGGTAAAACACAATGAAGTACTTCATAAATTCCCTCGCTTGTGAAATAGGCAATGCAGCAGAAACATTGTTTTCTTGGTGTACCCGGTCTGTCGCAATCAAATCAAGGCCCCTGCGTGCCTTCTGTGGGAGAGAAACGGTGGATGGCACCCCAACGTTCCCACAGTAATAATTTGTTAGCAATTGAGCATTTTGTGAAAGCGCTTTTCTGCGTGCCCTGAAGTACCCTATCAGTATAGTTTGGAAGGACTTGTGGTGCACAGTCCCGGTCGAAAATCTGAAGAATATGGAGTAGTTGAACATTATGTTATCACTATCTCTGTATTCGCACATCCCTGTATTTGCACATCTCTGTATTTGCACATCTCTGTATTTGCACATCTCTGTATTTGCACTCCCGCGGATGGTCCTAGCGTGGCAACTCCGTCAGGTGACGCCATATGCTCGTTCACGTCAAGCTTCGTTAGTATAAAAGCTCCGTCGTTCCAGCACCCCGGCAGTGGGCAATGCAGCAGCAGCAACAGCTTCAGCATGTTGCCTAAACGCTTCTTCTTGTTTGCACAGGTGCGCCAATTGGACAACGCTTACTGTATCCGATCCGATAATCGATTCCTGCTGCTGCTGCGTTGTCCACACAGTTATCTGCATAGTAGACTCATGTGGAATTTTTCTTATTTCGTCGATTACCTTAGTCGTCTTATCCTGAGCAGTGACGTTGAGCTTAACTCCGGCCCCAGGAGACCGGCGTCTAAAACTGGCAAGCCTGACGAATCCCAAGAAAGCGCTCTTAACGCGCTTCAGATGTCGGCCGAGCTGGGCAATGTCTACTTGCGATGACCCTTCTCTTGTGAAAGTTCTTTCCAATTTAATTGCTTGTCAGAAAAATATGTCGCAAGACATATCTGAAATCAAAAATGCTGTGAACACACGTATCGATGCCTTGGAAGTGCGTGTGGCTGCTCTCGAAACCTCATGTTAGAAGGCGCTGTCTGATCAAGATTCTGATCAGCTTCGTTCTCGGGCAGTTTGCCTAAAGCGCACTGTTGCCAAACGAACTGCCAAACATGATGATCTTGAAAACTGTTCAGGGAGAAACAGCGTAATCCTTCATGGCATACCAGAAGATACTAATGGGAAACGTGACACATTGCAGTCCAAGGTTGCGAACTTCTTCAATAGGCTTTCCCTTGACTGTCCGCGTATTGAACGCTTCCATAGGTTTGGCAGAATGCGCCTGGCCGTTCTCGCCCTATTATTTTAATATTGCTTGATTTCAGTGGTAAGCAAGGGATGCTGAAGAACGCTTACAAGCCGAAAAATTCAGACATGAAACTTTCCGAAGATTTTCCGTCCAGAGTGCGCGCAGTCCGTAAAAACCTATGAGACGTTTCGGTTGAGCAGCGGAATAACGGCTGGGTTATTAAAATGACGTTCGATAATTTATCTAGAGATAACGTTCTTACAACTAGGACGGTGCCTCAAATAGTTTAGTAATAGCCCCTGGTTTGGATTCTAGGTCAAGATTTCCAAAAGTTTTATCATCACTAGGCTGATAAGCTCATTATTCTGCCACAGATCTTGCACTTTTGCAGGTTAATGCCAGAAGCATAACTAACAAGTTTACACAATTCCTTTCGCTCGTTCTTCATGTTCTCCTCACGTTATATGCATACAGAAACATAGATTCATGAAGATATTCACGACACAGAATTCACGCCTCCTGGTTACATTGTTGTCCGGTATGAGAGAGAGAGATAGAGAAACGAAGGGTAGGAAAGGCAGGGAGGTCAACCAGAACAGCATCCGGTTTGCTACCCTACACTGGGGGTGGGGGAAAGGGGAGTAGAAAGAGGAAGAAAGGGAGAGAGTAAACACTGAGTACGTGTGGGAGGGCCACCATACACAAGGACACTATAAACGGTCTGTTAAGCCCGTGCACTTCAAGTACCGCACTAGTGCACGAATCGCTTTTCGAGCCAGTGACGGGTGTGGCCACGGTCCGAGTATCTTTGACTCAATGAACGGTCTCGAGTCCAGTCTGCGTAAAGTTGCCCGCAGAGAGAGGTGTTGGACATCGTAGCGAGGGCAGGTACACAATAGGTGCTCGGTGGTCTCCTCGCACCCACAGGAGTCGCATATCGGGCTCTCGGCCATTCCCATACGGTAGGAGTATGCGTTCGTGAACGCCACTCCAAGCCACAAGCGACACAACAAGGTTGCTTCGCTGCGGGAAAGGCTAGATGGCAGCTGTAGCCGTAGCGTGGGGTCCAGTTTACGTAATCTGCAAGTGAAGCCACTTGAAATCCAGAGATCTTGAGACTTCTTGCGCGCAAGTAGGCGAAGTTCTCTGGCAGCGTTCGACCTCGCCAAAGGTGTTGGACGTGTCTTGGTATCTTCGTGGGCACACCGGGCAGCCTTGTCAGCGAGGTTGTTGCCGACGAGGCCACAGTGAGCAGGAATCCACTGAAATATAATGTGGTGTCCTCTTTCCAGAGCGTGGTGGTACAGTTCCCTTATTTCAGATGTCATTTGCTTGTAAGTTCTGTGACGTAATGCGGACTTGATGCTGTGAAGGGCTGCCTTAGAGTCGCAAAATACGACCCATTTCTCTGTTGGCTCTTCGGTGATGTACATCATAGCGGCATGGAGAGCTGCAAGTTCTGCCGATGTAGATATGACCGTATGACCGGTATGACCGTCAGAAAAAGAAACGCGGTGATGTTGCTTTGCATTTACGTTCAGATTTTAACCTTGAGGTTCTAACAGGTCCTCCCATTGTAGAATCGGTTTGGTGCAAGTTACTAGCGCATAAGCAGAATTTAACAATTTGCGGTCTTTATAGCTCCCCTGATAGCCCTAGTGACTTTATCGACAATATTTCGTAGTTTATACATGACCATAACCTCAACAGGTAAAACTTAATTGTTCTCGGTGACATTAACGTTCCCGGCTTTCACTGGCCTTCCCTTACATATTACGCCAATAATGCCACTATTTGTAGAGATTAATTACATTTTCTTTGTGCCATAACCTGATACAATTAGTTGATAAGAATACGCGTCCGAACCCGATACGTGACTTAGTGTTTATGAGCGACAGTCTTGCTTATTTAGGTTTTGAGTATGATATCCTGACAGAAATCTCGGATCATAATGCTTTTCTCATACACATTAACAGTCCTATCCCACATTAACACTTTAGCTACACCACATTTCATGATTTTAGCAAGGCTGACGATACGTCTATCAGGAAGATATTATCCGGCAGATAACTTTGGCCATCTTTTGTCACTCCTTACCGAATGCCATGTCGACAGTCTTGTTGATTGTTTTGAGTTTTTACTGATATCTCGCATCAATAATTACGTCACATCAAAAACATAAAAGATAAATAATAAACTTCCTCGGGTTAACCGGAATATTTTGCGCCTGTCACGCCGTGTAGGTGGACTACGTAAATCAAAACATAATAGTTCTGCGCTTCGCGTTCGTTTTGAAAAATCCGAACAGAAACTTCGTACTCGTACTAAAAATGCTAAATATTTCTATTTTTTTGTCCAATTTCTTATACTACTTAAATCAAATCCTCGCAGGTTCTGGACATCACTCTTATCTAGTGCAACGGGCAGTACTTTCAAGACTAACGATGCTATTACTAACGACCCCACCATAGTTTCGACTGCTTTTAACTCGTACTTCCAATCTGTTTTCACGCTCGATAACCGTGTAGTTCCAAAGTTTAGTTATGATGCACAAACTAATAAATTAGGTCATATCGCAAAAGTTTCGATGGTGTCTTAAACCTAATCTTGAATCTCGACACTAAAAGGTATACCGGTTCAGATGGTATCTCGAATTCTTTCCTAGGAAGATACTCCCTGTGGACAGCTCAGTACCATACTGTAATCTTACATAAATCCTTAGACTCTGCTGAAGTACCAACTAAATAAATCGGACGGAAAAATTGTCCTATAAATATGAATGTCTAATGAACTAAAGGGTAGCCTTGTTTCCTGCTAGCTTTTAGACCAAGCATCGTCGAACACTACTGTGCTGGAACGAACGTTCGGGCTCCTGAAAAAGAGTAAGCATAATGGGCCATCGTGAGCACCAAGGTTCCCGCCTGTCTATCGTGATATTCCTATTAATTGTCCTTTCATTGATGTTTTAACAGCTCAAGTTCAGTCCGCATGGCGCCGTGAGCGATTCACAGCACAGAAAAGTGCGGTGCAGTTGTACGGCGGCAATCGTCAATATTTCGAAAAGCTTCATCGATCCTATCCCGATGAGGATAGCAAAAGGGGGTTGTTGGTACGGCATATCTTATTTTGTTATAGCGCAAGCTTGACAAGGACAAAAGAAGGCACATTAGACACACACAGCGCTGTGTGTGTCTAATGTGCCTTCTTTTGTCCTTGTCAAGCTTGCGCTATAACAAAATAAGAGATCCTATCCCCTTCGCTACGCCACGTGGGCGACGGCATCATTTCCAGAATCACTGGGCTCCTAAAACTTTCTGTCGCATGTACATCTCTTGACATCGACGGTATCTCTTACTTGCGTGTTTAATAGCCAAGCCAGTCGTTTTCTTTCCGACCGAACGATTCTGAGAATTTGAGTGTCGGAACAGCCCGTTCGATAGCTAAACTACCCGCTCGTAAGATCAAAGGTTTTCAAGACAGTAGCGTACTTGACCAACATAGTTCGATAAGCCTGACAAACCTTACAGCGAAGCTGTATACGGCTGCTCTTCCAAGTATTTTTCGTATCCGTGCGTCATCAATAAAAAAAAGTGAGCGTGGGCCAATCCCCGGAGATAGTGCAATACCGGGCCGACCCGCGGCGGAGGGTAAACAGGCTTAAGCACTCCGCCTCTAATAATAATAATAATAATAATAATAATAATAATAATAATAATAATAATAATAATAATAATAATAATAATAATAATAATAAATCAAGATGTATTGTTTCAAGTAGATAGGTATATTGGAATCGTGTGTGTACAGCACATGGACTCACGAGCAGGAGGCGCTGCCATATACGCAAAGGACAAAAACTATGTACAGCCGTGACCAAAAGCTTGGGAACCAAAGATGCCGCAATGTTTTGTGTTTTTTTTTTTCGCAGATGGGGCTTTCCGGTTGAAATCAAGAAAGCGCGCCTACGTGCACTCTTGGCGTTGGACCACTACAATGTATTAAACTGACTCCAAGTCGCGCAGCTGCGCTTGAATAGATCTTAATTTTTTGCTGATGCTGTGGTCTCCAAGACTTCTCTCGCTGCTGTACAACCCTTGACTCAAAAGAGGACAATGCCACCGACTGTGGGAATGTCTTCACCGTACAAACGAAAGACGGAATTGCATGGGTGGTACTGCCCAAAGTCATTTTAGAGCAATTTTTGCAGCATGAAAATTGCGTTTTGTGGCACTTGGGAGTAGACAAAATCGCATTTCGGAGCAGCTTCTAGCAAACTAACTTTCATTTTGTAGCAATTTAGAGCGCATAAAATTTCAGTTTGAAGCAGTTTCGAGCAGGCTAATCTAAAAATTTGGTGGAATAATGGAATATGGCCATGCACTTCGAAACGACAATGAAATTCAGAATAAATCAACATGAAGCACGTAGGAGCGCGCCCTGTAGCTGTAGCGCACTAGACTATGGAAGAGTGTATCTAGAGGCGGCACAGCGCATGCTGTCCTATAAAGCCAAGAACATAGGTGAGACTACGATCGAACTATACATTCCCGCGCCGACGCTTATGATGATAGCAGAAAATCATGAGGACCGTCGCTTTGATATGGTAGCCATATATATATGGTCGCTGAGGCCTCTCACTGGCACGCCAGTGCCCACCTTCTTCTATGCATTTGAACTGTTGAAGAAAAACGTGTGCGTGATTACTCACTTGTCCTCAGGTTAAAGGAACGGCTCTGCTAGCGCCAATGTCTCAGTTAAGCTACAGAGTAAAATTTGACTAAAGCACGTAGAGCCTAGGTTGCTTTCTGTTCCCCTCCACTTTCGTGGTTAGGGTTGTTTTACGTGCAAGACCTAAATGCAAGACTCCACGCTAGGTGCACCTTCAGCCTTGCAATGGGTATTCAATTCACTACAGTAAAACGCAAATCCTCGTTGTTTTGCATTACTATAAGGACCCCAAAGCTGGCGTGCAGGATGAAATGGTAGCGTTATAATGACGACACAAATGGCGCCTATTCAAAAGCGACATTGTTTTTCGCGCTGGTGTGTTTGGTTGGCACATATCACAATATAAGCAGGAACGTGTGCCACATTCATGTGCGAAATCGTCAACACGAGTATTCCGTTAGCATCGCATCCATCTTTCCGACAACTTCTTTTTTTTTTCGCCCACGTTTCGGGCATTGCGAAACCATTTGCAAACAGATGACGTCCCATGCGATGGAGAAACATATGCCCTTAGGGGAGAGCTGAATGCGCAGCTGTACAAATCTATCAAACAGCGTTACGAATGTTCCGGTATTAATGCATATAAAGCGCTACGAAAGAACACCTCACAGGGATGTCAAAAGCAGAAGTAGTCCAGAAGAAACCACCTGACACGGAGCTTTTGGCTTAGCTTGGACTCAACACAGCGTTGCCAGGTCATCAATCTCTATCCATCGTTAAAAGCGTATTCGCGTACGTTGCTTGAAACGACTGTGCCAGAACCGATAAAAGCGTGCAAATTGAGGGACGTGCAAGTTAGGGATCAACGAGAGAGAGAAGAGAGAGAGAAAAAAGCAAGGATAGGAAAGCCAGGGAGGTCGACCAGAGGAGCATCCGGTTTGCTACCCTACGCTGGGGGTGGGGGAAAGGGGAATAGGAAGCGGAAAAGGGTAGAAAATTAGCACTGAGTGCGTGTGGGCGGGACACTATGCACAGGGACACTATAAATGGTCTCGTAAGCCGGTGCACGTCAAGTATTGCACTAATGCACCATTACGCTGATTGCACGCTGTCGCGGTTTGCAGGAATATATTACCCACAGCATTAACCTAGCCAGATTACGCTATAAAACCAGGAGTGAAGCGCTGACAACTAGGCGCTGTCAAAAAAAAGTGTTGCTCACATTCACACAGTTGTTAAGCTAGAATTCTTTTTAAGAGAAAATTCCAGCCAATCCTGACGCTGTACGTTATTAGAAAAGGTGGTCAGCCAGTGATAAAGGACACTACACACGGAATGCTTTCTCAATGAGGCCCCCGCTTTTTTTTTCCTTTTTACTCGGTCTTCATTATATTCATAATGTCACATTGGCGTCCTAATTATTCACAACTGTGCGCGAACATTTCAAATTTCGAACACGAACCGAAGAGCATTTGTTATTTGATACGTTCTCAATTCGAGAATGCACTATTTGAAATTGCCGAGTATTCCTTCTTTCTGAATGCAAGAAATAGCACCTCATTCTGGAGCCTCGAGAAAGAGAGACACTGATGCTAGCGAGGACTCTCCCATATTATTCTGCTGCAGGAAAGTGGGATATCCGGATCAAGAGAGCTGCAGGAGCCGTGAGAAAACCTTTTATCCAATAATTTCTTGTCATTCAAAAGGAATGTCTCACTTTTAAGCAGCCTGTATACCAATTTGTTGTCTCTGTTTAAGTAGAGCAATTTATTATTTGGCCAGTATTACCATTGACGTGCACGCTTGTTCGTCTTTACTCGGGGAACGAATTTTACCTGTTAAGAGATGTTAAAGGTCATCGCACAGCGAATGACGCGTCATTCTGTATCGGAAGTTTGTCGAATGAAATCGATGTTGTCGCCGAGCATCACGTAATCAAATTCTGTGCGCGACTCAACTACTCGTGCACATTCTAGAACACAGGCGAGCCGCAACGATTAAGTAGGAATGTTTATTTAGCCATGTATAAATAGCCGACGCATCTGATCCGCAGGTCACATTTTCGACGTTCGCCGACTGTGCTCGCCACTACCGCTGGGCATTGAGTGTCGCTTGTTTTTCTAGACGCAGGTTCACGGAATAAACAGTTTTCAATGTTCAATGTTTTCACTACTGTCTGCTTCACTGTCACCGCAGTGTGACATATGGCAGAGGCACTGGGTAGTGAAAATTTCTTTTGCATCAGAGAGAGAGAGAAAGCAAGGAGAGGAAAGGTAGGGAGGTCAACCAGAAGAGTATCCTGTTTGCTACCCTACACTGGGGGTGGGGGAAAGGGAAATAGAAAGAAGAAGAAAGGGAGAGAGTAAGCACAGAGTACGTGTGGGAGGGACACTATGCACAGGGACACTATAAACGGTCTCTTAAACCGGTGTACCTCAAGTATTGCAGTAATGCACGATTCGCTTTTCGTGCCAGTGACGGGTGTGGCCACGGTCCGAGTATCTTTGACTCGGTGAAAGGTCGTAAGTCTAGTCGGTGTAAAGTCTCCTGCAGAGAGAGGCGTTGTACATCGTAGTGGGGGCAAGTACACAATAGGTGCTCGATGGTCTCCTCGCACCCACAGTAATCGCACATCGGGCTCTCGGCCATTCCCAAACGAAAGGAATATGAGTTTGTGAATGCTACTCCCAGCCACAAGCGGCACAGCAAGGTTGCTTCACCGCGGGAAAGGCTAGATGGCACTTGTAGCTGTAGCATGGGGTCCAGTTTATTTAATCGGCAGTTGAAGGCACCTGAACTCCAGAGTTCTTGCGACTTTTTGCGTGCATGTAGGCGAAGTTCCCTGGCAGCGTCAGACCTCGCCAAAGGTATGGAACGCGTCTGGGTATCTTCATGGGCAGACCGGGCAGCCTTGTCTGCTAGGTTGTTGCCGACAATGCCACAGTGAGCAGGAATCCATTGAAATGTAATGGTGTGCCCACTTTCCAGAGCATGGTGGTGTACTTCCCTGATGTCAGATATCATCTGCTCGTATACTCTGTGACGTAATGCAGACTTGATGCTGTGAAGGGCTGCCTTAGAGTCACAAAATACGACCCATTTCTCTGTGGGCTCTTCGGTGACGTACATCATAGCGGCATGGAGAGCTGCAAGCTCTGCTGATGTCGATGTAGTCGTGTGCGACAATTTGAATTGAACTGTAACCTTCTTGGCTGGAACGACGAATGCGGCAGTTGAGCTGGCACATGAGGTCGAACCATTGGTATATATATGTATGCGGTCATGATACGTCTGGTGTAGTAATAGGAGCGTAAGTTGCTTCAGAGCCGGCGATGTATGATTGGACTTTTTTGTAATTCCAGGAATATCAAAATTCACTTGAGGCTGTCGTAGGCACCACAGGGGAGATGAAGGCTTTGTCGCCGGTGTAAAAGATGACGGTATGCACTCTTGATGAGCGCTAATCACTCGTGAAAAGGTCGCTTGAGGTCTTTCGGCGGGTAGGGAGGTCAAATGATGGTCGGGGATTCTTGACAGATGGCGAATGTGCGCTCTGAGAGAGTCGACAACTACGTGTGTCTGGATCATATGGTCCCCAGCGATGGCAATTGTTGCTGCTGTTGACGTGCACCGAGGCAGCCCTAAACACGTGCGTAGGGCTTGACCTTGCATACTCTCCAAGGCGCGAAAGTTCGTCTTGCATGCATTTGACAACACTGGTAGACTGTAACGTAGGAGTCCGAGAAACAGTACCCTGTAGAGCTGCATCATAGAACGGACTGGTGTACCCCAGTTTTTGCCGCAGAGAAACTTAAAGACCTGAGCAATGGCAACCAATTTCTTCTTTAGATAGACGCAGTGAGGGCTCCACGAGAGGTTGCTGTCAATGATTACACCCAGAAA
Source organism: Dermacentor albipictus (assembly GCF_038994185.2). NCBI lineage: Eukaryota > Metazoa > Arthropoda > Arachnida > Ixodida > Ixodidae > Dermacentor > Dermacentor albipictus. The sequence continues at coordinate 125,923,331 of NC_091825.1, forward strand.
GCGATGTGTCTTAGAATAGGATACCGCTTGACCATTAATTGAAACAGGATACGATGACATTTCTTTGCGCGTAAAGCCAACCAATGCGCACTTTTCAGTAGACAGGCTGAGGCCTTGTTCTCGTAGATAAGATGCCGTCATCGTTGCCGCCCGCTGGAGCCTGGCTCGTACCTGAGGTCGTGTCACCGCAGAAACCCAGATGCAAATGTCGTCGGCGTATATTGAGACGTGAACTGACCGCGGTAGGTACTCCGCTAGTCCTACCAAGACGAGGTTGAACAGAATGGGGCTCAACAATTCAAAAGCAATCTGTCGAGCTGATCCAGTGCGCTTTTCTCTTTCAATGAACACAGCACCACTGTTCTACTTTGGTCATGAGGACATGCTGTTCCCTTGTTTTATTAAGATCAGTTCGAAAGGGCTCCAGATCACTGAAAGCAATTATATTTCATTTAAGAGCTCGTTATTTGGCATAATGGCATGTTGCGAACGCCATCACATGCATGTGTCAAATAATGAGATAAGCCTCCCTCCTTGTTTTTTAACAAGACGAGTTCCGTAGAAACATTACACCAAACTTTGCTTTAAAAAAAAAGAAAATATTCAGTATTCGTTTAGATATACAAGGCTTTGTTCTTGTCGAATATTTGTGCTCGATTCCGTTAGGAAATTTCTCTATTCGGATGCCTCTATCTCTGGCACATAGACGCCCATGACCTGAGACTCATTTTTCCTTTTTTTTTAGTAGCACCATCATCGAGTGACACTCTTATTTCTTGCACAGTACTTCTGGTTCACCTCCTGAGATGACCGGGAATGAAATTCAAATCATAGAAAAATAAAAAAAATTAGTACAGTACAAAATTGATGCGTTGCATTATAGATTTGATATCAGAGCAAAGTTTAGTTACAAGGCGAGTTACTGAAGTGTCTGGAATAATTAGAATTAATTAGAAATCACTGATTACCACACACCAAAGCACAGTATCGTAAACATTAGAGACCCGCCACGTGAGCACGACTCTGGCGAAATTTCTGTAAACCTGGAAGTAGGAAGCGGAAGTACTGACGTCATTAATGACGTCACACGCAGGAAGGTGGCGTGATATTTAACCAGCTAATTAATGAAAAACAGTTTAATGGCATAGATTGAACATCTGCCTAGCAGAGCGGACGTGACGTCACTCTCTTCTCTCTCGCTTCTCCTCTCTTAGCGCGCACCTGCTCACTCACTCGCTCGCAACAGCTGCGCGCGCGCTTGTTACATGCTTTGACGTCAGCACCAGAGAGGGTGCGTAAGGTGCGCTTCGTGCGCTGCTCGCTAGGGAGCTACGCCCCGCCAGGTGGCGCGCGCTCTCTTTCCTCCTCGCCCTCCCTCGTTCCTCGTCCGCATATCGCGCCAGGGAAAAGACATTCGCTCGCTTAACCTACAGAACACCAACGCCGAGGTGCGAGTGCCACTAAGAGACACCTAAGTCAAAGATTAGGGTCGCCTGCCATTTCTTCTGGTTTCCTTACTTTGAATTCCTATTTTATATTTCGTTGCTGTGAAGAAGTACCCTGAACATCACGAAGCAGCGAATCAGAAAACGACATTTGCAGACTACCGACGTACGCGGCGAGATAATCCGCGCGTTTCTAAACAACCGGCACACCCGTTGGCTCAAGGTGCTATGCGAGTGGTCGATGCACTGAGTGCAGTGCTGGCGTCCCTCGAGCAGAGGAGCGCTTCACAAGTTGCCATCTTTTTGTACACAAACTACAGGCATCAAAAGAGCGGCTCAACACACAAGGTGGAGAGTTTAGTTCTACAACTGGGCTGTGCGAGCGACCCACAACACTTCAGTATGAAGTTGTTTTTCGCGCTTATGTTGGCGCCCGACCTGATGGTGTACTTTTTCTCTTCCTTTACCTTTTATCCCCCCCCTCTTCCCCTTCTCGAATGCAGGGTAGCCTACCGAATAATCCCATCTAATGAGCCTCCCTGCCTTTTCCTTCTTCCCTCTCGCTCTCTCACCGCAACGTGTGATTCGAGAAAACAGTTGGAAGAATGGTGCACAAGCCGTGAGGCCAAGATGAATTGCCCAAGCATACCGCAACACGCCCCTATTAATGGTTCCCTAGGACGAGCTCCTGTCAGACACCAGCACTAATGGCGATTGTTTCTAGGCGGTTTGTAAAGATAGTCTAGAAGAAAAAGGCATAACCTAACTTGAAACCATGTCGGCTGGTAAGCACACTTCCGTAAGAAAGGTTGCTACGTACGTTGTACAAAGGTGCGACAGTGAGGTCGCTATAGTGTTGGGGAAACGAGATTGCCGGTGCAAGGGTCATTAGCCACACGTTCCCGTAAAGCGGCAAAATGTCGGCTGCATACGAGAGAACAAGCAATGGCACTAGCCATAATTGGAGCTAAAGTCAACCATGTTTCTCGAACGTAATTATTTTCTTACATGTGTTCCTTGGCACGTTTCTGAAAACGTGCCTTTGTCTGTGCAGCTTTTTTTTTTAAACTCGCGTCCATCATTGTAGTGGTGCAAGCACATAACAGAATTTTCCTCTTATCACTCCTTCTGCTTTACCAAGTTCGAGGCAGTCAACCGCGCAGGGCTTCATTTCATTTATTTGTTGTTTGAGACATACAGCTGCCTCTACTGCTGCAGCAGTATTCTTGCCTGACGAAGGCTGCAGCACCCAAAGCATGTTGACACTCTGCAGCAAACAACAGCACAACGGTCAACAAGTGTTACAATTTTCAAAATATGATAGCATATCAACTTCATAACTACGATAACTTCATCTATCTATCTATCTATCTATCTATCTATCTATCTATCTATCTATCTATCTATCTATCTATCTATCTATCTATCTATCTATCTATCTATCTATCTATCTATCTATATCTACCTACCTACCTATCTATCTATCTATCTATCTATCTATCTATCTATCTATCTATCTATCTATCTATCTATCTATCTATCTATCTATCTATCTATCTATCTATCTATCTATCTATCTATCTATTTTTTAAGAAGACTCAGCGGCCGAAGTTGTCTACCAGCTGGGGCGACGAGTTCGCGATCGTGATGCCGTCGTAGCCGTTCCATTGCCGTCCTTAAAGGTTCGTCGTGCGACTCCTCTCGTGCAATCGTCGTCACGACTTTGCCGTCACACAGTCGCCAGGCGTTCGTTGTCATGGAGCCGTTGTGATGCCTTCGCGTTCCTTCCATTGGCGTCACTCCAGCTGCATCACCCGACTCTCGTCATGCCGCTGTTGTGACCCCATCGTCGTCACACAGACTTCGTGATACGGCCGTCACCACGTCATCGCCGTCGTACGCTCGTCGCCCCGAAATTGACGTGATATTGTTGTCGTGCCATCGCCCTCATTGCGTGGTCTTCACACCACCGTCGTCATGCATTCATGCATTCAGTCGGGATTAAGCCGCTCTTATCAGGACATCGTCATCATTTCGTCGTCACCAGACAAGTCACTGTCAAATCAAATCAAATCATATTTTATTCTACAGCAAGTATCTGGATGGTCACCTGGGCTAAAAGCTGTACGAACAGCTTGACGAAGGCCCAGGAAACCATGACATGGCAGCAGCAGACAGAACGAAATAACAATGGCAATACAGAATTAGTCATCAAATCAAATATAGTACAGCAACCAAGTACAGCATCAAATCAAGTACAGCAATAACACAGAAGTTTTCTTAAACGACATATGAATAAATACGGATTACATGTGCACAAAGTGTGTTCTTAGTTCTTTTCGACTAAAACCAGCAGTATGTTTATGTTTATTGAGAAAAAATGACAAATTGTGAGCCAAGGATTGCAGCTTGTAATCGGTTCTGAACTGTGGTAAGGACCAACTGTCAGTACAATGAGTGTTAACTATTGGTGTACGATATTCAAGGGAAGCAAGTTGTGTCAGGAAATTACCTGTGGAAGAAAAGTATGTTATTTGTAACGAACGAAATTCTTATATATTATCTACACGGATCAAATTGAATGATTCTATTGCGGGATTAACACTCGACGCTGGTTCAATGTTAACGATAAGGCGAATAATTTTCCTCTGCGATGCCGCAAGCATCCGCTGTCATACCATCTTCGACATGCCGTAGCGGCCGCGCCATCATCGTCATCACAGCTTGATCGTCCAGCTGTCGTCACACACTCGCCGTCATTCTGTTCTCTTCACGCAGTCGTTGTCAGGCTGTCCTTGTTATGCCATCATCACAATTTCTCAATTATCCTCTGATTGTCATCAAGCCACAGTCGTCATACCATCTTTGCCGTCCCGCTGAAGTCCAATCCTTTTCCGTCATTCATTTTCGTCAATAGTCACCATGCCACCATGATCATATGTAATGTTGGCAACGAGTACAGTACCAAAGTGAACTGATACAGCTAGCAGTGTATGTCGCATGTAGATCAAGCAACAGAAGTCTCAGAATGGCCCCTAAATATTTTTAAAATACTTGACTTCAGCAATACGGAAGCTCGATCGCTAAATTGCTTTAATGCAAATCGGATTATTGTCGACAGTCAGCGTGAGGCGAGTTCTGCCGTAATTTCTTATGGCAATGCCTTTTCGCTTTTTGCAAGGCGTCGTCAATTTGTCTCCTACCTGGTAATCTTCAGAAGTTGCATGGGTGGATGGATGGATGAAAAACTTTAATAAGGTCCTGAGGTATGCGACTCAGCGCGCTGCGGGTCGCGCCCACGTTGGGACAGTCAGGCCTTGCCCGACCGCCGCATCGTGGGCCCTCAGAAGTTGCAGCACAGGCGTTTATTACAGTAATGTGGAACCAGAGCGCACAAAAAAAACGATAATGATTTTTTTTTTATGCAAAGCATGACCGCCAGCACCCGGTCAAAAATCTTGAGCGTATTTAGCTTAGCTGCAGCCAAGGCAAGCACTGCAAAACGCATTGTTCAATATACAATCAAGTAATCATGATGGAAACTTATTTTGTTAAGGGATGTTCAGAGCACAAAGTCCTGTTAAAAATTTGAATGACGCTGAAGTTTTGCCTTTCGTATTTGAACGTGATAGCATTCAAAGATCCCTGACTACAGCTTCCCTGCAGCTGCAGCTTATGTAACCCTAATGTGTACCGGGAAACGCTGAAGAAGAACGCTATGCACGAAGGAGAGATTTCTGGTAGAAACGTGCGTGTGCCGATCCCCGAGATTGCGCACAGCCGTGCCAAAAAACATTACACCATTTTTCAGGTCTCTGTTATTGTTTCACGCTTAGAATATTTAAGTAAGAGATGAGTTAAGATGAAATTAATGTGTGGTCGGTGTTTTGTTACATAATAGTTGTTTGTGGGCAGTCATTCTCAAAATTCTGAGGAATAACTTTGTCAAGAATGTAAGACAAGGTATGAGCAACTTTAGTGATATAATGGTGGGGTAATATAGCGTGCATATACTGCATATCATATAGCAAGGTGTGGCATATACATGTACCTAAATATATGCGGAAAGTTTCGCTCACGGACAACTCAGGCGACCCCGACACCGACACTGGATTTTCTGCGTCATGGGGCCCTTAGCACTATCGCGTTAATGTCCTGTAGTATTTCCGCCCTTTCGTCCTTTCTTTTCGCAGCAGAAAGACGTGATCCCATAAGCAGAATCAAATTTAGGTAGTTGTATAGCACCCTCAGTAATGGCGCCATAATTTAACTTACCCTCACAGCTTGCCCGCGGCGCACACTCAAGCTAAGGCGAGCTCTATTTGGAACTACACGTGAAACTGGTCAAACTGAGTCATTCCACACTGGTTTCACTACGCTAAAATATGAACATTCACCATCTAGCCTCTTCCAACGCGCTTTTGAACTACACCTGGGAAAGATGTAATTGAGGACTTTGCATAATTTCTGGATAATGTAGGTTCTTTAGTGTACACCTCAATCAAAAAGCACGAACGTATTTTTTTTTCTTTTTTGTCCTCTGGCTCATAGAAACTCGCTCTGTCGCCGCCAGGATTTAATTTCTTCTCCTCGCATGCAGCAACAGAGCCTGTCGGCCAGCGGACCAACGCCGCGGGAGGATGCGGAAACACGATTAAATCACATATTGTATTATTCATCCTCAAGACACTTCAGCAGGCAGGCGGACGCTGAGTCGAGAGTTAGTTCCTTCCTCATATCAACATTTAAACATTTATTGAGGTGCTCCGCTGTCTATATTTTCTACAAACTAACAAACAACTGACGATGTTTTATCCGCAAAAGATGTTTTATGTGTGAAGAACACGCTTCCCAAAGTGAACATCGTTCCAAATGTAACATACAACAACAAAGTTCATCTCATAACGCGTCATGCCCAATATATCTGCGACACCACGGAATCGCATACGTATTTGCATTTACTCTTATTAAAGCGACAGTGCTAGGTAAATTAACCTCACTCACCCAACACTCACAGAGAGAAATCATAAGAGAAAGGCCGGGAGGCTAACCAAGCTAAGTCCGATAGGTTACCCTGCACAGGGCAAAAGGAATTGAAATTAGAAAAGCGAAATGGAGTGAATGTGCATCATTCAGAATAAACAAGAATCAAGGTGGATGTTTCCGAATATGCGTACAATGTGACACACGTGCTGCCTCTTAAAAGGAAACTGAAGAGGTTTCAGAATCGAACAATTTACGGTGGTTTTGAAGGCAGCCACAGTATATTTCATCTTCTGAAAAATTGTGTCGATTGTGCGTCGTAGCAGGCGCCACAATCGCCATTTAAGGTTTCGTCGAAGCTCTGTCCCCCTCGCAGGCCGAGACCACTCACTCACTCACTCACTCACTCACTCACTCACTCACTCACTCACTCACTCACTCACTCACTCACTCACTCACTCACTCACTCACTCACTCACTCACTCACTCACTCACTCACTCACTCAATTGCTTACATACTTTAATAAATACCTGACTGACTAACTAACCACCTAACTGCTGCAATGTGAATCGACTGCAAATGTCCTTGTCGCCGAACGAGGCATCGAGAGCAATTCGAACTCGCCAGGTTGTAAGAAGTAATTTCAAATTATGAAGCCAATGGACATACACCTTTCTCGTAAATGACAGGAATCTCATGTATTTCCAGTGAATGTCGTCCACGTGGCTAATAACATATTCTAATATTTCGCACAGTAGCACGGTTCAGCGTTACTTTTTCAGCAGTGCAAAGCACTAGACAAGCTTATCGCGATACAAAACACGTGAGCTTCGCTAGAGGTTCCATTAGCACAGAATTCTGCATCGGCATTCCAATAGAGAGTTCAAAGAAATTCGGCGTGAAACTTGAATTCAGGTGTCTTATTGCTTCCAAACTGTGTGGCGCACCGCAGACAAGACAGCCTTCCAGAAGAAAAAATATGTCGATAGAACTTTTGGAAAACGCAATAACACCCGCTTCATGTACATTCAGCCGGTTTCTGTAACGAAAGTAACGAGTTCAATCGTCAGAACGCGTCTAAGAAAAAGCCGTGAAACGTTCAAGGCGTGCCTTAAGCTTAGGTTTTCGTATACTCGTAGTTGACGGCCTTTTACGGAAGTGGCTTTGTGTTTAAGGAGAAAAAAGTATCTTTCACTGCGAATGGTAGAGGAAAATGGAGGTTTACGTTTCGCTGAAGGAACGAAAAAAAAAAACGTGCATTACCATTCACTCGCCATGTTGATTTGGGGAACTGTGGCCCGATCGTGTAAACTCCATTTTACAGCTTTTCGATGGGAGTAAAGTAACGCAGCTAAGCAATGCAGGATGCCAAGGAGCATCCGGGTACGTGCTCGAAATAAATTAACTTTTCTTGCGCGGCCTCAAACTGTATACTGGAGATGCATTCACACTAAAAACAAATATTAAGTAAGGAGGCGTAAAAGAGAGGAAAAGGTGCCACATTCGCGTATTCGAACGATTTAGATGCACTGTTATTCAGCTGCCTAGGTCTTATTAGCATAGTGCTGGATCGATCTGCATGCTAACGGGAACCTGCATCGAAACTGTTCTACGTTACCCTTCCGTGATAATAAACGGCTCGAGGGATCCCGTATTATCATTATACGAAAATGCGCCGAGTTCGTCACTTTTCACCTGCTTGACTTGCTCACAACGTTTCCTCTTACTCAACCATAATCAGGTATATACCGTAAGAAGGGTTCATGGAGCTTGTTCGTTATTTGCGTAGCTTTCCCCCAGGTTACAAGTACCAGAAACAGCTCCCGACGAGAGTCCCTTACCGCGCAACAACCTTTTATGGAGATTTTCGATCAGAACACAGAGTGAAAGAGAGAGAGAGAGAGAGAGGGGGGGGGGGTTGGTGCATTCAAAGGCAGGGAGTTTAACTATCCGGTTGCCTATCCTTCATGGGGGTAGGAGTAGGGTGATAGAAAGATAGAGGGAGTGGAAGGGAAGAGAGAGAGAGAGATAGAGTTACTGAAATGGCAACAGGGTTGAGCCAAAAAAGCATGCGCACATTCTAGCGAGAGGCTTTAGGCGCAGGCTTAGACTGTATACGTCAAGGGAGCAGCACGCGTAACTAATGTGTAAACATATGCGCATCTATACACGACGGGCATAAAGCCAGTTGCGCTCCGCATGATATATGTGGGCATTTGCATATTAACGTAATCCTATACTTTCTGTACTCAAGTGGTATGCGCGGGGATAACGCATTTACGCTAGTAAATCAGCCATAAGTTACGAACCTGGTGATGCAGAGGCACATCCAGCAAGATTGCGATCAGGCGAAAAATATGCATTAGGGCTTAGCCTGGCGCGCCAGCCCGTCTACGCAAACAGCGAGCACAGAAAGAAAAAAAAAGAAGAAGACGCATTACTGAGACCAGCTATTGACAATTTGGATGGCATCACCCCTCTATATATGTAACAGGTTGCTCTAAGTACATGCTGGAGGAAAGAGAAAGACGTGAACTGCAATAACAGACAGCTGCAGGTGAAAACAGAAAGCTGAGGGTAGGACGAGAAGCACAGCACAAAGCTGGATCCCACTCAGAAATGGTGGCAGTAACGCCTCACGGAACTAGCTCGGCTGTTAGTATTCGTAGGCTCTTCAATCTGAGGCATATGCAGAAGCAAACCCGCCGACAAATACGAAAGCTCCCACGTGCGAAATCTGATATGGAAGGGCAGAGGTGAGCGAAACATTTCTAGAGAATGTGGCAAAGAAGAGGCAATACGTAATGCATTGCAGGCTTAGCACGTCAAAGACAAGTGCATTCGATATCGTAGGTACCGGGAAGAAAAACAGAAACATGCGCAACTGTATGTGCTAAAGAAAAACAAGCTTAACTCCTACGAAAACTCACCTCACCGATGTAATCAGTTCGTTCTCAATATCTTGCCCACCGGAATCGACAAAATTTGTGCACGTCTGCAGGTTGACTAGCGGAAAAAGAGATAAAAAACAACAAAATTAAATTAAATTATGGGGTTTTACGTGCCAAAACCACTTTCTGATTATGGGGCACGCCGTAGTGGAGGACTACGGAAATTTCGACCACCTGGGGTTCTGTAACGTGCACCTAAATCTAAGTACATGGGTGTTTTCGCATTTCGCCCTTATCGAAATGCGGCCGCCGTGGCCGGGATTCGATCCCGCGACCTTGTGCTGAGCAGCACAACACCATAGCCACTGAGCAACCACGGCGGGTAAAACAACAAAATAAACAAACACGACAGCACTACATATATTCGGAACACGGGTCTTGCGATTGCGCCACGCAATTAATGCAATGAGACGTACGAACTATTTCGTACCAATTATGCCGTCATCATATTAATTCATTCATATCAGATGCACATAAGCTATGGGAACTTTTTCATCGAAGCTGCGTAAAGTTATGAAATCTAACGCGTGTGCTACGAACGATTTATGCTGGTAATTAAAAAAAGCTATAGCAACTATTCGCTAAATGCTTCAAGGATCAAAGAAAAAATTTATCAGAGTCCCTTGAGGCGGTTTGGTTTGTTTTAGACCCTTGCTCCTCAGATAACAGTGAATCATTAGACACGACTTATTATTGAATATCATATAAATGAAATATATTTAAGAAACTGGATTTCCAAGCAACTGGAAAGCCTTGTAGTCATGTCTAAATGGACGCTGATTTTTTTCTTCTTTCTTTTTTCTTACGATGAACGCATTCTTTTCTCAGAATTCATGCGGGTGCGAACGCGTACATGAAGGCACGCAAACTAATGTATGTGTCTTCTCTTCGGAGAGCTTTTTTAAGTTCGTAGAGCTTATTCGGCCTTGCTGCGACATGAGAACGAGTCGCACGTCGCTGCTTTAATATAAGAAAGGCGGCTTCGAATTTCTCGACTTTTGTCGCTTTATGAGGGGCACCGGTGACTGACCAAACTCGAATATTTTTTCTCGAGACGTGGGTTCTTAGCTAATAATATCCACCGGCTTACATGGTGTCGTGTATAATTGGATGAAGCATTCTGATTGGTATTTGCTCACACTTCCTACCGTATCTATCTATCTATCTATCTATCTATCTATCTATCTATCTATCTATCTATCTATCTATCTATCTATCTATCTATCTATCTATCTATCTATCTATCTATCTATCTATCTATCTATCTATCTATCTATCTATCTATCTATCTATCTATCTATCTATCTATCTATCTATCTATCTATCTATCTATCTATCTATCTATCTATCTATCTATCTATCTATCTATCTATCTATGTCTCTCTCTCTCTCTCTCCAGAACAGCTACTTCGTATTACCCGTCTTTTCACCATACCTCTAACATGACTCGCCTAGCTCTGCTGTGATAGCTGCCGAAAGCCCACTAGAGAAACGAAGAGAAAGAAAATTCCGCGCATTTGAAACATTCTGCGAAATTACGTCCCTTTTTTTTCTCAAAGTTCGAAAACAACTGCTCACACTAAAAAAAAAAAAAAGAACAACGTTGAACCCTTTTTTGGCGTTCTTCAGATACCGCCGCTCTTGCGGCGGCAAAGTTCTCGGTTTTGTGAAGGAAGTTCAGGGATGCCCCGGACACATTGAGCATTCCTCGGAATCCACATATTCGGCAAACACGATGAACGCGAGTGCGCGTTTCTCTTACGCGGCGAGACACCGGAGCTTCACGGCCCGCAGCTTATTTGCATATGCTCGATTCGATGAGAAAGTATGGGCTCTGGCGGCAGCGGAAACATACACGTGCACGCACGTGTTATGCGCGTGCGAAATAAAGGAACAGTTACGGCGCTGCTTTTTTAAAATGGTCTTTTCAAAATTATTTCTTCTGTCACGAACTCTAAGCGCTATGGACCATGCCTTGCTTTCCTTACTGCTTGTATTTCCTTTTTCGGCGTTAACATAGCAAGGCAACAGCGGCGAATGCCATTACGCGTGGATAGTAGTGCGTCCACACGGGTCTGTTTATTTCCTATCATGGTTGGAAATAAACAGACAACAAACGTAAATGGCTATCAAGGGCTGATAAAGCAGTTGATAGACAGCTTATTAAGGGCTTGAAAACTCCTCCTCCTAAACACGCTTCAGCTTCTCAAGCTAGCGCGTTATTATTATTATTATTATTATTATTATTATTATTATTATTATTATTATTATTATTATTATTATTATTATTATTATTATTATTATTACGCAGTGACGCAGTGACCTGGTTTGCTAACAACTGTTTGTCAATAAACAAAGAAAAAACAAAACTGTTATGTTTTAGAAATCACTTAAAGCAACGGTTACAAATTTACCCTTGTTTCTACACTGTCTTACTTGCCAATCGTGTCAGTGTGCCCCTGTAGAATATGTTGACTCCATTAAATACCTTGGCGTTTTCTTTGACAGTGACCTCTCATGGAATTATCACATGACGTATCTTTGCGGCAGGCTCAGAAGTGTTTCCTCGCTGCTTTTTAATATTAAATCCCTTGTTCCGATGCCTGTAAAAATCACTATCATGCACGCCTTAGCATACAGTGTGTTACGTTATGGCATTACATTGTTCGGGTTTTGCTCATCTCGATGGCTCTGTCGAATTGACAGAATTCTAAAAAATATGTTGAAGTCCATTGTTTATAACTCTTCCTCGGCCGACAATGTGAACTTATTTATACATCTGGGTCTTCCGTCATTTAAAACTCTGTTCACTCAAACGGTTGTGGTAAGACATTTTTGGAACCCTGATTTCAAGCAAGAATATTTTGCTCCCCGTGCACTGCGGAAAACATTGCGTTTTGTAGTACCGCACTGCAACACAAGATTTGGTAAGGCTAGTAGGTATGCTTATGTCCCAAGAATATTCAATGACCTTCCTGATCATATATTTACTGCAACTTCGAAACGAAACTTGAAAAAAATGTTGAAGGCACTGTAAGATATGTATAATACTACATTTCTCTTTTCTTGTTTCTTGTATTTCTTTTGTCACTGATTTCAGCTGATTTTCTGTTTCATTTTGTGTGATGAACTTCACGAGCTTGTCATTTCTGTACATGTTGCCATTTTTACTTTGTTTGCCGACATGCCGGGCCAAGTCACGCAAGCCACTTCGTTGGCTTTGACGGGCCTGCCTTCTGATGTACGATTATTGTAAGATGGCAACAATTATTATTATTATTATTATTATTATTATTATTATTATTATTATTATTATTATTATTATTTTTATAAAGTGGACTTCACTTCGGAGCCTCTCGTCATCAGTTCAGAATACATTTCCAAGATCACATGACCTGAGCTGAAAATAATCGCCGCGGATAGCATAGGTACACCACGCTCATTTCAGCTGCACGGCTCCCATTTTCCTTTTGTCCGTGTGAAGGCCCTTACGGTATCCATTATAATTAGGAAGAATCATTAGGTCTCAGAAATCGTTATGCATGCGACGAAGTAAAGGCGGTGTCCCGACAGGGGTACTACGGAATTGTCGCGTAAGAAGGCAAGAAAAAATGTTGGGGACGTCCTCCATCTCATGACAAGCTATCGGACTTTCGAGTCATGGCATGCGGCGCGTGTTTAGGAAAAAAATTATGGGGTTTTACGTGCCAAAACCACTTTCTGATTATGAGGCACGCCGTAGTGGAAGACTCCGGAAATTTCGACCCCCTGGAGTTCTTTAACGTGCACCTAAATCTAAGTACACAGGTGTTTTCGCATTTCGCTTCCATCGAAATGCGGCCACCGTGGCCAGGATTTGATCCCGAGACCTCGTGCTCAGCAGCCCAACACCACAGCTACTGAGCAACCACTAGGGGGTAATGTTTAGGAAATATTTCGTTGCTAACAAAACGCAGCAACCGGGGCAAACAAAGATGGCGTACTAAAATGCCTCTGCAGAGCTTTTCTTTGGAAATATGCCTACTCTATTTCTGACTAGTTTCCATACGCAGGCCGCTGCTTCCGGAAGCACATAAGGTAAGTAAAGCGAGTGCAACAATTTTGCCTGTGTTCTATGCAAAGGTACGAGGATAAAAATTAAAGCCACAATGTCATTCATACTACTCATGTTCCTAAAAAGTCAACGTTCTTTTTTTCTTCTTGAACACTCAGTCCATCTTTTTGTTCTTTCTGGTACACAATAATGATCATCAATAAAGTGTACGTTTCCCTTTTCAGCAGCTGCGCAGAAAGAAGGCGCCTGAAACTAATAACTGAAAGACAAACTGAATTCGTCTTCAAATTTTCTGGCTCCGCCGATAGTAAGTTACGTTTCCTGGAAAAGACGTAAGGCGAGCTCGAGAACTCATAACTCGGCCTTCGCTGAGAACACGACTGGGCAGCAGGTAAAACCAACGTCTTCATAAAGTCCCTCAGTCGGTACACCAAATCGTTGAAAGGTTCGCAGCGTTCAGACAGGGAAGACGCATAACAACAAGTCCCAGCCTATACGTAAATGAATGAAATGCAAAGCTGTCACGACCGTTTTTCAGCAGCTGGGCATCTACTCCTCCCCGAAGAAGCGTTTCTTAGAATGCCGGCAAGAATAGGTTCTCGGAGGAAATTGGTTTCCGCCGGCGACTATACATTTGCAGAAGCCGGTGTGCGGGGACGGTAACCTTCTTTGATTTGAAACGATGCTGATTCAGCACCGAAACGCTGAACTGAGACGGGACTGAGCTCCTAGGGTACCTCGTTTACTACACATGTGTCCGGTCCCATATCGACAGTGAAAGGCACTTCTATGAAAAGATGGCCGACTTTGACGCAAACTACGATGTCTATAACGTACATTTCTGTGCTGAAAGACCCGATTCCGAAAGCAGTCGGTCTCGGAAAGCGTAAGCGTAACTGCATGTTCGGTGCTCCTGGTAATAAAATCCGGTTTCTGGAACGCAGATTATTGGTGCAGTTTGCGTTTTGTAGAAACTTCGTGAGGCGCATGGTTTATGAGGAAAAATATCCGGATAGCCCAGGAAAATAGAAGTCGTACAGCGCTTGCCGCAGCGGAAAACGCGATATGCTAATGGAATCGATATAACATACAGGCTCCAGCTACCTCTTCGAATTTTTGTTTGACCAGTGGGCACGGTAAGATGCAGAAAAAAATGTATGCCACTGACGTGCCTCTGACATACCAGTGATATCTACGTTACGCCCGTATGATGAACGAATGGGATGAGTGGGTATAGATTGATTTATGTGGCGTTGCGTTTTCCTTTTACGTGCTTGCCGTTCCGGGCGCATATTTCTCCATTGGTTCGCTAGATAGGGAGAAAGTGTGATGGACAGTATCTCGGCACTGCTTCACCTAGGCGTCTACTCCGGCTTTCAGTAGTGGCGATTAACATAAACGGTGTACGGAATAAACAGCCTCGTAGATCGCACTAGGGTACGAAGCAGGGCACGCAAACAAGACACAAAGAAGCAGAATAAATCTTTTTTTGTGTCCTGCTTTCGTGAGCTGCTCCATATGTCAAGATGATAGGTCACCAACTCGCCCAACTGTCGACTTTCCTGAGCTTCATATAACAAAGTGCGACCGGAACCGGTCGAATTTTTCTTCGGCTACGAAGCTCGGTTTTCGAGAAACACGTTTCCTCTGTATCTTCGTGCTACATACGGGTGGGTGTGATTTTTTTTTTTTCATGAGACAGCAGACGGTATAGCAAGGTAGATTCAAGATCTAGTCTTCCCGTATCTTCATCGCTACAGCACGTCATGGCGTGAGGTGTTGCAGTTGCTGCTCGTGTCTTCAGTCATCTGCGGTGACATTGAGGACGAGAGAATACGTGACTCTGCTGTAGCATCGGACTGCGAATACGACAATAAAAGGCACGTGCCGCTATCCTCTAATATGCATAGTGCTGGCTTGCAAAAATCAGGCACTCACGCATATGTTTCAGGCAATTTTCTTAAAGGATACAGATCAGATGCAATATAAATAACGAGTCAATAACAGGAGATTTAGGAAATCAATGCACCAACGTACAATCAAAACAAGGCATCAATACAAGAAAGGCTGTTTGGCCTACCTAAAGCTGTTTTTGTTTTTTGTGTTTTTAGGTCACTAAAATTTCACCGCATCGCCCTTGCGGGCACCTGCATAAACAGAACGTGGCTGTTGTCGTGGTAAAGTTACCAATCCACCAGTCAAAATTAATGTAATGAATCAACAAATTTGTACTATTTCTCAGTCCTCCAAATGCCGACTGAAAAGGACCCACGAGTCGCTTTCCCAGTAACCAATATTTGCCCGCCATGCGGCACACATTCTCCCCTTGAAACCTCTTCAAGAACGTAAGTAATTCAACAAACTTGCGACGCTGTAAGATTCGGCACATTCGCCGCGTTTCATTGAAGATGAACTCTGCCGGGAAAAAAACACGGACAGACAAACCCACGGAGTAATACAAGAATAAAAATTCATTTTCCACATGGAAATGTGATGAATCCGTCGTCCTACTATAGTAAGCGCGAACAAGTGGTGAAAAGGTCTCACCGGACAATATGAAAGAAAATCATGAAAGATTCGCCCCATTTTTAGATGGTGCTTTAGAGCTCAAATCGCGGGGGATTTCACTTCAATATCCCGGTGATGTTCCCTGTCGTTTGTTTTTTAACACTTCTACGGTTTCGTTTTCGTTTATATGACTGGGATCTCACGTTTCAGTTTTTATCTTATTCTCTCTCTGTCTTTTTTTATCTAGGAAGTTATCGTAAAAAAACTTGAAAAAGGAGTTCTCGGCATATCGAGTTCCGTATACGGTACGAAAGCTGTCACCCATGTATGTTGGTGCAATGGCGTATAGACAGGCAGTGTCACGCAGGGCAGTTAGCTCCGAAACGTCGGGTTTTAATAAATCCACATTTCGGTTGGGGACACTCGTAAATTCTTCATTATCCCAACGAGACAGTTAACTCTGTCAAAATTTCCAGCTTCATAACAGCATTGGTTTCATTCTTGCGCAAGTTTAATCAATTCGTTCTTGTAGACACAACGAAAGAATCCCACAGTCAATGAAAATTTACATCAGCCCGCGTAAAGAAAAACCGACCACTCAAGCAAGTGCACAAGCCTCGACATTTTGTGGCTTTTAGGTTATTGCTCTCTGATCAGTCGGAAGCTAAGTGTACGTAACTCCAAACCTTCCAAGCTAAATGTGTGCATATACAAGTGATGAAAGCCGTTCAGGCGTATATGAAAACGCATGCCGGTGACACACCGCCACTATGTATCAGCGCACGTTTGTAAAAGCGCCAAGAAATCTTACTGGCGTTTGCGCAAGACACGACAAACGCCATATGATATACGACATAAGCGAAGAGTCAAGTCTCTGCAGCCTTTGCTCCCTTCCATTCTTCTTTTCCGCAGTTATTTGTGTGCTAACGCATCCATGGCAACGCATTAGGCTTCTTGCTTTGTATCAGTATACAAGCGAGCAGTGAAAGCTTCCTTTCTCTCTATTAATGAAAGAAACACAGTAGTTTCGAGACACAGTGAAGCTTTAACTTTGATTAATTTCGGTCAGCTCCATTCATGTCACCCCCAATGTCCTATGGCGTCAATATCACATATATAAACCTGAACTGACAGCGCTGCGTCGGTCGGGTCTCACACCCTTCAGGTCCTCTGCGACGTTCACAATTGCTCGACACCACGCAAGAGGCTGCTTCGACCGCGAACCTAAGTGAAACAAGTGAATGAGTCCGCAATGTAATTGAATGTTGCTATAGCTATGCGACGTTCACGTTGCGTTTCAACTTTTAAAAAGCAATAGAGTGAGAGAGTGGCTACAGAAAGTGCAAAGCAAGCTTTAATTTTGAAGCAATTTGTCGACTTCCATTCATCTCTTTTCCTGGATTTTATACAAGGCGCAGCAATCATATAGAAAAGAAACTTTTGGAATTTCAGGCCTGTCATGAATGCAAAGTGGCACATTATGGGGTTTCGTGAAAAGAAAACGAAGAAATAAACAAACCAAAAACGAAGCCATCGAAATATTTTTCGCGGTCCTTAAATTTAAAGGATTATACCAAACAGCATCTCTCTGTTTGCTTCAATCTTTGAAAAATTCAAAAGGCAATGTTTCCCTATGAGATTACAATTTAAAAATATCCTAGACTTCTTGAATTCACGTGTAGGAAGGCTGCCTGTCCAGCCTTATTTATTTGTTTTCAAGAATAATGCTTAGCGCACATCCTTTTCGTAAATTTACTTTGAAATTCGTGCACAAAGCTGTCGGTGCGCCAGCTGTCACTTTATCAATTACAATATGGCAAAGTGTTGGGGCTGAATTCACAAGGCTTCTTGTTTGGAAGTGCTTTTTGCCATTGGCTGGTCGACTTCGGCAATAATATGTGCGGAATGAGGATTAGTTGGAATTCGCTCTTACAACTTTTTGTGAATGCGAGCCTTGGTCCCTAACAATTTTTCATCATGCTTTAAATGGCGTTGTACACATGGGCTGCACAAAATTTAAAAGAAAAAGAAACATATTACTTTCTTTTACGTTGACTAGGAGCTTTACAGTAAATCATCTACACCCTCGGAAATATTCATGGTGCTCAACAAAGAGTGCAGAACTCGTGACTGTAACGCCAATTTACTAAATGCGAACACGTTATACATGCACAAAACTTTCTTTTTCCCTAGACACTAGAAGCTCGGTGACGACGACTTTAGAAAAAATCAAACGCGTTAGCTCCAGAGATAACAGATCTCGGGAGAAACATTTGGTAA
Source organism: Dermacentor albipictus (assembly GCF_038994185.2). Classification (NCBI taxonomy): domain Eukaryota; kingdom Metazoa; phylum Arthropoda; class Arachnida; order Ixodida; family Ixodidae; genus Dermacentor; species Dermacentor albipictus. The sequence goes on from NC_091825.1 coordinate 125,941,553, forward strand.
GGAAATCTTTAATTTCCTCTCGTTATTTCTTGTTTCTTTATACATGGTGAAAAAAGATACCTAACAGATTTTCCTGTTCATATTGCTACGGGGTCGTATTCCCACTGACGAAGAGCCGCGCAGGAAGAAGACGAAGACGACGATTGGAAGCTAGCGCGGGCTGTTGCCTCTTGGTCAACTGCGGCGTATTGCCTTGTAAATATACTTGTAAATAGCTTTTCGTCGGTGTCTTCCTACGTAACAATATTATACTGCTTAATGTTCCAGTATCGCTGCGAGAAATACTGCTGCGTTGCCCAACATCTGCAGTGTCGTCCAAGCATGCCGATGAGCTAACGTGTCTAAAACCTTAGTTGTGCTAATATCGAATAAAAATATACATGACACTTCCAAATATAAAAAAAGGAATAAGAGGCTACTCTGTTGTTCTTTGTACACTCGTAAGAAAAATGGCATTAAAAGCTGCGTCTTCACATCTTATTCCCTGAAGTAATATCATTTGCATTTGCATTGCTACTTGCCCAGCTTCCTATTTCAAAACCTTTACATTTCAAACATCTTTCTTTTTCTAGAGTAGCACGGGCAAGCTCCAATTAACAGCTTTCTATCTTCGTAAAATTGGCTCGAACTATTCTTTTTACGGTGCGCGCGCGCATGAGTGCGCCTTCGCGGTTGTAAAATGTGGTTCGCTGTTAAACGAAACACCACAAAATGTGCGGCTCGAAATTCGCTTATGTTCCAAGTATATATACGAGGTCCGGCTGAAGTTGTGTCAATGCACTGCACAGGATTGCAAAAAAAAAAAGCGCCGCCGCCATCAAACGCAAGTCATCTGCTTTCCACACGTGTTCCCTTTAACACTGCACTGCACTGTACAATAACGGCTTTTGTGTTCTATCCTGCATCTCTGTGAAAAGAACTTAACGCCACAGCACGCTCGCCGTATCCCTTATGTCAATAAGCAAACGTTCCCGCGCGGTGCCTATACTACGCCTACGGAAGCGTTCGAAAAAGAGTTTATAAATAGCCTCTCTTGTCCCACACGACAGCATTTAGTCCCACGTCGGCAGCAAACTTCATCAAAAGTTTCGAGGCAATATTAAACACTTGCCTGCACCCACCTAACGCGCACGGCTCAAGTCTCCCACGCCCTTCCCCAAAGCTCCAAGTGTGGCGTCATATTTGCACCCCCTCCGGGCAAACCCAAGTTCACTGTTCACTTCGTCCGCTTCATAAACAATCGCGTCAGAGATCGGTGGTGACGAGTGCCGGGTGAAGTCGATCTGATCCGCTCAGCACTTGTGATCCGCTCAGTTTCGATGTGGCCGCGCGTTCTCCGATGCCGGGCTTTGCGTTCCCTCGAACTTGGTATTGTTGTTTTTGTTTTTCAAAGCGCCTCGACACCGACGCGACAACAAACACGCATCGCCAGCCTAGTGAGTGGTGCGGACACTCCGCGATCGCCTCTTCCTTCCGAGTCCCAGTTTGTTGACTTTCAGTTATCCCAGTTTGATTTAGCTTTCTCTCTGCCGGCATCCTTGAAAAAAAAACAGTATGTTGTTTTAGTTACAGGTAAAGAAGAGAATGTGCAGGTCAAAAACGATGCTGCATTTCATTTTCTTTTGTTTTATTTTTTTTCGATGAGAATAAAAGAGATGCAGCCAGGCCTTTCGTTCCCGACGTGGAGGTGTCCCGCTTCAGGCTACGAATCTAACGCGCCCTGAAGGACCTGAGTAAAGTTTTTCGTATCCTATCATGGTGACGGCTACTCTTTTTCACATCTTAACAAAACATTGCGCGAAAAATACGTAGACGAGTGAGAGAGAAGGGAGAAAAACGCAATACCATATGACATGCGTGAACATTCCTACTTATGTACTCGTCACTTCTTCGTCGTCTCGTGCTGGTCTCACTTAGCATTTCGGTGTTGCAACCACGCTTCTCCGCTTCACGATGCTTTCGCCGTGTTTCTCGCAGTTATACCAAACACAGCAGCATACGACGACGAAACAGCAGGTCATTAGCCGCAAACGCTTACGCATTATTTATATAGCTCCAACAGGAAACACTGCGTGTTAATCTTCCTTTCGTTTTTTTTTGTTGATGTTGATTTTGCGATCATTTGTGTTGATATATTTCTGTTCTTTGTGTGCACAGAGTAAATAGCACCATCTCTTGGCACCAACATTACCTTTAATCATGTCAGAAAACAGGAACTCAAATGATCATAACATTTCAGTGTAACTAACTCACCACCTAGCTAGTATTGATTAATGTGTAAGAGAGAAAGAGAGAGAGAAAACAAAGGTAGGAAAGGCAGGGAGGTCAACCAGAACAGCATCCGGTTTGCTACCCGACACTGGGGGTGGGGGAAAGGGGAATAGAAAGCGGAAGAAAGGGAGAGAGTAAACACTGAGTACGCGTGAGAGGGACACCATACACAAGGACACTATAAACGGTCTGTTAAGCCCGTGCACTTCAAGTACTGCACTAGTGCACGAATCGCTTTTCGAGCCAGTGACGGGTGTGGCCACGGTCCGCGTATCTTTGACTCGGTGAAAGGTCTCGAGTCAAGTCTGCGTAAAGTTGCCCGCAGAGAGAGGCGTTGGACATCGTAGCGAGGGCAGGTACACAATAGGTGCTCGATGGTCTCCTCGCACCCACAGGAGTCGCACATCGGGCTCTCGGCCATTCCCATACGGTAGGAGTATGCGTTCGTAAACGCCGCTCCCAGCCACAAGCGACACAACAAGGTTGCTTCGCCGCGGGAAAGGCTAGATGGCAGTTGTAGCCGTAGCGTGGGGTCCAGTTTACGTAATCTGCAATTGAAGCCACTTGAAATCCAGAGATCTTGGGACTTCTTGCGCGCAAGTTGGCGAAGTTCTCTGGCAGCGTCCGACCTCGCCAAAGGTGTTGGACGCGTCTTGGTATCCTCGTGAGCACACCGGGCAGCCTTGTCAGCTAGGTTGTTGCCGACGATGCCACAGTGAGCAGGGATCCAGTGAAATATAATGTGGTGTCCTCTTTCCAGAGCATGATGGTGCAGTTCCCTGATTTCAGATTTCATTTGCTCGTAAGTTCTGGGACGTAATGCGGATTTGATGCTGTGAAGGGCTGCCTTAGAGTCACAAAATACGACCCATTTCTCTGTTGGCTCTTCGGTGATGTACATCAAAGCGGCATGTAATGTGTGTCAATGTGTAAGTATTACAAACTAACCAAGTTAGCTAGGTAGTACCTACTGACCTATAGATGCCTAAATATTGATTATCGACCTAGGTTTAATATGTATTTTACCACCTAGATATGAATATATTTTGCATGTCTTATTTATCGCTTTAGAGCTTCTAATACATCCGTATCGTACACGGGTTAGGAGCCTATTCAGTAAAGCTCTGACTGAAGACTAACCAATATATACAATTGCTACCAAGTCAGATGGGGAACTGTAATCTTGCCGTGCTTCCGATGTTGCAAACCACAGACTGAACAGTAGCGCCTGCCGTGCGATACAGATGAACTAAACAATGTAAAACACATTTTGTACGCAAGGCAGGCCTCTCGAGGCGATCGGTCCTCATCAAATGGCCCCACCAAGACGGCCAAAATCCGAAGACAGACCCCACCATAGCTCATACGCTGCGTCGTTCAGCATTCACCTGCTGCTTAGATTTAGCACCTGTCGGCGCAGCTTTCGTTTTTGTTGACACCAGTCGTACTGAGTGCTCTCTTTTCTCATTCATAGCCCCGCGTATTTTGCCTGTGCCGATGTTTAAAAAGTGGCACAGCACAGCGTAAGTCCAGCGCTATTCCGGAAAGTAATTCCTTTCTGTTTCGATTACTCCGTGCTTAGATTATGTGCCCCGTTCATTCATACAGAACCGTGCCGTTGAAATTAAGTGAGTAGATTGGCGATAAGAATAAGTAGCGACTATAGATATCGTGTGTTTCGGTGGACGTTTACTCAGAGGCGCCGATGGCATATATAGCACTCCCCTCCTTCCATCCTTCTCGGTTTTCTTTCCGCTAAACAAACATTTTCTGTACAACTGCGTGCACATTTAGTATTAAACATCTTTTTTCACCGTGTGAAACTAGAGAGTTCTGCCTGTTCGACAGACACACGTGGAAGCTTCCATCATTCTTTACCGATGTTATTTTAAAATGCAAGCAGAAAAGATGATGTGACTAGACATACTTGAGAAAAGTACTCAGAACAGAGGAAAGGTAAGCCAAGAAGTTTTGCATTGATGTTCAGTGCATTCGTAATTTAGTTTCGTTCACGTTGCATTTGGCATCTGTATTACACACTTATCCTTAGTTGGTGGAATTGTATAACCTTCTGTTGTTTTTGTTGCTCTTACTGCGCCACATTTTTTTGCTTTATTTTTTCTTACATTTCATGTGCATGGTTTTATACCCTCCTGCCTGAAAAGTAAACAGCTCTTGCGCCCCTTCTTGTGGCAGTTCCCAGCCGGTTACCACCCTTCTGCTTCTTTCTGTCAACATATAGCTGTGTGTTCAAAGCCAATAATGGCAATTTTCAATTTCTTCTTATAAACGGGCTAGGAATGCCTGTCAGTACAATTTACAGTTAGCGAAGTGATCTAGTGTGCCAATATAAAGGCACACCCCTTCGTCATCTCCGTACGCTTTGGTCGCCTAACACTTCCGAAAATTGCCGCTGCTTCCCCCACCACCCCCGCAGGTAGCCGCACCAAAGAGTTTCCATCACTGTGGGACCTCGATGAAGACACGAAAATGAAACTGTTGCTCCGGCGAGAAAAAGCCTTCAACGGGCACATGTCAACAAATAGAATTTTCATGACAGTTGGGACAGGGTAATTATTTGTGCATTAATCTTTTTTATCTTTATTCGATTACTGAGCGTTTATTAGTCTTAAGGCGCATTTTTTGTTCATTAATCCGCTTGACGATAATTATGGCGCATGCAACGAGTGCTAACTTCCTACAAGAACCCACTACCAACAAGCTTCCATGAAAAATACCACCGGGTATGTTGATATCAAATTGGCGTTGGGAAGACAACAGGGAAGCTACAAGGTCATGCCGTGCTAAGCTTGATTGCGGAGGTCAGGTTTCATCTACCGTTTCATTTTCTTTAGTTAGTTTAAGTTTTGACTCTATAGAGCAATAAAAATTTTCATTTGCCTGTTTGTGAACTTCCACGAACATAATTTTTCAGGTAGATGGCCCCATTCGGTTTCTTGTTACCGCACTCCAGACGCTTGATGTGACGTCATAAGAGGCTGAACAGTACACGTGTCGTTATTTTTGGAAGGATTTATAATGTATTTCATCAATTTCTATGGTTGGAAACATTGGACAGGGTTTCTACTCTTCTTGAACGGCATTGTTCATGGATTGATAAAGAGAAAGCGGTTTTCGATTAGATTTCATGCTGCCCTCCGTGATCTATGACCCTCTGCGCTCACTTATGCCTGATCTACGCGGAACAAAAGTGTTTCGCGCTCCTTGCAACGTGCACGCACCCAGATTACAGCGTTACGTTGCTGGCGTTTGCACTGTCCCCAACTGATACAAAAAGCAAAATCGTTTCAATATAAAGTCCGTGGTGACCAAACAGTCAACCTCGGTAGGCCAATTCAGATTACTCGTTATTGCTAGCGATTGCGTAAAAATACAACACGAAGACAACGCACTTGTCCGGTTGCTACTCTTTCTTGAAGCGAAAGTTCCATTGTACGATCATCGTCATCATCCTTGTTGCTGTAGTCATCGTTCTCGTCGGTTTTGATGTTCTTCTTCTTGTTTTGTTCTTATCCTTCTCATCCTCGTTCTCCTTCTCCTTGTCGTCGTCATCGTCGTTATCGTTGTTGTTGTCATCGTCGTCCTTATCGTTATTATTGTTGTATAGAGGTCAGCGTAGGCTTGAAAGACTTTAAATGTCAAGAATGTTTGTGGACGCGCTTCATCTACTCTCAAACAGACTGTACTGATTTGCATTGCAGAAGTATGAAGACAACCTTCGTGTGCTAGTCATTTTCTTTGATTTCACAAATGACAACCTTGCATATAAATGCGGAGAAGGACCACGCCAAGACTTTCAGCAGCCGGAAATAGAAATCGGTAATTCATTACCTGCAAAGATAGATATAGCATGCTGTCCTCAATATAATCAATTCGCGGAGTATCTCAGGAATTTATTTCCTTAAGGCACCAGAATAATTTATACACTTTTATTCTGGCAACAACGTGCAACTGGCGTGACAGTATAGTATCAGCTGTTGCTTCGATGCCGTTTCCGCAAGCTGTCCAAGTAGCACACGACTTCGGGAAAAATATGATGCCACACATTTTTAATGCTTTCAGCGTGTTACAGTAAAACAGTATTTCATTACGGTAGACGACACCGAAACGGTCACCACCGGCTTTGGCTGCACAATGCTTCAACCATTTCGCATGACGTCCAAGAAATGATCCGCTGCGGATCCGCCATTCAATCGTCTATGATTGAAAGAATAACCTGAAGAAAACGGAACACATGTCTCTCATGACAGTTGGATGAAGCTTTATGTTCTTTGAGATGACAGTCTGGACTAGTTAGTATTGCATTTTGAACTTATGTTATAGCAGCAAACAAAAAAGGACAAAATGCGCGTGCTGTGAGCAAAACATAGCGCATTTGTTTTGTCTCTTTCTTTTCGGTGCGCTGATATATATTCCCAGCTTCTGCACTATCTAGCTATAACAGCTTGTAGCTACAACAGTTCAGGTTTCAGTCTCGCAGTTACAACAGCTTTGTCCGCACAGTGTATGAAACACTGGGAAGCACGAGTAGAATGCTGGACCATGACGTTGTGGGCCTTCACTCGGCTTTTGAGCACGGTACAGGTCAATATCGTCCTTCATTTACTATTCTTCAAGCGACATACTTTGTAGCCTTTCTTGTGTCAACTTTCTGCTCCGCTACAGCGCAGTTGAGGCCCATATCATACAGAGTGTGGCAGGTTGTGCAGAGTGCTAAGCCTCTATGCCGTACCAAAGAATTTCGTTTTTGTAACGTAGCCCTACTAGGCCTCCAGTCAGATAGATGCTAGCTGAGAACACCCTTTTTGGATCGAGCTACTGACAAGTACATGCATAGCTATATTTATTTTTCAGATACCACCTACTCTATGTTCGAGTAGCATGTCTAGTTGACTTCTCTGCCTTTGCTTTTATTTTTCTTTATTTTCCTTTCGTTGTGAAGAACTTTTCTTCTGTTGAAACAACGTTGAAACAAGTTTTGTCACAGCGCTTACGATTCAAAGACCTAGAGCTCTACTCAGCGACTCGCGTGGAATGCGTATTAACTTGCCATGCTTCCGCCTTATACTGCTCTGTATATCTCTCGTCAGCAACCCTCCTTTCAAGCAGTGCCGCAAGCCACATATATCCACACTTTTCGAATGCGGCAAGCTCAAACCTGCATTCTGTATTGCGAGACTTTTTTTATTATTAGGATTCCGACGGTGACAGCGTGAACATGTCGTGCATCGCACTACAGTCAGCAATACGCAGTCTCAAGCCGTCAACTTCTCTGCTTTTCCGCGTCTCTTGTCGCCAATGTGCAGCACTGCAGTGAAGGGCGAATCAGACGCGGCCCCTTTATGAATTCCAAATCAGTGCCACGCGCGCGCTGCGGTTCAACAACCTTTCGATGCGCAATGTCGCATCAATCTGTCGCACTGTTCCCATTTGAAATTCAGAGTATAGGGCTGCGTCCGTACTTCAGTAATGGAGAGTGCTGTACTCTAACTTGCACAGCATAGACGCGAAAGTCAACACGGCACGCGGGTTTCTTCCACGCTGACTCGATGTGCAAAGTCGACATCGATGTCGATGAGATATTATGGAAACTGGCTCAACATGTTTCTGACAGGTTCGATGCCGGAAGTCCTTCCACCGTTGATGTCCCTACTGAAAACAACAATTACCTCCAGCAGTGCATTTACGTTTACTCTTGCTGTTATATTCGTTTTAGGTGGAGTACTGCAGCATCCTCCAAACCAGATATTGAAACGTACGGCGTAATTGACGAAATCGCTGTTAATAAAGTTCAGCATGAAGAACCGTTTCTGGAACTTTTTTTTTGCGTTGTATATAATAACAAACTGCGCAAAATTATCCAGCCTAAAAGAAAATTCAAGTACCATTTAACCCTTCTTCCAGCCTATTGCTCATATTTTGCAGTTTGCTTAATTCTTAAATGGGAGTCAGTATGCCCCACGCTAAATACCTTCTCTGAAAAGGCACACGTAAAATAAGGCTTCCTTGAAACTTGCAGAGACCGATAACTAACTATTTAAATCCTCGCAACGAACTTTGTCGACGTAAAATCCCCATTGCATGAAGATCTTTCCGGAATGCACTCGTCCAAGTACAATTTCGCTCTGTGCAAATCTTAACACCTTAATCTAAATTAACTTGCCAAGGTAAGGCTTATTACATCTCTAATTATTTCGGCTGACCTAGTGTTCACGTTGTCTCCAAGCCGCCGTAATCAGCTTACAGTGCCCCGACTGCTCGCAGTTCACCAATATAAAAAAACGCACGCCAACATGTGGGACACCAGCTCAGCACTGCTTCAGCGATCATCGCTTCCATACGTCTTTCGGCGCTTTGGTTTCGTTCTCAGTGTTCGCAAAGTAGCTTGTCATGAGGGCTGATCAAGCCTTTCATGTTGTTCGCCCAACGTATGGAGTACGCGTAGGTGCTGTTCATGGTAGAAGGAGAGCGTCAGAGACACAGTGCAAAATGTGGCGGATTCATAATGCTTTCGAAAAGGTCGAAAAGTACTGCGGCTAAGCATCGTTTTCTGTCTGGTCATCACATAAATGAAAGCTTTGTAACTTTGTTTGGTGTTCTGTGCTCTCACTAGAATAAGGCAAAGGTAGGGGACAGTGTTGTTACTGTTTCTCATATCTAAACGCCCTTCCTGAATTTGGGTTTCAGGCATGCCCAGACACGTTCTTACAACTAACTGGCTGTTCCAGCAACGCTCACGTGAGCCTTTTGCCAGCTAAATTTAACTGTGGGGTTTTACATACCAGTTATACGATCTGATTGAACACCGTAGTGGGAAACTTCAGAACAATTTTTTTTAGAACAGGAATTTCATTAACGTGCACCCAATACACGACACACTAGCGTTCTTCGCCGCCGAGGCAGTTATCGAACCGGCGACCTTGAGCTCAGCAGCGCGACGCCATTGCATCTGTACACCGCGGCATGTAGCTTTGTTGTTCTCCGCGTTGGAGATAGCGAATTCGCGGTCGATGTGGTTGACGTAAATACGCGAGCAAGAAAAAAAAAGAATAAAGAAAGAAAGCGTTTTTGCCTACTCATCACAATTCCTCTGTGCGGATCAGCGTTTCGTCACACGTTGTAGTTGCTGCTGTGAAATAAGGCCAAGCAATATTTGGACCTGCTATTTATGACCAGCCAACACACGGCATTTGCAACTGCCCCGTTACATGTCGAATGCGTACCTGTGCAGCATATGATATTTTCCGGTGTATATCTGCCCACACTAATACTTGCAAAACTCTTTGTTAATCGGCGAAACGCATAAATTGACAAATGACTGTTTCACTTGGCTTTGTTACGCTGTGTTCAAACGGGTTGTAGAACCCAGAGTGTTTTAACGCAGATACCTTTTTGACAAAACTCTGCCGCAAGTTTACGTTTACCTTTCCCAGTATTATTTTTTTCATTAACAAGTAGCGTCTTCTTTACTGCTTTCTTTGGCACGCCGCTTAATATGGGCATTGTTTGGCGACCGATCAAAAATTACTATAATTGTCGCGGGTATAAATAGAAAACAGTAAAGTGATAGGTGTTCCCGGGAATTTCTTCTTACCACACGTGTCATAATTTCGACCGTTCCTTCCACAATCCATGCTGCATTCACTGTATACTTTTGACGTCTCAGCTAAAGTCTCCTGAAAGGGATAAATTGTCAGCAAATGTTGGCAGCAGCTTCATTGTACAGTAGGGGTGAATGAGGATTATTCTCTTTCATAACATCTTCTGCAATATACGGATTTCTGTATGACTATATCGCAATATTTGAATCATTTACCATATTTCTCCAGTTCCTCCTTTGTAAAGTCACTTTTCTGTAGAAAAATATATGTGAAATGACGTCGTCTTGGGTACACGCAAAGCCCGGATCGGAAAAATAAGTGTGTACAAGTTCAGGTAAGCGCAATAATAGACAACACTGGGCCCACGACAAATTCCTGCGGGCGTAAAATGGCGATCATTAGTACGCGCGCCTGCGAGACTCGCCGATCGGAAAGGAAGTGGCTTAAGCGCGGTGATTTATGGCACTCACGTACCGGACAGGGTGATCATTGTTAGCGCAGCACCGGACGTTGTCTTGCCGGAGCTGACCGAACGGAAGCGAGAAGAAAATGTACAAGCGCAAATGGCGCTAGAAAGCAGTTGTCTTGCGTTCGCTTGGTAAACAATGACAAATGCAAAGTAAAAGCGTTAAAAGACCAGCGCTCAGTGGGGACAGAAAGACATCAGGCCATTCCCCGACTGTGCCCCGCATGACAGTTCAACGATGACCGGATTTGGAGGACAAAAAGACCACTGAGGCGGAAATACGACGGGTAATTCGGGGAACTGTATTCGGAATTTGAGGCGGTTGCTCGGAACACAAGGCTGCGCGTCGGTGGAAAGTGTATACCGAGGGCAGCAGGCGGGTGATGTGTTGCTGAAACGTACGCGCAGATATGCAATGAGATGTCGATTTCTTCCTCATATTGTCTGCACGCACATGTATTTCCGTACATTGGTGAAACAAAGACCTCTTCTTCTTTCACGTTGTCACAATCAGAAGTGCAAAAAAACGTGGTCCAAGAGGAACTAAGAGAAAAAAAGATAGAACTCGTAATATTCTCTTTAACATTGCGTGGTAAGGCGACGTTAGGAGGATCTCTTGAAGGTATTTAGCGATTTTCACGATTTCCTACGTTTCGCCGACTAGCTTCTTACTTCGCTAAGCCTCCGCTGGTGATTTGTGTAGAGCCTACTTCGAGGAGCCTTGCGACTAAAGGATTTCGCTATTTCGTGCAGTAAAAAAAAGCAGTAAATTACTTCCCGAATTGTGGCGACTTTGATCAGTTCTAAAGAGGGAGTGAACAAGAAAAGCCACAGCCTGGAGCCCATATGTTTCGACAAGGCTGTCTGCCTTTGTTTTTATCAGAAATGTTCTTATGACAAAACGTTGTCACTAAATGATGGGACCTTTCTCCCTCGCTCAAAGTCGATTCCTTCAAGAGTCCATCTTACTGTGACTCGTTCGTCTCGTTTCTCAATGGACGCCGTCCATTTAGGACAGGTAGTCCGATTGGTCCGTTCACATGCCTCAAGAATGTGGGCCTTGTGGAGCTCACGCGTGCTGTAGGTCAAAAGAAATGCACAGCCGTGCAGTTTGCAAAATCTCTAAGTAGTTCGCAAGTCCGTTAATGCGCTAGTCACGTGTCAGTGGTTAACATGCCAGCGGTTCGAATGCCGTTGCTGGACAGTTTTCGAAGAAGATTTCCATTGATGCACGTTACCTACGCGCCACACTATATTTCCGTTCACACCGTTCACACTATATTTCCATACTCTGCTAACGCTGCAAAAGCACAACCGTCTCCTTAAGGTGTAACAAAAAAAAAGAAAGAAGAAAGTCAGGTGACTACCTGTCCAGAAGTTGCGTTCACTCAGCGCTACATCGGCTCATTGCCTATCGCCTACCGTCTACCACTGTTGTTGCACAATGCTTTCGTGTGGTACCTCCTTCTTCAATATACCGTCCCTTGTGCCGTGATATATAAGCTTATCTCTACGTGTGTCTCCGGTCTCCACTTCCGTTTGCAATAACGGCCGAAACGCAATTCCCTGCTTTCGTAACTTCTACGCATTGGGCTCAGCTGCGCACTACGCAGTGGCGCCATCTGCGATATAGGATAGAGCCAGGTAGCTCGAGCTACTTCCACTTCCAACTTCCGTTCGCTGTAGTTGACTTTATTTATGCACAACTTGGGCTGCGTTGTGAAATGGGAGGCTCATCAGGAAAACATTCGGAATCTGCGGCTCTATTTACGATAAACTTAAGCGTGCCTCATCCAGAGGAGTGTTTAAGCAGCCCTGGTGCTCGAACGATTTGGCGCTTCTTCCATCATGCCTACCTCGCGCGTATAAGTCAAATTCAGCCCTCCATTAGCATTTCCTCGCCCTTGTTTGCTGCCCGGTGAAAGCTAGAACTAATATTGGTATTGCTTATGCTAAGTGGCCCGTAAAGTCCAGGAGTCAAAGGAAGAGGAAATGCCGAAACACTTTATAACAATTTACAGAACCGCTCACACCAAACTGTGGTAGCTGCCACCCGCTTTTTGCTTTATTGGGAAATTTAAGTGGGGAAAGAAGTGAGCTCTCCTTCCAGAATTGAACGCCAAATGTACGTCTCGAACATCGATAATGTTAGGAATATCAATAGCTTCTGACTCGGGCTGCGTAAGAGAGCAGACTCCGGAAAACAAGAACAAAAAGAAGCAGGGACAGTAGTGAGTGTTTATTCGCCTTTGTTCACCTTTGTTCATTTTTATATCTTCATGCGACATTAAAACACTTACCTGTCTTTCCCTCTGGTATTTGGTATTCTTTAGGCGACAGAGTTGAGATTGAAGAAAAACCGGCACGAGTTCGTTATTATGTACGATCAATGAGGTCTCGTAGCCATTTACCATTTCACCGCCGCTTCAAAAGCAGATATCGACCTTGACCGAAACCATTTCTCTTCGACTCACTATAAAGAAAAGTTTTCAATAGTCGGGCTTCTTTGCTTAACAAAAGCTTGTAACGACCACGCAGGTCTCTCTATCAAGCTATTTGCTTTCTTGTGTTGCAGTCGTCAACGTCACGAAATTCTATTTCTTCAGCCACTATGGATTTCCATTACGCAGCGAATAGAAAAAATGCACCAAGTGTCTCATAACGAGACCTTTCAAATAACTCCTGAAAATTATGCTGTAGAGAGATCCCTTTTCTTTGACACAATAATCACGCCGACGAACTTGGGAAATATATTTCCATTCTCGCTGATTACGTAACTAAAAAAAACTTTTCAGGTAATTAATATAGGTCACACATTGTAATTGAGAAATTGAAGTTTGTCACTGACGAAGGACGCCACTAAAAAAAAGGTTTTTCCGCTAACCTAACGTAATACATAGGTCTTGATGTTACGTTTAATTTTGTGCAACAAACGAAGAAAGAGACCGAGAAAGAGTCAAAAGCAAGCACAAAAGCAAGAAAGTTGACCAGCACGGGTTAATCAAGTATGTTTAATCAAGTCGGTTAACAAGATCCCGTTTGTTACGCTGCATTTGCTCTTGGGGAGGGGGAAGTAGAAACACAAAGAAGTGGAGAGAGACAAAGACACACAGCACAGACATGCTTTCACAGCCGGTCATGATCATAGCACACTGATATATGCTGATATGCACAGTACTGATATACTGCACTGAATCATGTGCTGCACTATGAACACCCAATAAAGCTAAAGCCATTTGTGCGGGTTTGCTTTTCTTTAGGAATTGTAGCAGTACCTTCATCGCCCTCTGCTGCGTTGGCTTATGAGGCAGGCATTTCAAAATGGCTTATTCTTTTGCGTGCGAACAGTGGGATAAAACTCCGAGAAACAAGAAAGCTCATCGAGGTGCAACCTTCGCATTACGCGTGCGAAGCAGTAATGCGACGACGTGGGATCGTTCTCCACTTACGGCAAGTTGTTTTTTCGTCCGCTTTCATTGCCATTAATTTATCATTTCGTTAATTCAGTTGGTAAGTACAAGTAATTTCCCCTATGTTTTCCTTGTTGTCTTTGTTGGCTTCTCATGATATGAGTATGCAGCTGATGTTTTATTCGTCCTGTCTATGGTGTCAAACAAAGTCAAGGATTGTCAAGACGGCAAGAACAAGTAAGGCTGCGGCCACTCTCAGCCCGTAGAGAAATTACTTGTCATGGAGAAATGCAGTTCGACATGTGACGCGACTACTGCCAGCAACTGGAAGCAACTTCTTTCCATCGTTCTAGTTGCCTTTGCAAACACTCTTCCTCGTGCGCCACATCTTATCTATATTACTCTGAGTCGAATAAGCCAACCGTGATTACTAAATGTACATACGGGACGCGGATTTCTTGTAGCCCTGTGTGGTTTCATATTTGCATGAGCCCCTACATGCTGCCCTGAATTCCTGTTTTTCCTTTAACGTAAAAGCAAGTTCCTCCCAGTGCAATCTGTCAAACCTTAGCAGTGAGCATTCCTAGATCTCCGACGCATATTCAGCACTTTTGAATAAAATTGAGCGTGACCTCGCTTTAATGCGAAAGTATTGAACGTCTGAAAGCAAAAGTTTTCTCACAGGGAGAGTCACAAGGGGAAAGAAATTTGGCATTTTAATAACTCAGAGTGCTCCGCAGACGTCGGTACTTGCGCTTACCGTACCTTGCTTGAGCTACACAAGAGTGAATCGTCGAAAGTGCGAAACTAACGGTGAACCGTCGAACAGTATTAGTGTATATGCTTTCACGAAACAGTAATCGGAGGTAAAAGCGAGATCTCCGTTTCGATCTAAGCTGGCTGTGCTGCCATTTGGAATTAGCATTTGGAAACATTGAGTTGAGTATTGTTCCTTGCCTCTCCTTAGATTTGTGGGTCGGTTAACTCCGCGCTAACGCTTCAGGAAATAAGGACATGAGCCGTTGGTAAACAGTGAATAAGTCGCCATATGTGTATGCCTCAAGTTATCTTGTAAATCGAGAACGGATAAATATTACATGAGTCCTGCAGAAAGAAAGCTGTATTAAACATCTGTGTACGCATTTCATGTCCCTCATCTGAAGGCATGCCACTGCATTTATGGTTTGTGTACTGGCTATATACGCATGCGCGTATACCGGTTAAATAAAATAAAGCTACGAAGTACCTTCTTCAATGACAGCACACATTCCAGTTTCTAGTCTCACCTTTTAAAACCGTCGCCTCCTCTCCACAGTCTTAGGACTAGCCTTAAGGTAAGCCCCGTCATACTTATACGCAATTCCTACATCATATCTGCTCCTAACATCCGTTCAACTTTTTTAATAGAACGAACGCTATTCCTATCGGCTGAGTGGTTGCGGAATTGTAGAGTATAAACATTTGACATGCGCTTGAGGAACGATAACATCAGTTCGCCAAGAGCTAAAACTTGGTTTGCTGTTCTATATTGGTTCGGATATTATTATGACGATTTCTGCAGTGCCACAACGATGCGGCTCCCGACGCTGTGGAAACGTTCATGCGGTGGAAAGAAGTGTATTGAAAACTGGTAGAGAATTATTCACCTGCGGCAACACTTTCGCAGTTAGGCCAGTGGAATAGCCAAACATATTTTTGTTTTTTGTTTTTTTGAGGAGAAGGGGGAGGGTGACACAGTTTGAGAGGGGGATGGGCCGGCCACATACTAACACAAAAGATTGCCCCCCTCCCCCACTCCTTCCTACACCGACGCTTAAAGAGCGACGTTCCATACACCGGGAGGCAGTCTACCTTCACTGTATGTACTTCATGAAACTAACAGCTTGATGAAATATAATGTCTTGAAAAGCAAACGCGAAATTATTCTAGCGGTCACGCTCGTTTGTGTCCCGGGTGACGTCAATTATGCACTGCGAACTCGTCCCATCTAAATCTACGACCAGCCCACGGCTGCGCTGCCCACGAGGTCTTCACTCCGCGGGGGCGGGAGAATGCGGTGCCCACGGGTCCATTAGGCTCCAAAGTGCTGTGTGTGGGTGTCCAAAGGGTTTTTTTTTTTCCAAGAGTTCCTAAACTTGGCTTTGATGGCACAAGGGAACCTGTCGGTTTGCCTTGATGATAATTCTGTTTGTTTTTGGTTTTTTTGCCTTTTGCTTAGGTCCCGCAGGTGCTGCTTAATAAATATCCTCTCGTTGAAGAGCCTCGACGTCCGCGCGAAACGTCGAAAAGGTCACGCGTTGGCGTTGAGCCTCGTTGCGGAAGCGTCGTGCTTTCTACGAATCTACGCCGCATATCGATGACATCATCTGCGGATAGTCGAAGCACTTGAAGCAGCGGGAACACGTGACGTCATCTGGGCACGTACTGAGAAACGATCAGCGTACTTAGAGAGAATATCCAAGTGTATTTCACTTCACATACATTCATAAATCCGCCCCTACGAGTGGTCATCGTGCGTCAGCGGATATAGTACATGACCACAGGACGGGGCGACGATAAACTCAATACGCAGTCCCCGTCTAGTGTTAACGCTCTATGGATATTTTTCTAAAGAAGTTCTTTATTTTATTTTTGCATGAAGCACAGCGTTAACATTGGGAGAGTTTATTGATCATCATAAACTACAACCGTATTTTCACACTTATCATGCATTCTACTAACTCATTTAAAGATAAGAGCGAAAATACTTTGAACTCGTAATTGTAGTAACGTTCGAACCTCACACTTTTAAATTAAACTTGCGTTTATTCAAACGTTTTAACAGCAATTATACTATCGAGGAAGATATACTATCGTGAAAGAGTAAGTATGTATACTTCGAAAAGGCGTCGGCTTTAATTATTTTATGATGAGACATCACCATAGGAACTAATTGTAAGTAATATACGCGTACTAACACGCCCTAACTCAAATATATTACCAGCACGATGCTCCGCCTTCCTGACAAAACTAATTTATCTTCGTGGAAGTCAGCCCTAGCTAGCTCAGATTGATTCGTAACTGGAATGAATTCATGAGCCATATATAAAAGTGAACGTCCGGAGCGAGCTGCACATGCAAAACGCCATGCTCAAGCAAGCATTTCAGCAAGAGAAACGAGCTGGCATTTATTTAAAGGCTGAGGTGTCGCTGCGTCAGGGCTTACAACGGCCGAGTTGCCTCATGAATATTCCGTCTGTGTCTGCACAACATAGGCGAGTGAACAGAAGCCCAAAGACTTAACTAACCAAACTACTCATTAGACCACGTTTAAATACATTGCTCTCTGCTTCACGACGTGTCCTACGCATACTTGGTCTCAATCACATGCATTTTATGACAGTGTGAACTAAACAGGAAAGAGCACTGAGGCAATAGCGCACTACTTCAGTTCACTTCGCACTGTAGTTCAAAAGCAAGTTGGGCCAGTTAGCTCAACGTCCTCGCGTTCTGACCAGCCACAACCTGTCGCTTTATTACCGCAAACTTTGTTTCCTGTCAAATTAAGGAGTTGCAAATGACTATGGGTCTTTCTTGTGCCTCTCGTCTTTCGTAGCCATTCTAACGCAACTTCAACGAGGCTGTATTTTTCTTCTCCCTGTCTTACCTCATTATGTGTGGTCCCTCTGTTCAAGATAACTAGGAGTCTGTAGGCTTCCGGAGCTAATTGCTTCCTCTAAAAACACCATTTCTTTGCTATCTGCTCTATTTTCCTTTTTTTTGTAATTGCACGGAAGAGAGAAAAGAAGGCACGAGTGCGACTCGATAAAAAGCAAAAATTCTTTCCCAAATCATCCACCCTTTTTCGCACCCTAATTGGACGCACATTCTCTGCACATTCCTCAGACTTGATTTATCCGAAGAAATGTTTTCTTTTTCTTTGCTTACTGTCTTCCCCACAGTTCATTTATGTAGCATTTCCTGAGCAAAGCAAACAAAGAACGACGAATAGCCACAGGGCTAGAGGGGTAGTAAACAATTACGAACTAAAGACAATCGTCTTCCGGCAGCGCCGAAGAGTTATCCCTAAAAACAAAAGTTATCGCGGACCGGGAAAGCGGAATAACATCGGTTGCGGCCGCAAGACTACGGAGGCAGAATCTTAATCTTTTGTCATCCCGTAATCTCATTGCCGCTGCCATTGTGCACTTGCTCGGATGGGCAAACACTGGCGAGTCCCCAGCATACAGCCCCGCGAGACTGCTCAGGGTATGTGGCTTGGTGTATAAGCTTTGATAGGAGGGAGCTTTCCCGCTTCCCATCAGTAGATCAAAGAAAAAAAAAGGAACGAGTGAATGCAGCAAACGGAAGCGTAGCGGAAAGAACGGCAGTTTCCCTTCCCGCAGGCAGGTTTTCCCTAGGTCTCAGGAGCCGAGCACTAAGAACATGGTAATTCATGAAAGAAGTTCGCTTGTGAATTCGCGTGCTGGGTGTACCCGCTAGTACGGTGATGGTGGTGGTGGTGGTGGTGAATTGTAGCAGCAGGCGGGTTTAGCCTGGCGATCAATGCCGGCAAGTACTCCGCCCGAGCGTCTCTTACAATACCGCTGAAAGTTTGCAACATATGTCCATCAAACCAGTTTCTCTTAAGAATTCCATAAGGAGACGAAGTTTCTTTGCGGGCTATAACTGATCCCTCGGGAAATATAAGGTCGTGCAGGCACGATGCGGAAGGTCCTTTTCTTGCAGATTCTTCAGCAGAGCGTCCCTTTCATCTTGGAATTTCTGGCAGGACCCCAAAAAGTGCTCAACGTCTCCTGTCTCGTTGCATGCCATACAGTTTGTAGAAATGACTCACCCCGTCGTAAATAACTAGGCCGGTGTACTAGCAAATACTGTCCTTATTCTATATAGAAGTGAGGCTTCCTCTCGGTGCAATCTCTTGGTTACGCAGGGCATATGCGGTGGAACCGAAAGCGACGCAAATTGATTTCGAATGTCAGATTTTTGCACTTGATTCCTATTTAAAGCCTTGACCTTGGGAGGATGATAGAGCGCTGCGTATGCAAGCGTCTCAGCTTTTTCCTTGCCAGAAATACCTATGTGGGAGGGAATTCACTGAACCTTTACTGTAAAGCCTTTGTTGTTGAGTTCTTTCACGATGGCTAGTGATATGCGTGGAAATTTGAGGGATGGCAGACCACGGTATAGTTTTTGTAACGCAGCCTTCGAGTCCTTAAGGACAACCACATTCTGCGGAGGCGAAGTCTTTAGTTTGCGCAGAGCAGAAGCTATTGCTACGCTTTCCACAACTGTCGTCGAAGCTATACAGTCCAGACGGCCAGACCACGTATATCTTAGAGAGGGGGTATAGAATGCAGCTGCGCAGCGGTCTTCGTCTGCTTTGACAGAGCCATCTGTGTATACTTGTAGGTGATTTGGGTAAGTCGTGTTCAAATGTTCCAGGACTAGAGAGTTGGCTTCTGCAGATGGAAAGCAGCTCTTTGACTGCAATCGTGGTACACTTAAGTTGCATATGATGTCCTCGAATGTCCAGGCTCGTTCTATTCTTTCCCTCTGTCTCGAGCAGCGCAATCCTAAGACGCGAAGCGTGTTCAATGCTGAATAAAAATGAGCGCGGCCTCTTACCTATACGTCGTAAGAGCGCTCTACCGGGCGTAGACTCACTCAATCGTAGGAGCTGGATCATGAGACCCTGGGAAGCCTGAAGTCGCAGAGGGCTTTGTGGCTTTGTGGCCAGATAAGATGGCAGGTGCGCAGAAATATGCGCAGAGTGTGTCGCCACAGCTTCATTCAGCTTCGTAGAGCACTTTCTTGTTTGATGCTGGCTGAGGGACTCCAAGGCAAAGTCAGATACCTTTTCTGTGGATGGCTTCTAAGCGCTCGTATTAGCTGTCTGAGGATGACATCAGAGGTAGCTGATACAGGATCCGTCTGGTAACCGACGATGTATGTAGCTGTAGCATCGACGTCGGTTAGTTGCCCCAGCGTATGCGAGCGACTCGCTTGAGCGCATGTAGCCTGGGTGACGATGACGCCACAACGTGGTCAACACCGCGGCGCCAGAGTAGCCTGTGGTCTAAGGTACCGCCAAGAAATCGGGCGTTGGTGACTTGTCCAATCTGGTATCCGTCCAAATACAGCGTCAAGCGTGTAGATTTTCTTTTCACTCCAGGAAATAGTACGAATGAGGATTTCTCTGGTTATAGTGATAATCCAATCGTTGCCAAGTGGTCCAGAATGGCATTTACTGCTCCCTGGGCTATTCGTGCGAGGTGGCGATGCTGGTATAGCCGGAGACCTATATATGCAGATATCAGCGGCATATATAGATATCTTCGCTGGTGTTCGATGGTTTAGTACTCTTGGGAGGCTACTCTTGGCAATGATAAATAATAAGGGAGATAAAACACTCCCCTGTGGCACGCCACGAAATATACGTATTTCATCGCTCAAAGTGTCGCCAAGACGAACTCTGATGCGACGATCATTGAGGAACGTATGTAAGAGGTGCAAGAGATGACCCGTGACGCCTATAACTTGTAATTGGCTGATGATGGCTCTTTGAGACACGTAGTCGTAAGCCTTGGAAACATCCATGAAAACAGAAAGTGTCGACAGGCCATCCGCACTGTAATGTTCTATGTGGCTTAGCAGGTCCAGCACATTGTCTTGAGCGCTTAGACGCTGCCGAAACACAGTCATGCACGATGGTAGTTTTCGACCCTGCTTGTCGTACCAAGTGATTCTTGTGCACGCCATCTTCTCCATTAGCTTCGCTGCACACGAGGTCAGCGATACCGGTCTGTATGAGTCCAGAGCTGCAGGATTCTTTCCAGGCTTCAGAACCGGTACCACCCATGCTACCGTCCATAAATGTGGATATCCCCACTGGCCCACCCATGGTTAAAAAATGCCAGCAAATCACGTCGTTTTTCAACCGGTAGGTTAGTCAGCATCTTATTACTGATAAGGTCAGGTCCCACCACACAGCGACGTCGGAGACTGCTCATAGCTAGTTCCAACTCTCTAGTGTGAAAGGAGCATCCATTAGAGACGACGATAGCGGCGGAGGCAGGTTGGTTGTGCCGGCTGACCTGCCGGAAGAATATACTTCAACAAAGGCATTTTCAACACAAGCGAAAGTCTTGCCTAACTTCAATGCTAGGGCTTCAAATGGCTTGTTTGGTCGAAAATTTCCAGTAAGGTTATTAACGACCCACCATATCCTTGGAACTGGCATGAAAACCGATAGGCTTGCACAAACTGTTGCCCATTGATCTCTTCTTAGTTTCCTTGTGTAACGCCGAATGAAGGGTAGCTTATACCTTAGCCTCGCACTGTGGACTAAAATCGATTACTTTGAACCCCGTGACACAACACTTCTCATAAAATTTTGTTACGTTCAGCGGTAAAATTCAGATTCTGAAACCTACGTGAACTTGCAAGTGAGGCTGTCATTTAGTTTGACTGAAGTGCAGGTAGAGCGCCTGGCTGGCCCTGTATTCATTATGATCACTGCATATACCTTCTGGTTCGATTTACCCTGGATTGTCAACAGTGCTCGAGGACGTGGCAGTGATGGTCGAAACGCTGTACTCTTCGCTTTTTTACTTTCAAGTGGCATTGCATGTCCCTTGCCTTCGAATCAGCAGACCACACTAGTACCGATAGGGGCGTAACTTTCACAGGGATCTTGCAGATTCAAAAGAGATATGAATCGAAGAGTGTACTGCATAAGAGACTATACAAAAAAAGAAAATAATTGTCGGATGTAAGACTGCACTGTTACAGCAAACTTTGCCTTGCATTACTTTTTCTTCTTCTACTTTTGTAGAATACTTATAGCGAAACTGTCAAAAGGAGCTTCAAAAATGGTGTGAGGCAGCGGTGAAGGCTGCCGTGCGACGGCGTGGTCGATATGAAGCGTTAATGAAACTCAACGTGTGTCGCAGCTGCGCCTTTGAATTAAAACGCAATGATCAAAGATCACAATAAAAATGTGATACCTTGGTACATCTATATCACATACACTACGAATTAAATGCGCGATTGTTTTTGTTCTTTTTTTTTTCATGTCGCCCTATAACAGCTTCACGCTGCAGGCCATCTTGGAGGTTGTGCGGCCACGGCGGTGGCAACGGTGAAAGCTGATCGCGCTGCCAAGCTACGCCGCCGGCGTAGGAGTCCTGGCGCGGCCATATACGAGCAAGGTGCCGGTGACGAATCATTATATACAACACATATAACGATATATATTGTATAAATATTATATATAGACAAGCGTCTATCATCATATGGACATTTGTCCCCACATTCAGAAATGCATGTTAATTTGCGGCCCACATGGTTGACTTGATCTACTAAATGACGCGCCTGGCGCGAACGTGCCCATGATCGCTCATTGCACTTCCCTCGGCGGGTTCACGTCGGGCGTCATTTAGATGAATTCAAGCATGGGCTTCAAGTTGCGATGCACCTCTGAGTACGTGGGCTTATTCAGTACATCCGACGCTTGTGGGAAGTAGCGTTGCACAAGCTTCCCTGTCTGGCGTTTCGGTTGCTCAGGTTGGCGTAGATCTGCGAAGAGTTTTCTTTGGCGCTTCGACCCCGCTTACGTAGTCGGGGGTTGGACTTTTTATCGCCGATGCGAAGATTTCCACAAAAGGGGATTGTGCACTCACCGATTTGCACGGCGTGTTTGTTGCCAAATGTGGACCATGCGGAAACCATAAGCACTTAGAGACTCGCGTGCTGTCCACCACTGTTACCACTGCAAAAAGTGCTGGCTAACGACTCAGTGCTCTATGGAATTACGTAAGGAAACAGTAAACACTACCTAAACGTCATCACTGCAGCAAGCGTGCGCCTTCAAGCCCAACATTTCTGCACTAAAGTGAATAGATTACTTAAAGCCATTCTGCTGTATACCGTTTGCGTTAACGATAATCATCGATGGTTTCTGCACAATATATTTTTTTGCCGACTCATGATGGTTTCAGAATGTATATTCCAACATGGGCGTTCGATCTTATTCATTTTCTATGGTCTATTAGAATAAAAAATCTGTGTTGCTCTTTTCAATTATTGTACGAGCATTAAAAGGCACTCTAGGAAGATGATACTCCATGACAAAGCGTCAAATACTTTGACTTTTCGGTAGGGGCTCGAGAAATATCTTCACAATAACCGCATAAGTACCTCTGGCGCCAGTTGTGGTACTGCAAAATATAATTTGCAAAGAAAGTCCCGCTTTCCTGCACCTTTAACATTTTAATGATTGCATCCTTTCCGAAACTACAGCAGAGGGAAATGCGTTAACTCTTCGCAAGCGATTCACTGTTTTTGTGTACTATAGATTCCTATACTCCGTGTCAGACATTAGGGCAGCGCCGTGAACGCAGCCACCTTTTGCAGTGGTTGCGTTCTCCCTTGGATATCATTCGCTATTTCTTGGCAGCAACTGTGCGAAACTGCTTTGTTGCGATAGCAATTGTACGGACACTCCACCCTAACCCTGCACGCGGTTTGGCGAAAGCGAACGAACGACTTCAGACCAGTACTTTCCTTAGTCCGGCGGTCGCCCGGCACTTCATGCCGGAAATCTCAGGCACGTGCCCGACTTGTCAGGTCCTCGCCGATACCTTTCACGTTGTGGCTTCGTGCCCCGCCACTCCACTTTCCTTTTCATCCCCTTTCCCCATCCCTCCTAAAGAGGCTTGGGAGGAGTACCTGCTCAGCTGCTCTACCCAGGAAGCTCAACGTTCCTTGGTGGCGCGCGGCCGGGCAGCGGCCACCTGCAATGGCGTCCCGGAATAGGGGCTGCCACTCAGGCGCACAGCAAGCAACTCTCTTATTAACTTCTTGAATAAAATGTTTCTACCACCACCCCCACCAGGCGCATTCCCGCCGTCGCCGTGAGGTTCCACATGAGTGAAAGCGTGTGAGGGTGAGCCGGCGAACGGGATTCAATCTCGCGTGCCCGAGCGACGGACACGGCCCGGATGCGTGCCTTCTCCTGTGGCGCGCGAGGCAGTGGGTTTCAGGCGAGGGAGGAAGGGAGTTCTTCTCCGGCGGCTGCCAGGGTGTCTCGATGTCTTCCTCGCCTGCCGCTCCTTACAGGGTGGAGACGTTGCGGTGTCTACCACGGCGTACGTTGGCCACGCGAATCGCGGACGCCGCAGTAGACGCTTTTGGCGGACGCCGTAGGGACGCGTTGCCGGCGCTCGTGTGTCTTGAAAGCAATCTGCGACGTGGCCAAAGTGCGCGCGCGCGTGGGCCTCATATTCACAACGATCTGCGATGTTGGCAGAGAGTGCGTAGTGCCGGTAGCTTCGTATGTGCTGTGCTTTCGACGTTTCGTTGATGTGTTCATGTTTACATGCGCGCGCGTGACACCGCGGTGCAGGTTAATTTAGTCAAAACACGTTGACGGGTTTGTTGGTTTGAATCCATGATAGAATGGATAAGCGCGACTGAACAAAGGACGTAGAAAGAAGCGGACGCGCAAGGACAGCGCTGTCTCTGTGTGTCTATTTCTTTCTACGTCCTCATTGATGCACGCTTACGCATTCTATATCATTGTCAATGTGGTTAGTAAGGGAATGTTTACAAATTTATACGGCCGATAAAACTACTATCCTTACTTAGTACAGCTATCAACTAATTTGCTATCGGAATCGGTGATCCGCCTTTCGGGCGGAACTGCAATTTTTTTTATATAGGCTCAGTATTGAAGGAAACAAGTTTTAACCCTCAGAAACAAACATATTGTGGTATACGACTGCTAATTCGTTGTTTTAGGTCATTTTGGTTTTCGTTATAGCTCTTGTCGGGGATTTTTTTTTTCTTGAGGGGGGGAGGGGGAGGGGAGGGGACGTTGTGGGGAGCCTCACGTGCATGCTCGCGCGAACGAACGCCATTGGCACGCAGCAAGGCATGGGCGGAACGCGGGCAGTGATAAATTTTCCTGAGCGACCTTCTTGCGCAGCTTTCACAGTATTGCACGTGTCTGAAACGGAGTATAGTCAGCAGACCAGTCAGCTGCACTCATAGCTCGAAACCAAACGTAAATACATATTTTAAACCATGTTGGTGGTTGCCCGGACCTCTTCTATTTAAGTACACTTATAGCTCGCAAAAAAAAAAGAAAAGAAACGCCGCAAAGTGGTCGCCCCGACTTACACACAGTCTCCAGGCATGATAGATTCGGACTGTAGCTTGAATATACAAGAAAACATAATTCCATTACGCGAGAACTAAAGCTCAAACCAGTTTTTCCGCTGTTGTTTGAAGTTTGTCTAAGTAAGAGCGGCGCGCTCCAGAAAGCTCGCCTTCGTGGATATAGCGTTCGCCGCCGGCGTTTCCAGGAAAACATTACGCTTACATTAGCTGCAGTTGCCGGGAAGCGTGGGAAGCCGTCAGGGGATCTTTGAATGCTGTAAGCGTCCTCCAATTTTTTTCGCTCACGGACAAATCCGCTGAGGCTAACACCTACACCGGATTCTCTGCGAACCGGGGCCCTTAATGCTGTCGCGTTAACACAGTGAAACGTGCATCATTGATATCGCTTGACCTTTAGCTGTGAGGCGAAAAGTGCTCCCACAATCTATTTTCCTCAGGCGGCCGTATCAATGGTCTGGTTGAGCCCAGTAATCCGCGATGTAATCTCGCATGAGCGCAGCCGGCAACGAGTTTACATAACCTCGCGAGTATGACATGTTTACGTCAACGGCAATCGAAACAGGCTTCCGCATCAGCTAGCTCATTGACCGCCAAGGCACAGTGACTGTAAATACTAATAATTGAATGACCCTTCCTCTGCGCAAAATGTAATACCTGTACGACGTCTAGTGCTAACACATAATGCTGGCCTCTTCCCGAGAAAGAGTAAGCGGCTTGCTCTGCTGATTTTGAGTGAGAAAGTACGGCTCATGTACGCGGTGTAAGGTAGGAGACAAAGGGGACAGCTTCCGGTGTTGAAACAAGTTCTGCAGCTGCTGATGACAACTTATTGTCGAATTTGCATTGACGGGAGATGCCAAGCTATGCGATCACAAAGACCGTAGTCGAGGCACACGAAGTCATGGATCCGTATGTGCATGTGCATACAGATATACACTCTAAAAAGAGTTTGCACCCGTTGGGGTGTATATCTGCCGCACAACAGTAATCGTCATCTACCTTGATGCGTTGCCTTTCTTGAAAATGCCGCACCCGCTACTTTTCTGTCGGGAATGCTATGTCACGCTGATAACGCGCATGCCGTTCGTTACTGGAAAGTACCGGGCTCGCAGCGTTAAAGAAGGGAAACGCATCAAGGCAGCTGACGATTATTGTTGTGTGGCAGATATACACCCCAAAGGGTGCAAACTTATTTTAGAGTGTAGCATAGCGTGGCCAAATGCTTGAAGGTAAGTTGCGTAATGCCAGCAGAAGAGACAGGCGACTTCGATATCTCAGGTATTTTAACGCGCACCATTGGTATATGCACTGCCATCGCGAGCACTTCAGCGATGAGGGTAGGTGCGAGGCCTGAGATAATTATATGCCTGTGAGTAGTGAGACCTCCTGAGTAGCTGCAGCTTGGGCGGTTTCCTTGAAGACAAGGGATGGTGGTCCCGACACGTCAGCAGGGGAAGTGAACTCTTAACTCAGAAGACGTTTCAGCTATACTTGAGTGTAATGGTACCGTCTCTGCTTCCCAATCAAACAGGTGTGGGCTCGGTTCCTGACGGCTGTCCTTCTACAGCGAAGCTGTGAAGGGCTAGTTATCCCAAGATCGCGTCCGTGTGTTAACACAAAACTATCCTCATCAGGATTAATTCTAGCGTCGTCTTCTACAGCTGACTCGTTCGCGCCCCTCGGCGCTACCACGCGAACGCGCTCGTGCTACTGCTTCCGCGTTCATCGTCATTAATTCATTAATTTAAAAAAAACACAAGGACGTAACCAAGTTTGCTGTGAATTAAACCTATGCTGCTAAGGGCTAATTTCCCCAGGGTCGTGTCCGTGTGTAGACACAAAACGCCCCATACTTGGGCCGATCCCGATTATAGCACAATGCCGACCGGCCGACCAACGTCGGAGATGAAGGAGGCGTTAAGCACTCCCCACACGTGCGCTGATCCCGAAGATAGCGCGATGACGGACCGACCCGCGGCGGAGGTGCCATTCGTCATTAAGGAGCCCACATACACAGCTTCGCCGGTCACCCTTCTTCACAGAGTAGAAGGGCGCTACGTTTTTTGTTGTTGTGGTAATGGTGTGTGCTCTTTTATTTTTATTTTATTTTAGCGAGAACTTTATAAATACCTAACTTCATCACATCACAAGTTAGCAGCTAGAGCTCTAGCCTAGCTGTGGAAGCGATTGTTGTTACCGCTTACGGCTAAAGAGAAATCTTACGAGCGTAACATAAAGACAATCGTCAACATACATGTTGGATAATAATATTGTTACGATAGGAAGACGCAGACGAAAAGCTATGCACAAGTATATTTAAAAGAGAATGCGCCGCACTTGGCCGAGAGGAAACAGCCCGCGCTAGCCTTGCAATCGTCGTGGTCGTCTTCTGACTGCTCGCCTCTTCGTCATCGTAAACACTGTTCCATAGCAATATATTATCAGGCTATCATAAAACCGAAATAATACCACACAGGTAGTTTGTGCAGCACGCGTATTCTTGAAGCAACGCGACGAACGCCCCACGGAGTCCACCTCTTTCTCGCTTCACGTGCCCGTAAGCCAACGAACATTGCACGTCGGGCCACCGCCTCTCCATCCACGTCGCGAAATTCACCGTGAAAGTTCGCTCCATGGGGCCCAAGCTTAACGAGAAAAACTGAAAAGGAAAGAGAACGGGGAACACACTCTGCTCAGATCAACCGGAAGTGGACAACACCTGCGTAACCGCATGACGTTAGGGATAAGGAGGCGGGGCATAACGATGGCCTCGTCGTGCAAAAGTTGAGGGCGAACGCCTCGGCTTGAAAGGAGGGTCATGTTTATCCACCTGAACCGGTTTTATTATAAGGCGCTGGCACAAAATTTTTTTGAGAAAGCGTTGTTTGAGAGATATCCTCTATGTCTAGGACTACGGCAAGAACCGTTTCAGGAATCATTTTTAAGACGGAAGCCTTAGGTGTCGATCCTGACGGTGCCCTTGGCGGTGACCTTGGCGAAACCGCGCCGTGACGTAAAATGGCCGACACGGCAGTGTAAAATCACCTCACCAAGCCCTCGAATTGAAGTCGCATTTCTCAGGGAGGCTCCTGTCAACAAAGTAAATTAGTGGCTTTGAAAATTAAATTTAGTACATTTCAGTCTGGGTGGGAACCGCGCCCAGGCCTACGCGGTGCGAGACGAGCACGCTTCCCTGAAGCCACGGCTGCTCCACGGTTCTAGCTTACTAAGGGTGTGCCTAGTGTGTGCCCGATTGCACACGTCACGTGGTCACACTAAGACGCGCTCGTGCCACTGCTCGCGCATTCGTCGTCGTCTTCTTGCACCGCTGGCTCCGATGCCGCTTATCATGCCAGCGTTCAGGTGCTGTCCCTCACTCTGCGAAGACTGATGGCACTGGCCCAATACCAATAGGTGCGGCGATATCGGTGAGTTCTGTCGTGCACTCCAATGGACGGCTGCCACAGTTGTTCATAAACATATCTTAATTATGACAAAAAGTGTGCCAAATGTGTAGTCACGCTTTCGCCTTAACGTTTTACAAATTTGTAACACTTGCTTAATTTTCAAACAACGGCTTACCGCGAAATCAATGAAGATGAAGTTTTGAAAGAATACTTTATCAGGCTGAACTGAGTAAGTGTTTCTCTTCAGTGCCCCTTTAAGGTCATTCAATAAGAATGGCGGATGTCAGCATAATAAAAATATATATAACTTTTATAACGGTGCCGGAAAAAGAACATGCGGCACATTGTTCCTCTTATAAAATTGCCTCAACTGACAACGCATTGCCGAAAAACAAGATGAATCCGGCCACCGCCAGGCGAAAGCGCCAATATCGGCTTCTCGATGGAAGCAACCGTATACACTGCCACGTTACAAACGAAACATCTCGCAGCAGAAGCATTCCCCCAAAACACCAGGAAGAATTATAACCGGAAGACGGGCAATAAAGGCGACGCCATCTATGTCTTGTTTTCTCGTAACACGACGACCCACCGAAGACGCATCGAGGCAGCAAACAAGCTCGATCCTTTCGTGCGCACGGTCTTCCGAACCGAAGGCCCCACATTCCCTCTCCTTTGATCTTCAATATGAAGCGGCGCTTCCGGCTCGATGCGCCTCCTCAACGCCGTGAGCGTCAACAGGAGCGTTAAGCCATCGTTGCCATCACTAGCGGTCGGCGTGCTCCAGCGCGACACGCTGAGTGTATCCGGCTTCGACAAAACAGTGCAGCGTTACTGAGCCTGTAACTACACGACCCAGTCCTATCAAGAGAGCTCATTTAGGAGTTAATGTATATTGCTTCGCGTTCCTTTTCTTGAGCCATTTGAAATTCATTCTATTTGAGGCTGCACAAAAGAGATAGTCCTTCGAGGTGCTACTCGCATAATAAAACATGTGAGCGGGCAGCATACACCATACTGTCGCCGGAATCGGGAAATTCGCTCACAGAGGAAAAAATATTGTGTCCTGCTTCTAATATTGTAGCTTCGTTTGCGCAAGGTTCTGTTCAAGGGAGAAACGATTCCCAATAATGCTTCGCAGGACTCACGTCAAAAAATAGCATTGCAAACTTTCAACTCCATATCTTGCCGTCTGCTCCGAAACAATAAAGCGCAATGGGATACCAATAACTCTGTCTCCGCCAGTAGAATCGTGACCTTCGCCACGAACTTCACCTACAATATATTCGACTATGTCATCAGAGCCGATAACAAGGACACCATCTGAGGTATCATTCCTGGCGCTGTGATAGAATCAGTAGTGCCAACGTGACGGCAAGAAAGTCGCCGACTCCATTCCTTTTCTGAGATCACTACTTTCCTAGCGAAGTTTTCACGACGGAAACACTGCTGCAAATTCTACGTCCTTAATTTGCATTAGCTTTTCCACAAGTGGTTGATGGATTGCATTTTCTTTGCCATTTACAACATCGCCACTTGACATGCTGGTTGACACGAATCTTGTCTTGTTCTTTGAAGCTACCTTCCTCAGCCAAAACGAGAGAAGTGCACCATGACTTCGACTTGAAATTCTCAAAAATAAGATTTGTTCGTTTGATCACGCCGGCGAGGGTCATCTCGCAGACTGCTTCTCGGGCAAGTCTGTGCCATTAACCGCCATGCTCATGTGTGTGAGTGTCATTATCATTACGTTCTTTTTTTTCAGGCAGGCGCTAACTTCTACCGAGAACAGTGCTTCCTTACTTTCCTTCGATTTACGTAGGTTCGAGATACAGGTGGAAAACAAGGGAGGCGTATTTCGAGCCGCCATCCCCTTCATCCCATCGTCCACAGCCTACAGCTTCGCGCCGCGTCAACTTCAGCATCTAATGGAGCTGAGCCTTTGAAGCGGCCTGTGGGTTAACGAGCCTAGTCTCGCAGGCGAACCACGTTGCCCGGCGCGGCCTCGACTTGTTCCATCACCGCTGGTGACGTTCACTTTTTTTACACGACCGCCCGCGTACACCTGAGCTTCGGTACCTTAACCCGAACGCCACGCTCGTCCCTCCATTGCGAGCACGCAAATTACCTCGTTAAGGCTAACGCAATGAAGAACCTTTCAAGGCTGCACGCGTGGAGAGCGCACGCATGAAGCGGAGCAACGCAGTGAAGAAGGAAGGGCCACGCAACGCTGTACATGTGACCCACGGAAGAAACAGAATGAGATAATTTAGACGGCTGTAATTAACGTGCGTTCAATGTCTCCCGTAGCTTTTCTTTTTTTTTCATTTTAACTCACGAGCTGGCATGGTGTGTGTTCTGGACTAATTATAAGCCGCGATATAGATACTCTATAATCTAACGAGCATTGTGTGGCCTTCGTTTTGTGCAGTTTGCATGTGACCACCTCATCGGCGTTCTATCTTGTGGGGGATCTGATGTATTGCCTATATGCGTGAGCACTTGAACGTTCGGCTCCCCGCACGGCATTGAATGACAAGGAGCAGTGAGTCGTACGTGACACAACTTTTCATCCTAGATACACGTAAAACACGTATTGAATGAGGTTTTATGAAATTTATTTTGGAACCCTGCACTTTCTTTATATATAAAGGGAATGGTGGGGGAATTTCTTGCGCGTATTCAGTGCCCCTCACGTGAAAGATAAACACTCATTGCACCTGGTCGGGGCGAATTGCCGCAAGGCAGACGACAGGATCTGGCCCAATCGGAATAGCAGCAGGGCTTCCTTACGCTGGCATTAGCGTGTTCATAACACGCACTACATGTTAATCTTTATTACATAGCCGACGGCCTGGCGCCGCACTTTCCATTAAACTTATGAAGTAACGTGTCCTCCGACATTTGTTAGTTCGTGAGCTGTCGTGATGCAACTAAAATAGTTAAACCAATACCTGAGGTAACAGCCAAGCTGCTATAAGTTATGTAATGTCCACACCTCCTTCAAGTTTTCCGCGGTAATAGTGCATACGCTTTGCTGTTTTAGTCACTCCAGCCGTCGGTTACGTGCCGATGAGTATTATCATATGCGGCCAATATTCGCAGCTTGCTTATTTAATACAAACAAAAGGCCTACACCTCCGGATATCTTGTGTAGCCGGCGACGCCAGGCTTCTTTACTTCCAAACGTAGTCTGCGCTCTCACCGAGACACGTCGAAAGAACAGACTGCTAGACACACAAAAAAGTGAAGCTGACGACGACATCTGGCGATACCACACGGAACTCCTGCAGAAACGCAAATCTAACAGAAAATGCGCGAGAGCTGGGCCTAAATCCGAATGCCTTCCCACCTCTACCTCTGTCTAGATTTTCCTCCACGTGTGAAGTACACGTACATTTTAATATTCCCGTCTGCACGAGAAATGTGTCGTCTCAACGTTTAGGCCTGCATGCGACGTCGCTTCCTGAACAGAAAAGTGTCTTCACTTTCGCTTCTCTGTACACTCCGGGAAGTAAGTAAAGAAGCTAGCTTCTCGCTCCTTGTCGAATGCTTTCGCCTGTTTTTCGTCTTGTTGTGACTGTCTCCCTTTGCCCGTCACGTCTCTCGCAGAGCTGCGTGCAACTGTCACTGCCGCATTCCTCACTTTTCTTACCTATGGGTATTTAGCATATTGTTCTTTTTCCAACGTCCTGTGTACGCACAGCGTTTTCGCTTCCTTGGCGACATGTGCACGGCACAATTTTGTGAATAATGCAGCGTCCGACTACAGCGGCATCTTAATTGTGACTTCGTGTTCGCCACAAATTAAGTAAGTGTATACCTTACGGGCTGCTGTGGACACTTCTTTCCATGCTTCCCCTCCTGCGACGGCTGTTGATTAAAACCAAAGAGAGGTCATTGGTTTTTCTTTTTTTTTGAAGATACGTAATCTTATCTCCAACAGCAGTTTTAGGCAGGCATATCGCGTCGTAAGACAGCTCTTCTACGGAAGTTTTGAATGTCTAGTCGTCTTCATTGTACAGGGTGTCCGAGCCATCGTGCACCAACACTTTCCTCAGCCCTGCATAGCTGTAGTTCTACCTCTAAGCGGGCCACGGTAGTTATTCGCGAGGGCACCCCTTTGGGCATCAATGCACTGGCAAGACGAAATCATTAACATTCTTGTTTTGTTGCCATGGCCATTATCGTCATTTTTCTTCCTTCCTTTCTTTCTTTTTTTTTTTGCAAATAAGCTTCGGTATGCGTATACTGGAAACACGCATGTTCATTTTGCAGCGGCACATCTGTTCAGCAAGTGCCTTGAGAAGAGTTTTGAAGAGACGCGTCTTGTGCAGCACCGCATTAGCATCAGCTTGGCGCGAGTTCTTTTGTTGGCTCGCTTTCTATCTTTCTGTTGAAAATGAGAACTCCCCCCGGGGCCAAATTTTGAATTTATGGAAGACTGGCGGAAATGCGTGCTTATCTCGCGCACACACCGAACCTGAAGCGCTAAGGAACGGCAAACTTTTTTTCCGCAGCGACTTCGCTACAGCCGAAACGAGTCGTTGAGTCCTGAAAGCGTTAATCCAGATCAATGTTGCCCGTAAGGCACTTTCTAGATGCCTCGACTCATATCGATTCGTCGGCTTCGAGCCGCTAAGCGCATCGATCGGTGTGCTTCAAAACTCAAGATCTCACTTCTTGGTTACATCCAGTCTTTATTTATTTATTTTTTTGTTCTTCAAGAAGGGGATGGAAGTGGGGCAGAGTTACTCTAAATTAATGATAGGCTTCCTCAGGAAGCGTCTCTTACTTTCCTTAAGCGTAACAACTTGTCTTTATATGTGTAAGCCCGCGTCTCTCGTCGGTTGTATTGTGTCACTGGTTCGGCAGTCGGCGTTAATCTTTCGGACTTCTGAACAAGAAAAAAAATATAAACAGGAAGGTACTTGTGAAAGTTGAGGGGAGCAGGAAAATAAAATACCTCAGAAAAGAAGATAGGAAACAGAACTGCGCTCTTTTTTTTTCTCTCGCATTTTTTTTTTCGCTTAGCGCTACGTTGGCAATGCATTGACAACTACCCTGCAGAGGAAGTTCCTTTACAATTTTTTTTTTTTTTAGTTTTCGGGTATCACGTGTCAAAAGCGCGATCTGATTATGAGGCACGTTATAGTGCGGGACTCCGGATTGATTTCGATAACCTGCGGTTCTTTGACGACGCACCGAACGATCAGTAGTAACACGGTTGTTTTTCGCCGGCATCGAAATGTGGCCGCCGTAGCCAGGATTTGATACCGCGACCTCGTGCATAGCCGCGCAACGCCTTAACCGTTAAGTCACCATGGCGGGTAATTACTAGCCTATTCGTGTGCTTACATTGTACAATGCTGCTGCTGGTGCTTTTTGTGGCTGTCTGCACTACCCGATTTGTTGCAGGCAACCTCGTACAATTCGCTATACGACGTCGCACTACTACATGTGGCCAAGGTTATCGGCCATTGCCTCTTCTGCGCATTCGGCTGACCACTCAATACATGCTTCCGCAGTTTAACCAGCTGCAAGGCAAGCTCGGTTATATTACTGTAATCATTATTTCCGTTCCAGAAAACAGAATTTAATTGTGGGCTTAATGTCCTAAAACTGCAAAGTAGGTTATAAGGAATACTGTAGTGTGGAGCGCCGGACTAATTCTGTCCTCGTGGGGTTGTTTAGCGTGCGCCTATCGCACGATGCACGCGCACTTGTTGCATTACGCCTCCATCAGAATGTGGCAGCCTCGACCGGAAATGGAACTCTCTACCTCGTGCTCAACAGCGCAGCACATTAGCAGCCAATGAGCCGCAGCTGTGGGCACTTCAGAAAACAGTGGAGCACATTAGTGCCAAACAATCCGGTGTCAAAAGCATTTCAGTGTTAGTTTGTGTAATAGTTTTCTTTAATAATAAAACTCTAACACAATCTTGCTTTCTCATGACTGTGAGTTCTTTTACGAGCGTATTGTTACCGCAGAAGCATGCCTGATTCTATCCTCGAGGACGGAAAAAGAAGGAACAATGAAAACCCGCCACGAGAAGTATCACTGCATCTGCTCGCGGTCAGCTTCGTGGGATGTGGCTATTGCAAGTTCGCTAAATTTTGCACTTCACGAGCTGCCCTACTAGAACGTATGCGCTTAAAAGTACAGAAAGTGAATAGCACTTAACGAAAGGGTTAAAATTAAAATTAAATTATGGGGTTTTACGTGCCGAAACCACGATCTGATTATGAGGCACGCCGTAGTGGGGGACTCCGGAAATTTGGACCACCTGGGGTTCTTTACCGTGCACCTAAATCTAAATGCACAGGTGTTTTCGCATTTGGCCCCCATCAAAATGCGGCCGTCGTGGCCGGGAATAAAACGGTAATCAATAAATGCATATCAACATCTGAAATTTCTATGTCTCTTTCTTTTCACAGTTTCTTGAGCGATAAGGCAAACTAACCAAACCTCATTTGTGAAGCAAGAGGTGCGCTCGGTTAGAGCTTGTCACATTGCAGAACTTGTACATTAAATGAATTGCACTTGCGGCAAGCAAATGCAAAACTATGAGCGCAGAACACGTGGTGGAACTATAAAGAAGTGCACTGTCTTTATGTACATTGTTCACTAAGATAAAAAAACGCGAGGATACCTGTAATAGATTTTTATGACACTGTACAGCACCTTGAGATGCGCGTCTTCTCAGCCTGTGGTTTTGCCGACTCCTTCTCCTGTGCGAGCATCATCTGTTGCCGTTTTGTAATAAATGTCAGCAGAGTGAGTGCAATGCCAATGTAGAGAAACGTAATTCGTTTGTGGCCGTGCCGTTTGGACTCGGTGTTGATGGGCATTGACGTTTTTTGCACACGCGAATCACAATCAGAAACGCAGCTGCATGTACGTGGGCGCGACTCCGGCAAATGGAGAGGGTCAAAGTGCGTCTTCAATTACACGTATGAAGTGTGTGTTTGAGGTAAGTATGAGGTAAGTATTCGCGCTGTGCGCTACACCGGAATTTGTAAAGAAGAAAAGAAAACAAGCGCAGCAATAATCAATACTTCCTAGCGTTCTGGACCTTTATCCCGGACCAGTGAAGAACCTATAGGCGGCGATTTTTTATTCACGAAAAGTAATTTCTACTCAAAGGTGGCACTTCAGTGTTCCAAATTTTAGATGAAAGTAAAGAAATACACGTCTGTTAAAAGAAATATAAATTCTTACTTGATATACTGATTTGAATGCAAATGGCAACTCTTACGGCGCCTGCTTTCCGACAAGGAAAAGATTGTCCAATCATTAATCATTGAAAGTTGATAACGTAAAGTTATTTGAGAGCACTCCGGCGACAAATCAACGTGAAAAATAAAACGCAGAAGACAGATGATAAGCCTCCGTTTCGTTTGGACCATTGTAAGCGCACGACATTCCAACTTTTTTTTTCTTTTTCTTTTTTTAATCACACGTTCACAGTCCTCGAGCTTTCAACGGGCACAAGGTTTCCTATCGGTGACGCGGAAATGTTAAAGTATTATACGTTTCACCAAGGTATCGAACACCTCAGTGCTAGTCCTAACCCCCATAATACGCTCATTCCAACGCTGCTGCTATAGCAGTATTCAAATCCAAAAAGAAAGAAATAAAGTAATAAATAATGATGATAAAATAATAAAAACATGTAAAGGACATACTATAGACTTTTTCTCTTTTTTTCAGTGAATCCGGCTTAGGCGATGAATTCGAAAAACGAAGAGGTCGAACGTGCCTAAAAAATCTCCTTAATCCCAGCTATTAAGCCTCATACTGGGATTACAGTCTACATCTGGCGGGCGGCGATAGTATGCTGTCCTGAAAAAAAAAAAATAACGAGCATTGTCATGATGACCCCTCGTGAAACGTTCATTTCGCTTCCCTTCTGTCTCCTAAGCTAACTTTCCTTATGCTTTCTTTTTTATTGCTTCTGCGATTTCTCCCTCGCAGATTCCCAAGCTCATCGCCGCAGTTCTCGCGACAACGATAGGCGGAACGTCGCAGAATATGATCGATGCCCTAGCTTCCGGCTTAAGCGTTTGAAAAATGAACTGCAAGGGGCCAATTTGTTCGGCTTCCACAGTGTCGATATGGTTCAGTGTAACTAGACAAGCTGGCCGGTGGCTTGTTGCTTTGTCTGGTTTTCATTTGACACATATGTAATATCCGTTACTTCTTTCCTTTTTTTTTTTTTCATCTGGAAAGACTAGGGCCTTCGTGGGATGATGAGGCTCAACACGATAAATAAGCAGCTCAATGTGCGCTTCTTTCCGGTGTTTAAGTGATTTGCATATGCAATTCTTTCTCGCATCCCGAAACCTAATTTGCCGGCCTCAGCTGCCTTATTGGATGCATTTATCCAGTATGCATATGAATGCTGGTTGTCTTAAACGTATTGCGCTTGAATTCGTTGAATAGGGCTAACCGGTATTATAATAATTTATTCTATATCAGGCTTGCGGGCCAGGCGTGTTTTTTTTTTAAATCCCTTTTCGTTTCTTTTTAACCTAACTAACTGCACAAAAGAGGAGATTCGCTATACAGTGCACTAGGCAGTTACGGCGCCAGCTGTCTTGTGCGACGTATACAGGGGAGAAAGTTGAGTAAATGGGGAGTGGTCCTGAATTTGTTGTCGCAATAGATGAATTTTTTTTTGCTTTCCTTCTTTTCTTTCTTTTTTGATGTTGAGTTCATTGCACGACTGAATTGCGATTTCAATAATTACAATGTAAGAACAGTACTAGAAGTTCCGCCATAATCTTGCTGATAAGAAGTACAAGAACTGCATGGTCTGCCCGTGCATTGCGGGGAAGATTAGCAACGTCCTTATCATATATTGCGTCGTTACTGATGTCCTCATGCAGGTAGTCAAAGTAACAAGAGTGACGGGATAATGCGGATCCTATAGACTGCTCGATGTGCTACCGGAGTAACAAGCAGAGACATGTACCATAGCGAATGCTGCAACTCATCGGATGACTTCTAGCATAAACTTTCGTTATCTAAACTACACGCAGATAACAGGTGCTGGTCGTAGCAGACGTAGCAGACAGCAAACGTAGCAGGAAACAAATTGACAGCGACAGCTCTACAACACGATCGCCATAAAAAGCAAAGAAAGTACTAGCGTTTCTGTACATGAATTTTATATATAAAAAAAGAAAGCAAACTGGCGCCTTTACCGAAGCATTTCAAGCTCCAAGGCTCGCCGCCACCTGTTACTCAATCGATCGATCGGGAACCCTGTCGAAAGGCGTCGCATTTGTACGTCTGCCTCACCCAGCTCCCTGGGATTTCCCTTCGCTCGTTTCTTTTACCGCTTACCCTCCCTCGGGTGTCGCGTACGTACAGACGGCTGTAGTTGTACGCTTCCCTACAGGCGGTGCCTCTCTCTCGAGAGAGAGAGAGAGAGGCGCACAGCTCTCTTTTTCTGCGGGCCGATTTCATTTAGGCAAAGCGCCCGGACTCGCCGCACGAATCGATACTCATATATGTCCTGCCCGGTGCTCCCATTTCTCTTTCCCCGCTGCCTTCCCGGGTTTTTTTTTTTTCTTGGATTTTTTGTTTATCGCGATGGTGTCACAATTCGAAGCACTAACCGTAGATTGTTCCAATTGCTTCCCTTGAGTATAGACTGGAACTGTCATTTTTTTTTCTTGTGTCACCTTCTTAGCTATTTCCTGACTTATATGATGCTTATGCTCCTACAGAGTACCGGCATCCTTTTTTTATTCAGTGTATGTGATCGCGCATCTTCAGTTATTCAGATGCCGAGGTTCCGATCCGAGATGCCGATCCTCAAGGTTGCTTTCTTACATTGCTTGGGCGTTTGATCATAAACTTTATTTCTTTTTTCTTGTTTCTTTGTTCTTTGTGTTCGTCCGGTATCTAATAAAATCAAGTAAAATTCACACACAAATCGAGAAAAAAATGAAACGTTCCAAACAACCTGGAACAGACTTCACTGGAAGGGAATGTCACCAATAAAAAGAAAGAAGGTAATTGATTGGTCACCTGGAGTAATGACACCGCCCAGCTAGGGCGCAGACTGCGCTTGTTCGAAGTGAAAGTTTATTTTCTCTCTCTCTCTCTCTCTCTCTCTCTCTCTCTCTCTCTCTCTCTCTCTCCATTGGGTTCCAAACATGCGCTCCTACATCTCGCTCGCTGCCTAAACTTTCCTTCTTTTTTTTCCAACAATCGGTCTCACTGCTTTCTAACTTCCGAAACAATTACACTTTTTTGTCATTGATCTTTTAGTGTAGTGTGCGCGAGCGCTATTGTGCAGGTAGCGAACAAACTCAAATCAAGTTTCACGAGGCACCACGCCGATACTGTGTATGGAACACAACCATCGCGGTTGATTTGATTGCTTGGGCTTAACCTCCAAACGCTGTGTACAGTGCTTTAAGACGGACAACGAAGCGGACAATTCTACGTTTGTTTACCTGCCTGAAATGGTTAACGCGGACTTAAATCTAAACATGGCAGTATTTTCACATTAAGCTTTGATCGGCTCGCGAGCTGTACAGCTGTGAATTCACATCATGGTCTCGTTCTCAGCAGCAAATCGCCGTCTCTATTCTAGCCAGCGATATCTTTTCTACTGTTACCAACAACTGCTTTATGCTAGAAAACTGAAGGCGACCATGCCTTATCTTCTTTTCTTTATTTCTTTCTTTTTTTGAAATCGGAGTTTTTTATTGCAAACTCTCTCCAACTTTCTTGACCGCGGCTGCTGGGCGCTGGTGCTGTCTTACCGCATACCTCACGCTTTCTTTCTTTAAAAAAAATGGCTGTGGCTTAGCTAAGGTTAAGCCCAGGATGCGAAGCATACTAGCCTTTATTTTAACGCGGCAGCGTTAAGGAGCTCGTGTCGCACAAAAGCCGGTGTCGTCGGCTCAGGCGTGCGGCGCTTGCTCAGGCGCACATTTCGTTGTCGCGCCGAACGCTGCGTTGCTCGACGCTCACCGCGTCCGATGCGGGGCGCGTAGTCGCTGCGCCGTAGCAAAGCCACCTAGAAACAGTCTCTGTAGCACGCCGCAACCTTCGCTTCTCATTCCAACGAGCAGCTCTGTCTCCAGGAGGCATCTCACCTCGTGAGTGTCTAGCAGAGGCAAGCGCAGCTGCTTATATACCGCCGCGACGCCGCGAGCGACGGCGCGAGTTGGAGCCCCGTTTCTCCTCTGTCGTGACGTCACGGTGTCACTTGGTCAGCCTTGAAGGCGACGCCGCGAGCGACGGCGCGAGTTGGAGCCCCGTTTCTCCTCTGTCGTGACTTCACGGTGTCACGTGGTATTGAAGGCGACACCGCCGCGCCTGAGGAGTTGGGTTGAGCTCTAGTAATATGCTTCACATAAAAATTGAATTACATGCCCTGTGGTGGGATCCAACCTTGGTCCCCCAGCAAAGCAGCCCGCTGCTCTAACCATTTGGCCGCAATCGAACGCAGACATCTATAGCACCAACGCCAAGTAGCGCCGAGATTTTCACCGCGTTTTCCACGTTGCGCGAGATCACGGTTGCGCGAGAGCACGGGTGCACGAGAGCACGTGAGCGCGGGCGTCAGTTTCCTGTATACGCCGAAGACGAAAGAATGAAATGGGCATATTTATCGTATTTGATTAACCGCTTTACACATATTTCCATAGGTACGTTGCATCTGCACATCTCTCATTTTATCAACTAGAACGAAAACTGATATAAAGAATAACAAAGGTTCCGGTAGACGTCGTCCTTCTTATGCTAACTGCAACAGCGTTCCCTGAGAGAGCATATACTATGTTTTCTCTTCCCTTCTTCGATTTGCACGTTTAGATGCATAACTTTTCTAACGCAAATTCTGGAGTATCTGCTTGTTACACTGTAAAATAATTTACACCCTTTTTCACTTTTTAGGGTGTAAATTACTTTACAGTGTAGGGGAGAAGCTGCTGCATAACAGAGCCGAGAAGTAAGAGAAAATGCAGGAATATTACAGGGGGGAAAACACACCAACCATAAGGAGACAGTAATAATACGTAATTTGGTGGTCCGGAAAGGAAGCTCGGCCACACAAAAAAAAAAAAATTACGCTACGCAACTATGCGAATTACCTAATTACCTTCTGTGGCTTCTTGTCTGTTCCTACAATGCCGTTATGGAGAAGGCCCCCTCTGGATAAGGGACAATAACGCTTTACCGTTCGCTGAAAACACGGGTAACGGTGTAGCGAGATAACGTGCCCGCTCCTGTTGCAGCGGGATTCAATTTATGACGTGACTGCGTGTTCGTGATACAGCGGTTTACTGTCCGCGCGTCC
Source organism: Dermacentor albipictus (assembly GCF_038994185.2). Taxonomy (NCBI): domain Eukaryota; kingdom Metazoa; phylum Arthropoda; class Arachnida; order Ixodida; family Ixodidae; genus Dermacentor; species Dermacentor albipictus. The sequence goes on from NC_091825.1 coordinate 125,982,239, forward strand.
GCCTTCCCGTTAACGTTCGCTGTTATCGTTGGGTGAGGCCGGGCATCTGTTCGCAAGTTTGTACGCGCTAATTTATTAAGTCTGCTTTCGGAAGCTTTCCCCCTTTTTCTCGCTTCTTGTCTTTGGAATCAATATAGTTTGTGTACAGCTAACCGCTATACATGATCTCAATGCAGCAATGGCGTCAGCCCGCGCATTGTACCACCTAATGACATCATCAACATCGCCACAATGCCAAATACCAAAACAGAAATGCGAAATGAACTGTACTTCCGATGCCAGTTTCATAAATAAAGAATGGCAAAAATGTCATCACAGTTTGCGTTCACTGGCGTTTAAGGAACATAATTTGCCGCTAAGCCACCGTTCGCGCAGGAACTTTATGTACACTGATTAAAACAGAACGTTTTCTTGGAAGTACTTAAATAGGAAACACGCAGGCTGGGGATTTACAAGGCAGCGCCGTGGGTATCCATCTGCTTTTTGTACATCATAGGTTTGCTATAAGAAAGCACCAGGTTCCATTTGCGTTTCACGTCGTGGTATGTTTGACAAGAGTGTATAATGTGATTTTTTTTAGCCTGTTACGAAGCACAACCCTTTGTTGCATGAATAAGTTACATACAAATTGTGCTTATCTGTAGTTTCCCATTCTTGTGCGTCCAGAAAAAGCAAAGAAAAAAGACCTTGTGTACCTTACAATGTTTATTTCATAAGATACAAAATGTCCACTACAGTGGACAACTTGCATAATAGTTGCAGTGAGTGTAGGTATATTTTAAGTGCTATTTTTAAACACTATTTAAATACTGCACCATAATGTCAAAACTACCAGGATCAAGGCGCACGATAGATATCTGAAGCCATCCACATCCAGAACAGTGGCGATGCATGAGAAAGCTTTCCTTCCATTTCACTACTTCCGAAGGAGAAATTAGTTCTGTCGGAGTTTCGTTCTATATGCTACTTCGCACGTATGCTTACTTTCCGTCTTTTCTTTTTTCCTGCGGGGAGGAGGGGGGGGGGGGGCTTGTTTTGTTTTTCCTTGCAATGTGGTATGCTATAATATGCTCCTTGAAAAAATAAACATTTGGTTGTTCCGTTGTCTATCCCTTCTTAATTCCTATTCATTATACTTATGATGATGATGGTGATGGTGGTGGTCGTTGCCGTACATTTCCTGTCAGTCATCGTCGACAGAAAATCTGGAGGTTCTGGATCTGGAGGTTCCGAGGTCTATAAGCCGCAAGGAGACTTAAAAGGACACTAAATAGGACAGTTATTTGAGCTGTGTTATTGAATTTCTTCTATACAATATCAAAAAAGCTCCTATTACCGTGATAGGATTCGTGATAAGCCAAAAAAAAAACACACACAGCAACAAAGGCATGTGCTGACACCTCCGAAAAGTTCGCTCACTAGTTCACGTTAACGTCAAGGACCTTGTCTGCGCCTCCTCAAGCCTAACCAATATATTTATTGGTAAGTTTGAACTTCACTGTAGCCTAATGTGGCCAAAGACAACATATAGGAAGCTTCAAAAACTTTTTTCTAAACCATAACGGCACAATCAGAACGATACCTTGAAATACATTACGTCACAATGACGTGCTTTAGCTGGGTTATCGGAGCAACATTAAAGACAACATTTTGACCTCCCTTTTCTCTTCTATTTATTAAAATGTTAATGCGACATTCATGTGAATAGAGTTTCAATATAGTACTTTATTGGCCTAAACTGATTTGTTGTTTTTCTTTAGTATTCCCCTAAATACCTTGCTACTAGTATTTTTTGTTAGATTTTGTCTGGCAGAAAGTAAAGTCTAGAGGATGGCAAAACCTCTAATAGAACCGTATATACAATATGGACTATGGTATTTGCTTTTCTGTCTATTGCTTCTCCTCCTCCTCATCCTCCTCCTCCCTGCTTTCTAATCACATTTTCTCTCTAACTAGATTGTTATGATCCAGCTGCCCGACATTATCTGACCGCAGAAAGCCGGTCAGGTGATAGCAAGAATTATTGATGTAAACAAAAAAAACGTTAGTGTTGCGTTGGTATTCCCAAAACATTTCCACAACTTCCGTTTGTTAGTTCTCTTTCTCCGGGTACTTGTTAAGGCAATTCTTTTTCTTTCGTCTAAAAACGTGCCACCCTAAAATACTTCGAGAAACGGCCAGAAGTGACTCATAAAAGAGCAAGACATCGATCCACGGCAGTCGTCGCTTGCTGCCGAGTTGCAGCGGCGATCGGTCTGCAAAGTTGTCGCGCAGCTCTGGACCTTGCTCACAGTACAGCGACTACTTCGTCCGCCGAAAATCTGTTTGGACAAATAACGGTAAATGAGTCTGCACACACGGAACGCCACGATCGATCGGGAGGCCGAACCGTGTAGCCCTTAACGAGGGGAGTTACGCCTGTTAGCCGACACGCCCGGCTTTCCCGCTCCTCAGCGCACAGAGGCACGTTGTGCCGTACGCGTCTGTTTGACGAGAGCATTTATAGAATGTTCATTAGGTATGGGGACATAGTTCAGAGACTTCAGCAGCTTGTCGCTACAAGGATCGTCGACGTTGTTCTGCAAGTGCGGCGCAGGAGCCCGTAGGGAGCCGTTCGGGAGGGAAACAGAATTTAACGGAGGCGTTCAATATGACAGTCCATGATAAGCACGCAGAACTCACTCTTGTTGTTTCTTTATCTATTTGGGCCTGTTCGTATTTAATGTTGGTAAGGCCAGGAACACAAGGAAGGCGCAACACTGTACATACTCGATCTTGTTGATCACAACATTTTGAATACAAAGGGCGGTTACGAGCAGCCTTCCTGTATACAGATCGATACTTAAAAGCAATCTCTCAGTGACGTGGAATAAAGAAAAGCAAGAACAGTGCGCGGCGGGTCTCGTAAATAAAAACAGAGGAGGACTTTCCTCCTAGCTCACACAAATCATGTTGTAAGAACATAAAGATGCTCTTTATTTCGTTTCTCGTCACGTGGTGTAGGTTATGAAGGCGAGACATTCAGACGTGCACTGACCTGCGAACTGTTTTTCTAAAATGTGGCGGAAACCTTCCCCATCTTATTACGAAAGATTATTTATGTGCGAGTAGCACGTCTATGGCCTGTCTTAGCTTCAGTTATAAGATACGCCTTTTTTTAAGTTTTATATTCCGAATTCTAAATTTACATGTTATTTCTACGTTTTGAAAGGAACTAAACACAGGCTCAGAAAGGCCGCAATTTACCTGCAGTAAACGAGAAATGAAATGAAACGGCCCGAGCACGCCACCTTCACTTCATTCTGCAGCACTGCGCTACATACCAATAATGCATTCCTTTACACAGACTACAAGAACAATATGCTTAGATCACTGCTCGATCCCATTTTGGGCTCGCACAGAAGGGAAATAGAGCTAAGTAAAACGCATTATAAAACTTCACGTACCAAGTTCCATAGCGAGTTCAGCGTGTGCTTACAGCTATAGCAGGTAGCTGGATTACGCCGTCGAAAGACGTCATCGTATTGGGCCGGCGCTATATCTAAAGCTAGCCATACATGACACGTACTTAGGCACAAATACATCACGCAGTACGCACTGAAAGTTTGCGACTAGTGAAAGACAAAATACTAGTGGGAAAAACATTCGTCAACGATTACGATACTCCCTAATGTGAATTTAGAGCGCAGCTGTTTACGTGTTTTGAATTCGTGTTATATTGTGGCAAAGAATATGATTCTTAATTACAAGGTGCTCTTGGCGGTGGCGCTGAGCCTTTGCTCGGGCAGCTCGTTTAGCAGTAGCGGAAGACGAAGCATTTTTACCGTGGTTGCGTCGCTCCTTGTTCAGACAGACAGCGTAAATATGGGAATGGAACGCCGAATATGGGAATGGATTCTTCAGCGGCGGCGACGTCAAAGGCGAAGAAGCGCATGCGCAGTGAGTCCCAAGCCTATGAGCCCAGGCCAGCGCTTTGTTTCCGCACACGCCGCATGCCTGGTCGCAGCCGGCACTCCGCCTTCCTCCTCACCCTTCTGCCGTACCCTACTCCGCTTTCTACCTCATTGTTCCGCTGCACTCTCCTTTCCGCTTTCCTCTTCACCCTCTCGCAGTACCCTCCTCCGCTTTCTGCCTCATTGTCCCGCTGCACTCTCCTTGCGGCTTTCCTCCTCACCCTTTCGCCGCACCCTCCTCCGCTTTCTGCCTCATTGTTCCGCTGCACTCTCCCTTCTCTTTCCTCCTCGCGCCTTTTCACTCAGGCCGCTTTTTTCATCCGCCGCTGTGCGCCGCGTTCGCTCTAATCTGTAGCTGTGCTCGTTCGCTCGGTTACAGGTGACGCTGACGCACGCCGCATGAACGGGCGCCTAAGAAGCGCATTCTAAAAGCGGCAACTTCCCTCTGGTTGCAGGTAACACTGACATTCAAACAAACTAAAGCGCACCGAAAAGTTATTTTTTCTCTAATCCAAGTACCTCACAATTGGAGATAATAGCTAAATGCATGTTTGTCTTCCTCTCCTAACAAACAGTAATAAAATAAAAGTTGCAGGTGCGACAACTTCGGCGCTGGTGACTCACCAAGGTCTAGTATAGAAAATAAAAAGAAGACTACAAAAGGCGATGGTAGCCGGTGATAACCGACAGCAAAAAAATAAAATAAAATAAGGCAGCAACTAAGGAAACCGCGCAGAAACACAAATAAAGATTCACATGCTTGATGACTAGATGATAATAAATAGCGATTACGCCACTGTTCTGCAAGTGGTCGTCGTTACGTCGAGGTGGTTTTTCAGAAAGCCAGGCTCACACCAACGGAAGCGCGTAGAACGGGAGAAATACGAACGACTACGGTGGTCACAGCAGCCGTGGAAAGCGATCGCACAGAGAGTGAAGAACAAGATGGAAGGACATCACATTGGTGTAGAAAAAAACAGAAGAATCGAAAGGCAGACAGTGGCTCACGTCCGGCACATTTTTCCGTTAGTAGTGTACATGCCGCCAACCGCTGCGTGTGCATTGTGCCCCCCGTGCTCTGTCCGGCCATACGAGACCAGCCGAAGGCCGCCAGTGCTTGTGGTGCATGGCAGGGATGGCAGAAACAAAAAATAAAGGGAGGAACGAAGTCGAGCGCGAAAGCCGTGTGCGATCATCCGGGACACAGAGTGGTAACGATGCAAGGTCACTGAGAATAGTAAGAAAACAGAAAGTGTGCGGGACAGCCTGCAAATGACGAACGCCCGAAGGCGACGGCGGGAGATTACACACACATCAGTACGTAATGCGCGTGGTTATAGCACATATATAAAATTATTTTCATCTAATCATCAAGCATGTGAATTTTTCTTGGGGTTTCTGCACGGTTTCCTTATTTACCGCCAGATTTTTATGCTGTCGGTTATGCTATGTTCAGACTACGTTCGTAAGGCGCCGATTTTTCGTAACATACGTAAGCGGAAGCGCAACAAGCGTATGCGTCTAGTTCAGACTGCGAACGTAAAGGTACCAACGTGCGCAATTCTCGCAAAAATCGTGGGTGAGAGTGTTAAAGGGTCGGCAACATTTACGACTGTTATGTTACGACCGTTGCGACACAGCCAATGACCGATAAGCTTTCGGCTTTCAACAACCGGTGACGACACTTCCGTCCTCCCGTCTGCAGACAGCTCCGGGCGCGGGAAGTGCCATTCCGCCATTCCGTGCGCACGATTGGCTGTGTTCGTGAACATTTTTGCAGTGTGCCTTGCGAGACTGTTTTCAGTTCATCTGGTTTATCCGCCGAGGAAATCGATGGCCGCAGATGCGTGCTCCGAACTTCGATGAGTGGTCTCATTAGGTTTTCAAGGAAGCGGAACTGCTGGGGCGACATGCGCATGATGTTATGAAACATCGCAGCGTCACCAACTAGGAGCTTGGCGAAAAGGTTGTGAAAATCGCCGTCCACGGCCCTGTCGAGAAATACTTGCCGCACCCAAACCCTTCTGCGTCGCCTTCGTCGTCTTTGGGCGATTGAATACGTGACTATAAGTTTGTTTTGAGCGTGAATTTCTTCGATCTCGACCAGCGCTCGCATATTGGCAGGAGCGATATTGGACCGCTGGTGACGTCGATTCTGCAGCTCCAAATTTGATTGGCCTGTTGTAAAAGCCGTAATTTAAGCAGCAGTAAATGTGAACAAAGGTGCCGGCTTAACTTCCGTAACGTTTTTTACAGCCGTTACGTTCGATACGCCAAAACAGCTGTTACGCGCATTACGACCGTAGTGTGAACATAGCATTATCTGCCACCGCCTTTCGCAGTCGTTTTCTTTCTTTACTGGGACTTGGTGGCTCACGAGTGCCGAAGTTGTCGTACCTACAACCTTTATTTTACTACCTTATATATATATATATATATATATATATATATATATATATATATATATATATATATATATATATGGCACCGAGAATGCACAGAAGCTTATGCCGTTATACCAGTAACAAACGGGCTCATAGGACTATTACTTTTATTTATTACTGGGATGTAAGGTCTAGCCTGTCTCTCTAGACTTAAATAAGTACCTTCTGAGAAGTGAATCAATAACAGAAGGGACGGCTCGTAAGTTATTTCGTGACGCTGTGGCGCTTCCTGGGCCTTGTGGGGGTCACGGTGAAGAAATCACGTAGTCGTGAGAGGCCGAAAACTGATGTCTCTGTTGATCGTTTCGTTCAGTTTTTCGCAAAAACGTTTAGGCTGACCAGTTGCGTAAGACAACTTCTACGCGTGCTTCTTTCTGCGGTCGTCCTTCGATTATAGCGCTGTGATTCACTTGTCACTCTGCCGCTCGCAACTTTCCTCTCTATAGCTCTAAGCCATGCAGGTGCGCGCTTGCCGTTCGTGACCTGAGAGTACTGGGCGCGCAGCGTCAAACAAAGGAAAAAGAACTTAAAGTTTGAGAACAACATAAGCCCCCAAAGGATCTAAGCCCGTGCTGCAACTTTCCTAAAGCAGGCCTAACAAATATATCTTCTATAACTATACTTAACCGATCGAAGCTTACACGTATACACGTAAGAAGGAGAAAAGGCAAGAATCCTTATGGACACAGCTCCTTTATCTAGTCGCAAAGATCTAGTCAAAGCTGCTTTGCTTCACCCGTTCTTCCTTACCGTGCTGCTCCGATAAAACAGCTACCCGGAGCTGCCTGGCGCGGTCTTATTATTTTATTCTTGCAGTCTCGGCCACTAACACTGGCAACTTTTTTTTTTCATTGAAGCCGCAGCAGTCTAAAAAATTGTTAAGGCTCCAGTGTTCAGGAGGGTAGCGAGGGTGCCACGAGGTGCCATCGTCAAGGCCTGCCGTCTAATCCGCATTCCGAAACGTAGTAGCCGTACAGAAACTCCCGGTAAGCCTTGCGACCCTTCCGGAGCGTCTGCGCACGCTCGCCTGGCAAACCCGGAAGCCATTTGGAGCATGAATGATGGGATGCCTGCCCACGTGACTTAAGGAAAATAAATACATGTTTTGTAACTTCGAGTGCCCATGCGAAATCGCAACATTCCTCATCCTGTTCATCTTAATTTTTTTCGTTCGAAGTTGTTTTTTTTTTCTTAGTGTTCCGGAAGTGTCCATTATATTGCTATTCTTCTCCTTTCTTTTTTTTCATAAAATGTGACAGCTTGGAGAGAAACCGGAAATCTGAAGACCATCTCAGGAGTAAAGAAGCAGTAGAATTCCAAAAGATCAATCATCGGTGCCCTAACTTTTAACAAGGAAACAAAACTACTGTGGGATGTGCGTTTGGTCCATGTTCTTCAATATATTTCTCGGCGGAAGTGCATTCCGCTCTCGTAATGAATAATTGTAATGTGCAGTGTATTCTTTGACAAACAATCTCAAAACGCCCAGAAATGCACTGATTCTGAAGTAACTTCTGCCTCGGTTAAGCTTATTGAAGGGATGCGGCTGTACAGTGGTAATCATCATCGTCATCATAGTCATCATAATCATCATGAACCACCGCGTGGTGTGTGTTTCTTTCTCCCCGTCTTTCGTGTTTTTAGCGCTCTAAGTTTTAATTAATAACCATCAACCTAGTTCACGTGAAAAGTAGGACGAAACGCTTTCCCGGCGATATAGCGTACCCCTGTCTAGCGATTACTACAGCATACGAGCTTTTAAAAGAACTGAAGAAATAACCAGGACAAATTTTAAATTCCAATCTCCTCCTTGTGTTTTTCCCTTACTTAACTCAATGTTTGATGCCCAAGCTAAAGAACCTTTCTGTATAGTTCTTTTTGTATGTCACTTTTATGTCTTATGTTGTACAGTTGTCTCCATTACGGATTACACTTGTTCCTTATGTTTAGATGAGGCCACCTGTTAACTTAGGATTCATTGCTACCGTTCCCAGATAATATGCTTTCAAACAGCACTTGCGTACAAAACGGTTTAGGCAAAACAGCCCGCAAAAACAAAAAAGAAATCTGAAGGCTTGCTTTCCTCGTTTTTTTTTTTAGCTTAGGTGAATAATCATAAGTTAGCCATATAGAGCTGAGAAGAGGAGACTGTACGCACAGCGTAGGCGTGACTACACGGCTCATCAAAGTGCACGAACGATCGGCTCTCGTACATCTTAAACCTGAACCAAAGAATAATTATTTGCTGTGCTTGAATGCAATTCCGTCTCCCTTGAATGTGAAGGACAAACAGTACGACTCAAGACCAGTTGGCTCCAAGCTTAAATGAGTGGCTTCGCAGGCAAACTTTAACGAGACAACCCGACATCCTGGCAGTCTACGCAGCGCGCGCGAGAACACGACGTTGTAAATGAAGCAGAGCGCCTAATTACGTACAACATTAACGACTGCGTACAGATTAGCCTCGCCCTCGCATAATGCAAATACCGTAATGAAAATCCCGGAACTCCGAGTGGACAGTGGAAAGCAGGCGACGTGTGTTAGTGGCTAAGCCGAGGAGAAAGAAAGGAAATGTTTTCAAAGGAAGTTGGACGCACTCTACGCCCGAATGTTCGCATTAAAAGAATTGTCCCGAAGTCGCAGGTTCCTGAGTAAAGCAAGAATCCGCAGCCGCAGATGAAGGTCCCAGTGAGCTTCAAGATGATTCGTTTGAAGTTGCGTTACATTTCAGCATATGTACTTACCACGCATCTATCGGAGCTACGGTCACATCAAAGGATACAGCGCACCGCGGTAGAGTCCACACCGCCGACTCCCGATAAATTGTCCGAAGAAGACCAGCAAGTGGTTGTGATGCTTCGGTCCCTCATAAATACCCTTCGCGTACTTCTCAGCAAGTTGCATACTCCGCAAGCGCGAAGTGCAGTGCAAGTACTGGACGCTCTTAATCCAGTGCTTGCAACTCTCGAGTGAGCCCCACAGCTCACCCGCAGCCTCCTATTCGCTCAACGACCACTGGCCCTTTGGTCGAGCCAGATGTGATCAACGCAGATCACCACCTATGAAACTCCACTTTGGTGTCACGGCGCTTCACTGCACGCAGTCATCATTTCCTTCCTCTTTCCTTCTTTCTATTCCCCCTTTCTCTCACCCCCAGTGTAGGGTAGCAAAGCAGACGCTCGTCTGGTTGACCTCCCTGCCTTTCCTCTCTTTGCTATCTCTCTTTCTCTCTCTCTCTCTCTCTCTTGCTGTGTTAATTAGTTAAAATGACACTCCGTGACACTGAAGAACCAAAGTGCCGCTTTTCGTTACCGTTTAAGAAGCAATGCTTTCCAGATTTGTAAATACTCGTACTGAACAACGCACGTTGCTTCTTGCGCAACGTCCGCTCACAAATGTTGTATACACATTTATACAAGCTTTATTAGTATTTCTTTTTTTTTCACACCTTTCTTTTTGTCACCGCTCTTCTTTTCGTCTTTAATTCCCCTTTCCTTTTCCTTAGTGCAGGGTGGCAAACTGGAGGTTTCAACTCTGGTTAATTTTCCTGCTTTTCTCTCGTTTGCATAGAAGATTTCTTTTATCAATGGACAGTTGGGCTTACTTTATGCTACGTATACGCTCAGCGTAATATCTTTCTCGGGGAGAATACACGTACCAAAAAGGAAAGTGTACTAAACAGACGACATATAGTTTTATTTTGTCTTTATTCCTTTTTTTTAATTCTGTATTAAACAATCGCATTATGTAACAGTGTTACAGCACTCATGTCCGTTATAACAACAATGAAAACGGCGTGCGCTTACTCAATCTCATTTCAGCACAAAAAATAACTTGTATCCGGTCTCATCACGTATGCTTCCCTCTTACTCGAGATAGTTTTGCCTATCTTGCGACAAAGTGCATAACGCAAACGTGTGTAGCTCAGAAGGATATTAATGACGCAGGCTTTTTTTACAGCTGACCGAGAAAGAATGTGTTTTCATTACAAATTTAGTTTGTGTGCGTCTACTTTGTGGCACAGCATTTTATCGTCAGCGCTTCCTTTGCGGATTAAAACACACAAGAGGGATGACGCGCCGCTGCCAGTGCGATTTCTCGCTTCCTAGTCTCCTCGGGATATTAATCCAGAAACGTGTGCATCACCGGCAATTACGAGTTGAGTGAGTGACGTGTACGCTGAATGGTCAGACTCTCGTATCTTGGAGAGCACTCAATGGAAGCGTATTATTAAGTAACTATGGTAATTGAGGATATCACAGTGGATGAAATAATAGCAGTTGTTAATGGGCTAAGAACTAAAGCAGCTGGGCTTGACCAAATACCTGTTAAGCTAATTAAGGACAACATTGACATATTAGCGGGTCCCCTTTTAATCACCTATTTCACCTATTTAATCATTCCCTTGATTCTGAAATATATCATTCAGAATTAAAAATGGCAAAAGTAATTCCGATTTATAAGGACAGAGATCGCTCTAATCCATCAAGTTATCGGCCGATGTCAATTAATAGCGTAATCAACACAGTATTTCAAAAAATACTCTCTGTGCACATAAACAAATTCATATCCACATACAATATACTGAGCCCCCGCCAACACGGTTTCAGACCTCAGAAATCTCATTCTTCCGCGGTTTTCACCCTGACGCACCTACTTAATACGGCTCTCCAGCAGAATAACATTGCGGTCGTTGTCTATCTCGACATAAAGAAGGCCTTCGATACAGTTGACCATCAGATATTACTGAACAAGATTAACAATCTAGGGTGTAGGGGCAAAATCCTGAACCTGCTTCGAAGCTACCTCAGTAATCGCAAGCAGCAAGTAATACTTAAAGATTATACGTCTACTTTACAAACTGTACTAATTGGTGTGCCACAGGGTTCCGTTCTTGGGCCCATGCTTTTCTCACTTTACATAAATGATTTCTCTGCAACGCTTAGGCATTTACAGGCTTTGATGTATGCTGACGACACCGCTTTTCTATTTACTGGAGACAGTCTGCTCGATATGCAGGATATACAGGATGATGTCAAGTCCGATGAATTCGATTACTCGCTGTAATAAATTTCACCACGAACCAGCCGTTGGGACACCTCTAAAGGTAAAGACAAGCGTAATGAGCCCTTAATGTCAGCAGAGGAGCTTACCTAAAGAAGCGCGGCCTATGCTCGCGCACAGGCACTCGGCGATAAATAAAAGTCGAACGCACACATTCCCTCAAGGTTCATTTCCTCCGCATAGCAAAGAGGGGGTGCCCACGGCGCTTGGGCGGGGCAGGCGCCGTCTTCTTGATGGAGCAAGTACGAAAACCATCGCCTCTCGCAGGCCCGCAGCTTCTGGTCGGCCAAGTCGGTATTTAACCGGGTGCTTGCCTTCGTGGCCCCCTTAACTGTATTGATCAACCACGCCTCGTCAAGTGTCCTTTCACCCGTGTAGCGTCCTGCTCAAAGAACAGAGGGGGCGGAGGAAGAAGGGAGCGAGAAGTTAGTCGGATTAGTTTCATCAGTCAGATCCGGCTAAACTTGTCATTCGAATGAGGATATAACTGCAAAGGGCAGGTCATATGCACTTGCTTCGCCGAAGTGCACAAGAACAGAGTCTCGATATTGTTTAAGCTGTTCTCTTTGCTCTTCTATGCAATCATTTACGGCATGCCGTAGTATAGCTCCCAAACAGTGACATCATCGTGGAATAATCGTAACAGTAAGAGACATAAAAGAAAGAAAAGAAAGAGAGATGGCAGCAATATGTAAGAAATATGTCTGGTTTGCTACCCTACGCTGGGGGAAGGGGAAAGGGTATAAAAAGAAGAGAGAGGGGGGAGAAGGCGGTGAGTGTGCGAACACGCATGGACAGTGCCACGCAGTCAAAGGTGCTCACGCAAGCCAGACGTTTTAAGAGTCACAAAAGTGGCTTCGCTGCCTCCTGGGACTGATCAGTTGCGCCGGTGTTCAGTGGAGGATCGTCTATTAGTTGCATTGTACATCGGACATTATTTGTCAAATCGAGGACAGCGGTACAATGTGTGGTCTGTGTTCTCCTCGCAGCGGCAAACATCTCGAGCATCACTGTCGGCCACTTCAAATAGTGCCGAATAAGCTCGCGTGAAAGCGACTTCCAACCACAACCGACGCAGGAGAGGTCCCTCGCGTTAAGTGCAGCCCGAGTAGGGGCCAGATCTGCACCGAAGCGTTTAGGTTGTGGGTTTATTTTTTATTTTATTTTTTTTTACGTCTGGAGTGGCTTATGTGTCGTGCGTTCCGCACAGCTAACGAGTGTGTGCGGGTCAGAAGTCGAAGCTGCCTCGCAGCGTCTGTCCCAGGCAGTCGACATGGGACGCAGCAGTCTTCATGGGATGTTCTGGCAGCCTTTTCAGCGTCATAATTTCCAGTGATCCAGCATTTGGCTGGGTAATCACTGAAAAGATATTTCGTGGCCTTTTTCTTTCATGTAGAGGTTAAGTTCCAACGTCAGTTGGTCGCGAGTTCATTGGCGGAGGTATGGCTGCGTACATTTGTAATGTCAGATTTGAGGACGCAAGACTTCCCATTTTTCTGAACTCTCGGTGTCAACCATGTGAAGTGCACGTCGTAACAATACAGTCGAATAAGACAAACCGGCGCAGTGAATGTCTACACTAGGACTTTCAATTCAAAAATTGCCGCTGCAGCGATTGTGTAAGCAAGTGCCAATCAAAACAAATACTTCCAAAGCTTTCTACATTATATCCTTTGCTATATACATGTCCATAGCCGAAATATTACCTTTAAGAGCTTGTAATTTCTCATAGTAAGTATGAGCGATAAAGCTTCACATGAAAACGTCTCCCGTATGATCCAACGAATTCGATATCGCACAACGACTAGGCAGCCCTCAGAAGCAATGCTAAATGAAAAATAAATGCATTGCTGTCCCTAGACAAGGCCCTAGGCGTAGCCGGCATCCTTCAATTCAGCGAGTTCCCCCTTCAGCCTTTCAGTCTACGAAAAGACGTTGTCAGTGAATGAATGAATGAACGAATTAATGAATTCGACATCAGATGTTTGGCAATGGAAGACATGTGGCGCATGAATGCAGGCACCTGTCACAGTGAGCAAGTCAAGCATTGTGTTTTTACCATGCACAAACACACGACCTCTCCGTTGAACTATGTGTCGATCATTCGGTAGGTACACAGCAGGGCATTTATTTGGCACCAGAATTTAATGTGGTCTGTAATCAGTTGGTATTGGCCGATTAACCGACGCCACACTCACTAATGCTTCCGCTCGCTCCATGCTATGCGCTACCACCGCGCCAATTGTGTTTCTTTATTTGCTCTTAAATAAATGAGACATGCTTTCACCCGTCGCTACGCACACCTCATCGGCCAATCGAACAACCCCGATTGTGTACACTGCCAGATGCCCGAAACACTGCAACACGTACTGTGCGACTGCCCAGCATATATGCTGGAGCGAAGGACGTTAGACAGTTTCCTAGCCAGCGTTGGCAGACAACTACGGTCGGAGGAAGCTATCCTCGGCCCATGGCCCGACACTGCAATTTCAGTGCGTGCAACAAAAGTATTGTTGAAGTTCCTGCAGGACACCAAGCTCGACGAGCGGCTCTAGCGAGGTAACTGTCTCATGTATACATAAGCACTCACCACTTCTCTTATCATCATCATCCATCCCAATACTTTCACTCCCCTTCCCTCTTTCCCAGTGCAGAGTAGCAGATTAGAGCGCACTAGCTCAGGTCGACCTCTCCGTCTTTCCAATCAATAAATTCTATTCATTCATTGAGACATGTAGAAATTATTTTATAGTATGAAAGAAATGTTTCTATAATATTGTTCGTGTCACGCTGTGGGATCGCAAAAAGAATCTTTTTTTATCGATCGTAGCCATTGCCTTGATATGCCTAGAAATCCCGCTCGACTACAACCGTTGCACGTTCTTTTTCACATTTATAATTAACCTCAACCCAAAAGCAAAACTTGAAGATATTCTCCGGAGCAAATGATCAAACAGCGCGGAACACTCTAACCCCATTTTCGAAGACTCGTGAACATGGTAAGTAGTCAATAAAAGCCAAATTGTTTTTCCGTTATCCAAAATAAAGGCCCATGTCGAGAGAAATTCGAAGCCTGTTCTCCGGAGGCTTCCTTACCCTTTTTTTTAACATTTTCATTCTTCTGTGGCGAAAGCAACTGTGGCTTATTTGCATTCGTAAGGGGTTCTCGGGCGCTCGTCTCGAAGAATCCATCTGCCCCCCTTTTTTCTTCAGAGATCTGCATTCGACAGCTTGATTTCATTTGGGAGAGTAAAGTTCTTACTGCGTGCTGATGAAATTATAGACGCTAGACGATAAAAAAAAGGTGACTTCGTTTGTCGATCGTTATTTCGTACGAGAAGCATTCTCCTTTGGTGCCTGTTTAACGTCATTCTTTTGCGATCAAACAAGTTTAGCGATTGGGAATTCGCCGCTGAGAGCTGCTTTTAACTTTCGGAAGGTCCTTTCGAGAGCACGTATAGCTCATTTCGTAAAACCGACGAGGTGCGAAGCAGAAAATCGGAGTTGCGAGGGCTGCTGAGTTCTATAGCTGCTCCTCTTGTTGCGTGTTTCAATTATGGCTACCTGCTCTTTGTGTGGTGGTTCATTTATCGGCAGTGCAACACCAAAAATTTTTCCCTCACAAATGTAGGGTAGCAAACTAGACTCTAGTCTAGTTAACCTCCCTGCCTTTCCTTCCTCCTGTCTCACTCTCTCTCTCTCTTGCAGTACATGTCCAAGTACGTTTAATAGGCTGGCAAGGGGTGGAAGTAGGGTGAAATAAACGCGATCTGTTAGGAAACATGTTAGGATAAACAAAACTTCCATTATTCGAACCCTATAGTTAACCCCCTTCGTTAAGAGTATACATACAGGAAAAAAGAATACAAATATTTATTTTCACACATAGTCAGTGGCATATAGGAGCTAACTGCTGAATACGACGCTTTCTTGCGAAACATGGAAATGGTTCATTTTCGAGCCTTTATTTTTCATTAACGTAGTCGTGTCTGCACGAATATCTGAACATATCTTTTCCGACGCCTCCACCATGCACGGTCACGCCACTTTTGTACATCGCCGCGACGACGTCTACGCTGAACCATTGAGGCCAACATCACTTGAAAGACCAACCCACTCCCTTCCAACCAGCACCCTTCCCTTGCCTCCAGACAGGTCCTTGCCGCCATCTTAATACCTTCAAAATAATACCCGGCGCACTGCCTGCTACGCTACTCAGCCATTTTTTCAACTCATGTCATGTTCCTGTTTTTGCTCCCGCGCTAACCAGCTAACCGGATCTTCTAAAACCACAAACGCAACTATAAAACCAGTAAAGATTTCGTGCTCTTAACGAAGCTTTCTAATCATTACTGATGCCCGCAAGCCTTTCAGCTTAAAGTGACCTGTGGCAAATGAATCTCTCCCCTAGTCGAAACATGCGTCGCCGCGCACAAGAGCATCCGAAGCGGAAAGTTCTTCAATTACGCCTTTTGCGAAGCTCAGCCCTCGCAATGCGGATGTTGCCGTGTGCCCAGATTGCGGTAACTATACTGGGCGCATTCATTCGCCGGTGGCATAAAACGATTTGACTTATGTCGCCTTGGTGTCGCTTTTCGGCAACCGCAGTGCGTAATAAAAATGCTATTATAGCGAAAATCAGGCCCTGGCGACTGCGGTAGAAGCCAGCGTGATAGTTCGAACGGCGTGTACAAGAGGGCAAACCATACGTAGCCCGTACGATAATTCGCTGCAAACTTCCCTTCGGCGTCTAACATCCTGCTCCTCCAAGCCGACATGTCGTAACAAATTCGTAATGTAAGAAAACCGTAAGTCACCAATGCAGACACTAGCCAGAACCTACTGCGTATATTGCGTTTGATCCAAACCTAGGAGTTGAAAATCTCTAGAACGTCCCAAATGAGCGCCGGTAACCTATATGCTTCACTTCGGCGCGAATTCAGCGTGGTTTCCGCGCTTTGCACCACGTTCAATTCAAATGGGTGATGAAACGCGCTTTCGCGTTCCATCGCTCTCCTCGAAGCTTGAAGAAGAGGATGGCTGTACTTTTAACATGTTACAAAGCAATATATTTGGAGTTGCGGGTGCTGTTGCTGTGAGGAGTGTTTTAAAGGACACGTCGACATGGAAACGTGATGCAGAACCAAGGGCGGCATTTAACTGTGGCACAAGTGAGCCGGAATGAATTCTACGTACGTGTTCTATCACGTCTTTCGCTCTTCAATGCTTGAAGCAGGCAGAGTTCGAAAAATTTTGCTTCGCTTTTCCGCCGTCACGGGGCGCTGCACACGCCAGACGCAATGGTGGCGCAACCCACCGCCCCGTTCCAAAGGGGACGCTCATAACATCCATCCATACATCCAAGCAAAGCCCTATTGTCTCCCGTGCCAAGCGGGGACCATATATATACCGAGCTAGGAAAGCAGTTAGGCGTGCACAAAGTTCATGAGTCACCCATTGTAACACCACCTATTGTTGGTAATCTGCGGGAGCAGACATTTTCTATAGATGGTTCGCAACAGTGACGGTTCGAGGCATTGTTTCGGGGTCTACCAGCGACAGCTGCAACTGAAAAAGGCTCCGGTGATGGCTAACGTAATACGAGCGTGCGAGCAAGCTGGCCACTTTGACATTGGGTCAGCGCACATAAAAAAAACTGCGCAGTTTTGTTTAATCTGTTGAAACGGGCAGCAGAGTAGGCGACATTCGGAGCGCTTCCCATGGCAGATCGAGTCTATTGAGCCTGCAGCACACTGAAAACGTCGGCATTCATCGTAGCCGGGGAGTAAGCCGGCCTCACCATGTATACGTTCCGTTTTCTAGGCAAGTAGAGTTGCGCTGAACCTTATAAATTTAATACTAGACGCAACGGCGGCGTTAGATATTATACCGCTGCTTGCGCATATGCCACACTCCTGCAATGATCGATTCGAATGTTTCCAGTTATCCCTACGTAATAATTTATTTGTTACTGCGCTGTTGCAGCCTGTGATGGCCTCCAACAGCCCTCGGGTGTTCTAAAATATCCAACAAACACGAGGGACTTCACTGGGAGATTGGATTGGAGCGTCCGTATTATGAAACAGACGTTTAGAACCCGTGGCCCAAGCCCAGTCCATTAAATGCGATGGCAACATTAATTTTGTAAGAGAGAGACTGGTGGCTTTAGCTTATATATCTGCCGTTTTTCCCATTTGGGAACGGGTGTTCACATTGCCGACGATCGCCTAGTCACCGATGTGTGCTAAATTTCTTCACTGCCTTGCCGCGGCAATTCGCGTGACCTCAAGTTTTAACAGCCGGGGCAAGATAGTTGACTAAAGTTAGTTAAATGGGGTTTAATGGCGCAAAAGCAACTAAGGCTATGCTGCGCCAAACACGAGGTGTTTTAAAATCCAGTTTGTGAAGGAAAAGGGTGGGTTAGTATTCTATATTTTATGTAAAAATCCAGTGTCTTGTAGAAATTTACGGACGTCACATAATGGGACTAGCGGATGATCCCCTAAAATCAGAGCAGGGTGTAAAGGTATGTGTAGTTGATATAATTTGTGCAAAAATGTTCGTCTGTGTGTTTCCGTCTGCGTACACGTGAGTAATATGTGCATAACTGTTAGTGGCTGTTGACATTTCTCGCATGTTGGTGTGTCTTCTTTCGTAAGTAAGTAATTGTGTGTGAAGTGTGTGTGCCCAATGCGTAGTCGGCATAAAACTACTTCGATGAACCGCTCCTGATGATAGCATGACTTCCACTCGCCAACTATGGGTTTCGTGAGATGTAGCTTGTTGTCGGCACAAAGGTCCCATTCGCGTTGCCATTTTACCGTTAAGGCTTTTCTAATTGCACGGATGCTATCTTTGTATGGGAGTGTTGTGTTTGTGATGTCTTCGTGCGCTGCCATCAATGCATATCTATCAGCTTCTTCGTTACCTGGTATCCCAACATGGCTTGGGACCCAGCAGAAATGAATTGACCTCCCGTATTCGTTAAGCACCACCATGTTTAAAATATCTCCAATCAAGGGTTCACACTCAGATTTAAGATTTAGAGCCTTTAGTGTGCTTAAAGAATCTGTGTATATGACTGCATTTTTGTGTTTCTCAGTGATAATCTTTTTTACAACAAGCCATATAGCGAAAACTTCGGCCGTGAAGACAGAGGCGTGTTGTGGCAATCGAATACTTGTTCCCCAATTTTCCGTTACGGCGCCCACTCCCACGTGATCTTTTGTTTTAGAGCCATCAGTGTAATATTGCATGTTATTTTGATATTTGTCCTGAAGTGCAGGGAATTCTTGTGTAATGTGTTCGTGTGGGGTGTCTTTCTTCTTTAAATGAGTCAATGTCCAGTCGCACAACTGTGTGAAATCGTACCACGGGGCCAGCCGTTGTGGTTTCTTGGCAACCTGGAGGACTTCGTGGGGAATGTCATAATCCCGAACATATTCCTCATATCGCAGGACAAGCGGTTTAATCGTGTTTGGTTTATTTGTATAGTGTAGGCGTGAGTTGCATTGTGTGAGTATATTGTAGCATATGTGTTGTGGTGATGACTGAATTCTTAGTACGTAGGAAAAAGTGAGTAATGCTCTACGCTGATGTAATGAGGGTTCATTACACTCAACATATAAACTTTGCACAGGTGACGTTCTGTAGGCGCCACTTGCCAGTCGCAGTCCAAGGTTATGTACTGGATCAAGTCGCTTGATGTATGACTGTCTGGCTGAACCGTAAACCACGGAGCCGTAGTCTAAAAGGCTACGCACAAGAGACCGGTAGACACGTAAAAGGCACGTTCGGTCGGAACCCCAGTGCTTATGAGACAGAATTTTAAGGATGTTTAGAGCTTTATTTGCTTTAATCTTCAGTGCTTTTATGTGAGTTAGGAAGTTAAGTTTGGTGTCAAAGGTTACTCCTAAAAACTTATGATCTTGTTTCACCGGCAGTATGGTGTCGTTCAATTTTAGGACTGGATCGCTGTGTAGCCCTCGTTTCTGAGAGAACAAAACAGTAACTGTTTTCTGTGTGGAGAAACGGAAACCATTTTTGTTAGCCCACTGTGTGAGTTTATTAATTGTTATCTGGAGCTGCCTCTCACAGGTTAGCAAATTTGAGGCACGGCAAGCCACTTGGAGATCGTCTACGTATAAGGAGTGCATAAGAGACGACGGTATGATCCTATTAACTGTGTTCATTTTTACTATAAAAAGTGTCGTGCTGAGAACACAGCCTTGTGGAACGCCATTTTCCTGCGTAAATGTATTAGAATGAACTGTACCCAGACGTACCTGAAATGTTCTATTAGACATGAAATCAGTTAGGCAATTTAGCATTTTACCACGGATGCCGAGGTCAGCCAGGTCTCTTAAAATTCCGTATCT
This sequence comes from Dermacentor albipictus, assembly GCF_038994185.2. Taxonomy (NCBI): domain Eukaryota; kingdom Metazoa; phylum Arthropoda; class Arachnida; order Ixodida; family Ixodidae; genus Dermacentor; species Dermacentor albipictus. The sequence continues at coordinate 126,002,078 of NC_091825.1, forward strand.
CCATGTGGTATCATAGGCTTTTTCCAAATCGAAGAAAACTGCAAGACAGTGTTGTTTGTGTAAAAACGCATATCGAATTTCATGTTCTAGACGGACAAGATGGTCAGTAGTTGAACAGCCCTTTTGATATCCACACTGGTGGGGGTCTATGAGGTTTCTTGATTCTAAGATAAATGAGAGTCTAATATTGATAATGCTTTCATATGATTTTGCCAGACAACTTGTGAGGGAAATGGGTCTGTAGTTGCTTGCGGATGTTGGGGATTTACCGGCTTTTAGAAATGGAACTACTATTGCTTTTTTCCATTCTTCGGGCATTATACCAGATTCCCATATTATGTTGAAAAACTTAAGGAGAGCTTCTACAGATGCCTGAGATAGATGAGCCAACATGGCGTAGTGGATACGGTCGTGTCCTGGCGCTGTGTTTTTCCCTGCAGAAAGGACTCTGTTTATTTCTTGTTGTGTGAGGGGGGAATTGTACGGTTCTTTTAACGCGCCGGTAGTGGGTAGCTTTTGTTTTTCAGCAGACTGTTTGTACTGTAAGAATTCCTTCGTATAATTTCCTGAACTGGATACATCACGGAAATGTTCGCCAAGTATATCTGCCTGTTCTTGTATTGTTGTTTGTGTGTCTGGACTTGTGAGTAACGGTATTGTGTAAGATGAGTAATCTCCCCGAAATTTCCCTACCTGTTCCCACATGCGTTTAGACGTAACTGTACTGTTTATAGAGGATACGTATTTCTTCCACGATGATTTTTCTGCCTGCCTTCTGATAAATCGTGCCTTGGCTTTGGCCTGTTTAAAGCATAAAAGGTTGGTATAGGTGGGGTGTCTTCGTAACATACCCCAGGCCCTATTTTGAAGCTTTTTGGTTTCTGTGCACTCGGGGGTCCACCAGGGAAAACTTTTTTTGCGCACAAGACTGGATGTTTGAGGTATTGCCTTTTCTGCTGCTGAAATTAAAACTTCAGTGAATTTCTCATTAATTTCATTTACATTGAGTTCATTTAAACAGACATCTTCAAGTTTTGCATGTTTCATAAAAAGCGGCCAGTCGGCAAGCTGTATTTTCCAGCGACGTGGCTTAGAGTTTATTGTAGGTAATATGGATGAGAGCTTGATAAATGCCGCCAAATGATCACTTCCATAAGAAGTGTCTGGGACTTCCCATTTAAAATCGCTAAAAACAGACGGTGAGCAGAAGGCTAAATCTAGACAGCTGAATTTCCGTGAGCTTGGTGAGAAATATGTTGGTGAACCCGAGTTTAAAAGACATATGCTGTTAGACAAGATAAAATCTTCGATTACTTGCCCTCTTTGGTCTGTTCTATCGCTGCCCCAGAGGCTACAATGGGCATTAAAATCTCCTACTAGAATAAAAGGCTCCGGCAACTGGTGTATTAGATTTTCCAGTTGTCTAGTAGTAAAATGAGTATGGGGTGGGATGTAAAGTGAACAGATGGTGATGGTTTTATGCGATAGAACGGTGACGGCAACAGCCTCGAAAGAAGTATTCAGTTGAACATTTCGCGTAGGGGTGCCGCCCTGAACGACTATGGCGACTCCTCCTGACAAACGGCTAGAGTGTTCGCGGTCCCTTCGGACAACGGTGAAACCTTTGAGAATGTTAGTATTTTTGGGACCAAGATTCGTTTCTTGGAGACACACTGCAACTGGCGAAAAAGTGTTGATAATGTCTTTGATGTCACCTATATTGTGTATAAGACCTCTGCAATTCCAGTGTACAATGAAAGCCATGTTTCTAAAATGAAAAATGTAGTGGTGTTTGCGAACTTAAAAACTAAAGGTGACATTCGATAAGGGACAGTACACGTTTAATGGGCGGCAACCGTTCAGGTTGCCTGTCCCTTTTTCTGTAGCGTTATAAGGACCTTGTCCTTCTTAGGGCGCTCAGAAGAGCGCTGTTCTTTTGGCGTCAATGACGCCGGGGTTTTCATGTCGACCTCCATTGCCTTCTCTGAGGCGCTGGATGATCGAGAGCCAGGCGCCGACACACGCGTCTCGGGCCTTGGCGTTCTGTTTAGCCTGGGGACCTGCGGGACGACTGTCTGCAGGGCCGCCTTGGATGATGGTGGAGTAGCACTAGCTGCTGCCACCGAGGGGGCGGATGGAGTGGCTACAGGACCACTGACTGTGACCTCTGTAGACTCCTGAGACCGATGTGGCGCTGCCCCCTGTCGCGCCACATTGGCATAACTTATTTGAGGTAAGAGCGAAAGCCTCTTCCTTGCTTCAAAAAATGAAATCTTCTCTTTTACTGTAAGAGCAATCACTTCCTTCTCCTTCTTCCAACAGGGACATGATCGTGAATACGCTGGATGATCCCCTTTGCAGTTCACACAGCGTGGGGGAGCATTACAATTTTCAGATGAGTGGTCGTTGGCACTGCATTTTGCGCACGTTTCTTTGCCTCTGCATGATTGGGATGCGTGGCCGAACCTCTGGCACTTAAAACATCGCCTCGGGTTCGGTATGTATGGCCTGACGTTTATCTTTAGGTATCCTGCGTCGAGAGAAGTGGGGAGAATACTAGTACCAAATGTGATGATCACATGTTTGGTCGGGAGTTGTTCATTATTTCTTCGGATTGTAATTCTTTGTACTTTAATGACATTCTGTTCTTGGAATCCTTCGAGAAGTTCCTCGTCACTCAGGCTGAGAAAATCTTCCTCTGAGATAACGCCCCTGCAGGTGTTTAGGGAGCGATGGGGAGAAATCGTGACTTTGATTTCACCAATACTGGTGAGTTCGGACAGCTTTGGCACTTGTTCTTTGTTTCTGAGTTCTATAAGTAGGTCTCCACTGGTCATTTTCGAGGCTTTATAGTCTTTGCCAATTTTTTCTATGAGGCATTTCGCCACCAAGAAAGGAGATAGCTTACGCATACTTTGTGGTCCTTCACTATGCAAGACGTGGTAACGTTGGAAGTTGTCTATGTCAGTTCGGAGGGTGAATTGAAAAGGTGCATCGGTGCGGCCTCTTTTCAGAGGCCGATCTGGAAGTCGCGGAAAAGCTTCTGCCATAATATGGTTTGAAATTCGGCGGCGGTGGTAGCCACCCACCACCGAGCCCAACAAGGGGACGCTACAGGTTGTGAGCAACCTGCACACGCCAGCTATGCACCGCCACTATAACCTAATGCATATAACCAAGACTGGATATACTACACACGGTTAACCCTTGCCGCCAGGAAATTCGGAAGTAAGAAGAAGTGAAAAGAAGACAGGAAAGATGAAAAGGCTAGAGAGAAAGTCAAAGATTGAAGAGGAGGACAGGAAAAGGCGACTGCCGATTTCCCCCGGGTGGGTCAGTCCGGGGGTGCCGTCTACGTGAAGCAGAGGCCAAAGAGGTGTGTTGCCTCCGCCGGGGGGCCTTAAAGGTCCGAACACCCGGCATCGGCTCAACCCCCAGGATCCCCCTTTCCCCGGACACGGCTAAGCCGCGCACGGCTACACGCGGGAAGGTCTAACACTCGTGTGCTCGGGTCCGTGGTGTCGCAACACACCAAACGCCTGCTGACGCAGACGCCCCTGCGGGGATAGTTGACTAAAAACATGGATTCTAGAATAACTAGGTTAAGTTAGCGCTATACGGTTTAACGTCCCGAAACTATACAGTGGATTATGAGGGAAGCCGCATGGTAAAGGGCTCCAAATTAAACCTCCCATGGTTCTTTAGCATGCACCTAAATCTATGTACACGAGCGTGCTTGCATTCCACCGCTATCCAAATGCGGCCGCCGGCGCCGGCAATCGAAAGACAAAAGGTGGGGTTTCACTCAGTGTTTATAGAGAAATATGAGGCTTTTATCCGACGCTGTGGCAAGATTGCTGGTGCTAATGACATCGAGATCTTTAGATGCGGAAAATATATAGAAATCTCTGCGAACGTACAAGTGGCAAGAAGTGATGACGTCAAGAAATCAATGCAGTTTTTTGTTTAATCCTTAGCCGTTATCACTGCTCTCGCTACTCTTCTACCACGGAAACCGTGGTTGTCGATCGAGCGCGATTCATACGTAAAGCAAAAAAAAGAAGAAATTGTATTTTAATTCTCGGTTTTTATCTTTGCGCCAAACCCATGATCTGATTATAGGGCGACCACTATAGCGGGGGAGTCGGAACGTTAACTACCTATGTGTTTCTTTTTTTGTTGTTGATGATGTCATTGTTTTAACGCGACAGCGTTAAGGAGCTCGTGTCGCAGAAAAGCCGGTGTCCTCGGTTTCGGCGTCGGCGGCGTTGGTCGTGAGTGATAAATCCCAGCAGGCACTTCATGAATAAAAAACAACTTGCAAGATGGGGTGGGTGGGAATCGAACCAGCGTCTCCGGAGTGTGAGACGGAGACGCTACCACTCAGCCACGACTTCGATGCTTGAAAGCGATACAAAAGCGCCTCTAGTGAATGCGGTGTTGCCTTAGAAACGAGCTGTTTCTCAGGCTCAGGCGTGCGTCACTTGCTCAGGCGCACATTTCGTTGCCTCGCCGAACGCCGCGTTGCTCGACGCTCACCACGTCCGATTCGGGGCGCGTAGTCGCTGCGCCGTAGCCCATTGTCTTACACCCCTTGGCGGGTCGACGGGGACGCTGTCGCGTTCCACACTTGAAGGCGAAGCTTAAGCGTCCTCCAATTTTTCTTTTTTAATGTACAGCTATTACACGAGAGTTCTTGCATTTCGCCCCCGTAGAGCCCGCCAATTCGAGCTCAGCAGCGCAACAACGTAGCCTCTAAGCTATACTTCGGCGGATCCTACGCAAAGCACACAGGCGCGATATGAACGCATGACAACTGCAGCAGCGGCGAACTATAGTCATACTAAAGGACTTTCGCTCGTTGCTGCCTCGATGCGCCTTAGTATTAGGAAACAAGAGCTAACGTGGTCCGCGTGTTCAAGCATTAAAGATAGAGTTACCGTATGTTTCCTTCTGTAACTCCAAACTTACGTTGCAAAGAATATAATTAATGAAACTGTGACAAACTTTTCTTCATCTGCAGCGTCGCTGGTTTTAGACATGAGCCAATAGCGGGGTACGGCTTAAGAGAGGAGAAAAGAGTGACTCACCCCCACAGTGGGTGTGAGCCACTCTCGAAGGAAAGCAAAGCGATGAAGTAGATCAACTGAAGGGACTGTACAAATAAATCCCGTACTCTTAACTGTGCTTGTTGGTTCCATAATGTTATGCAGGGAACAAAAGAACAGGCCCACAGAGAAATATTTCGGGAAATGCACCATGCGCCCTTGCCTGGCTTTTTGTGGGTTCCCATCGATTAACCAATTGCCGTTCGATAGCTCGACAAAAGACCATCGCATGGCTCAACTATAGCCTCGATTAATCGTGTTCTTCGCTTTCTATTCGGCTGGTGAAGGTGGTCTTCCTTTCCGCCAGGTCAACGTGGTTGAACAGGGGCTATGAATTGTTTGCAGTTTAGAACATTCTCGCGTTTGTGTCGACGAGAATAGGTAAAGGATCTTTAGTTTTTTGCTACGTGTAGAACACCTTGTTTATGTATTTCTCCTTATACCCACACGCTACCACGCTATCATGCATTTGTTGCAAACTTGTATTTTCTTTCTTTTAGAGCGAAAGTTCTATTCCTCGAGGTACAACTGCCATGGTCAGTCTCTGTGCACGTTTGACCTTCAGCCGCCTGAAGAACCGTGTGTAACAATGCTTAACAGAGCTTTGGCTCGTACAAATAGGTCCAAGCCACGTTGAACCCCAGCCACTTTTCTTTTTTTTTCAGAATATCGCTCGTTTATTCTGTGCACTGTCTCGATCATGTGCCTATATACTATATTGTTTTAACGTGCTTGCGCAGTTTCTTATCTCCTATATTACCGCGTTGAAAGCAATGCTCGCGGATCCTGTTCTAGTCCAGGAATTCTGTTCTAGTCCAGGAGTTCTAGTCCAGGAATTTGATGTCACCACCCACAACGTCTGCACAGAGGCCGCTTTACTTGCCTATTTTTCTGGCTGTGTGCTACATTGGCTGTGTGCCACTCCCTCTGATATTATAAAAGAGCGTACTACGAAGACATCTTCCGTCTAGGTTGTTTGTGCACTATATATATATATCCATTTCGAAGTAAATGTCTGCTTATAAGCAAAATAACAGTTCTCGGTGTGCATACTTGAAATTGTAAAGGTACCATTCTTGCTAGAGGGTTCGCAAGCACTTGTGCACCCTTCTTATGCCTTAGCATCCCACATTTATTCATGTTTGTAGTCATTACGTATATGAATCTCTGTTAGTGGCCGTTACAGGAAGGCAGGTAACTTACTAATAAACGACAACCAGTATAACGGCTCCTTTAGCTTTCAGACATCCTTCGTGCTATCTTATGATAGAACTTCGATGCCAACAGCAAAACAATGCGCGATGCCAGCTGCAGTACCAAAGAGTGACTATAATATTCTTAAATTTGTTCACATTAAATAGCCGCAATACTAAGGTGTTATTTCCCGTTTGAAGCAAATTAATTCTTTCTCTGCAAGATGGTCTTTTGCTCCATTGACTCTCGACTTTCCACGACGACTTCAGTAAAGTTCATTTCCTCTCTCTCTCTCTCTCCCTTTGTTTCCACCATGCCCGCGCAGTTTCCCACAAGTGAAGACGCGCTCAACGCGCGTTGGAGCCTCGACTGTCACGGACATTGAGCGATGTTTCCGGTGGCGTTGCATCTGAATCAATCACACCGTTGGACACTCGACGGATTTCTCCGCAGCTTGTTCGCGTACCCTAGACTGCTACGTTCTGATGAAGCAAAAAAAAAGAAAAGTAATTTAAGGAAAGAGAGAAAAATGTTATCGACCCTTACAGCGGTAGCAGTACCGTCCCTCAAGAATGCGTAGAGCTGCCATGCATGCATGCATGGCAGTAATGCATGCTCTTTCAATGACATTGGTGCCAACATCGATACGACGTTGCCGGTTGGCATGCCGTAATTGTTTTCGCGAACTTGCGTCGTATACGCCGGTGTTCCTAACGGCGAAGAAGAAGTGCGCTGCTTATGACAAATGAGTGTACTGTTGCTTTTGTGCTTCTTTGGTCTTATTCGGGAAAAGCTAGCGGTCCGTTTTATAACTTCAAGGAAACAGGGGAAGGAGGTAGGGGAGCAATAGCACTGCGACAGACGGTTCACGTCAAAATTGACCCTATATAGTTGCCTGCAGGAACAAAAATTTAGCAACGACGGTTAATTGCATAGCAAATAGCCCGCTCCACATACAGGCCTTGAGCTTCTTCAGGAGACATGGCTAACCCCACCCTATGCCACGTGACATTTTGATGCAGCTCTGCAGGAAAGCCACCACCATCAAAACAGTCCCCAGTGACCACAATTTGTAGGCATAAAGAAAAACTTGGAAGACGATTAATCTTCGTCTTTAAGAGTGGAACGCGAAAGCGTTATCGGGCACCCAAGATGCCGACAACGAGATCGGATATTCTGCGACATGGGGCCCGACAGAAAACAATGGCGGGCCGAGAAATGGCACAGCAGAGAAATGGCTCTTACCCCCGTAAGCAAGGAAAGAGGGATTTGTGTTTGAGTTTCCGTGTAAAAAAAAATATGTTTTGAGGTGTATTCAAACTATTTTCTCGTATATTCATATTACAATCCAACGCTATCATGTTTGTGGGTTGTGTGTAAGTCGGACTTCAAAAATTTTCTGACGCATTTTACTCTGAGAAATTCGATTAGTTCAGTAACGCCTCTGCGCCACACGGAGGTCCTGCGTGGCTGTGGTTTGAGATGATTTTTTTCTGGTGGACAAGGCTGCCGACAGCAGATGCCGACACAGGATGTTGTCTGTGGCTGATGGACGCGTATGGACGCGTGAACTCGCTTGCTATTTCCTTGGCACGAAAATTCGCTACATGTTACTGGGCGTACACTTAAATCGCGGCCCACAAGTGTTAAACGCGCCTACATTTTACTGTACGACCGTGGCATTTTATCGCCACATACAACAGGTATGTCCTGATGTAGACGTTCTCCAAACCCGTGTAGTAGATACTATGTCAGCCTTGCTGCTTCCTCTAGTTCCCCCAGCGCGCCTCGCACGTTCCAATAATGTGTCGTGGGATGCGATAACGGCGTCATTTTTGCCTGGCCACCTACGCGACTTCATGTGGCGTCTAGGGTGGCAAGTGCTTCCAACTCGGGACAGGCTTGAGCGGTGGGGCGTTGTCCCATCTTCGCAGTGTCCCAATTGCCCCCTTCAAGAATCCAATAAACATGTACTGCTGCAATGCGTCGTTGCCAGGATATTTTGGAGGGCCGTGCATACTGGATTTCGTGGCCTTGGGGTCAACCGCTTTATTACATCTGGTCGCTGCTCACGTGGCCGCTTCGCGCGACTTTTAATTGCTGCGGGGGCCTTCTGTCTATGGCGTAACCGGTGCGAGGCAGTTGCCATGGGACGTCGTCACCGCGCTCTATTTCCACTTATGGGGAGGCTCTACTCTGAACTACTGTCGTTTCTGTCGGAGGAGTTGTTCTTCCTTGGAGAAGAAGAGTTCCTTCGACAGTGGTCATGTCGTTTCCTGTCGGTGGCTAATGGACGCGTATGGCTGAATTTTCGTCCAGCCTGGTTCTTGTAGCCAGACCATCAGAAATATTCATTTAATGCACATAGAATGCAGGTGCCCGTGATTTCTGTGTGTGTGTCCTCTCGTATACATGATCATTTTTGTATATACACATCTCGTGCACATCACTTCAAAATTGTGTAAAGTGTTCTATCACATCATCATTGTATATAACCATTGTGCACACTGTATATATTGAAAATCATTTTGTACATGTGGCATTTAGTTTATGTGTAACTGTGCCTTTCCGTGGGTATACGTGTTTATATGTTGGTGCGTGAGGACTCGGACACTACTTGCGTTGACAACGCGCTCTGTTTTGTGTCTTACATATTATCGTCCGCGTGGAATTGTGCCGTGATTATGACTCAGTGTTCGTATCGTCTCTTGTCGAAATAAACTTTTTCTAAACACGCTGAATTTTCGACCAGCCTGGTACTTGTAGCCAGACCATCAGAAGTATTCATTTAATGCACATAGAATGCAGGTGCCCGTGATTTCTGTGTGCGTGTCCTCTCGTATACATGATCACTTATGTATATTCACACCTCGTGCACATCACTTTCACTCCCCTTCCCTCTTCCCCAGTGCAGAGTAGCAGACTAGAGCGCACAAGCTCAGGTCGACCTCTATGTCTTTCCTATCAATAAATCCTATTCATTCAATACTTCAAGGTTGTGTAAAGTTTTCTATCACATCATCTTTGTACATAACCATTGTGCACACTGTATATATTGAATATCATTTTGTACATGTGGCATTTAGTTTATGTGTAACTGTGCCTTTCCGTGGATATTTGTGTTTATATGTTGGTGCGTGAGGACTCGGACATTACTTACGTTGAAAACGTGCTGTGTTTCGTTTCTTACATGTTATCGTCCCGGTGGAATTCTGCCGTGATTATGACTCAGTGTTCGTATCGTCTTTTGTCGATATGATGATGATGAAAAACTTTATCCCTCTTTAAAGGGAAGGGGGCAATGGAATAGAGGGTGGGGGAGGAACTACTTGAAGTAGGCCTCCTTTATCCTCTCAGCCCACTCCAGGATGGCCTCCTGAAGATCGGGCCTGGAGCTGCGCAAGGCAGCCTCCCACTGCTCCTCACTAGATATTAACTGCTTGAGGAAAGGGGGAAGGGGGTGCTTAGGGCACCCCCACATGATGTGGTTTAAGTCTGCTTTGGGAGAGACACAGAATTTACAAGAGGGAGAAAGGTAAATGGCGGGATGAATGCGGTGGAGGAGGTAAGGGGACGGAAAGGTGCGAGTCTGCAGCTGTCGCCACAGAACTTCACACCTACGCGGGGATTTGCCCATGAGTGGCGGAAAGGTTAAGCGGTCTAATCGGTAGTGGGTGCAGATGTCGTGGTAAGTAATAAGTCGATCCCGCGCTTTAAACGGTGCCTCCTCCGTGGCGAGGTCCGACACATCTGATGCCTGAGCCCGGACAGTAAATCCTCGGGCACTGGCATGAGCCGCCTCGTTTCCGGCAAGGCCCGCATGCGCGGGAGTCCAGATTAATGCCACAGTTTGGTGTAAAGGATGGGCCAAGAGGAGAGAAAGGGCTGGCTTAGAGACCCTACCCGCTCCGAAGTTATGTATGGCTGCTTTGGAGTCGCTAACGATAACTGATGAATTTGGAATTGTGAGGGCCAGGGCTATGGCCGCTTCCTCCGCCTCCTCCGAGGAAGAGCCAGGAATGGAAGCGGCCGCAGCGACCTGGCCGTGAGAGTTTATGACTGATATTGCGTAATGATTTCTGTTCCCATATTCGGCGGCATCGACATAGAGCACGTCTTTAGAGGTGGCGAATTGTTTTTGGAGAGCCTTTGCTCGTTGCCTCCTGCGCTGTTTGTGATGCTCAGGGTGCATGTTTTTAGGAAGTGGGGGGATGCAGAGGTTCTCGTGTATGTGATGTGGAATGGTGTATTTAGTCTTGATGATGGGTGCCGGAGTGATAGAAAGGGTTTGTAGAATGTGTCGACCTGTTGCGGTGTTAGAAAGTCTGCTATATTGGGATGTGAGGTGGGCTTCTGTGAGTTCAGTAAGTGTGTTGAAAGTTCCAGTAAGCATTAGCCTATCAGTGGAGGTACGTATGGGGACTCCCAGAGCGAATTTATATATTTTGCGTAAAAGAGTGTCGATCTTATCTGATTCTGATTTAAGGAAATGTAGATATGGTGTTGCGAATGTAATCTTACTGATAACGAAGGCCTGAATCAAGCGGAGAAGTTCGGCCTCCTTTAGTCCGCCATGTTTATTGGAGACTCGCCCTAGAAGGCGCAGGGTGTGATCGACTGTAGTGTGGAGTGTATGTAGGGTATATGTGTTGAGCCGGTTGCTTTGAATGTGTAAGCCAAGCACCCGGAGCCTGTCCACTCTAGTAACGGGGATGTGGTTTAGGATGACCTCTATACTAGACATGTGTTTTCCGGACCCCCGGTGGGATGGCAGAAGTAGCAGCTCGGATTTTTGAGGGGAGCATGTGAGATTCATAGCCCCGGCATGAGCCACGACGGCGTCTGCTGCGGCCTGTAGAGTGTCTTGAATCTCTCCATCGGAACCGCCAGTCATCCAAAGAGTGATGTCATCGGCGTAGAGTGAAAACTTGAGATCGGGAATAGACCGCAATGCTTGCGCCATCGGCATCATAGAAAGATTAAAAAGAAAAGGGGACAGCACTGAGCCTTGGGGCGTGCCGTAGCTACCTAAAGCGTATGAAAGGGATTGCTCTGTGCCTATGTGTATCGTTGCGGTACGGTTGGATAGGAAGGTAGATATGTAGTCATATGTCTTTCCGCCAACCCCAATGAGATTAAGCTCTCGGAGGATGGCGGAATGTGAAACGTTATTGAAAGCTCCGTGGAGGTCCAGACTGAGAATTGCTTGCGTATCTAGACTGCTATTAGGTGTAATGATGTCATGCTTCATTCGAAGCATGATATCTTGGCATGACAGAGATTTTCGAAAACCTACCATTTCTGATGGATAAAGATTGTTGTCCTCCATGTATTTACTAAGTCGGTTCTATAACTGTCCAACTAAACAAAATAATTTGAAAATAAAGAGTCCACGCGGTGTGCTTATGCAGGAGGAGGAGGAGGAAAGAAAGAGAGAAGGCAGGGAGGTCCACCAGAAATGCGCCTGGTTGGCTACCCTAGTTAGGGGGACGGGAAAGAGGGAATAGAAAGATAAGATAGAGAGAAGAGGGAGGAAAGACGTGGTGAGCTCGCGCACGCACACGGAGGAATGCAGGGATGCTACGTATGCAAGCAGGGAAATTTTGCTGGAACCTAATTTAAGCGCATTATAGAGCCATGCGATGAGACAGTGACTGCACGTTATAGATGCATGGTCTCCGTCTAGAAGTTATCGATACTCGTTCTTTACGGTTTGCATCTCTTCGATAACGTCGCTTGCACGAAACTTGACCGCTTTGTTGAGGAATAAGTGCACGGCGGCCGACATGCATAGTCGCTTTGTTAATCCTGCAATGTCGTAAAAGAATCGAGCACCAATGAGATCAAAGCCGTATCTTCACGGCGACGACACTGTAGTCTTACTTAGATGACGCACAAAGGACCTGTGAATAACAACGCGCATCGATCGTGCCTTTGCTGACGTATCCCATTCTAGTAGAACTCTAATATTTTGTTCTTTCGCCATCCCACACCCACGTGACTTTTGATTTACATCTTCACGTTTTATATGTAAACGGTGCCACTCATCTTAAGTAATGGTAATATGTGTCACAGTTTGGATGCTTCGAATGTTTTCCGTCGTGCCCGAACTCGACATCCATGTGAGGAAAGTTTACAGTAGCGACGTATAGGTAACCGCATGCGACGGCAGGTGTGATGTTCCAACATGTATACCATCACTCCTGGAGCAAGATATACGCTCAAGTCTCACCTAAAATTTTTAACATCGATGCTACCTTCCCTCCTAGCAATAAATAATCAAGACATTCAAGCCGCTGCCGCCGTTATTTGAGCTTAAGAGCACCCTATGGCTTTAAGATGTGAAGGGGTGCTTTCTTGCTCGTGTTTTCATCGTGTTTAGACTGGATAATTTCACATTCCTCTCAGTTCAGTAGATCCATAACCTGCGTTTTCGTACTGTAGAACACATCTCAAAAATTTTCACATACGATTGCACAGAATCGCAATTCTGTGAAAATAAGATAATGTGATAACTTCCCAAGTCTCTAACCATTTTTGTTCGAGCTAAGCCTGATTTATCCAGTGGTGGAATACATCCGCCCTTTTCATTTCTTCATCAAGAGTTGCGGTAGCCACCTTGCAGCACAAGAGGCGTCTATTTTCTCGCCTCCTTTGCCGTTTCTTCATATTCTTCCCAACTTCGTCTCGCTTGTGCTTCCTTTTCTTTGGAATTTCATCACCTCTGGAGTGGACGAAGACTACCTATCAGCGGAGTAAGTACCGATAGTCTCCATCTTGTGAGCGCTCTCAACTTTCCCGCGCTTTTTCTCTTTCTTTCACAACCTTGCTGTGTAACCTAGATAGAGCCGCACTGCATGCAGGAGAAGCTTCCCGCAACGAGGACTTTCTTCCCGAAGGCTAATAGCGGTTTCGATTAGTCTCTGTCCGACGGCTACTTTTACGGCGCGCCACAAAATGACCCTGGCTTATTCCTCACCAAGTCTTTTTTTTTTGCTTTCTTTCTTTTTCTGTATCTTCTCTGCAGGCACTGCTGACCAGCTGCTCTCTTTCACGAAGATTAGCCCTCTTTCGTCCTTGGCTCGTTCATCGCTTCGCAAGACGGTCAATGGTGCCAGGTTGAAAGGAGACATCAGCTTGGCTGACGTTCCTGAGCCACATTTCGTGAAGCCTATGTTTCGTTGTTTTTTTTTTTTGTGTGTATGTGTGTACTTCACTCAGAGCGTTAGCGCAGACACCTAGCCGGTGAGAATGTAAACGTGTGATTGCTCGGCAATGTGGAAGAGTTTGTGGCTATCCCTTCGGCTAGAGTGCCTTTATTTTTGTGTTGTGCTAGCAATGACGCTTATGCAACAGTTGCCGTGCGTTGCTGATGTTGTGTTGGCTTGCTTACCGTTCGTTGCCTATCAATCATATGGATCTTCATTTGAAAGCCAAAGCTTGGTTAACATAGCAGTAGTAGCTGCTGCTGGCTTGGCTTAAAGCTTGTTGTTCATCAACACGTTCACAGCGACGTGAGCCACGGGTGGGTCATTATAGTTATTGCCTTGCGTGGGCTATGCACTGTTTGTCTGTGGCGAAAACGCGACGTCTTGTGTAAAAATAAATGGAGGGTAAAACTTATTGTTGCTCCTGATAGGACGCGCTGGGCAGCTTCTCTCTGAAGCTACACTTTCAAACGAGCATGACACCCGGGTGCCTCGCCGGTGGGTTACAACGCTTCAAAGGAATATGGCGTGTGACCCACAGGCTCTTCATGACACACAGGAATCCTAACTTCAAAAAATTCCTGCCTCAGCGAACGTACAAACTTCCATAACCCATAACTTCGCTATGAAGGCATGAGAGACGCTGCAGCGACCTTCCTCTCACTCAGTGCGTAATACTGTAGCTCTGTGAACTTCTTTCTCCGTGGAGGAATCGTGCGTGAAAAATAAATTATTCACGAAGGCTTCCCAAAGGAGTTATTGCCCCCCTCTTACAGGGCGATCCTTTGAAGCCATGCACGCTACCGAGGCTACAGAGGATCGCGATGGGGCTTTGACGCCCAAATCTTATATTCAGGTTGATGAGTTAATAGTACGTTGCCGCCTCTGCTCTCAAAACTGCGATATCCAATAAGCGAAGAGAAGCGAAGGTCAAGTACATAAATTATGGCGCCATGCAAAAAATATCGAACGTAAATGCGGTAGCAGGATTAGGGAAAATTACGTAGCGAAAAGTTTTTCAGACACGATGTTCCTCGCGTAAGTGCCAGCAGGTTCCTCACCTGAGGCCTCTGCACTTATGTGGCTTTCTAGTTGCACTTGTGTTTGGTGCTATTGAGTGTGCGGCGCTGACGATTAGGTTTGCGGCCAAAGCCACAGAAGGCGATTTTCGGTCCGTGGACTTACTGACTTGCCAAAACTGAATTGGCCCTTGTGCCTTTGGCTTCGTAAGTGGCATTATCGTTCCTCCTTAGCTTACTTTGATCTAGTCGCCTCTTCAACAGACGTGCTCTGAAAGCGAAGATGCATTTAGAAAAATTCGTGAGCCGTCTATGCGTGGGCTCCAGAATCTGTATCTCAGGCCTGAACTCACAAGTACCTGGTACCGTTCAGCGAATCTTGTGTCATCACGAACTCTTTGAAGGGTCGAAGTTTATTTTGCGTTTTTAAAATCAATCTTTTTTTTTTACTTTCTCGCTTGTTCTGGCGACCAAACACATTCGCAGTGCTGCATATCAAAAACAGTTTTCGTAAGCGCCAAATATCTACCCTGTATGGAACTGTTACAGCCACCATGAAATTGCGGTGTCACCTCTTACAACGTGTAATACGTCCCGTTTTAATTGGCAGATTTAAACAATAATTTTATTTTGAAAATTTCCTTGTACTTGAAGGTGAAGGAAAACGCAGACTGGTCAATCGCGTAAAAATTTTCCTGCAGACAGCTCACTGCTTTTACCCTGTCAGACAGCTTAGCCTGCGAGATCGTTATGGTATATGTTGGCATCTTTTTTTGAACTGACGTCATGGCAAACTCATTTAGGCACGCTCCAACACGTCATTGGAGTATGCAATTTCATCAAGGCGATCCCCCCACCTCTTAACTGCCCCGCTACCCTACCCCATGCCTCATCCACCCTTACCGAGCGATGGGAGACCTTGCTAACCAGCACCGCCCTGGAAGACCAGCTCGTCCTGATCTCCAGGGGCCAGGCGGCTAGGGAAGCATATGGGTCCCGTGAAGAGGGAACCACTTCCATCGACGGCGTCTAAGAAGATGTCGAGCTCGGCTCAATAAAGTTGTTTCTCTCTCTCTCTCTCATGGCAAATAGTCGTTTACCCTGCTTAAGCTAGCTGGTCGAGTTTTATTAAATCGATTGCGGTCTACCATAATCCCCATCTCTACTTTACCTTATTTGTCTTCATTAACGCCGTCTATCTTTATGTTTACCACTATTTCTATGTGCGGTTAAAGGTTACCTATATCTGTAACAACCCCAGCTATGATGCCTGTAACGACTTCTGAATCCCAAATTTGCGCAATTGGCTCATACTTTGTGCCGTGCTCACACTAAAGGCGGGCGTTATAGTGCCGGACAGGGAAATAACTCTAATGTTGCGGCGTATCCCCGTGCTATTTCTACGTAAACCACCCCTTTTTTTTTTCAAGGGCCTTCTGAATATCCGAAGAACTTCGAGGCCCTTCAATCGCGAACTTTATCTGCAACTACAGTTCTATATAGGCCAAATCTTGGTATAAAACATACATAGTTGGGCGAGGTCTCCCAGCAGGTAATCAACAGTCTGTATTGATTCAATGCTTCCACATTCCGTATGCTTGAGCTCTCTCTCTCTCTCTCTCTCTCTCTCTCTCTCTCTCTCTCTCTCTCTCTATCTATCTATCTATCTATCTATCTATCTATCTATCTATCTATCTATCTATCTATCTATCTATCTATCTATCTATCTATCTCCTTTCTCTTTCATACTCTGCCCAGTCTCCCTCCGCATATGGAGTAGCCATGCGTACAGAGACTAGTTAGTTTCCCTGCCTTTGCTCTCTTACAATCTTCTCTATCTCGAGCATGCTTCGAATAACCTTCATTCAGACTCTTTTCTTTTTTGTTTCGATTACGTCGCCATTCACATCTCGAAATTACGTCCGCTGCGGATAGAGTCAAGCGGAGAGCAGGGAGGGGATGAATTACATCAAAGGCTCCTATGTATATAAGCGAGGCCTCACCATTCCGCTGGACGTGTACCGGTACATAGACGCCTTAATTGTCACGGTTGAGTCCAAAGCGCTGCTTGTGATATACAGAAACAGGGTACCTCGACAGTAGTGCTTCTGGTGGCGCTGCTACCTAGGCACCCTATACGAGAGCTCGCGTTGCTGCTGCGGAATCGAGTAAAGAGCACGCGCACATGCTGCTAGGTCAGCGCACGAGCAAGCGGCGAGAATGCTCGAACTAAGCTCTTTTTTAGTTCAGCAAGTCACCTCTTTTCGATATATGAGACACCCGCAGCTCGAACGCCGCGGTACATTAACGACCGAAACTGGCAGGAGATGTAATTACAGCGACGTCGCCACGTGCGCATTCAGTGGCGTTGCCGCGCGCTGGAAAGGCACTATCCAGGACAGGACGTTGAAGTTAAAAATAGCAGTGGCGGAGGAAGGCGTTCCAATGTTTTCGCACGTGTCAAAGCTCACGGGTCAAGCCTCAGGTCGACCTTTAGCGAAAATAGCCCTGTCGTTGGCGTATTTTGTGAGATGAAAAGAAAAAAAAAAGAATGATGCAATTTTGGCCGGGCGGCGAAGGGCGAAGCATTGCAAGCGATAGCAAGCTTTGCCGCTGCGATGGAGCTCCGCAGACGGCGTTACAAGTACACGCTAGAGCGACACGTTGACGCGACGCGGTACGAGAGGAAACTGCTGCTGTGCAGCAGAAACATCGTCCTGGCGGCTGTCAGGCGTCTCAGAACGTTGGTGCGATGCAGATCGCCAACACCGGCAGGCGTCGCAACTGAACGCGGCGCGAGACGAGACCGAAGGAAAAACAGCCAGCGTTTGTAGCTTGAAGTACACAATGCGTTCACTCACACCATAGGGCGCACCATAGTCCGTTTGATACATCATTTGCAACGCTGTGGAAGCTACGCAAGAAGTCCGGTCACCAAAATTTATTACTCCGCGCGTTTCCGTCTATGCTTCGCAGCGTTACAGCGGCGTTTGCTCGCACGAGCATGCACGGGAAGCTGCCGAGACGGGCTGCAATTAACTATGACCAAAAGCAAATAGGTTTAAAACAACGTGTTAGCAGCCGTACATGGGTTGTTTCTATGGGTAAATTCTTTTTTTTTCGTTAAGAACTGAGCTTATACAAAGAAAATTTTCACCAAAATTGGGTCAAGAAACACCGAACTATTTCTAAATGTGAACGCAGCCACTGCAAAAAGTACCTCTAGCCTCCACAGCGTTGCACCTGATGTATGAAACGGAGTAAAGTGTTTGGCATTCATCATTGAATATATACAACGCGACATGAAGACAACAGACAGAGACGATGACCGACTTTCAGTTCTTCTGGCGGTGTGGAAGTATGCGCCACAGCTTATCAGCGGGAACACGCAGTGATCACTCCAGCATGCGGGAAGCAAAACGCTGCGCTGGCTCCGCTGCGGAGACGATTGAGTGGAGCGGGAGCGTGCGCACGTTTGGATTCGTCGCTTTTTGCAGCTAAACCCCCTGCGCGTCTCAGGAGACCTTCTAAAAAACGGCTCGCGCGCGTCCGCGCATGCGCTGTAAATAGCAGCAGAGCACGAGTGCGGTGCCAACGTCGCGAACGCGCCTCGAGCGTCCGTATAATTACAATAGAAGAGAGACGCCGGAGGAGGAGGAGGAGGAGGAGAAAGAAAGAAATATAGAGAAATACCGGAGTGCTAAATGAATCAAATGAGCAGAAAAGGCACTATAAGTGCCTCGTGCGTCGTTTTATACAATTGAGTCTGTCCTTGGGTGACGCTCAATGCACATATTTTACCGCCTTGTATAGAAAAAGTTTCTTTCCAATATGTAAGAAACAAACAAAAAATATAACCATAACGAACATATGTAAATGACTTTGTGCACAGTCGCCAACCTCTCCAATGACATCGTGCCAATAAACATATAAACTAATCGCGACAGAGTGTATAACTTCGCGCTTTCGTATCGGTCATGTGCCCTTTACTGGACAACTATGATCGACTGCGAATAAATTTGTGCAAAGGAACGTATTTTGTTTTTCAAAGCAATGCAGAATTTATTGAAAGAAAATGGTAGAATGATCATTTCCACAATTTCTAGTGAGCACTGCGGTTCGTGACTAAAGTCTAGGTTTAGTGCGCCACCAGTAACATCGTTTTAAAAGTTCACCTCAAAATAAATCCTTCGCCATTGCTGGCGAAACGCGGCACGTTGAACACCCCGCCAAACATGCGGGCGTCATCAGTAAAGCGAGCAAACTTAAATGAAGTCACACTGACTCATTGGGTAAGCTGAGTGTTCAACATACCTTCAACGAAATGTCGTCGGTTTTAAAGCGAAAGCTTTACTACGCCAGCCGGCGAGCCAGTTCGGCTTGTCGCGCCGTATGCCGTCTGCAGGGAGCCGTATGCCGTATGCCATATGCCAAGGCCAACGGATGACCTTGAGCCGCCGTTGCCTAGCAACACCGCAGCAGCGCTCCGATAGATGGCGCCGCCGTAGACGCTGCTACCGTCGCTGCTCGCTCCACCAGATTAGGGTGCCTCGAGGCACCCTACACCAGATGTGTTCCGCCGGGGTAGAGGGAAAGAAGGTGTCTCCTCGCGGGGGGGGGGGGGTATTTACCTCCTGAGACCCGGGATGCATTTGGGTGCACAGATTTTCCCCAAACTTTCAGAATAAATCAGTATGGTTATGAAGGTGAAAAGTGTTAAATGTTTTTTCAATAGCCGTGATAATTTCAGCTCAGCGCGATGTCCAATATATTGGACACTGGGATGCTACCCGGTCTTTCTTCACCCAGTGCGCACGTAATGACGTACCGCAGATATTATGCAAAACTCGTGTGCTAAAATATTTTAATAACTCAAAAGGCAAAGTAGTCAATAAAGTACATAAGAAGAGCATTCCTCTACTTAAAAAAAAATTTTGCTCTTGTGTTCACTTCTCGTGGGCAATTTCAAAACACCTGTTTGTCCTTGGTGATGCAGACGAAGAGCCGACATTTGGTGCAAAAGAACTTTGTTTTCATGTGGCAGCCCTGTAGTCTGCAACGGGCAGCGTTTGCGGTGTCTGCCAGTATTGAGTAGTGGGTAGTGCTCTTTTCTTGGGGTTCTCGAGGAGACAGCCGAGCCTGCCTTGATGGCGGATGCCACTCGGCTTCGTTCTCACTCTCCGTTTCATCCTGTTTCTTCCCTTGAGCCACGAGAGTCTCAGCAACAGATTGGCGGAACTGCATATATTTGAGTATTTCTTTCCGCTGTTTCTTTAGAGAGCGTATGTCCCGCGTGTTCTCACCCAGGAGTTGTTGAGGGCAATGTCGAAGAGGTGAAAGATGGCTCTGATTGTCTTCTTGTTGACGCCTGCTTTTATCCTGTAGTAACTTATCATTCGGTCTACCTTGTAAACAACGCCCATGTTGACGTTGTACATGCGAGCAATATCTGGTAGAGGGATATTGATATGTTTTTCCCTTACGAGACCACCTGCGACAGTAGGTGTCTTGCTGGTCCAAGCCATGGATTGAATAAAGAAATGTTATCGGCTTAATTCATCAGACACGCGAGGCCGGTCCCCCGAAGAAAAAAAGAGATGCGATTTCGTCCACAAGCCGCTAAACGTCAACGGTACTCGCCTGCTGTTCAAAACAAGGCCATCGCAAAAGCGCGCTCAAAATAACCGGGTTGAGTCCTAGCGTCCAACGTAATGGACACGCGAAATCAAAGGAGGAGTCAAAAAAAGTAAGCGCGCGAACAGTTAAAATGTCTTTTTCTGCGCGTACGCTGTTGTATTAACTTTAATACAAAATCAAAGACATGCCCTAAAAGCAGGTAGAAATACGAGAAACAGTGCTTACTTCTCTGGCAGTTGCCGTAAAACGCCGCGCCGCTTAATTCCGCCATTGTGGAACTGTTTCGGCGGGAATCTGAACGATGTATTTTCATCAATGCTGCATAGATGACACAAGCAGATGTCCAATAAGCTGTACAGTGTGGTTTTATGAGGATGAAAGCCATGTCACAGGAGTACTGTCTCATATCTGAATGTCCAATATATTGGAGAAATCCCCATAGCGGGGTCTCAGGAGGATATACATGCACTTCGCCTCAGTGTATTTAGTCGTTATGGAGAGCGCGAAAGAGACGTAGCAACGACAGAACGAAGCGAGAAAGAGACAACGCGCTCAAGAGAGGCCAGAAGAACGCGCCGCGCGACTCGAGAAGCGTCGTAACGAAGATGCGGCTAGAAGTCGCGCCACGTCTCGGAGTGACTATTCAACTGCGGAAGAGACCGCTTTGAGTTCTCGAGAGAATCGGAATGAGACGCTGCGTATACGATATCTAGTCGTTACATGAACAGTGTATCTTTATTTGGAAAGATTGGGTGCGCTTTGTAGACGATCACAAGGAACAAGACGGGACAGGCGCAAACTAACAACGGAGGTTTATTCGAGGGAAACACTTAAATATCAGTTCATGCCAGCGCAGGCGCATCAGGGTATCAGCAGCATATAAGGGGAGAAAAAAACACAAAATCAGCAAAAACCAATGGCGTGGCTCAGCTAATCATATTTTCTAGGAAACGTGCCTCCCTATTGTAAAGTATGATCGATGTGTCACTGATGCATTTGTCCCTTCTTTTTATATAATATGCTTCTAGAAGTTCCCGTGCTTTTTTGTTACTGCACTTGCGCAGGATCTTAACCTGCTTGAGCAGAGGCCTGCATTTATTATCTAGGCAATGCATGGGTAAATCTTGTCGTGTCTATATAATAGAGCTAAACCAAACGCTTAACCACAAGCTAACACCACAAGCGTAGCCATGCACCTCTTGCTTTCTCAGTTCAACTAGGGTTAACCAGACCTAAACCACAGGCAATTTTTTGTCCTTGCCACTGCGGGCCTATATTGCTAGAACTGGCTAAACAAGCCGCGTACACAAATGCGTACGCCCATTGTGAATGAAGGGGATAGCTATCATCGTCATCAGCAGCAGCAGCCTAGTTTACGCCTACAGCAGGACGAATGTCTCTCCTGTCCATCTCCAGTCACACGTCTTGCGCCAGCCAACCCCCATCTTATGCACGCAAATTTCCTAATTTATTCACAGCGCCTACAGTTCTCGGCCGTCGTCGACCATAAGCCTCCGTTCTCCCGGCACCGATTCTGTTGCTCTAATAGACTACAGCTTATTTGCTGAATGCATTACGTGTTTAATGTGAAGTGTAAAATATATTCTACCTCCGTTTGCGATCTAATCCACATCGCTGTCTTCGTGTCTCTTTAACGTTTCGCGTAACAGTTCACGTTCCATCGCTCGTTGTGCAGTCCTTAACTTGTCCTCAACGTTCTTTGTAAACCTCGAAGCTCCTGCCCCATGTGTCGTTACAATATCGCAGGTACTGCATGTTATATTGCAGGCCACGTCATTTGCCCCGTGCTCCTCAAAACCGCCTGCACAGGTGCAGATCAATCCGCAAGTCGGTTGGCACACTTACGCTGTCTGCCCACTGGCTCCTCTGGTTGGCCAGCGTGACTCGTAGCTTTAGTTGCGTAAAAACAGAATGTTAGGCGGAGCATAAAATATTTACTTGCACCGCCCTTTCCTTTTGCAGCTTTAATTTTTCATTCACGCTGCAAATGCGCAGCTCAAATAGAGATACCTGCGGCGCATTTACATGTAAAGTCCGAGCGCCCCACTAATTAGCGATGGACATCCTTACTTGCCAATTAGTGCTTAGATAATTATTCCTCCCCATTACGCACTTGGCCGCGCGTCTCATTACGACGTACATTTTTTTACAGCAGGAAGAATTCGTGCAGATTATTACGTTACAGGTGGCTTCTTGCATTGCAGGTGGCGGGCCAATCAAACGCGAACGAACAAGCGAAAAGTGGCGATTCTAATGCATATAGAGCAGTTTCGAAAAAAATGCCAGCAGTTTATTAGCGTGGTTCAACGTGAATCGCGTCTTTTTTTGAAAAGCGCTATCCGCGAAACCAAAGATGAACAAAAAAAATGGCTGTGGCTTAGCTGAGGTTAAGCCCAGGATGCGAAGCATACTAGCCTTTATTTTAGTTGTTGAACCACTGTTTAGCCTGGTGAACTGCTGTTGCTTGGCTATATTAGGTTCGGCTAGACGAAGAAACAACTCATGCAGGCGAGCGCACGAGCTGAGACCCGGCTACGTAGCTGCGCGGCCGCAAGCGAGCGCACGAGTTGAGCCTCCGCTTTTGCAGCTGTTATGACGTCATATGGTAGCTACGCGGCCGCGCGCGGCGCAGCAAGGAAGAGCGTGGTTGTGCGGCTAGTATGCTTCGCATAAAAAAATTGGGGGATGCTTAAGCTTCGCCTTTAAGAGTGGAACGCCCGATAGCATTCAGATCCCCGACTGCTTCTCACGCTTCCTGGCAACTGGAGCGTATGTAACCGTAATGTCTACCGGGAAACGCTGGCCGCGAACGCTATGCACGAAGGCTGGCTTTGTGGTAGACACGAGGCCTCTACCGTGGGTCACGATGCGACGGAGGCGAGCGCCAGCTGGAGGTATTACAAAGAAACGGGCGCGCCGCTCCGTGGCCCCCGAGACGCCCGCGCGCCGGCGTGCGCAAATGGAGGACGCTGCGGCTTGTCTCTGAAGGGTAGAAGCGCTGCAAAAGGGGTTTCCTTGAGTTTTCGTGTAACATAATTATGTTTTCTCGTATAGCCAAATTACAGTCCGAGAGCTATCATGTTTGTAGGTTATGTGTAACTCATAGTTTACGATTCTTTTACGTATTTTAGCTTGAGAAATTCGATTAGTTTAGTAAATTGCTTGCGTTGCATGGAGGGCCTGAATGTTGATGGTTAGACCGGATTATTTTACGCGTAGGCTCCGCAACGCTACAATATCATCCAAAACGGAAGTTTTCGTTTACTCTTTGTACAATCACCGATGGTACGCGTTCTTTCTTTCGAATTAGTGACCACTTAGGCTCGACTATTGGAACGCTGCACCATACGCTGTGAGCGTAATATTCATAGGTTATCATTAGGGGGAAAACTGCACAAGAATGTCACCATTGTGCGCTATTCTAAATTCAGAGCAATGACACACTCGTGTGTGGAGTCGGCGTTTGCAGGTGCACAGAGTCGATAGCGCACCTTCTTTGTGTGTGAGAGAGAGAGAGAGAGAAAACATTTATTTGGACCATCGAGGCCGTCGCTCTTGAAGTCGAGTGGGTGGCGTCCTCATTACAGGACTCCACTGGCCATGACTGCTCGACGTACTTGCTGGACGAGAGCTTTTTGTACCGCTAGGGTATCACCGGTCAGCTGTACCTCCCACCGCTCAAATGACGTGCTAGGCGTCTTTCAGTGTTGAGGTTTGCCCCCGCACCCCCACGACATGTGAAAGAGTGTAGGGCATGTGTCGCCGCACCAGGTGCAGATGCTGCGATATGTTAGTGGGAACATTTTACTGTACTTGTGTATGTTTGGAAGTGAGTTGGTCTGAATAAGTCTGAGAGCTACTGTCTCTTCAGTGCTGAGCTTTTGAGCTTTCTGTGAGGGGGAGAACAAATCCTGCGGTTGAGTCGCTGGATCTCGAGTCGGTCGCAGTAAATGGATGGCAGGGGTACGAAGGTAAAAGGTGATGATTGATGAGACGATTGGTCTTGCCCCACTCAGTTGATTAGCGCTCGAGCTAGGGCGTTCGCCCTTCCGTTGCCCTCCAGACCCGCGTGGCCCGGCGTCCACGTGATTTGATGGGATTCTTGCAGCCTCGGGCCTAGAATCTGAGCCGCCAGCAGCGGTGTTCGTCCGTTGGTAAAGTTACGGCAGGCCTGTTGCGAGTCGGTAACGACATGAACTTCCCTGCCTACCCTGTCTTGTTGCTTTGTTACTAGCGCCGCAGCTAGGGTCTCTGCCCTGACGGTGGCCGCGACGGTCAAGGAGTTGGCTCTCCCGTTCACGGCGGCTACCGCGAAGAGGCCCCCTAGAGAGTACGCCGCCACGTCCACGTACGTTACGTACGGGTCACCCTTGAATTGTCGGCGCTGTCTGTCGACGCGAGCCTTGCGTCGTCCTTCACGGAGTTCATGATTCATGTGCTTCGGTATGGGGTTCGCCTTGATCTTGCCTCTGAACTCGGGCGGGAGCGATCGTTGCCCATCGAGGGCACGGAGCTCCGTTGCCGTTCCGGTCCGGTGGAGGATGGCTCTGCCCGCCGCCGTGTTCTGTAGTCTGGTTTTTTGCGAAGCCATAGCCGCGTCCGACAGCTCAGAGAAGGTGTTGTGAATCCCGAGGGCCGCTAACTTCTCGTTTGAGGTGGTGACAGGGAGACCCAGGGCCGTTTTGTAGGCGCCTCTGATGATGGCATCGACTTGTTCGTGGTCGCGTTTGTTTAGCGAGTAGTAGTGATACGGCATGCTATACGTTACTCTGCGGATCACCAGAGCCTGTACGAGGCGAAGCGTGTCCTCTTTTCGCATGCCGCTGCGGCTTCATGTAATTCGTTTGATAATCCGCGAGATCTGGTTGGTGGCAGACCTTAGGGTTTGGATGGTGTGGGAGGCTTTCAGGTTTCTGTGGACTCAAAACCCCAGAATCATAGTCTTATTGTCTTCCGTGATCTTTTGACCCTCAAGATAGAGGTCGATGGGGCCGGGGGACTTGTAGACTCCTCCTTGGTGCACCCAGATCACCTCGGACCTCTCGGGCGCGCAACGCATCCCGCTCGCTGCCGCAAATCTCTCCACGGCCGTCGCGGCCTCCTGAAGGGTCGCCTCTTTTCGCGCTAGGCCTGAGCCCTTGGTGGCCCAGAGCGTGATGTCGTCTGCGTACAGGGCGTATCCTAGGTCTGGTATCTTCCGCAGCTCTTTGGTCAGGGCTAGCATCGCGACGTTGAAGAGAATCGGGGAGATTATCGCCCCTTGCGGTGTTCCTTTGTTCAGCACGTCGATCGTATCCGATCGAGTCTGGCCTATTCCGGTGGTTGCCGTCCGGCCCGTCAGGAACGATTTGACGTAGTTAAGGATGCGCTCCCCGCAGCTGATGTCGTTCAGTCCCTTGAGAATGGCCTCGTGAGAGATGTTATCGAAGTCCCCTTTCATGCAGAGTGCGAGCAGGAGGTGTTCTCGTCCCTTCGGGATGCGCTTGAGAACTTCTTCCCTTAGGATCAGGAACGCATCTTGCGCAGAAAGTCCTGGCCTGAAGCCAAGCATGGTGTGCGCGAAGAGGTCACCGTCCTCTATGTAATGTTGGAGGCGGGTTTCGGTGACCCTCTCGTAGAGCTTGCCGAGGCACGAAATCAGCGAGATGAGACGCAGGGCGTCGATCGCGGGCTTCTTGCCGGGTTTGGGAATGGCAACGATTTCCGCGTGTTTCCACTCGTTCGGTACGTGGCCCTTGCTCCAGAGTTTCTCGCTTAGGTATTTGGTCAAGTCCTGGATGTGCATAGGGCTCAAGTTTCTAATCAAGGCATTGGTGATTTTGTCAACTCTGGGAGCAGTGTTGCGCTGTGAGGCTCGTGCCGCGGCCTACGCCTCTTCCTCCGTGATTGGAGCGTCCAGTTCTGGTCTTGGTTCACCTTCGTATTTTAGGAGGCAGGGTCGTATGGGGTCGCTACCCAGGTATCTGGTTCTTTAGGGTGTCAAACAGATCTTTGTCATTTCCGGGGAACTTGTGAGCGATTTCCAGAAGCGTCCGAATGGTTGTTGATTTCGCCTTGTCGGGCTCCATCAGGCAACATAGGATGGCCCACGTCTGTGCCGTACTCAGGGTACCCTTGAGCGAGGTGCAAAGTGCTCTCGCTTGAGAGCGCGAGGCAACCTTCCTTAAACCTGGCCCCAACGAATTTATGAGCAGTATTGTGGTTTTATGTTTGTTTTCAAGCATATGTTTGTTTCCAGATAGCAGCCCGCACGCATTGCCTATTCGGCCCTATTACCTAGTTATCCGTGTTGTGTGCTCGGAAAGACAGGTACCAGCACATATCTAGATCTTCGAACTAACAGAGAGCTTGGGTTAGCTGTCTTAGAAAACTGTCTGGTTCGCCATCGTATACCATCAACCGTTCTCAAAGCTACTGCCTGCAACTGCATTTAATTATTTCTGGAATGAACCAACAGCCGTCGCCAGATGGAGACACCAATTAAAGATTATTTAGGTTAGTAATTCCTTTATCGTCCACATGTGTAGGACTAAGGCGCCATCGTCTCTTTTCATATCCAGGTGAATGAAGAAATGAAAATATTTTACTTGGAAGGAATTGCTTAAATGACTCCCTGAAAAGGGAGGTACCCTAACGCTGTTCCTCAGGACCATTAGTAAAGTTCGTTGTCGGTCTGTCTGTCTCTTTCCCTTGTATTGTTAGTTTACCCTGCGAACGCGCGATCGTGTACTAATTGTTTACGCATAAAAATTACTGTCATTCAAAAGTGCGAAGCAACAACTGAATAATAATTACTTGCAGTAAAGGGTGTCAAAGCTACGTCAAGCACTTCTCGCTTTTTTAGTCGCACCCCTTCCGCCAACCTTTGTAGTGATGGGAAATGAGCAGTATTATTTTATTATGACTACCAAAATATGGCGCGCTGCGCCTGGCTGTGTTCCATGAGCATAGGGGCGCATTTTCAGTGCCTAATTTGCCTTCATTTGCATAATATTGACGAAAGTCGCGAACGATTGTGGGAAGCGTAATATTTGTGGTGTAAACGTCTATTTACAAGAATAAATTCTTTTCTTCTCTGGCGCTTGCTTATATATATATATATATATATATATATATATATATATATATATATATATATATATATATATATATATATATATGGATACGTTGTTTGCTAAGTCTCAACCTCAAATGGCATAAAAGTAAAAGAGCATGCTTCTCGAAATTCCGCTCTCGAAGCTCATAATATGAATTCGTGCACTGCTGTTCAAGCGGATTCTTCAGAAATGCAAACATTTGCGAGCGACGTATTTATCTAAGCGTGTATACTGAGCGTTTTCATAAATTATACATTGAAATTCGCACAAATTCTAGTCTTAAACACGTCCGACATGCCATATAAAGGAATTAAGACCTCCGGACGAGCACTTGTAAATTTCGTAAGCAAACCATACTTTAGTGTGTTTTCATCTTTCAAGCAAGTTTTCGAATATAATCTTTAAAAAAAGCGGCTTTGTACTGTACTGACGCAAAAAGATCTCTGCACTGAGGGAAAAAAAGGATGAAGACAGCTCAGACGAATTTTTCTCTGTGTAACTAATGCTGAAATGGAAAGTTTTCTCACTAAAAACAAAGTTGTCAGGCTGCGTCTCTAGTGGTATTACCTAAGGAATAACGAGCTGTGGATAAGTAAAGAATTTTAGCTATACCAGAATGCTCCGCTGCTGATTTTCGTAACTGACCTGACCATTACTCGTCGTAAAATCGCAATAAGCGTGGCGCCATTTTTCAATGTATGCGAAGTTCATTTCACTGACGCATTCCTTTTGACACCAGGAAGGCCAGAATATTTGTGCGAGGTCGGCTATTCAAATAAATGGGGAGTCGCGTCTTGAAACCTGTTAGACCTGTGCCAACCCTTGCCCCTTCGGTACGTTTTGCGCCATATTTTCTAATATTTGTTTTTTTTTCGATCGAGAATAACATTGCGACGCCGCTAACACTTCCATTTGTTGTTGTAGTTGCTTGAAACCTGAAATATGAACTGAGCAGAAATTTTGACTGCAACGCTTGACAAATTGCCGCAATATGCGCGTCGAAATGAAAGCATGCGGACTACGTGGAGGCGGCGGTCTCGCGTTAAACGAATGCCGCTTCGTCGTGTGTCGTGCGGAGTCAACGCAGGCGTTGATACAAAAAGGACGTCGCCGAAAGTGTAGCTGCACGGCCGGCGTAAAGAAAGACATTCCTAGCACCGAGCGAGCCAGGGTGGAGGCTTTATGAAGTCGCGGAGGCCTGACAAAAGATAGCAAGCGCAGCAGGAACGGTACAGGGACAAGGAGAAACTTCAAACAACTCGTTGGGCCAGTGCTTATATTCTCGAGAAGACTTGACCTAAATTTCAGCACAGTCCCCCAACGGCTGTCTCCTAATTACTTCTCCTTTTACGTCCCATGCATTCAGAGCCTTCCTTCACGATCGCCGTTCGATTTCAACTCCATTGGCACTGCGATAAGCGTGATGGATGTAGGGCGAGTCCCCTTACGCAACGTGCGTTTATTGCATTTTTAGGCGAGCAATTGTGGCCTAGGAGATTAAGTAGCGGGGAAAGCTTCAAGCCGTTTGCTTAAATATCGCGCACTTATGTTGCCTTTCCGGTAGTTGCAGTGCTACTTCTAATGAGCTTCGCAACTTCATTTTTTTTCGTATTGTTTAGTAATGAAACAGATGTGAAATTTAATCGCTCACACAATATACTTCCCGCCCACCTAGAACACCGGCCATTTTTTTTATGTACCATACGCGCTTGGCACACATGGGTGACATCATTAAAGAGAGATATAAGCAAAAAATTACAGCGACATTTCACGTTACGCAGCATAAAGACTGACAGAGCAATGATGTTGCCCAAGGTGGCAAAGATGGCCGCCGAAAACGTCCGCACATACACCTCGTCGCCGAGAAGATTGCTTGAGACAAGATGGCGCCTGAAAGCAATGACTTACTGATTCTGCGGGGAGAGCAACGGACGGAGTTCTGAGCCACCTAGAACACATGAATTATTTAGCAGGCGGCACTGTTATTTCGGACGTCAAGGGAAGACACGCGTTGTCTTAAAACAAAAAAAGAAAAGAAAGCATGGTGTTTCTCGTGAGCGTATCTTTTCATTATCATTCAACGCCGCGTGGTTCTTTTGAAGAGGTTCGACTGGGCCTACGACATTGGATACGTTGGGGCTATTTCACTTCGTTCCGCACCCGGAAATAGGTCATAGAAGCTTGCGCTATGGCAGTAGCCAGGAAACTTGATGCAGTGCGAGTAATCGGGGAGCGGCAAGGTTACGTCATTCCAGAAGTACACGCTGTAAATGCCGAATATTCAGATTGCTCAAAGGGAGAAAAGTGGGTCGAAAACATAACGGAAACTCCTGCCGCATGTTGGAGGCGGTTAAAGATGGCATTCCACCTTGGCAATATAAAATGATGTCCGAAATATCGGCAGTGACACTCGTTATGAGAACAGCCTACATTGTCCACTGTTTTTGAATCCGTGACCGTGTAGTTACGTGAGGAACGACTTAGGACAGGCCCCTCGTACTGACTTCAGCCTATAGGAAAAGCCTATTTCAATCATCTGTATATAGCTTCACCTCGTTTGAGAAGATAAATGCACGGGCTTTCATTGCCAGTCATAACCACTTGATGTCGTTTCCGCTATGTTAGCTGGGCCTACAACATTGAGTTCTCTCTCTCTATATATATACATACATATATACATACATACATACATATATATATATATATATATATATATATATATATATATATATATATATATATATATATATATATATATATATATATATATATATATATATATAGGAAGTTTATACGAGGTGACCATTGACCATTCCAAGTTTTCGGGAATTTCAAAAATTCTCCTGTTGGAGACACCATAGTTCTAGTGCTTGACCTGGATTATTCAGAGGCGGACATTACTTACACAAGAAATCGAAATATATATTCAATTAAACAACAAAGATTCCCTAATTCACTTTTTAATTACCTTACGGCACATATTGCAATTTACAAATTTCCTCCGGTGAGTTAGCAAGGTGCGTCCATTGGAAATAATTTCCAAAATAACACCATTTTGGATATATGCGCCATCAAACTCCAAGTGAAGATACACTGTCATTCCACTTACTTCTTTAACGAAACGCTCTCTTATGTATTGAAGAACAAAAGTAACTGGAACGCCAATGTATTTGGCCCCACAATTTGCGAAATAATGTCTCGAAATTGGTGTCGTACTGGAGATTCACTTCAAGTGGACACGTGTTTTCACTGTCTACAATTCGTAAATTACAATACGTGCGGCAAATTAATTAAATAAGAAGTTATTGAATTTATATTAATTAGTTAAATGTGTGTTGCGATTTATCGGGCTAGTAATGTCCGCCTCTTCGAGTAATCCAGCTCAAGGGCAAGAGTTATGCTATTTGCCACAAGTGATTTTCAAAATTCCGGAAATCTGCCACAAGTGATTTTTTAAAATTCCGCAAAACTTCAGAATGAATACCCCGTATATGCATGTATAACAGTGTGTGCATTTTCCGATCTCACATTTTGTGCTCCTACATTGTATGCGACACTTTAGTTGTGTTCCTCCACGGTGACCTTTCGTGCTCTCTAAAACTAGCAAGGCGCAACATAGAAAGGAGGAAACAAGCCGAGCCGTCCAGATGAAAGAACAGAGAGCTGAATTCCAACCGGTTTATTGGCAAGTTGCACGAAATACATAGCTACCAGAAAGCATCAGGAAATGTCGTCGCGAAACTTCACGAAACGTCACACCGATAGAAGACTACACCATCATGAGTCGCAGAACGCGCAATTCTGTCATGTACGGTTAAACTGATCAAGAAATCTTACTTCCTGTGAATTGGGCGTTCTGTGACTCATGATGGTGCACTGTTCTATCGGTGTGACGTTTTGTAAAGTGTTATGACGACATTTCCTGTTGCTTTCTTGTAGCTTTAAATTGTGTGCAACTTGCCAATAAACCAGTTGCAAGTCAGCGCTCTGTTCTTTCATTTGGCGGGCTCGGCTTGTTTCTTCCTTCCTACGTTGCGCTGTGCTAGCTTTATAATGCAACACCAGCTCGCCCAATCCTCAACCCTAGTGGACAATTTATGCTTTGACTACTTATCGTAATGTCATTTTATAGTGTGTCTCTTTTACCTTTGTGATGTGCGACTTGCGATACATTGCCGTGTTTCTCACGTGAAAAGCAAGCCGCCACCATCTCTTGGCGCCAACATCTTATTCTCGCAACTAAAAAAAAGGGCAACAAAGAATCACACTAGTTCAACCTTCTTTATGTGTATAGTGTCGCCGTATTTCCTGCTTTGTGATGTTATAGACGGAGCGTTGTGGTGTATCTTGTCCGCGCCTAAGTAATCCATTCATAAGTTTGTCAACGGCTTTAACCCACAGAGCCTAACGTATCATTTCTGATATGCCGAGTTTGATACCTATATAAGTCGGGAAACTTAACAATGAGGTTATAGTAGGGTTTACAATAGTATGGAAAGAAGTTTTAGTCGTGGATAGTTTAGACAGCAAATTACAAATAATTCAGTGGTTCAGTAAATACGTATGACTCAACTAGTATTTCTCTATTTCTTTTACTACGAATGCATTCTCCGTTGCCACAAATAAAGGTAAACACGTCCTTCGAATTTTTCTTGATGTGGATTGGTGTTCAGTCTTTTTCTGGTTAAATCCTACCCACTGCTTACAATTGGCTAGCTTCCACCAGCACGGGGGGCTTTACGGGAAAAAACAGTATCACAAGAAAACATGAACGAAATCTCACATAAACAACACAGAGTTCAACGCGTAAGCAAGTCGCCGGCTCCCGCTCAGTTCTGTTCAAACACGGTAAAGGATATAAACTTGAAAGCTTCTATTACGTAGAAGAATAAGTAGAGCCACGTTGCACCCGACCTATTATTGCGGTGCGGTTCTTAGGGAACGAAATCGTGATAGCTTCAACGTCGTGTCATTTCTCTGTCGGGCTTGCAGACTCCATCATGGGAATATCATTATGATATTCAGAACATTCGCATACCGCTACACTTGCACCCTTAACGCAACTGACTCTAGCCTGTAGAAGTTGCGTGCGCCACCTACTAAGTTGCGCCAGGTACGAGCTCACGCCACTTGGCTATCCCGTGCAAATCAGTCCCGTGTCAGAGTCGGTTGCAAGAGAGTGGGAGCGATATTCCTAATGGTACATGCAACTGGTTCCTACGGCACTGCGGCTCCGATTGCAGCGCTGAGGAGCCCTCGCGATTTCGACGCCATAGGAAGACTGGCCGCTACCCACTACAACAGCGGAGCCACGTGACCGGAATCTTGTAAAACCTCGACCGCGCTCCCAGATCGAAGGTGAGAGCGCGTCTCAGGGCACTGGGCAATGTACCGTATGGAACAGACGATGTTATTCCGAGTGTATTCCGAAGGTATTCCGAAGGTATCCGAAATTACGTAAAAGCATGCCCGAGACCAGCTCTACAGAGGGCTCGAAAACGACCAGTCCAATGTATGCCGTAAATCTATGTCGTAAAGTTGCGCGATGTTGGCGTGACGCAAATATTGTGTTCCAGCTTCTATTCCGACGAAAGGAGAAAACTCAGTTCACACTGCGAAAGGACAAGCTTGAAACAGGCCGAAAGATTTATGCGCCTCGCAGCTTATCGCTTCGTCGGCCGCGCACTATTTTACGAGTTGCTGCTAACGCCCCCAGTGCTTTCCGCCGCGTGTGTGAGCAGGCATCAACACGAGGGCATCGCAGTTCAAGAATCACTGCTGCAACAGTAGTTAAGGTCCTGAAGCTGGCTTCTCCGTTACCCTCGGCATATATGGGGAATACGGACAAAAGTGATGAAATCTGTTAAGTGCTTACACCTGGCGTTCAGCTTTCTTATCTGCTCATACAATCATCGTGATTTCTCAACTATCGTCATCTTTATCTCTCTCTCTCTCTCTCTCTCTCTCTCTCTCTGTGTCTCTCCATATAAAAACCTCGGAGAGTTCCTTAGCACTAACTTTGAACACCCATGGCTGCGGAAGTTTCGTTTCCCTGCAAGCAAGCACCGCATTCGATACTCGTGTCTGTCGCGTTCGAGGTCACTTCGGCCTAAACGCTAGAATATGCGAAGTTTTTGAAAGACCGCAAATATGCGCTGACGCTTGCATGCGATAAGAGTTCCTGTCGTTATAAAACCATTTCATAACAAAGTGTTACAGCGCCGGCGCCAGCTGGTTCACTTCATCGTTTCTTTTCATCGTACTTTTTTTTTGTAAGTTTCCCTTAGTCAGTACATCTGCGCCAGCTGCCATAAAATAAGCTCTCTCGGGTATGCACGTATGCAAGCCTCACACTGACCGTGCTGACATGCACGCATGTACCAATGGAAACACAAATAAATTCGAACACAATAAGGAAGGCAATTTAGCCGGTTTTCTATTTGTCTATTTACTGCACATGCCTGTTGCAATGTAATTTTTGGCGAACCTTCGATCTAGTGGGACTGCCTTCGTAAGCGGCGTGGACATAAGCACAGCACTTAGCTTTCGATAACGAATGTAGGCACTCCATAGATAAACTATAGATTCAATTTACATAGTCTTTCTTTCTTATAGAGCTTCCCCTCTGACCGTAGCAAGTTTTACGCATTCCCGACAGGCAAAATTGGTGGCCATGTGTTTTATTTTTAGTTTTCACTGTTGTTCATAGAACTTTTTTTAAATGTTTGCTGAAGATTCCCGAACAATGATTGGCCCAAAACGTAGCATTATACGCCCACACGCTGTTTAGAAAGAGAGAGAAGCAAGGAAAGGCAGAGAAGCCTCTGTATTACACTAGAAGCGAACGTGCTGTCGCACGCACTGTGCACATGGAAAGGCAGCTAGAGATCAACCATGACACGTGTCCGGTTTGCTACCCTGTACTGGATAAAGTTGATAAAGGTGTGAAAAGAGATAAAGAAGGGAAGAGAAAGACCGTTAGTAGAGCGAACACTTCAAGAAGCACACCAAGTCTATACAAACGGTAGCAGAGGCGTTTCTGTAGACATCGCAGCGTCCAGCAGATCTGAAAATGTCCTATAGGCCACCCAAATAATTTCTTTGGGTCATCAGCACCTTCACTGCGTCACTACTCCTGATCCTGTAGAGTCCCCCCCCCCCCCCCACCCTATCTTCAGTATATCTCGCCTACTGCATCTCCTGACAACTTCCAGGCATGCCTGACATTGGAAATGAGATTTCTTGCGCCCTCAGGTTTCAGCTTTGCCATGCCTCCTTTTTTTTTTTAAAGCGAAGCTTTTCTTTGCGAACCTCGCCAGATTACGGGATCGTGGGTGCTATGTCCTGGCTGTTCCCTTGTCAAATAGGCGAACCAATTACTGCGGAGTACGCGCGCCGTGCGTGAATTTGGTTACCTTGCACCACCACCAGATGGCGCACACATCTGCGGCGGCGGCGGCGGCGCCGACCGTGCGGAAAAAAAACGAACCAGAAAGCTCACTTTCCCGCATCCGCGGCAGCATTGCATTAGCCTCTACAATGCCTGAATAAAGCCTTCCGTGTCACTTTACGCGGAAATTCAATTTTAAAAAAACTCGTGTTTCGACTCTTTGTACACTCACACAAAGCTTCGCTGCATATAGATTCCAACTCTTTGGATCTCCTGCATGTTTTTTTTATTCTTTATTTTTCATTTTTATCAATTCTATTGCTTTTTCTCAGATGCACTGTAATGCTCAATTTTCTGCCCCCACCAGCCGTTTCTTTAGCTCCACCCGAAGCGACATAGCAGGTTCGGAAACGCCTGCTTGTTCAAAGCCTATAGCCATCTCTGTCGACCGACTTCCGCCCGCACGAAGCACGTTTTATGGCAGATCTCGAGCATCGCCACAGACTCTAGCATGCTGCACCTTCCCATTTCGCAAACGATATTAAGGTAGTGCTGCACGCTTCCAACCGCCTCATTCTCCACTGGGCCACCACAGAACAACAGAAATCGTAATGCCATTATTTTATTGCCGCTCTATACTTTGATATGTTCACGGAAACGAGTTGCTGTGAAACGTTACACACAGTGGTGCGCCTTCGGTGGCAAAATGGGCTAGAATCCAGTTTTAGTGCAAGGAAGACATCCGCAACGCTTTCCGTTTACTTTTTTTTTTTTGCTTGAAGCCGCGGCACCATCGCGCCACGGTTTGTTGCACTCATTCGAACACAGAACTTGCATGGCGTGGCGTGAAAAGCCGTACACCGACTTATTGCAGAATTTGTTGGTTAATGAGGAACTGCACGAAGCGAAAGCGAGGCCGTGTTGAGCTACGATATTTCTCGCATTCCTTACCGGTCGGTAAGGGACTTATCGTCACCGGAAATTGAGCCAACGAACCTGCGCAGCAAAACGTCGTCGTCACACAGTAGGGTACACACAAGTTCATCTACGCGCCTTAGAGCCACGAAGTGCAATTAAACGTTCCAACATACAATCACCAGTCTCATATAATTTTTGATCTAATAACAGAGACAAAATTGAAAGTAAGGGCGACATTTAACATGAGTCACGTAGCAGCAACGCAAGGGCGCATGCATTGCGTGTCACACCTATAGCGCTATTTTCTGCTGTTTTTGTTATTTCAAGTTAAAGTTACTTTGAAGAAGAATGCAGATATTGCTTCGTAAACAAGGACTCGACAGTTCCATGGCTTTCAACGGCAGGCAGATTGGCTCTGGCAAGGAAAGTAGCTTGGCATTTCCGCTGCAAAGCACTCTTCAGTTGCCGGTAGCAAACCTCCCATACCTCCCTCTCTCTCTCTTTCTCTCCCTCCCTCCCTCCCTCTCTCTCTCTCTCTCTCTCTCTCGTATTTATTTGTTGCTGTCTATGAGGAGGAGGCATTCATCGATCACTACGGTTGGTAAAGGACGCTTCAGGCACTTACGGCCACTTCATACGAGTGGCATTCCGAAGCCAGTGTCTGAATAGGGCGTCTTTTTCTGAATGCGCTTCCAAGAAGACATGCTAGAACAATGCGCGCTCAAAGTGCATTGCCCGAACATTAAGTGGCAGCTCCCCAAGTCACTTTAGATAACTATAGTCAAGAGTAAGTAATCTAATAAACATGATTCGATCACTTCTTCCAGACGTCTTGACCCACTTATGGCAGAAGCTTCCAGTGGCAACGGCGAACTCGACGGTCTTGTTCAACACGGCGACACTTATAAGTGGACCCCACGTTTACTCTTGATAGGTTAAATTTTCTGTTTGTTGTCCCATGCATGAATCAGAGATTGGTCGAACTTACGTTTTCCTTGCTGCGGTTGTGTTTATCGCAAATAAAATATAAACAAAAGTGCAGTGTGCAGCATTATAGATCATAGCCGCTGCATGGCCATCAAGTGTGTCTGAGAGACAACATCGAGGAAAGTTTAAACACCAAGAAACCGAAGAAGAGAGGGCGGCTTATTCCCACGTACTCACGGGGCCTGCCCAGGAACGACGACTGCGTGAGACAGACTTCTAACTTTTGCAAGCCAAATTGATATTTGTATACGCGCTGGCTTATGGGTGACATAGGTTAGATAAGACACTACTACAATGTATACATTACAAATGTGAGTACCCTTTCATTTATTACCGTCATACGCCGAATGCTAATTCCTGTTGAAAAATTTGAACAATCGCTTAGCTTCTTATGATCTTTCCAGGTCTTAAGAAGCTGGATTTGCTTAGATAACTATGCAAAACAAACTATATAAAAATATCTGCCGCCATCATAAAGTCAATATGAGAGATAGTAAAGTTGTTAACAAGTGAGCCACCCCTCCCACTTTTAGTTATTAGCGCCTTTTGAAATGCTTCGAAAAGCAAACCATCGGTAATCCATTCGTAATCCACAGCCACACGCGCCATATTCTGTGGCCCTGCATATGGTCTTAACGACATGTTAATTTTCGCAGAAATGGCAAAGCGGCTGTCACGAGAAAGCAAGGCACTCGTGCCAAGGCTGGCCACAAGCATCACGATGTCGCCACACGAAATATGTGCTTTCGATGTTTCGAGAGCCCGTACAACACTTCACATGTGGGATGGTGCAAGGACCGTGACAGCCCGCAAGCGCGTCATGAACGGAATATAACGAGGAGTCCCGCCTGCCAGAGTTGATGATTGAATTCGACATCGCCACAGCAAGCAAGAAATCGTATCCCTCTGTGGACGAAACTAGCGGAGGAAGTGAGCATCGATCGCGGCGTGCAGTTGGGAATGTCTAAACATGCACACACAAAAACTTCTCGCAACGCAAGAGAAACACACTGCACACTTAAGAAGAAGCGGCTAGCGAGCAGAGTCCCTCAACAGTAACGTTTTTCTGTGAAACAAGCGTTACCTTTGCACACGAGACAATACATAAACGCCCCGTCTCGCTATTTTGAATAGATCACCAAATCATGAGCGCCGAAGAAGTTCCTCGGATTTGGGTAACTCGCTAGCAGAATTGCTTTCGCCGTTTCGACACATTGTTTTCCGAAGGTATAAAGGCCCCGTTTTGCAGCAGATTGTAAGATTTGAATAAACAGTTAGTTACGAACACTTTCAGGAGTAACAGAAGTTAATACTACAAGCATAAAAGAAAACTAAGTGAATAGGAAACTATCTTTTGGTTAGCGTTGAGAGCCTTAACCAATAGGGTTTCCCGTTGCCGCAAACCAGATGTACCTGTTGAAGCAGTAACTGTGAATGGTTCAGAGTTGCCCTCACTGTGTTTACTCACAAACTTGTGCACAACAGCGAAATCGCGAGGAGCTCTTGCTTGCGGGAAGAATGTTTCACGCGTCGAGGCCATCTTCGACGGATCAAAGGGCAGAGCCCGAGCGGGTGCGCGTACGTCTCTGATGTTTACCTTCGTTTATTATTATAATAATAATATAATATATAATAGCTGTGTCTTACCAATACTCACCTACGGGGCAGAAACCTGGAGGCTTACGAAAAGGGCTCTACTCAAATTGAGGACGACGCAACGGACTATGGAAAGAAGAATGATAGGTGTAACGTTAAGGGATAAGAAAAGAGCAGATTGGGTGAGGGAACAAACGCGAGTTAATGACATCTTAGTTGAAATCAAGAAAAAGAAATGGGCATGGGCAGGACATGTAATGAGGAGGGAAGATAACCGATGGTCATTAAGGGTTACGGACTGGATCCCAAGGGAAGGGAAGCGTAGCAGGGGGCGGCAAAAAGTTAGGTGGGCGGATGAGATTAAGAAGTTTGCAGGGATGGCATGGACACAATTAGTACATGACCGGGGTTGTTGGAGAAGTATGGGAGAGGCCTTTGCCCTGCAGTGGGCGTAACCAGGCTGATGATGATTTCTCTTCACCAGTCATCATAAATGCTTCTAAACATGTCTGTAGTTTGTTGAAACAAGCACTAGGTTACATTAAAGTGGGAAAACTAAACGCTTCCGTGCGTGGCGACGGAAGCGAACGCGATATCAAACTCGAATAACTGACAATTAGGCGGGTGTCCTTGTACGCCTCCACGTTTGAATGTACCTACGC
Organism: Dermacentor albipictus; assembly: GCF_038994185.2. NCBI lineage: Eukaryota > Metazoa > Arthropoda > Arachnida > Ixodida > Ixodidae > Dermacentor > Dermacentor albipictus. Next base: position 126,040,915 of record NC_091825.1, read on the forward strand.
ATGCGTGCGTGCGTGCGTGCGTGCGTGCGTGCGTGCGTGCGTGCGTGCGTGCGTGCGTGCGTGCGTGCGTGCTAAGAAAGAGAGAGGTTCAGAGGAAGATGGAGGCTTGAGGCGACAAACAGAGGTAGGACGAAGATTGTCGCCGAAGCAAACGTTTTCAACAAAGGCTGTATTCGTCTGAGCAGCGACTGCTCATAGGAAAGAAATTAATTGCGGCCCTGAGCAAGACCAGGTCCCCTTTGTTGAGACGTTAGCTACAGCGACATTTCTTGTTCTATACTACTGCTATTCACTGTGCGCGCGTGTGTGTGTGTGTGCTTTCAGAATTTCGGCCAGGCGTGCGACACACAAGTTGAATGTGGACCGCGGCCACGAATGCGCACAATTCGCTACAAAATGAACAATAGAGCTTGCGCGGCAGTTCATTCGGCACAATAATAATTCCTGCGCGTTCTGGGTTATGCGTAGCTTTCGCGAGTTATCTGAATGTGTTATTCATGGTTATTATATTTCTATATGCTCTTCATAAAACGGAGAGCGAGACTGTGCAAATGTGTCTATCGGTATTACAGAGCAATTTCCCAAACAAGTCGTATTTGCAGTTACAAATTGACTAGCGCCGGAATTCTTAATAACTGCACCAGCTATACTAGAACAAGTTTGCAAGAGAGTTTTTAAGGCCTCTAACGTTGTGACTGGAAAAATATAAATGTAAACGTGGACTGGAAATGTCTGCCAACAATTTCCTAGTTCGAAAGTATAGTTTGTTCCAAACTATAACAAATACCCACCGCTGCTAGCTTGGCGGTTATGGCGCTGCGATGCTTAGCTTGAGGTCGTTGGTTCAATATGGGCTGCGGTGGTTGCATATCGATGGGGGACAAAGTGCAAAAGCCGCTCGAGTACTTAAATTAAGGAGCACGCTGAAGAGCCCGGGTGTTACGAATTAATCGGGAGTCCCCCACGCTACGGTGTGCCTCGCAATCACACCCTGGTTTTCGCTAGTAAAACATGAGATTATGGTTAAATTAAAAAATTGAATAACGCACCGTAAATATCAAGTGTCGAGGTTGCCCACAGAAACGCGCTTTTGAGCGTCATCACAGCCTGAGTCTCCTCCACTCCCGGCTTCTAACATTCCTCTATGTTTTATATTCTGGGCCCTATATTCGCATCCCCTGTCATTTGGGGTAGCAAAGCACAATATTTATCTGATTGACTTCCTTATTGCTCCTTTTCCTCATTTTCTTCCCGCTTCTCAACCGTGTCTTAACACACTCTTTACTTGACAAAAACCGCTTATCTTATCCCACATAAATGACAGCTTTAGTTTCTCTGTCGACGTTAAATTCCTTCATCAGCAAACCTCAGAGAGCATGTGCCCTTTTCACCAATCATGAGCAACATAAATGCCTTCTCAGTGAACAACCATGGTAACAGTAAACTGTACTAACCCAGAGTAATTAAACATGTTCAAGAGCTTACAGCAAATGTGGTCTATACTACTTTACAAGATTTTGTCTCTTCATCTCTTTATTATTGCTTGGAGGAACCATTTGTGTCTTCGTGCCATGGGTGCAACACAAAGTTAAAACGAATTCCCAAACGAATTTAAGTTCAGGCATGTTGGTATTTCATTTTAGCCTTCTAGCGCACAAAAATAGACAGGGACAGTCTACGTTCTTGTCCATGTCTCTCATACTGTCCCCGTGCCTTTTTCGCGCTAAAAAGCTAAGAAGTCCCGAAGCCTTAGCTGCAAATTTACTGGCGCGGCAGTTAGCGTAAGCAGCCAGGGAGGGATTAGGGGCGGAGTTCTTAGGAACACGGCCGTGGTACGCATCCTAATCCGGCCAAATTTATGGCTGCACATTAACTAAATCCTTTTTTACAGCTTCCGCGTCTTACCAAGAGAACATTGTATGTCAAAGCACCGGAGGTATAGGGTGAGGGGGGCGGTTGAAGAGAGGTTCAAAAATTTGAAGCGTGTGCATTGGAGACCCAGCTGCGTTGTTTTCAAATTATATATATATATACTGTACCAACGAATCGATCGTAGAAAACGAGTCAGAAGAGTGGCCGCGTATTCGTGACATTAGCAGGAGATGCTTTTTCCAGCAACTACGGCGCCAGTTGTTTCCGAATGTCTCTATATGCGTTACATAAGTCGCACGCAGTTTGCAGAAAGCCGCCACACTGATTCTGCACTGTGGGCGCATGCGAGCGTATGCATGCGCGTGTCCGTGCACGTGCACTCCTGCGTTAGACCGCTAGGCCATCTTGTCCCTATAGGGAATTTTGATTGTAGACTAGGTATCAGCTGGCGGCAGAAACAGGACAATGTCTCGGCATCACCCTCCCCATTTTTCGTTGTGTTCAGTCGCTCCCGCCTGAACACGGATCGAAACACGGCGCACAGGAAACCAAGGAATGCAAATCAAGTAAGCAACTCAGATTTCCGTCTTTAGCACTCGTACAAAGTGGAGCGCCTCCTTCTTCGTTCTTTAAATTTATTTTCTTACATCTTCGCACACGATCAGCCTCCTCGCTCAATGAACTCTGTGGGGCAATTTTGTTCACTCAACTCCTTTCTCCACACTCGACTGCTTCTGTTGCTGACCTCTTAACTTCTTGCCTCTTCTTCGGCTTGTGTATTTGAGCACATCTTTAGTGGCACACGCACACACACACCCCTTTGGGGCACTGGCCCAAAATGTTCATATGCGCATACCCAAGTGTACGAGGTTGTCTACTCAGGCACATAACCCCCGCACACGCCCCGTTTCACTTTCCCCGTAATGCAAGTTGTTCTATTATCGGCAATACTGCAGACAGCAGCAGCAACAGCTGCGGGGTCTCTCGAAGAAAGATGCTAAGAAAGCTTCGCTTTAAAAAGGAAGCGAGAGCCGTAGCTCACCGAAATGCGCAGAAAAACATTTACAAAGTACTTCGCATACGTGACCTTTTTTTTTTTTCATAACCGCTTCGTTTCGTATGCGGAGGAACATCGATCCCCGCTTAAGGCCAAGCAAAGGACAATCAAAAGGCTGAGAATCAATGGGCAAGAACTCTAGAATAAATTGCTCGGAAGAAGTGGATAATGCACGGGAGACGGCGCGCATCTTCAATTGAAAATAAATCACGATATCGCTCGCACAGATCCGGTGTTCCCATCCATCATCGCACAAAACCTTTGCGGCACGCGGATTGGTAGACAGCATAGACCACGGTGGTTGTTGCCGCGTGGAAAGCAGCGCGATTGGTCGCAGTACGCTCTCGTTAACCCATCATTCGCATAAATCTCAACGTATTCGTGGTCCGCCATGCAAGCGGGTTTTATGCGTAGCATGTTGCAATCACTCAGTTCAGCCCTTGGGCGCGGCCGGGCAGCCACCAACCACGTGACGTGACGTCACGACAGCCGGAGGAAAAGCTGGGCCCCAACTCGTGCGGTCGCGCGCGGCCGCAGCCACCACCTGACTCCCACTCCTCCCACAAGGGGCGCTGCGCCGGCGCGTGACGTCACGGAGAAAAATCTGGGCCCCAACTCGCGCGGTCGCGCGCGGCCGCAGCCACCACCTGACTCCCGCTCCTCCCGCTAGGGGCGCTGCGCCGGCGCGTGACGCGAAAATCGAGTGCCGCCAAGCAATACCTCGCCCTCCAAAAAAAAAAAAGACCGCGCAATATGCAACACATACTTGGCTTAACCAAGCTAAGCCTGGCCATTTTTTTTTCTTTTCCTTTTCATTCCTTTGTTCTTCTTCTTTGTGTGTGTGCGTGCTGTTCCATTTTCCCATCAACCTTCGCGTTCAGTTCCGCATTTAATGGAACCATGAGCTTGCGCAAACGTGGCTTGCGCGCGTGATCTTCGCGTCCACGAACTCAAGCAGCACACGCTGTCGAAACACGCGCACAAACTATAACAGCCGCGAATTTGACGAGCGACGTTGGTCGCAGCGAAAGTAAGTGCACTCCTAGAATATTTGGTTGCTGAACGTTTAGCGAGCTTTCCGTGGTGCGCCAGAGACGTTGTTTGTGTACGTTAGCCTCACATTTATTATGCGTCTCTTTCACCAATTCGTTGGGAGCCTGGTGACGTGTACCCAAGTCCTCTCCCACCTTCTTAGTAGCAGACATTTCATTCATTCATTCATTCATTCATTCATTCATTCATTCATTCATTCATTCATTCATCAGGTGGTACGTGTGGTGTTTCTGGGTATGCACTCGGCCTGAGAGCCCATGCTTCGGGGCATGCATTCCTAAGCGATAGAAAACGTAGAGCTCAACTGATGCAATAATATTCTAGAAATAAATGATCGCCCTCTTGAGTGAGGTTAAGTTTCGGAGGAGGAATCCCCGCACAAGGATAGGCCACTGCCGAGTGCAAATAATTTAAAATAAATGTAATATCAGATAGAAAGCAATGTATTTCTCTTCCGCGGCCATGAAAGTGAAATCCAACTCAAGTTATGCATTCACCATCAGGCGAAGCAAAATAACACTTTGCTGACTGGTGACACTGGGGCCGAACCCCAGGCGCAGATAGGAATCGATCGAGCGCGTTAACCACTCAGCCGTTAACCTCTAGCCTTTAACCAAGCGTTAACTACTAAGTCTTTAAGCGCGTTAACCATTAAGCAATCAATCAGTGTTCAAGTACACGCTGCAAACTCGAGAGGTGGATTGCGTGCGCGTATATTTTTCAGAGACAACACGAGCAGTAAAATTACGGAGACATGGCCGACGTTTAAAAAAAAAATTATTCGGCTGATCATTGCTTTTATCGTTAAAAATCGAAAACGCAAGAAATTAAAAGACTGAGAAACAAAACATAAAGCGGTGTAACTATTCCCAACCTATATAGCTTATCAACCTAATGTCTCGTAAGCAGTATTACACTATATCACGCCATCGCTGTTCTCCTTACAATTGTTCCCGCGAATATATCGAGTCTCGACACTTCTGGACAAGAGAAAAAAAAAGCAGGGCAGCAATGAGGAGCCCGCAGGTACAAAAGGCCTCACGAAAACCGCCAACGTATGCAGCGGCTGTGACCGGAGACCAAGATTAGCCGCAAAACGTTTCGCAATAAAGCCGAGGTTCCGGCGTCGGCGACACAGCAGGAAGGAGGCCGGTATGAAGGAGAGCTGTGGTTGACATACGAGCATCGATTGCGTGTATACGGAGAGAAGCTGTTTCTTTTTTTTTTTTCCTCATCCCTAATTGAAACAGACGCGGAAAGGATTTCCGCTTCGCCAGACAAGTAGTGACAGAGTTCACTGGCTCAAAGCTCTTGCGACATCTCGAGAAGGAAGCGACAGAAGAAAAAAAAGCTAACGACCGAAACACCGAGGGGATCTCTGAACCAAAGGCAGTACACCATTTGCTACGATCACGTTTCGAATGAACACGGCAGCAGGTGGCGTCTGCTTATATGGGAGGAAACAGGTTGCGCGCTAAGAACTGCAAGCGTGTCGTATGTAGACAGAGACGTGTTCGTTCTCAGCGAATCAATTTTTATGTGACAGTGTCCGGAGCCTATAGCTTGCGCCTGTATAGGTTCGTTTCAGCCATTCACACCGGCAATCTTACATCGTCGCAGTAACGGCACGACGAGAAGGAGGAGGAGGGTTCTACAGCCGGACTCGGCCTCCCAAATACTGCCGGCGTAGTAACTACTAGGCTCCCCCTCACTTGACAGGTGGCTGTGGAATCTATGGGACACATCAGTCCGCTTTTAAATGCTCCAAGTATAGTGAATATGTTTTCTTCGTTGCGTTAAGCACTCCGAACATGAGAGCTCATCTCTCCTGCAGGAATTAACGGTACTATACGTTAATCAACGGCACGAGGGACACCCGAATTTCTTAACGAGAAATCAGTGCCCGTAGTCGCAAAAATGTAGCTTGTGGCATTGTTGCCTGCGATTAGCCACGGCCGCCGCAAGCGCCTCACTATCACGCCGATTGCTACCACCATGGCCAGGCGTCAGGCCTTCTGCCAATCGGGAAACGCTCTTACGTATAATGTTAAGGTTTGTGAACACTGTACAAAGGCCGCAACCCTCCCCCTCCCCCTTAGAGTATATATATCATGCTAATAAAGTTCAGTCAAACCAAAAGGACATCATCTTGGGCAACTTGCTGCTTAGATTTCCTAGGTATAGTTTATGGCACTAGATACATTTCTTGAAAAGGGACAGAAGAAAGGAAGACAGTCTTGACTGTCTTCCTTTTTTCTGTCTCTTTTCAAGAAATGTATTTTGCGCCACAAAGTATACCTAAGATATTCAGTCAGACAGATTCGCCTACTTTTGATGAGTTCAGCGATGAATCCTTCTTTTCAGGCTAGCCTCGTGCAAAAGAACACCACGAGTCTGTTCGAAAACCTCATCTTACTTTATATTTGCTTTCGGGTAAAAAAAAGAAAGGAAGGAAAAGAAATAAATTATAAAAAGCGGCGTTCTTCTGGGAAACCGTGCTTATTTTCCCCTTATTTTACACGGTGTATAGAGCGAGAACACGTCGATAAGCTTCTATGTAATATCGAGCGTCCCGGGGCTTGCACAAGAGGGCTCATAATGGACCAGCCGAAGGACCGAAGTGCCCGTCGTTCAGTCGTCTCCGTTCTATCCATTATTTTCTCATTGATCTCTCGGCGGCTCCAGTTGGACACGAATCACGCGCCATGAAAATAGGCGGCAGATCCATCGCTCTCCAACGATCACGCCCTTTTGCTTTCTGGCGCCAGCCGTCAATATCCCAATGACAGGTTTCACATCGATCCCGTCTCTTCGCCGAGCCAGAACGTGTTGCAGTCAATCAGTTTTTGACCGCTCACCCGCTCCTGCCTTGCGCCCACACCACGCACGGTTTGGCTCCGCGTGTTAATTTCTCGAATACAACAGCGTCTATCGCTTGTGTTTCTACGCTAAAGCGGAAGACAAGAAAAAATCGTGTTCCCTCTGTAGCGAACTGGTTTTGAGAGCGACGTGTTAAAGGCAGCCCGTTGAGCGAAGCGGTGCCATGCAACCGTGAAAAGGTTTCAATCACGGCCGCGGTGGCCAGATTTCGATTGGAGCGAAATGCAAAAACACTCATGCGCTTGATTTAGGTGCACGTTGAAGGAGCTCCGAGGGCTCAAAATATTCCGGACTCAGCCAGCAGTGTGTCTCGTAATCATAATCATCATCCTAATAATAATGATAGTGATAATAATAATAATAATAATAATAATAATAATAATAATAATAATAATAATAATAATAATAATAATATGCTGGTCTGGCTCGTAAAACCACTAAATTTATCTATTCACTTATGCATTAGTTTGTTTATCTGTGTACTTACTCTTTGTTATATTTATCTCGTCTTTCCGCTGTATTTATCATTTCGGGCAGCAGGCACTTCGGTAGCTTGTACTTTCTCGAGCTTATGTCGTTTGGCGTAAGTAACAACGACTTCCAATTCGCTGAGTGCAGCTTAATCTCCGGGGTATTCGGGCATGCGCCCTATAGCACAGTTCCGCTTGATCTGGTATAACACCCAGCCACATCCAATCCACACAGCTCTCTTTCAGATCGTGAGCGTTACGCCTGTCATTTCTAGCTCCGCTCGTCAGAATCACGCTCACACACATAAAGGCTTCCGACGACGTTGGCACAGAACATACATACGCGGCTGGCGCGGCCCCGGCGCGCCAAATTATTTGCCCCACATTAGTGCATCGGTGGCCGGTCTCTGCGGTCACGTGGGAAACCGAGGGAGAACACGTGATCGCGTTCGCTGACGAGGGCGTCGCAGCGTGGTGCGCTCATTATTGACGGTCGGGGTTGGGACCGGCGCTTCATTTGTGTCGCGTTCGAGCTGCCCGCAGCACTACACCGACAAACACGGCGCGGGAACGCGCGGCGAGGTTACGCATATCTCTTGCGCCCCTACTGGCAGAACACGTACGCTACACGTCGAGCCAACTGCGAACAGCGTCCATCCCTACTGAAACGTTCCGTATTGTTAGGGACGCCCGATTCTCTTGCGCCCGCCCATGTTGTCTTCCCCGCATGGCTCTCTCGTTTCCTGTTATCCGGCTTCCCCGCGTAGCTAGGCGCCGCCAGCGATCGGTTTAGTTGCAGAACAGTACGAAAGAGGGCGCGAGTGTTGGCGCTGCTAACGCCACCTGACGGCGGGTTTACTCAGGAGCGAAAATGGGTAGTCCCACGGGGTAGTCCCTTCCTCTGGGGCTCGGGATCGACAGAGTGCACAGACTTGTAACGCGCCTGTCGGCATGTTGTGGGGGACCAACTCGCAGAGTGTCAGAGCGGGGCGCCGAAATGGAGGAACTCGATGGTTTGAACCCGCCACCGTTAGCGTGACTATACACGCGAACGATTAGACGTTGGTGTCCAGCATGGGGGGGCACACATATTCGCTGAATATGCTGTCGCACTGAGTCGAACTTCCTCGATTCGTGCGCGCCCATCACGCCCATCGGCATGACACGTTGGTAATAACTCGCCCAGCTTACATTGGTGTGTGAAACATGCAATAAATGCGCGCTTTCATCTGTCCGCACTAACTGTGTTATCGTCTCTTTGTCCCAAAGGCACCTGCGAGACCTCACAGTATGCATCCCAATAATTCCGTATAATTGTTATGGAAATTTTACGTAACTTTACGGAATCCGTATAGATTCCATACGAATTACATACGGGAACATACGAAATTATTGGGATGGAATATGGAACGTTTCAATACGGAGGAACGGAATATTTAATAACCAATGACTACTAACGAAGAAGAAAACGTGGTCATTCTTTTGATTTAGGTTGCAAATAAAAAATGATTCACTGGAAAAAGTTTTCCTTAGCTTCGCCGCTGGAGAAGCGCATGTGCAGAATATTTCGGGAGAGGGTGAGAAGAGTTGAGTGCGCTCACTAAGGTCGAGTTACATGCACATATAAGCACCACTTGCTGATGGCGCTTCCCCTCAAATGACAAATCATCCATGGCTTGTTTCTCAACGAATTAGTTACGCGTTTACGCCCAGTACTCGTAACCATAAAATATTGGTCACACATTATTGATTGCAGTTGACGCACCTACGCTAGTGAATCCAGAACCACTGCTGTACGGCGAGCTTAGAAAAAAGTTTATCTCGAGAAAAAGACGACATGAACACTTTAAGTAGCAATGGCGGCAGAATTCCAGCAGGACGATAACATACGCAAAGTACGGAACATTGTATATCCGGCACGTTTTCAAAGAAATGTTCGAGTCTACATGACCCCGCTAACATATAGCCACATCCACGGAAACGCACAGTAACACATTAACCAATTGTCTCATTATATAAACTGATATTGAGTATATCGGGTGTTTCAGCGAACAGTCAAAATTTTTTTAAGAATTGTATGTGTCAGATAGCATAATTGTAGTTCATGTGCTAGTCTACTCGAAGAGGTGAACATTACTTACACAAAAAAACTGAAATCCATAATCGACTAATTAACAAAATATTGTTAAGTTTTTAACAAATTACCTTATTGCACATACTGCAATTAACAAATTCTAGCCGGGAAGTTGGCAAGGCGGATCCACTTGAAATGAATTCTCAGGATGACACCAGTTTCGATATGTTCTTTCTCGACCTTCGCGGAGAAGGAAGGAAGGAAGGAAAAAGTGGAGAAGGAAAGGTAGGGAGGTTAACCAGTTTGGCTTAACCGGTTTGCTACCCTACACATGGGAGAGGGATGGGGGAGATTAAAGATGGGGAAGGGGGAGAGGGAGAGAGAGCACATAGCACAGCACACACACATCGTCCTTTGGAGTCCATCAATCTGGCATGGTACGCGACATCACTCTCACAGCCGCTTGTCCAATCCCGTCTCTTTCAAAAACCGAAGTAGTCCCTTTGTCGCCTTCACCTGCGATATCTTCTGTCGGCGGCATGTGAAAATCGTGTCGAGGGACAATGGTCTACTGTCAAGGCGCGCTAGAACAGATGCCAGGGACTGTCGCTGAACATTATAGACCTTCGCGGAGAAATGCATTAGCGTTCCAGTTACTAGCTTTTATGCTTCAATGCATAAAACGACATCTTGTTAAGAAAGTAAGTGGAACGACAGGGCATTTTTATCGCAAGTTTGACGGCTCATATATCGTAAATGGTGTCATCCATACAATTCTTTTCAAATGGATATGCCTCCCAGTCTCACCTGCTAAAAATTCGTAAATTGCAATACGTACCATAAGGTAATTAGTTAAAAACAGAATTAGTAAATTTTCCTTAATTACCAGTTATGCATTTTAATTTTTTATGCACGTAATATCCGCCTCTTCAAGTATACCGGCTCATGGATTAGAATTGTGTTATATGCCACAGGCAGTGTTTAAAGAAAGCGTTCGCCGAAATACTGTATGCAATGTACACATATAGTTATGCATAGTGATGATGTTACCGAGAACCTCTACATAATTTTGTAGTGATGCTGTGGGATGTGTATATACAAAAAGTATCATGCATGCGAGAGCATGCACACGTGGAAATAACGGGCACCTACTTACTATGTACGTTTGATGAATACTTCTGATGACCTGGCTACAAGAGCCAGGCTGGTCGAAAATTTTGCCATACGCGTCCATCAGCCACCGAGAGGTAACGGCATGACCACTCTCGAAGGAACTCTTCTTCCCCAAGGAAGAACAACTCCTCTGACAGAAACGATAGTAGCTCAAAGAAGAGCCTCTCCAGAAGTGGAAAGAGAACGCGGCAACGATGTCCCACGGCAACTGCCTCGCACCGTTTACGCCTTAGACAAAAGGCCCCCGCAGCGAGTAAAAGTCGCGCGACGCGGCCACGTGAGCAACGACCAGATGTGGTAAAGCGGTTAGCTCCAAGGCCATGCAAATCAGCATGAACGGCCCCAACAAACTACTCTAGCAACAACGCTTTGCAGCAGCGCATGTTTGTTGTATTCTTCATAGGGGCAACTGGGACACAGCGAGTATGGGACGATGCCCCACCGCTCTATAGTTAAGAGACCACCTGCTGACCTAGTCAGCGGGTACGTCATTATGCCACGCGTAACGAACGAGATGCCATATATCTCTCTACCAGGGACCGAGCATGCCTGATGTGCTACTAAGGAAGGCATCAGGCTTCCCAAGCGTCAAGTGACAACAGCTGTGAAGGTTTTGTAGCCAACGTTGAGAAGCGTAACTGGCCTCCATTCCTCTGGACGAACTGATGATGTATCATGCTTAGGTATGAGCGGAATGCGACCGTCACGAAATCTAACCGGGAATTCAAAATTCTCAAAGCAGCGACTGATAGCAGGCATGAAATTAGCACCAATATATTGTGAGAAAGTTAGATAAAAATCAAGAAGCAATCTCCCGGCCGTGGGGCCAAGTCACGCTTCATGGAGTATAATTCTCCCTTTACCTCATTAGCTGGCGGTCGTGCACAAAGAGGATTAGCCACCTCATGTTGAACCTGAGGCAGCCCATTAAGCATCGTAGGAGGACCTTGAGTACCATGATCCATTTGCATAGTCTTACACGCCGTGTTTTCAAAATTCCTTACAAAGAGTTAATAATCCCGCGCGGGAGGGGACGTAACAAGAAGTGTTCTTGTGCCCGCAGAAGCCAATGCGTTCGGCTGTATAAAAAGTGAGTTTCTAGCAAAGCGCAGAATTCAGGGCCAGCACACAGATTACGTCATCATCGTCAAGCAGCAGCTGGCAAAGACGACGCTACGACGAGGCGTTGGAAACGGCTCCGTAGCTCACTCTTCTATGACCTCATCAGTGAACGTTAGCCGAATGACTAGAATGACAATATGGAGCTTTGTGGCAGTATCCCCTAGTTCTTCTGACACGCGTCGTCTGAGGGCACGTCCTTCAACTGCGCAATGCCGACGCAAGTGCTCCTTCAGAGCCTCCCGCGACTCTGGGTCAGATCCACAAAGAGGAGAGGCGCGCAAGACTCTTGAGAAGCAGGAGTGCGAGCGCGCGTCATGCAGAACCCGGATGTCGAGGCGCCAAGGCTTTAACCCAAAAGCGTTAAGGGCCCCGAGTTGCAGAAAGTACGGTGTCAGTGTCGGCGGCGTTGTCCGTGAGGGAAAAATCATCCCTAACAACGCAGGCCCTCTGCGTGGCGCATAGGCGTTACTAAACTAATTGAATTCCTCGAAGTAAAATGCGTCAGAAAATTCGTAAAGTACGACTTACACACAACCTACAGACATGATAGCGTCAGTCTGTAGTTGGAATATATACGAGAAAACATAATTCTGTCACGCGGAAACACAAAGAAATACTCATTTTCTAGCTGCCGTTCGAGGTTTGGCGCGGTTGAGCACTAGATTTGGGATCGTCCCATGCAAAAGGCCGCGTTTCTACCAGAAAGCTCGCCTTCGTGCATAGCGTTCGCCGCCAGCGTTTCCCGGTAAGCATTACGGTTACGAAAGCTGCAGTAGCCGGGAAGCGCGAGAACCAGTGAGGGATGTTTGACTGCTATCGCATTCGACTCTTAAAGGCGAGGCTTAAGCGCCCTCCAATTTTTTACTGTTGAGGAAGGAGGGAAGCAAACTTCAAGCATAACTGGTCTATGATCGTAAATGTAAACAGGCGGTGAAGTTAAAGTCATCACATCAGATTGTGAGACATACGGACCTGAATTCCTCGGCGCATAGGCCCGTTCTAACCTGCTAGGCGATACGCCGCGTCGCCACGTCCAGACAAACGAAGATCCATGAAAGAATCGATATGCATCCAGCAACGAAAAATTGGAGGGCGCTTAAGCTTCGCCTTCAAGAGTGGAACGCGACAGCGTTCCCGTCGACCCGTCAATGGGCTACGGCACAGCGACTACGCGCCCAGCATCGGACGCGGTGAGCGTCGAGCAACGCAGCGTTCGGCGCGGCAACGAAATGTGCGCCTGAGCAAGCGACGCACGAAACAGCTCGTTTCTAAGGCGACACCGCATTCACTAGAGACGCTTTTGTACCGCTTTGAAGCATCGAACTCGTGGCTGAGTGGCAATAAAGAAAAAAAAATGGCTGTGGCTTAGGTAAGGTTAAGCCCAGGATGCGAAGCATACTAGCCTTTATTTTAGTTGTTGAACCACTGTTTAGCCTGGTGAACTGCTGTTGCTTGGCTATATTTGGTTCGGCTAGACGAAGAAACAACTCATGCATTACTTCTTCGCCTTCAAGAGTGGAACGCGACAGCGTTCCCGTCGACCCGCCAAGGGGTGTAAGACAATGGGCTACAGGGCAGCGACTACGCGCCCCGCATTGGACGCGGTGAGCGTCGAGCAAAGCAGCGTTCGGCGCGGCAACGAAATGTGCGCCTGAGCAAGAGACGCACGCCTTAGAAACAGCTCGTTTCTAAGGCAACACCGCATTCACTAGAGGCGCTTTTGTACCGCTTTGAAGCATCGTAATCGTGGCTCAGTGGTAGCGTCTCCGTCCCACACTCCGGAGACCCTGGTTCGATTCCCACCCAGCCCGTCTTGCAAGAGTTGAGCCAAAGCCACTTCTCCTCTGTCGTGACGTCACGGTGTCACGTGATTTCATGGTCACCGCCGCGCCTGAGGAGCTGGGTTGAGCCCTCGTAATATGCTTCGCATAAAATGGCTGTGGCTTAGGTAAGGTTAAGCCCAGGATGCGAAGCATACTAGCCTTTATTTTAGTTGTTGAACCACTGTTTAGCTTGGTGAACTGCTGTTGCTTGGCTATATTTGGTTCGGCTAGACGAAGAAACAACTCATGCGTTACTCTGCTTCGCCTTGGACGCCCCGCATTGGACGCGGTGCGCGTCGAGCAACGCAGCGTTCGGCGCGGCAACGAAATGCACGCCTGAGCCTTAGAAACAGCTCGTTTCTAAGGCAACACCGCATTCACTAGAGGCGCTTTTGTATCGCTTTGAAGCATCGTACTCGTGGCTCAGTGGTAGCGTCTCCGCCTCACACTCCGGAGACCCTGGTTCGATTCCCACCCAGACAATCTTGCAAGAGTTGAGCCAAAGCAACTTCTCCTCTGTCGTGACGTCACTGTGTCACGTGGTATTCAAGGCGACACCGCCGCGCCTGAGGAGCTGGGTTGAGCTCTCGTAATATGCTTCGCATAAAAAAAAAACTCGTGGCTGAGTGGTAGTGTCTCCGTCTCACACTCCGGAGACCCTGGTTCGATTACCACCCAGTCCATCTTGCAAGTTGTTTTTTATTCATAAAATTCCTGCTGGAATTTATCGCTCACGGCCAACGCCGCTGACGCCGACACCGACGCCGACGACACCGGCTTTTCTGCGACACGAGCTCCTTAACGCTGTCGCGTTAAAAGTGTTGCACTAGACGACGCAACGCCCGTGCGCTCCAGGAAGGTCAACCCCAGCCCGAGCGTTGCACATCTGCTCGCGTGTTTAACACGCGATTGAAATCCTCAAACAAACGCGACCTTCACAAGCCGCGTACACATGAATGCGACAACTGGCGCATCGCATTGCATCATGTCAACTTTCTAACGCATCGTATCCAAACGAGGTTATCGTTCCAATCGTATCCATGTAATTGGGCTAATGCGCTAGGAAAGCGTGTCACATTAGACAGTTTTAGTACTGCGTACGTAGCGTACGCAACGGCGTTGCGTACGTAAGATCGCTGCGTTCTGCAAACTGCGCATGTGCAGAACGCAACACAAACGCTACGAGATGCGTACGCGGCCGCTGCGTACGCACGCATCCGATTCTTGCGTGCGTACGTAGGGAGCCTTGCGTGCTGCTCTCGTGGTTCTCGTTCGTTCGGGAGAGCGCGAGACAAGAGTTTCGAAAAATGGCGGTGTCGAAGGCGACCAGCGGAAGACTGTTCTTTTCCGTGGCGTACGACTTGGCTTTGCTGCGCGAAGTAAACGCGCAGAACCCTTTCCAGGATCCTGCAAAGTGGGAATGTATAACCAAAAATGTTAATATCGCTTTTACGAAAGTCTTCTGCGTGCGCTGTTTGCGCGAAAGGCTCGACCTACTCTTGGCGCAGTTCATCGGAAATGACCGTGCCAGCCCCAGAGAGCAAGTGTTTGGTCTTTATTTTTCTCTATGTGATTCGTGTGTCATCTGCATTAAAAGTAGAGTCTCTTAAAGGCCTAAATATAGTTCGACGAAGCGGGAACGCGCCCACACGTTACATCACCTTAGTCAGATCAACAGCGTCTAGTTTGGCCGACGGTTCTATGTACTGGGGGACACGGCCAATGCGCTCCGATGCGCCCGGCGTCTAACGCTCGCCCTCTTACGTACGTAGGCATTTCGCAGTACTAAAAGCCCCAACGCGACACGCGCTCCTACGTTCCGCAAAGCCCTTGCGTGCTGCGTACGTATCGTCATGACGCAGTACTAAAACTGTCTATAAACACGCCAGACAGGGGTGGCCTAAGATGAGTAAGCTCACTTTCGGAGTGCATGTAAACGCGATGGCATCGCAGGAATTATGGTAAGGGAACTTGCCGCGCGATGTACTGCGCTCTCCAAGCTGCGGGGACAGCAAGACCAGTGAGAAAATGGCAACCACGATCGCGACGCGGGAAGCGCTGCTTCGAGTTCGTCGCGTCAATAATACGCTAGGTGTGCCCTTTGAACTTTACAGAAATAATACTTAGAGCTGGCAAGCGATTTGCCTTTATGGCTGGCATAGTGTTGCATAGTTGAGCCATTCAGCAGATCAATTAAGCTAGAGCTTTAGCTTGATTCATCTGCTGAAGGGATGAACTACGCAGGACTGACCGCTAGCCATAATGGAAAACCCCCTTGCTGGCTCTGAGTATTATCCTTCATTTCGCTCAATTTTCTCTTCAATGCTAGAGAGAAATGTAAAGTTCAAACAGCACACCTAAGACATACATCCTCGAGCATCTCTCTTCTTACCTATTTATCACTAAGCCCACGTTCAAGCCAAAATTAGAGACTCAACCCCTGTTGTCATCTACGTAATGTGAAGTATGCTTGCTTTGTTAGAGAGTAGTGATTTTGAATCATGAGTTCTGCATGCGTGCGTGCGTGCCCACTGGCACAGGGCATGAAACTTGGCTATGAAGCGGAAGTCCTGCT
Organism: Dermacentor albipictus; assembly: GCF_038994185.2. Taxonomy (NCBI): domain Eukaryota; kingdom Metazoa; phylum Arthropoda; class Arachnida; order Ixodida; family Ixodidae; genus Dermacentor; species Dermacentor albipictus. The sequence continues at coordinate 126,057,014 of NC_091825.1, forward strand.
GTTTCGTTTGCATTTTCTTTCGTGAAAAATAAACAGCATAATTGCTTGGTTTAATTTTTTTTTACCGCACATAGTTTGAAACAAAATTTGGAGGACGCTTAAGCTTTGCCTTTAAGAGTGGAACGCGATAGTATTCAAAGATCCCCGAGTGCTTCTCACGCTTCCCGGTAACTGCAGCTTATGTAACCGTAATGTTTACCGGGAAACGCTGGCGGCGTACCCTATGCGCGAAGACGAGCTTTCTGGTAGAAACGCGGCCTCTTGCGCGGGCCGTGATGCGACGGAGGCGAGCGCCCTCTGGAGATGTTGCAAGGAACCGGGCGCGCCGCTTTAAGGCCTTTGAGATTTGCGCGCGCAAATATGGGAGGCCATGGCCGCTCTATGAAAGGTAGAAACGCTGGAAAAGGGGTTTGTGGTTTTTTTTTTAGTTCTCACGTAACAGAATTACGTTTGCTTGTATATTCAAATTACGTGTGTAATTCGTGCTATACTCAAATCATTTCTGTAAGTTGTGTGCGAGTCGTACTTTACGATTTTTCTACGTATTTAACTTGAAGAATTCAATTAGATCAGTAATTTCTCTGCACCACATAGAGGGCCTGCATGGTTCGGTATGCGTGGCTCGGTAGTCTTTTTGCCGAAGCGACGTCCAACGCTGGACGTCGGGTGCGGGACGACGTAGGCGGACGCGGGATTTTCTGAACACGGGTTCCTTAACGCTATCGCATTTACACGCAACATTCAGCAGTCGGCTACCGATATTTTATCGAAGTTCTCAGTCTGCATTTTCGCCCTCGCAAGCCGCTGCACGCCTTAACGCATTCCCCAACGGCAAAACGGAGCCCGCGCTTTGTGGTGGGCGTCCGTCACTTCTGTCCCGCCTGCCAACTCTCCTGAGAGACTCATGAACGACTTCAGCAACAAATGGCCTTCGAAGCGCGCAAAGCAAGTGCGTGCAACGTCCACGTGCAATTCCAGATTAGTGCGTCCAGAAATCACGACCGTCGGCTTGTAAAAACGTGGGAACGAGCTGGCTTGTGCTGTGCCGGCTTTGACGGTTCCGGCTTGCACGTTCTCAGCATCCCGGCCGACACCGATGTCTACAGCCGTTTTAATGCTCCGACGCAGGCGGCGTTGAACGCCGTTCAGAACTGCATAGATACAGGATGTCCCTAAATTTTCGATTAGCGATCGAAATTCGCGAACGGGTTAACTGTGTCTGCTTTCGCTGAAGGTAAAGAGCTATAAAAGGTCGGAGAAATAAAAACAAGTGCCAAAAAAGACGGCTTAGCGTGGTTAAGCCTGGAAGATTGCGAAAGCAATACCCTTGGCTGCGCCTTGGTTCGGCTGATGGTGTGGACATGGTTGCCCTTTGTTAAACTTATGGCTATACACCATCCGACATAGTGCAAGGCAGCCCGCCGACCACTGCGAAGAGCCGAGCTGTAGCCCCATTTATCCTCCTAGCATGACGTCAAACCAGCGAGCGCCCTCTCTCGGTAGCGCCGCAACAGCGGCGCGCAAGGCTTCGCCTCCACCATCGATGCCGCGAGCTGGGGCGCCGTCTCTCGGTCTGGCGTGACGTCACACGGTCACGTGACGCGCAGCTGTGTAAGGAGGCGCCACGACCACCGATGGGCCGAAAGTGCGAGCAGTATTGCTTTCGCAATAAAAAAAATAATGCATGGCTCTGCTTTCGCAAACACCAGAGAGCAGTGGAGCTGGGAAGACCAGTAAAGTAATTCCGAGCCACACGCAAGACACACGAGCGCCGCAACGCGTCCCTACGGCGTCCGCCAACGGCGCCTTTAACAGCGTCCGCGATTCGCGTGGCCAGCGCCACAGTACACGCCGCGATTGTCTCCACTCTGTACGAAGCGGCGGGCAAGGAGGATATCGAGGCACCCTAGTAGCCACCGGAGAGCGCCCGTTCTCCCTCGCCTGACGCCTCTGCCTCGGGCACGCATCCGGGCCGCGCCATTGCATTTCCTCGGACACTTTGAAAACTAGTATCTCGAAGCTGGCGTAGTTCCCAGAATTCATTCTAAGTTCGTTCCCCAGAATTCGTTGTGCCACTGCGGTTGTTCAGCGTCGCGACAACGTGACACTATATTGTATTTGCGCCCGCTCGATATGCGCTAACAGATGTAGCTTACAGAAGTGAGGCATTTGTGCTTGATTCGGAGTAACCCATCCGTAAATTTTGTGCCCTAGATTTTTTTTAACACACAAACTTCGGGATCTAAATTAAATTTTCGTTGCCTTCAGTCAGTAGAATTCAGTTTTCTCTGTTACATTCAAAAACTCATTCAACTCGGTTCAGAGCTCGTCCCAAGGTGACTCCACAAGTGTATCTGCATTTTACACGTATTTCAGTCCCTAGGGATATTGGAGCTGGCCTTGAGCTGAAGCCTGCTCTTAAGTCCACACGGGCGATATTCGGTGTTTGATCTTGGGGCATGCTACGTGTCGTGGACCGATCCACGAGTGCGAAGAGGCATGACTTGAAGCTTCTTTCAGAATTGCGAGCAAAGTCGCAACGATCTTTTTTTTTCATTCTTTCTTGCTTTTGTTTTTTAAACAAAATGTGCTGGAACTTTCTTAGCCACTTCACATGTGGCCATCCTTCTCTGCACTCTTTTCGGTGTTTATGTGATAAAGACGAGCCACGAAATACACGCTCTTTTTTCTAACTTCTTGAAGTGAACTCCTCGTCATCAAATGCCAGAGAAGTTGTACCTTCTCAGAGAACATTAATTTTGTAATATTGCCTTGCAAAGAAAAGACGGGTTCTTTGTTTTTTTTTTCCTCGGGCGTTGAAATCGTTTATAAAGCACGCCATCACCGCGTTAAACCACAATATGATGACCTTGACCGTCTGCACGTGACTTTTTTTATTTCCTTGCGCTATCGCTAGAACTGAAGCGAGTAGCTACTAAATTCTACCGCAACTTTGGTTCTAGGTCACGCTTGAGGACTTGCTTTTTTTCCGTCGCATTGCGACCATGAGGCGCACGTTATCGGGGCCCACAGCAGGCAGTTTTGGGGAACACGAACCAGCAATGTCACAGAGTGCCCAGCACGCGAACCTTAAATACAAACACTAGCAGCACACCCGTGAAGCAACTTTTAAAAACTTTTGCAGTACAACCGCGCACAAGAGCGTTGCCAGTGGCTGCACTATCACGCGCCCCAAGGTTCCGAAAACATTTTTTTCTCCAAGTGGGTTCTTTTCATTCTGCCTCGAAAAGCATCTCCGCATCGCTACTGCGTAATTCTCAAAATTAAAAAAAAATAACAAAGAGCGCATTCGTATTACCCTGCCTGCGATAAATGTGGCCTTGGCCTTATCAGTATGTGTTCAAGCAACATGGAGCTTCAGCCGAAGGCAAATAGAAAAAGAAAGCGTGAGGGCCGCCAATATCGCAAACCAGAAAAGGGCGTTTTAGACAGCCTTCGCTTTGTTACCTTTATATTTCGAACACGTGAATCGTTGCATCCAGCGATAACATGGATGGGACATATTCTGTAGCGGCGCCCCACTGAAAGAAAGCCAACCGATATTGTAGTCTGCACCACCCAGAGACCACATGGCGCGGAACATGGAATCCGAGACTGAGTGCACCGTTCTGGCGAGATAACAGATCTCGAAGGCCATGATGAGGAGTAAAATTTAAAGCGCTCGACTGACCTGCCCGTCTTTTCTTTAGTTCTTTCATATTTCTCTGACACTGCAGCGTCTTTTCTTCTTTGGCCGCTTCCTTCGACAGCGCTCGCGTCGGTTCATTCTGCGTTACGTCGTTGTTTCGAAGTGCTCTGCCACGTTGCAAGAAAGTAAAAAAAAAACAGAATGGACGAAAGCCTTGATCAGAATAATAAATGGCCAAATCACAATACAAATCCATTTCTGGGGCGCATGCCGCTGGTGTCGGTTTGGAGCATTCCAAACAGTAGTCACCGAATGACTCACGAGTTTTCTCACGACCACACAGAGAGAACTCCTTTTTTTTATTATTATAAGATGCTAGTTTCGGTCTGACTGTCTTTACGAGCAATAGGAGCCCGAGAGTGCTGGAGTCCAGAAGAACATTCAAACATTTCTTCCCATTCTGAGGGCCTCTATTGCTTCCGTTCTAAGACTCCGGAAAGTTATTCACGCAATAAGAAAGCTCAGTTAAAAGGAATCTTCGACGATGCGATTTCAATGCGCTCGCGCACTTGCGAGTAATTTTCATAACAAAGGAAACAACTTTTTTCGTGCCGTCGGAACATTTGAGGACAAAAGCGAGCACGCGAGCGTCAGCCCTTCTGTTAGGTGTGCAAGTTTGCCCGGCGACTACACCGCATATACGCCAGACTTTTCACGAGTGCACTCCATACAGCTATACGAATTGGAGGAATGGAGGGAGAAGAGTTCGGCGTTGGCTCGAGAGAGTGAACAACTGAATTACAACTCCCTCGTCGCTTTCACTTGAAATCCGTTGTTCTGAAACGAGGCTGGAGCGACGTATTCGGCCAATATTCTGTTTTAAACACTACCTTCCAAGTCTGTTTTTTTTTCTTTTTTTCCCCAGGCCTCTGTCGAAGACAGAAACACCACATCGGCGCTGCCTCGCACGTGCTCTTTTGTGCAAGTGTGTGGCTCTTTCTGTCCACTCAATTTTTTGTATTATTTTTCTTTCTCCTGATTCTTCCTAAATCTGAAGTACTCAACAATGGCCGAACGAAGGATGTCACTAAAAACGACGTTTCGATTAAGATTAGGATAAATGCTGGAGTTCCACATGCCGTAACTACAACCCGATTACGAGGCACGTCGTAGCGGGGAACTTCGGATTAAGTTTCGACCACTTAGATTTAAATATACTACGTTAAAGAACCCTAAGTGCACGAGCGTTTTTGCAGTTCGCGCACATCGAAATACGGCCTCCTCGGCAGGGATCGAACCCTCATTACTCCAACGTTTCGAGAAGGGACCTTGTCAAAAACGATGGCTTTACTGACATTCTTGTTCGACCGCTTTCAATGCTTTCGATCAAGCCTCCGTCTTTCTGCGAGCTGCGGTCCAGATTGGATTCTTTAATCAGAGTTGTTTTAACTATCACTAATGATAAAAAATCATGCTTTCACTATTTCGTTTTTATTTGTTTTTATTTTTGTGGAAAGAGGGAGAGAGAGGGTTCCTTAATTTGCATTTTTACACGTGCAAAAAATGGTGCTGTGCTATTGCTTTGTTTCGACGAGACGTGTATCGCCGAATGGTGATTGCGACACGACATTCCGGTTACTGTCGAATATAAAAGGTGATTTTTGTTTTCAATTATACCCGGATGCAAGTGTCTGGGGCGGCTTGCGCGAACATTTAATACCGAAAATAATAAATTTAGAAATGCGTTCTCATGCGGACTAGGCGTTGTCTATGGAAAACTTAAGAACGCGTTCCTAAAATCGTTATTTTCGTTATTAAATATTCGTGCAAGCCACCCCTGGTCGTCTGTTTCTTTGTGTTCCGCCTGCGGTTTGCAACTTTGGGACCTGCTTCTGCATATTTCCCTATGTATCACTTCTGCTGTATATCGCTCATGAAGATTTGATTGATTGATTGATTGATTGATTGATTGATTGATTGATTGATTGATTGATTGATTGATTGATTGATTGATTGATTGATTGATTGATTGATTGATTGATTGATTGATTGATTGATTGATTGATTGACCTCGCTGTTGCGCCGTACCTAGGAGGGAGGAGGGAAGAGAAAAGAAGGCAGGGAGGTTAACCAGAATAACGTCCGGTTGGCTACCCTACACCGGGGGAACGGGAAAGGGGAAAACAAAGATCACAGGGAGAGAGAGGAGGGAAGGAAAGAAGGAAATTGCGGCAAGTTCGCTGACGTGGTGGTCTTACAGAAATCGCATTAAAAGCCACAGATGGTCGCACAAACCCGTCGTCCTTAAGAAACACAAAAGCGCCTTCACCGCTTTATGAGCCGACGGGCGATGGGGGCGGTGTTCCAGCAGCACCTGCACAGAAAGAGGCCGATTGTCCAGTTTTTGGAAAGCTTTGACGAGTTCTTGTCTCTCTGGGGCATATCTTGGACAGTGGCACAGCAGGTGGTCGATGTTTTCTTCGGTGCCACAGACCTCGCATGCTGCGCTGTCAGACACTCCAATTAATGTAGAGTATGCCTTTGTGAAGGCAACTCCTTGCCGTACCTAAACCACTGTAAGCTCAAAGGCGAATGACGAGCTAAAGCCTCTAGAGCGAGCGGTTTGTCTCTCGCCTTTGCTACCCTCAACCCAAACCGCTCCCTCCTCCTCGCCGCGTGCTTCTGTGAAAGCACACGCGAGTAATACGTCAGTGCCGAACTTCACGCTGGCACTCTTGTTTGAAAACACCATCAACTTTGGCTTATCAGGGCTCTGCGCTCTTTGGCGACACGCTGCTGCCGCCAAATGCGCAGTGCGAAACATGCTACACGAGGTGAAATAAATTGATTGCGAACAACACGCAAACGAGACCAAAATGAGCGGGAATGCCAGTGCGTGTCACATAAAGTGTGCAAGTAGACAGCTCATAACTGATGCTCCTCGCACAGGAACAAATCGACAGCTATTACTCTTGTGACGTCACCTGAATCAACCTGCTGGCGTCAGGACGTGTGAAGAGAAGGCTGGAAAGGCCCAGAGAAGAGCACGCGAATGTTCCTTTTTTTTTTAGTATCAGAGGTGGTTTAGGAGCCCTCAAGGTGCGGTAACGGCGTCCCACTTTTGTACCAGCGGCAAAACAAAAGACAGGTAAGAGGCCAAGCACTATGTGAGCAAGGTTTGACACTAGCAAAACAAAGCATCACATTTTTCTTGTAGCTCAAAGCGACGACCAAACGTGATATTATGAAACCGTAGGCCAAGTTCGATTTAACTGGTCCCTTAAGTTGGAAAAAAAAATAGTCCTAGGGCATATTTCCAGGTGAGGTTGAAGCGCGATTAGGTGAGAGGGAGACAGCCAATGAAACAAAAAGAAATATTAGCGAAAAAAAGGAGTTCAAGAATGATTCATCAAAATATTGCGAAATAATGTAACACTTCACTTTGAGGTAATTTGAGCGTCTTACAAACAAAAATGTATGTTTTTTCTATTTCACTGTGTATTGGTTTGTTCTTGGCGGCCACTATGGGGAACCGGTGCTTCTGCCTCAAGAAATAGCTCACCTGTGCAAAACTGCGCAAGACATACGAAGAGTAAAAGAAAGTCAAATAAAGGCTTCCAACCCGGCATCGTACAGGAACTGCAGCAGTGTCTTCGCATACCTACTGTCCATCAGCCAACGGCTGTAGTTTTCAAGTAGGTCTGGTTTGAGTCCAGCCTTTCTTAAAATGTGAAGCCTGATCACCCACGTCCCCGTGCACATTCAAAGCAGGTGTCGAGCATCTGACGTTGTCACAGGAGCCGAACCTTTGTGGCAAGTTCCTTTGTCGTGTCTTGTCTATTCCCAACCCCAGGTAGCGGATGGTGTAAGAAGAGTCACTCCAGCCTTCGAAGATATGTTTCCTGGGCCCACGTAAAGTTGCGGTGAAGAAAGCGGAGACACGGATGAATCAAGGTGCGTCTCTTAATCCGTCGGAGGCTCGGTTTCAGTTATTTCTGGAGAGTGCGGTAGAAGGGATACAGGTGTGTCAGGTTTAGTTTATAATCAAGATATTAAGTTCACAGTAAAAAAAAAAAAACGTGCAGATAAGTATACAGCAGGAGGTCCGAGAGCACTAGGCTGAAGGAGGACCCCCTCTTCTCTGAGGTAGGCGAACGGTCGGTAGGTAGGTGAGGCATGCAGGTGAGCGAGTCAGCTACCCTGACCCCTTCCCCATGTCGCTGAAACGATTCCAACCATGCTCCTGTACCCACTACATCATTTCCTAGCGCAAAGTCGTTCTCTTTTTCATAGAAGTTGTCCCCCAAACACAAAGATGGCGGCGGTTTCAACACGCCCCAATATTCCAGACACGTGGCCTTATATGAAAGCTTCGCTACCAGTTCACATATACTTTGCGCACACTTTGTTCGTCCTTCGTGCCTGCATTCCCATTGCACAAACAAACAATGAACAACGAAGGGCTGCAACTAGGCGTACGTACAAGTGAGAGGGTGGCAGCCACGATTCGGTGTTGAATTTCGTGGCTTCGTCGGTAATTCTGGAACCTTTGTCGAGGGATATCGACGCAGCCACAGCTGGAAAAGTCGTAGCCCTCCCACTCGGAAAGCAAGACGACTGATCGCACAATGTGACGGCGTCGTAAAGTTTCTTTTACGGCATTCGTTCAGCGAGCCGAAACAGAAAACCGGTGTCGGGGTCCTCGTGTGGATGCAAGGTGGCACGCCATCTCTGTAGAACTCAGCGAAGCGAAAGGCCAAGCGCCTGTACTAATGCACTCCTCAGCTGAATTCGGTTAAAAACAAGGCTCCCAAGGCGCTAGTAAAGAGGGACACCCTGAAGAAATTGAAGTGGCTAGCGGTCAGTATACAATGGCCATTTGGTCTTACTTGACAATATACAGCAGCGCTATAATGCAGACGAGGACGGAGAAATAAGGTTCATAAGACGAGCGTTGACTCTCAACTAAATGTCCGTCCGGGAAAGGCACAGCAACAAGCTACCTGCACAGCCCAAGGTTTCCTACTATTGCAGCATTTGCTGTGTAGCTTCAAGGAAGCCCTGCGCGGGCAAAAATGGCTCTTAACTTTGATGTCTGTTTCTAAGCGGCACCAACTGACGCCACAAGGTCGTTCAGCTTGAAGCGATTCTCGCTTTTTGTAACATATGTGGCTGCTGGCCTATTGGAAGTAGGACAGGCCTGAACTGAAAAGTTGCGGATATTTCGGTCGGCATCAATATATACCACCTGTTTCAGGACCATAACGTCCGGATGAAGAAACAAAAACATTGTACGAATACCAGAATTTTAGACAACCGCGGCGGCGGCCGCTGGGCTTTAATGCGCCATTCGCCCGCACATAATTAGGCCGACCAACGGCTGTTCAAAAATACACCACCACCAGCTTTCTCGGTGTTTATGTGAAGGTAACGAATGTACGTAGACTTCGTAAATGTGTGTGTGTGCGTGCGTGCGTGTGTGTGTGTGCGCGTGTGTGTATCATAAGTCCAGATGTCTGGACTTATCATCATCATCAGCCTGGTTACGCCCACTGCAGGGCAAAGGCCTCTCCCATATTTCTCCAACAACCCCAGTCATGTACTAAGTGTGGCCATGCCGTCCCTGCAAACTTCTTAATCTCATCCGCCCACCTAACTTTCTGCCGTCCCCTGCTACGCTTCCCTAACCTTGGAATCCAGTCCGTAACCCTTAATGACCATCGGTTATCTTCCCTCCTCATTACATGTCCTGCCGTTGCCCATCTCTTTTTCTTGATTTCAACTAAGATGTCATTAACTCGCGTTTGTTCCCTCACCCAATCTGCTCTTTTCTTATTCCTTAACGTTACACCTATCATTCTTCTTTCCATAGCACGTTGCGTCGTCCTGGACTTATGCTATAAGAATTAAAGCGACAAAACCCCGTTTTGTTATCTAGGACAAATTTACCCTGCGGTGGGCGTCTACCCCGGTACATTTAAAGCGAATAAAGAATCTTCGTCAATGTCAACAGCCAGTCACCCGCCGTATACCTTGCACCAGGAGCGTTGTCGGTGTCTATGTAGGTAAAATTAACAAGTGCAGCCGTGGGAACCTTCTTAATTATACGCAGTAAGACACTCACCGATGCTTGGAACGTGACCAATGGCTCGCAAGACGAGGTGAGCTTCGACGCGGCGCACAGTCCTCGATGCAGTCGAGCCGTACACGTCGACCGTGTCTTGCGCTTTGACCGAAAATTTTCCCACAGCGAAGAACTGTGCATATACCGGCCACGCACGCTTGTAAAAGTGCCCCTACGGCAACGTTGTGTCGCGTCGGGCTGCTCGCTCTCGCTCAGCAGCTCGTACGACAGTCGCGATGCGTCCCAGCGGCCGAGAGTGTACGATGCGTATACAATTGACAGTCATCATGCTGCGTGGGCGGCTTTGTGCGCTTTCGAACACTGATGGAAACGCTCGCGCCGAAGTGATGCTTTTCCAGACTGGCGCACTGGAGCGGCCGAAATGCGTTCAATTAGACATAGTGGACGGCGTTTTCGCCTTACGTACAGTTTTACCATAGCGAAAGAAATTGTTGTACGGGCTAGCGTAACCTAGTCAGCGAGCGAAGCGCGACTGCAGTGGCATGCGGGCAACGATGAGTTTTAAAGCGACATCTTCCTTTGCCTACTTCCCTCCAGCATTTGCTCCACCCGGCGGGTTTTTTTTTTTTGCATCCATGCGGCGCTAAATTCCCATATGTGTCGTCACAATACTTCTGATGTTTCCCTCGATCTTCCAGATGCGTTGCGCCTGTTGTCCCCCTGGCCTTGTGTGTTGCATCTTCAATGAAAAGAAATGTATCCGCGGTTGCGGGATTTTAACCAGGATTGCCCAACAAAGCGGGCAGACCATAGGGATGGATAGACGTTCTACATATAGACTGCTTGTGAGTGCAATTTCCATGAGTACACATAGACGCAGAAACGTGACGCGTCAATCCCATTGAAACTGCCCTGCTTCTTCGCCGCCCCTCACTTAGAATAATAGCTAACTGCGCAACACGACTAAGCGCTTAGTCATGACGTTCTGTATCTTGCTTTCGTACAGTGTTCCAAGCACTTTGTTTGTCATTTGTGCGCTTAACTTATACTGCAATGTTTAAATACGTCTTATATGATCTTACGCACGTTGTATAACTGTTCGCCGATGGACGAACGTTTCGCACTTCATTTTTTTTTTCTTTTACACCTCAATGCTATACGACACTTCGTGGGATAAATTTGGGCAAGGCTGCGCATATATTTTAATTTCCGTTGCGAAGTATCCTGCATGGCTCCACAACACACTTGTGTCGGAACTGAATTTATATAATCTAGTGAGGAGAATGATCAATAAATCACGCGTATCTAAGAGAAGAACGTCTATTGCAGCATTACTGATTGTTTGCTGCCGGCGCCCTTGTACCAGCACGTAGGTAGAACAAGGTCGTCGCAATTATAGTTTTGTATGCTCCACTTCTAGGTCAGCGTCACTAAATGGTGCCATCAGCGGAGTTGTGTGCGTCTGTCTCTCCGGCGTTTTGGTTTATTCCGCAAGCTTTAATACGTTTACGGGCCGGGCGTGAACGATCTACAATATTTCCCACGAAAGTCCATGTAGCATATCTCAATATTTGTAGCAGTAAAGCAGCAGCATAAAATGCAGACAGAGCCTTGGTGGAAGAGTTTCATATGCATGTGTTTTTGACATCCCAAGAAAAATGTCATCACATGGCTTTTGTTGTGGTTCCCACCTACAGGAACGCGGCCACTGTGGCGAAGGATAAAACAGCACTCAGAATGGCTCATGGCCACTGAGCGACCACGTAAGGTGAATTTACCGAAGTAAGGAAATTACGCCGCATGCAGGTTGACCAGAAGGCTGCCAAGTGACACGGCCTGCAGATCTCGTTCTTTTTTTTTTGGGGGGGGGGGGGGTGACATACTTTGGCGGCTCCCTTGCGCCACAGAATCTTTTTATCCCTCTTCGACAGGTCTTCGCAGAGCATAAATAATGAAAAAGATATATCGCGTTGCGGGATTTGGCAAGTCCACAGCGTTCCTTCAAAAACGCCATTCCCTCCGCAATCCTGAGAATAACCAAAGAAGAAGTGGTAACAAGATCTAGACTTCCGTTCGACATGTGTAAGCCAGGGAATCCTGAAGCCACATCCCGCTATATATACCACGCAGGAAGAAATAAGCGATAGAAAGACTTCGTTGCAGAATATGAAATAAGAAAGAGTTCACAAGTTTTCTTTTTCGCCGGCAATACTTTTCACATTGAATCACGCGGCTTTTCACTTGAAGATCTATCTGAAGCGCATGCTCTTCAACGTTGTTGGTTACAGGCTTTCTTTTATCAGTGTGTTCTTTTCGCCAGGACATTTCTGGGTATTACGTTACTGCCGAAGTTGCCGCAAACAGATCCCCAAACGGTGCGTACGCTTCGGCAGAAAAAACTGTGTCCTCCACGTCACCATAGCAGCCTCAAATTCTTTCAGATGACCTCGACCTACTTTTAATCTTTGAATCTGTACTGTGTGGTCTGGGCACATAAGCAGGATTGAAATACACTTTCTTTTCTTCGCCCGTTTCAGAAAGTTTGAAGAACAGGCAGGAGTCGACGAAAGAAGACCGTCTTGGTCAGGGACGACTGGTTCCTTTTTTCTTTTTTTTCAACTTGCAATATCAACTTAGTCTTTGTGATTGTGGTGGTTTATAAGGACTCTTGCATGTCGTATGTGCCATCCGAGATGTGTAACGAGGGAAAATTTTATTTGCAACAATGAGTTACACCAGCGATACAAAAATAATCGATACAGAAAATACGGAAGAAAACGCAAAAAGTGCGCTGAAATCTCGGAGGCCACATTTTCTTATTTTCCAAATGCATCCTACATGGTTAGATCAGATTTGACTAATGAAATCAAACGCCTTCATTTTGACGATAAATATGGTTAATGGTAAAATATTGTTGCATCGAAACCCTTGTCGAAACGGGTATACAAAGATATTTTACCGCGTGCGTTATTTCTTTCTTTCTTATACAATACAAAATTTAAAGAAATTACCTGTGGCAGATAACATAATTCTACTCATTGAGCTGGATTACTCAAAAAAGCGGATATCACTTGTACGAAAAATTGAAATGCGTAATTGACTAATTACAAAAATCACTAAATAACTTTTTAATGAATTACTTTGCGAAACAAATTGCAATTTACGAATTGTAGCCAGTTAATTCGCAAGGCGTATCCATTTGAAAATAATTTTCCGCATGACCCCGGTTTCAAGGTGTTCATTCCCAAAGCGTACGACTAAATACTTGGGCGTTCCAGTTACTTTTGTGCATCAATGCCTGGAACGCTGCTTTATTAGGAGAGTGGAACAACAGCGCATTTTTACCGCAAGTTTCACGGCGCAAATCTCGAAATCCTGTGATCCTTAGAGGTTGTTCCAATTGGATATGCCTTGCAAGCTCACCACCTACAAGTCGTAAATTGCAATATGTCCCATGAAGTAATTAATTACCAAAATAATTATGCAATTTTAGATCATTCGTCAATTAAACACTTTGATTTCTCGTGCGAGTAATGTCTGCCGCTTCGAGCAATCCAGTTCAAGGACTACGATTACGTACGCTATCTGCCCCAGAAAGTTTTTTAAAAATCTGTACGGTCTAAAATAAAAGCTCCATAGTTTGTGAGGTCTTATATCTCCCTCCCTTCTTCCCTCCCTCTCTCTCTCTCTCTCTGGCTACCAGAACAAGACATGTCTTGAGCTGCCTACGAGTTAAACTACGATAGTTTGTAAACCCTTCGCCGCTGTGAGTAAACGTCAATATTGCAATATCGAATTTCTTCTGCAATTTCTTTCGCTAAGAGCACTTCGAGATATTGCTACGGCACAACATGTGCGATCACGAAAGGCCAGCAGTGTGAAGACGACGACGACGATTAGAAGCTAGCGCGGGCTGTTGCCTCTTGGCCAAGCGCAGCGTATTTTCCTTGTAAATATATTTGTACATAGCTTTTCGTCTGCGTCTTCCTACGTAACATATCTGGTGGAGGTGCTGGGTCTTCAGGAAGACTGGGTCGCTGGGCCTTACGCCTCCAAGAATATTCGTTCTCTGTCACCTACAAATCTGGCCGACTACACAAGGACGCTGACTGCCTGTCTCGCTACCCGGTAGACGAGCCTGACGACGCCGACAGTAGTACCGCCGACGGCATTTTCTCTGTGTCTGCCTTCGCTAACATCGCCGATGAGCAGTACCGAGACCTATCGCTGCGAGTACTCATCGAGCGTCTGCGCTCTACACCTACCGACGCATCCGTTCGCCGATATGTCCTCCAGGGCGGCATTCTGTACCGAAGAAGCTTCCTCCGTGCTGGCCCTGATCTTCTTCTTGTCGTGCCAAAACATCTACGACAGACTGTGCTCTTTGAGATGCATGACGCACCCACTGCAGGACATCTTGGGGTAACCCGTACGTACGACCGCGTCCGCCGCCGCTTCTATTGGCCTGGTCTCGCTCGCTCCGTTCGACGCTATGTTGCTGCCTGTGATCCCTGCCAGCGTCGGAAGACACCTCAGGCGCTACCTGCCGGTCATCTCCAGCCGATCACCGTCCCTGTGGAACCGTTCTTTCATGTTGGATTAGACCTGCTCGGTCCCTTTCCCACGTCATCCTCTGGGAACAAATGGGTAGCCGTCGCGACTGATTACGCCACCCGATACGCTATCACTCGGGCTCTCCCTACCAGCTGCGCCACTGAAGTCGCGGACTTTCTCTTGCGTGACATTATCTTGCTTCATGGCGCCGCGCGACAGCTGCTTACTGACTGTGGTCGAAACTTCCTCTCGAAAGTTATCGCTGACATTGTGCGTTCCTGCTCCATTCAACACAAACTGACTACTTCATACCATCCTCAAACCAATGGCCTGACAGAGCGGTTAAACCGTACTCTTACCGATATGCTGGCCAAGTACGTTTCCAAGGACCACCACGACTGGGACATTGCCCTTCCTTACGTAACATTTGCGTACAATTCTTCCCGGCATGACACCGCCGGTTTTTCTCCCTTTTATCTACTGTACGGTCGCGAACCTACCTTGCCCCTAGACACGGCACTTCCTCCTGCTGCGATCTCAACAAGCGAGTATGCGCGCGACGCCATCGCCCTCGCCGACCATGCACGCCAGCTTGCCCGTGCTCGACTTACGGCCTCACAGACCACTCAGCAGTGTCAGTACAACGCCCGCCATCGTGACGTACAGTTTTCACCTGGTGCGCTCGTGCTCCTGTGGTCGCCCTCTCGTCACGTCGGACTTTCAGAGAAGCTTCTTTCGCGATACACAGGGCCCTACCACGTGCTGCGCCAGGTGGCGCCTGTGACTTACGAAATTGCTCCTGTGGGCTCAACCTCGTCCACTCCTGTGGCATCTAGTGATGTCGTACACGTCAGTAGGCTCAAGGCCTACTACACTGCTTTCGAGTCCGATCTTTAGTCGCTCCGGGACGGCGCTTTTGCAGCCGGAGGTAGTGCTACGGCACAACATGTGCGATCACGAAAGGCCAGCAGTGTGAAGACGACGACGACGATTAGAAGCTAGCGCGGGCTGTTGCCTCTTGGCCAAGCGCAGCGTATTTTCCTTGTAAATATATTTGTACATAGCTTTTCGTCTGCGTCTTCCTACGTAACAATATTATCTGAATATCTGATAACCCTACATGTGCAAAAATGCACATGTAATAGCAATGCCCATGTATTCCTTCTATACCTCACTATAGTACCACGCCATAAGGCGTTGTCACATTACCATTGCATAAAAAGAAGAAAAAAGAAAAAAAAACGTCGATTGAGCAATGACACCGCGAAAAACCAGAGATACTGAGACAGAAATAGTGTGACTGTTGCTATAAGGACGCTGTAAACATCAGAAACAAAGAACTAAGACTGAAAGAGAGGGAGACTAACATGCAAGGCGTCCGTATTTCGCTTTTTTTTCTTTTTCTCTCTCTTAAGCTCTTTGTCTTCTTCCAAGGTAATTGTCGAGTTTTCTTCAGGAGTAAAGACGACTCGCTTATAGCTAACTTAGGAAAAATGAAATTTCGATGCGGTGACCATTCAGGAAAAAACTGGGGTCCGAATGTGACCCATGTTTCCACGTGGCAGTTGTAATCAAGCGAGTATAAGAGACTACAAGTGGTCAGGAAATATTGAGTGCCCAGCAAAGGTTGGTTGCTACAATGAATTGGACGCCGAATTCATTCATTCATTCATTCATTCATTCATTCATTCATTCATTCATTCATTCATTCATTGTGACAGCTGCATGAGGCCATCTTACTGTTCACTGCCATGGCTGCGGCTGCGCGACAGCGTTTGCGGAAAAACAAAGAAAAAAAAGAAACGCCATTGTGAGAGGTCGAGACAAAACAAAGCGCGAAGTTATGACAGCTGAAGAAATTGTAAGACTACAAAGCACATGAACGTTAGCGCTCCATCGCTTCACTTATCGGACAAAAAACACCGTTCTCAGTCGGTTTCTTGCTGCAGCCAAATCATCCTCGAGATGCCGTTCAATTTATATTTTTCATTCCTTGATCATTTCTGTGCCTCAACACTTCGCATCTTCGCAAAATAAATCATCAGTTGTTATACCCGCGGACAACTTTCCATGGCAATGAAGCGATGACAGGAAGGCGGTAAATACACATTGTATAGGTCGGGGTTAGCGTAAACCGAATTACCACTGGGCAGCGAGCTGGTCGATCGCGACTTCGGCCACCCTCCGATGAAACCTAATTTGGCGAAGCGCCAATGCATCGTTCTTTCAGGGCTGTGTTGAGGGTCGTCGCAAAGGTATACGCGTCGGCAGGCGCGGTTGTTATGTAAATTGCCCGCCATTGGTAGCGCGCCAACCAGTTTCTATTGTTACGCAACTTATGATGGAGATGCAGGTGAACTTGGCAGGTGCACCCTCCCCACCCCCTTCTTCTACATTGCCGTCGAAAGCAGAACTTTTTCAAATATGTTACGAAATCGGTGGCGCGGTGAAGCACGCGTATAAGAGTGGCGCAAAGAACCTTGAAAGCGTTGATAACGTACACACCTTCATACAAAGGCGCCAATGCATGGTTTCATCACTTCCGTAACCATGTTAGTGCAAGGCGAAAGAATCACTATAATTGGGAACGTTCTGTTAAACATTTTGAATTCTGGGGTTTTACGTGTCAACATCAGCATTCGATTTTGAAGCACGAAGTATATATATAGTGGCTGATCACCGCATTAATTTTGACTGCGCGGGGTTCTTTAACTTGCACCCAATGCGCGGTACGCGGGTGTTTTCGCATTTCGGCCCTCATCGCAATGACGCCACCGCGGACGGGATTCGATCCCGCGACCTCGTGCCTATAGCAGCGCAACACTTTAGCCGCTATAGCCACCACGGCGGATGGGAACGTCGTCAATTGCATCTTCTCTGTGCCATACCCTGTTTTGTCGAAGAACATTTCACTGTATTGCAGGTGCTGTAAAAAAGAGAGAGAGAGAGACAGAGGAAAGGGGAACGGCAGGGAGGTTAACCAGAGGGGAAGATCTGGTTTGCTACCCTACGCTGAGGAGTCTGCAATGCTACATGCCGCGCGCACGGTCACGGCTTCGTCGAAGCACACTGAACAGGATATAGGTGCTGTTAAAGCGTGTGCAGTCGTTTACTTACGATAGCAAGTTACACTTCGTGATTGCCTAGACCATATGCTCTGGCGCTGCCCCTCGTTACGAGGCACGGAACAAATCAATGAGGACAAGTGGCTCTCCGCTATCAAGAGCCCCGATGCCGGGGCGCAACTATGAGCTGTCCAGAGGGCCCACGATGCGGCGGTCGGGCATGGCCTGACTGTCCCAACGTGGGAGCGGCCCGCAGCGCGCTGAGTCGCGTAATTCAGGACCTTCATAAAAGTTTTGCAAGCATCCATTCATTCGTGATTGCACTGGCCCGTGTCAGCTTGCATGAAACCTCATGTGTCTTATACGTCTACGGATGAAAAAAAAAGAAAATATTAACGGGCAGAGAAAGCCGCAATGTGCTGAACTGCAATCTTGGAAGATATGCGGTAGTCATTCTCCCAGCGTCTGATGAGCAAGAGCACGTCAGTAACCGCGCTGTGTGGAAGGGAGACATGAACTTGCTACCGTAATAAGTCCTTCCAGCCGTTGTCTTATGCGAAGAGTCTTTAGTGTTATTAAATCACTGTTATAGAAGTCTGTATCGGTTTAACTCATCTACTTCCGATAGTCCGCTCAGCGTCAGAAGACCACCTCCGCTGCAAGCCACGCAACTTCCAAGGCAGCAAAAACAAGTCGATAAAACGCGCTTGCACCGAAAAGAGTGCAAGCGAGAGAACTCACAGACACGCGCAAGGTGTCTGCAGGTACACGTGCAAGACGACACGCTTATAGTAAATACAATGGTCGAGAAGACAGACCGCGTTTCAATAAATCTGAAAAGAAAGAAGTGTTCGAGTAATAGCAGGCCAAGGATGAATGTCCTGGGGAGAACCTGTTCTCTGTTCGGTGTTTTAATGTCGGCGCCAATAAAGCTTGTTCCGGCGCTCCTATGCCAGCAGCTACGCACATAAACGCCTCAGGTTTCGGAGCTTAGCAAAAAGATGGCGAAAAAAGAAATCGAAGTGCTGCATTGACGCGGTTATGGAGCCAGCGCATGAAACACACGTGTGTAGATTCTACAGCAGCAGCAGCAGCCTGAGTCGTTACCGCCGTAACGACGCGTCTTTTATGGTGGTCAACGTGAAATAGTTTCGCTGGGATCCTTGCGCAACGCTGCTGCTATATCTATATGAAGGCGCCGAGCGATTTCTTTTCTTCGGAGAAGTAGCATTGACTGCAACGAAGGAAGTAACAGACGCACTCACATCTAAAAAAAAATAACTAAAGGGAGCTAATCACAGTAAAAGTCCAGGCTGCAGCTCCATCAGAAACTTGCGCGTGTCGCATAATTGGTCATTAATCATAGAAGTGCGGCTCTCCCATAAATAAGCTTTCGGGAAGTATGCTGGTCGCCTCGTTCTAATCCATATCTTACGCTGACAAAGCTCGCATTGGCGAGAATCCCGGCTACATCGTTCGCTGGGTGAAATGAAAGAGACCCGCGGTATGATCAGCAATACGGAACTTGATTCCTTGGTGCTGGTTGTTTTATTCAGTTCCCCCAAAGAAATGAATCCACACCGAGAGAAGATTCATGCCGAAAATTTTGCGCTAAAATGATACAAAGACGAAGGGTCGCTTTCTTTCTGTCAAAATGACCAAAAACGACTACAACGTAACGTGGCACGCTCAGTGGCTGCTCGCCTTAGGCGGAGACAAGTGAATGGGGTCACAATGCCAGACATGATCAATAGGTTCTAAGCACCTGAGGCAGTGGTAGCATAGAAGCTCAAGACCACAGACCTCTACGCAGTAAAGGTAAGCACGGATCAATTAAAATATATCGATGTACTTTACAAAACGATATTTGTATACTGAGCACGAAATCCGTGTCACACGAACACTACTGCTCTGTGAGGAAAAGCCTCGCGCGCACTGTAATCTAGAGAATGCAGGCTCACGTATATAGTCGCTCGTGCGAGAGAACAAATACGTAGTTCGTGAAACCCGTGAAACGCATTATCCGACATGCTTTCGGCGCGTCACCATCGCACGCCGAGCAATGTCCACGCCGCAACGATGGCTTTTGGGTCCGGTTGCTGTTCTTTTCTAACAACGCAAAGGACAAGGACGAGACGAGTGTACATACACAGCGATGTGTATGTGCACTCATCTCGTCCTTGTCCATTGCGCTGTTAGAAAAATATGTCACCCCAACTTGCCCAAGCTTCTACAGTGTCTCCGGTTGCTGGTTTAGGCAGGAACTAAAGAAAACACCATGATTTACAGCCGGGAAATAACGCACCGCAAATAGTGACAAGGCGAGATCACGGGATCAAAGTAAGCACGAAATACTTTTAGCAAAGTTATGACCGATCAGTTTTTCGGAATCCCGCAAGGTGGTAGAAGTTTCGGGAAAAGAAAACATCGTCACACGCCGAAAACACCGAAAAGCTGCAGAGGAAATACATACAGGTTTACCAGATAAAATGCTTCGTAGTTGAAGAAAAATTCGTCCTGGTCCGGGAATTGAAGCCGGGACCAGTGCGTTTCCGGGGCGATTGCTCCACCATCCGAGAGAAAAGGTGTCAAGCCTATTGCGCGAAGCACGATGTATCGGGAAAGTCGGCGAAGGACCACGTGTGAGGCCAAAGAAACAGTATACGAAGTACCTCGAGAAATGTATGGGGGTCCGCGGCGTCCTTCTGCAACGTTCAATTGGAAGCCATTTGTTCTCAGTGCCCGCGGACCAAATTTTGTCACCTTCGCTTGTGCGCGTATTGCAACTACGTTTGCGTCGTCTTTTCGGCAACTCGTCGAGACGTCAAGGTTCGAGAACGAACAAGAAGTTCATTGTTATATATATATGTTTTTTTTCTTTTTTTTTTCTTTTAGCCATCCTTCGGTGAACGCAAAGATAGGAGTTGGAAAATTGAGGAGCGGGGAAGTGGCGGGTGGCTGATAAATGCGAAACACGGAAGGATAACGGGTCGGACTGATATTGATATACATGTGCAAAAAAAAAAAAACTTAAGAGGAGGCGAAAATTTTAGCGCCGTGCGTAACCGTGCAATCCCGCAAGAAATAACAGTGCCCTCTGTAAAAGTTCATTGTCAACTTTTCACGGCGAAAACTACACAGGGACGAAATCCACACTACACAAACGCTGACTATCAAATGAGCGTTTATTATAAAAAAAAAAGCTCAAGAAAACAACACCCACGAAGGATGCGGACTTGTACTGCGCACAAGTTATTTCAGTGGAAGGGCATTGCAGACAAAAAAATCACGGTCAGGAGCATTAGCGTCGAGAACTTGGAGCGGCGCCCTCGATTGAGTGACGTCACGGCCAGGACGCCGCTCGTTCCGGCTCGCTCGGCTGCCGCGCGCGCTCGTTCCCTTCGTGCATGCTTGAGGTATGGGCGTATCGAGCCGTACTTATTGAAGGATATGTCGGCTTCATTCTGCTACCATGCCTGAACCGCAGTTTCCTCTTCAAAAGCGCGTGAGTCGACAAAATTTGCGGCTTGGATATCGCAAGCTATGTAGCGTTGAAGGGGTCTACTGGTTTCGCAATGCATATATGGCGCCGCGTCTGTCCATAAATTTCGCATAGAAAGAATGTCTGCAAATTCAACACGCGAAGTTGTGTATGATGCTTCCCTAAACACGTAGCATTCCCTTAGCACTTAGCTATGAGAGACATTGCATTTTATATGGAAGAAAAATCTTGGTCATTGGCGTCAACGTGTCGTCCATGTTAGAAAGACATTGCCCAGCGAAGATATACCATCGTGATTCTTATTACTCTGGTGAATTGTTCTAGTCAAATGTGGCCACTTTATTAATGTGTAAAATAAAGAGCTGGGCACGCATTTTGTATGAAAAAGTTTGTTGCTACTTTCACCGCTCTCTGAAACAGGCCTCCATAAAACGAATTGCACATGGCTGCTAACACAACGGCGCGTCATGTAGAGTATTTAAATAGTTAATTCACAAATACCATAGTAGCAATCACCTGAAAAAAAAGTGTCGTGTTTAAAATCGAGAGCCAATCAATTGCAAGCGATGAAATATTTCATGGTGACCCTCAGTAGCCTTTATCGACTACATGGCACACCCATCACGCAACGGTAGCAACCGACTGTCGTTATGGCGAGGCATGCATTGTTCGCAAAACCTATTCGTCCACTACAACTTCGAACTGAAACAATGAAGCAGTTTTTTACAGCGCCAACTGCAATGTCCATACTCGAGGTACTACAGCGCAGCTTAGGCTGCCTAGAAAAGGAAAATTCTGCCTTCTGCCTCACCATGTCTCGATCCAACGTTGTTTAATTACACAAAAGGATAACTATTCGCTTCGTCTGTACATAAAAGAGAACCTCGCAAGCCTTCATAAGGAAGACACCACAAGCCTCACATATTTCACTTCATTTTTACCCTCCGCCAGGGGATTATGATAGCTTAAATATGTCCCATACTACTAATGAATGACGCTTCGGCTTCTTTCTGGCTGCAGCCATATGGTCCAAAAGGCTTATTTCACTAAAAAAAAAAGAAAGGGTCGATCAGCTCGCCAAACATATTCACACTGTATATTCCTCAAGCAACAAACACCTGTAAATTGCTCAAGTGAGTTGAACGTGTAGCAAGGAAAAGTGAAGGGAAAAGGGAAAAGGGAAAGGAAGCTTTAGTGAACCGCGTGTGGATGGGCATTGCACTTGAGAACGCTTATTGATTCCTCATCAGAATGGCCGACAGTAACACGTACACCATAAGAAGCCAGCGAACACTGACACCAAGGACAACATAGGGGAAATTACTTGTGCTTAATAAATGAAATAAAGAAACGATAAATTAATGGAATTGAAAGTAGATGAAAACAACAACTTGCCGCAGGCGGGGAACGATCTCACAATCTTCGCATTTCGCGTACGATGCTCTACTAATTGAGCTACCGCGGCGTAGTTTCGTCATCCACTTTCTTGGGTATTTTATGTTTCCTAGTAGAACCCTGGGAGTGTTAGCCAGCGCCACCAGTCACAGACCTTGGCGGTTGACGTGGAACGTCCTTTCTTCCGTAGGCGTCACCAGAACGTGATCTCTTTAGGTGAAGGCAACTGGTCAATAAACCCACACATGCTACCTGAAGGCATCAATGTTGCCGGATTCGAGACCCTCGTTATGTGATAAATGAGAAGAAAGGGACCGAGGGGATCGATTTTTATTACTGATATCATAAGAAGCCAACAAACACTGACACCAAGGACAGTAACACACGTCATTCCCGCGGATGTGACGTAACTATATATAAAGCCCTTCAGTGGCACTGTTCATCGTCCGACTGTCCGAGATACGCTTTGTGTGCTAGTCTCACTCAGCCACACGGATGACAGACCGTTCTCGGAAGCAAACAACGCAAGACCTTGGCCGAAGCGCTCTGTAACATGCACAAGGCCACCGAAGCGAAAATGCGCTCCTTGAAGGCAACTGGAGTATACAAGAGCTTGTGACTCGTATGCGAGTGATACGTGAGTGAACATTCAACCGCGGCTGTGCGCACCACTGACTCTCCTTCCTTCTCATTTTGTCCTTCCTCCTTTCCCCTTCCCACTTGTAGGGTAGCCAACCGAGCGCGACTATGGTTACCCGCCTTGGTTTCTTCCCCTCCCCCCCCTCTCTCTCTCTGTGAGCCTCCGCTTGCTTTTTTCACAAAGTATCCAGTATCCGTGGCCACACACGCCCATCCAAAGCTGAGCTCTTTGTCTTTCCCGCGGACTAAGCCAAAAGGACGGGAAAGCTTGGGGTATACTTAATACATCTTTTTTTTTCTGCTTTAATTCTTTTTCCTTGTGATATTCAGTGTATTTTTTTTTCTTTTTTATCGCACAGCCCCGTTGTTTTCATTGTCATGTTGTCTGCTGCTTTCCCTTCCCTGTCTTCTTTTTTCAGATTTCCGAGCATCTCAAGCCACGCACCCGGCCGACACCCTCTGGAACGGCTTCGTGTTGACAGCTAACAGCCGTCTAGATCACCAGACTTCTTCCTTTAGCACCGCGAGTCTACCTTTACGACCGTTCCTGACCTGCTCCTCGCTCTATATATATATCGCCACAGTGTTTGGCTTTCTTCTTTTTGCGTTTTCGCTGGCATCTCGTCTAAGGCGAGAGAGAGAGAGAGGAAATGTACGGAAGTCAATCAGATGTGCCTCCGGTTTGCTACCTTACACACAGGGAAGAGGGTTAGAGGCACTGCAAGAAAATTTCGGACGGCGTAAAAAAAGCTGTAATTTAGGTTAGCGCAAATGCAGAGGACTCTTCATGCAAAAAATTACGCTTGAAATACGAATAGAAGCGTCACGAATAGATCGCAAAAATAGCCGTCTTTGATGCCTAAACTGAAAAAAATGTAATAATAAGAACGCCGCCATTACCTGTCGCTGAAAATGGCGCATGATCTAAAAGGCGCTGCTCTTGGGCATGACTTGGGCAGACTAGGAGCGCTGCAAAATCTCGGAGGCGACGTGCTGGGACTTGGGTCACAGCGGCTAACCATCGAGTGCAAGTGTCGGCTGTTTAGAGGCTGCTAACAAGTATATTATGTGATTACCTACCCTGCGGCTTTGTCGAGATTGCTTCAGTGATGTATACTATTCGTCTATAGCCAAATTAGCTGAAGTGAAATTTGATTGCAGTCGGCATAGCGGGAGAAAAGAACAAGGAGGATGGGAGGCACCAACAGTTTAATTAAGATACAAGCAGAGTACCAAGTCCTCAATTCGCATAACGTAACTTTCTATTTACGCACGTGTTATAACGAAAGAACATCGCATTCTTTGTTTGGTCTTTAATTCAAACAGCTAGGTTTGTCGAGCAGCATAATGGCGTATCGTGTATCTGCGCGCAGCATTAAGCAATATTTTTTTTTTAAAGAAACAGAGGCTGTCACATGTCAACGTAAAATGGCTGCCATGCTATACTTTTGAATCATCCAGTTCCGACATTTTCGATATTTGTTTGAATTCGGTTACGTCACCTGGGGAAGCAAAAAAAATTTTTTCCCTCTTTTTTCTCGTAATTCCTGCTTTTGTATGTTATAATTTTAGATCCCCGACTACAGCCTTCATGTATGGGTCAAATCATACTTATATATCGTAAATATTTGGGAACAACGCGAAAAAACGGGGCCAACAACAAAATTCCGCATCAAGAACAACCCTCTGTTTGAAAACATGCATATATGTATATGTATATACACTATGCTGCCTCTATGCTGCCTATGCTGCCTCAACATCTAAAATCTATGCTGCCTCATGCGGTTGTACACCGATTTTCGAGCAGAGCATGATGCTTAAGTGGTACAAGTATACTGCAAGCCGATTTGCATCCGAACCTTAAAGGTGCAAGTCACACCCGTAAGGGGCGTAAAGGTGAAGTCTTTTAATGTAATGGGCAAAAGCGTGCGAGATATTTTTAAGGTATCACGATAGTTCGGCTCGGTCGTCTGACCATGGGAAAGACGTGAGATCCGGCTGTCGTTTTACACTGCAACATTTGCGTTTGGCATCGAACTTAACCGATATTTGGCGGTTTCTTCACCTAGTGGACATATGTCTTCTCAAACAAGTGATTCTTGTTTTGTGTGCGCTCGTGGTTGTCAGGTCCTGTCCTGCTTTTTCACGCCGCCTCCAAGTACGTATTTACGTAATTCTACCAACAATGTGCTCAGTTTACAACCCTTCTGGAATTCTATTCTTATATTTTTAGCATTTTCTATTGTGAACAGTAAACAAGATATTTCTTTTAAAAAACCTATCGAGTGCTTGATAGAAATGGATGACACATTTCACGGGGTAAAGAACGGACGATCAGGCGCTCTCACACAGGCATTTATTTGTGACGAAATACAGCCTCTCATTCCCATTCAGCAAGAGCCCCTGTCTGGCCGTATGGCCGTTAGCTCTTGTTTCCTCGTTCTGTAACAAAGAAAGAAAAATAAACTGCAAACTTCAAATTTCAAAAAAAAAAGTTTGTGGCTTCGAGTACGTCTTTTCCCTGAAATTCGGACAACCTCCCGTTACATCCTAAATTGATAGTGTAAATTGTTCCCGTACTTGGAGAGCTTCCTAGATGCGCGAGCACGTCGGAATACGTACATTTTCGAGGAATTACCGATTGCGCAGATTTGATTCGAGTTCATTTGCGTAGGAGAATTCGAAGGAGGAACCATTTCTATGACTTCACTTGGCTCTGACAGCAGATGTGGTGAATGCGATTACCTCGAAATTTACATATCGCTGACTTGTTACGGTACACACGTTTCTGAAATCGACTAAATCGTATCAGGGCCGTATATCCCACAGAAGCGTGTATATATTATTCCTCGTCCCTGTATTCAAGTGTTCAGCAGGATGCGATGAACTCTGGTCTCTTTGTTTCTTCAGCTTTAATCTTCTTACGTGTGTGTGTGTTTTTTTTACGCTACAAAGCTACAACGCTTAGGTGTATAGTTTTTGTACCGTTCGTTTTCAATTCCGGCCCCTTTGTCTCCTTCATAAACCACAAACGAGTCATTTACGTAAATAGCAGTTTTGTAGTTCTTCAACGCAGACGGTTGTACACTACTTTCGCTATCCTCAAACAATCAAAATAGGACTAACAACAACGCCGGCAGCAGAATTATTCGAAACATACCCTACTTATATAGCATTGCTGCAAACGATATTGTCACAGAACACCACAGCGGCACACGATCGCAGCGTGATTACCCGACACTCACGGTCCTACGCCTGTCGTTGTCGCCAACAGGTGGTAGCACTCTGCGGAGTTGGAAGATTTTTTTTGCAAGCGGTGCTACGTTGCCACTGCTGTGCAGCCGAGCGCCATCGACAAGGAGAAGGCAGCGGACGGGCTAGTGGCGCCACCCATTAATGCCTAAGACAGTTACAAAGGCGGGAAAGTTCGGTCCAGACGAATAATTCTTTCAGTACTGTCGCACATTCACCTCCTTGTCCTTACGCCGCAAGCGACGCTTCCAACGAAGTCCATGATACAGAAAAATAAGAGGCCGTGATAAGCGACGGCAGAGCCCCAATTAAAGCTTACAGGCTTATCACCTTTCCCGTTGACGTCACAAGTGAAAGCGAAGATGCCTTCCGTTATGGAGTAGGTGTTGCGTCACACCGCACTAGTAACCTAAAATTAGCATGGTAGTGAACAACACTGTGCTCTAAAATGCAACTGGGGCTTGTTATGACAATCGCGAAGCATGAAACCGATTACCGTAAAGATATCTTTTAATTCAGGGCAGGGAAAGCTAAAGGTTAGATATAACACAAGTCACCACCATGGTGCAGTGTATATAAGCAGCCCGCGTTATAGCTCATATTTATCACTCCTAATCTTCAAACAGCTATAGATAAGTGGAAGAAGGCATACAACGCCAGCAATGTACATTTGTGTTGAGTGCTTTATCAGTGAGCGTACACAGATGTTATCAGTGAGTGTACACTGATGCGACCGTCAAAACGGACTCAGACAGCTGCGCCACTGCGTTTGATTACCTCTGTGGGAGCTACGTATGGTCCGGCCGGTTGGACTGTCTGGTTTCGTCAAAGGTTGTCAAAGGCGATGCCATAGCTGCTGCCATACCAAAGTTAAAGACGCTGCCTGCATAAGATGTCGTACTCCTTGCGGAATCGAAGTCTGCATTGCAACACCTTTGTCGTGATTTTCCCTTCCCCAATTTACCACCCAAGTCACTGTCATTCGTGGAAGACCTCAACGATGCGGTCTTCACCGTGAGGTTTCAGATAATCCCCTCTCACATTGGGATTGCTGGAAGTAGCGAACGAAGCAGACGCTCTTTCATAAGCAGCACTCTCACATCCCTCGAAAGTCAAAGAACCAAAAAAGTAATCAAGTCACGAAATCGGGCATCAGTGCTCACTTTCTGTTGGAAAGTCCAGCCTATATAAATAAAAAGGACCTTTTATGAAAACGAAACGGACTAAATTAGTCAGGAACAACTCACGCTAAAAAGCACATTATAGGTTCTATATGTCTTGTCCTTCTAAGCAGCGGCAGGCTTTAAGCTTGTTGTTCGCTTATTTTCTGAATACTGAGTTGCTTGGTAAGCTTTAGAAAAGGCCGTATATACGCATTAGTATCACCAAGCTTCATTTTCACATAGCCTTCATTTTGAATGCAATATAGCGAACACATATGAACACCAAGTAAATCTATCTCGCGTCTTCTTTTCTTTCACCTTCTCACTTAGGGCTTTTCAATCCCTCACCCCCCTTCCCTATGCAGAGTAGCATATAGGCGACGTTACATTTGCGGACAGAATGCTATTCGTTCCAATAAAGAGCTCTCTCTCTCTCTCTCTCTCTCTCTCTCTCTCTCTCTCTCTCTCTCTCTCTCTCTCTCTATCTATCTATCTATCTATCTATCTATCTATCTATCTATCTATCTATCTATCTATCTATCTATCTATCTATCTATCTATCTATCTATCTATCTATCTATCTTTCTATCTATCTATCTATCTATCTATCTATCTATCTATCTGGATTCCATCACATGCGCCTGCGCAACCAAGCGGTTTCGTCGAGAGAAAGCCTCGCTACTGCATCGGATAAGGACAGGACCTGCATATAACCCTTTGCCTGGTTAATAAAGACGGGACATGCCGATTCTCCGCTCGGTACTTCAAGCAGTGAGACAGAAGACATCTGTAACGCTTCCTGTGGTCGTACTCAAGTTACAGTGGTGCCCAAGGGACGCTCTCTTAGAGAACCTACAGAAGCAAGGCCTTCCACATGCGTGCCCATAACACCTTGTGTTCCTGCAGAAGGATCCATAGCCCGCAAGGAATTGCTTCACGCCTTCTTCTTACATTTATAAGAGACACTGATCTGTTCGACGTGTGGTAAATACTCCGGTGACACTGCAGGACACGCTCAGGTGGAGCAATTGCTCGCCTCGATCGTCAGGCTAAACCCGCCTGCCGCTGCAACACAGCACCGCCGCCATATTATCAGTGATAAACATGCTTATACCTGAAATCAGACAGTCAAGACCGTTTGTACGGAGAAACCAGGAATAGACATGAGCTTAATTCGGTGACATTCTAGATTTTGACAATGATATGCGGGCACATTGGGAGCTTGATACATAGGCTAGATATAGTATCCCTGCATATGCTCCCCGTAAGGGACATAAAGGCTAGGCTGTTGTCAGTGTAAACGAGCAGTCAGAAGGCGCTGACAATACAGGCATTGTCGAGCCATCCTTAAATACCTTAGTTCCATAAATCTAGCGGCTGAAACGATCCCTTTCAGAGTATTTTGTTCTCGAAGAACCTTGGACTGGCCTACGTACCTATCTAAAGAAGCTTTCGAAGAAACTCTCTCTCTCTCTCTCTCTCTCTATATATATATATATATATATATATATATATATATATATATATATATATATATATATATATATATATATATATATATATCTTGCGTCTTACGCCGTCGTGATGCCGTCATTTCCTTAAATGAACATTAAAAAATAAGGCAATGTTTCGCCATAAGGGCGAAGCAATGAATGCGATAGCAACATGTTAGAATATTACACGAAGTGTAGCTGTAGTGTCAGTATGAATTGAAGTAAGCGTACACTGACCAAGTAAAAACGAGTTGTTGTGCTAGTGGTGCTCTGCTTGAATCCTGCTATCGGACAATTTCATTTACGTCTATTAATTAAAGCCAACGTCTTTCTCAGCGGTTTTACCATCACTTTTCCGTATCGGGTATGTTTCAAACCTCTTTCATGGGCCGATCCCCAAGGTAGTGGACAGCCGCGCCGATGAAATTACATCATTTTAAGATTTGACCTCTGTTATTGTTTCGCCCTTTTAAGTTGTAAGTCTGAGCAGGTTTAAGATGAAAGGCACGCGCTGTCAGTGTTTTGTTTGACGGCATTTGTTTGCGGGCTGCCATTCCCAAAATCCTGAGGAATAATTTTGTCACTAATGTAAGACCTGGCAATATAACCCGCATAAACTGCATGTAATATAAGATAGAGTGGCATATAGCATACGTTTACCTAAATGTATACGGAACATCACAGCGACGGCGAAAATTCCCTTTGAGTGTCCACGAGAATGATACCGCAACAATATATCGGGATACATGTATACGACGTGCACGAGAAGCATGCACCACGTGACATACTTTTTTATCCAATTCTGGGGTTCTAAGTGTCAAAATGACAATCTGATTATGAGGCGCGTCGTAGTCGGGGACCCTCACGGGCGTTTTTGCATTTCGCCGCCATTGAAATGCGGCCACAGTATGGTACGGTAAAATTTTATTGTATGCGGCAGCACTGGCTAGGATTTAATCGCGCGAATGACGTGACAGGCATGAGATGACAAGAATGTCAAGCCTTCATGACATGACAGACATCGACATGTCATACCATGACATAAACATCATCACGTAAGCGCGACAGAGGAGCGCGCGGCTGCTTACACAACTCATAGATGCCGTGTTTCGCCATTGGCATTACGGTGTATCGCTGCATTGCTTCAATGCTAATCGCTGTAACCTTGACACTCGTCGTGAGACTGGTCCTGCGAAGTTATTCTCATTCTTCCTCCATACATAGCGCGTAGCCACAGTGGGGGATTGTTCAAGCATCGCTTGTGGCCTCTTTTCCTGTGTTTACCACGTCGTGCATTCTGCTTCGTTTAGCCATGACCTTCGGGAGCGGGTAGCACAAAGCCCGTAAGCACGGCCCGATCTCGTATGGCAACGGTTTAACTTAAGATATGTCGTTAGTGTTCGTTTACGGACATGTCACCGCAGCATGGACAGCAACTGGGCAGAGTCAGAACTCATACTCTAATTTAACGCACGCAGTGTACCGATCACGCTAAGTGTTGTTTTGCTTAACAGATCATTGAAAGTCTCTGCACACGTTCGTTATGATTCGTAGTGTCACTTTGCGATCTAAAATAGCCTATTTTTGTCCATTCGCATATTTGTATATGTATACTGCCTACTACAACGCTTAGTAAATGAATATCATTTGATACCTAAAATAATATACTGAGGTAGTCGGTAAGCTACGCTTAAGCTGTACTGAGAGCCCATGCAGATAACGCAAATTAAAGTTTACACAACTCTAAGGTGATAACGAAAACGAACATGTTTAAAACTACGCGCCATTTTCTTTCCTCCGTGCTGCACGCTTAGCAGTCCAAATGATGAGCTAGGAAAAAAGAAAAAAAAAGAAATTTTAAGGAATACAGCAAATCACGACCATGCATGCACGAGGAAAGTGACACGTCTTTCCTTTCACGAATCACGGAGCAAGACCCAAACACCAAATCATGGCCAAATCACGAGAATTCTCTACCAGCAGCCTAGAACTGACGGCAACAAGCAACACTGTGGGCAACAAAACCATGTGTTTTGCATAGTGTTTGTTTTCCGTCGTGTTTTCCATCGGGCGGGCGGTCTATGGGAGTGTGCAGGTGGTGTGATAACTTATTGACCTGAGGTCGATATACTTTGCTGATCTGTTGTCAAGCGCTTGTTCTTCTATTCCAGCCTAAAAACAGCGGTACTTCTGTCTGTGTTGGAGTGAGGGCTGTACAGAGCGACGCAATGATAGTTTACCGGTTGCTCGAAACCAAGCGCATTGTTACTTTCGGATCGCGGAAACTCCACACATTGCCGGCAAAAATGAAAGCATGGCAAGCCCGCAACTTTAATGGCATCGACAGCCTCCTTCTGGAAGAGACGCGAGTTCCACAGCTAGCGTCACCGAGCGAAGTCCTCGTTAAGGTCCACGCAGCCAGCGTCAACCCACTTGATGTGGCGATGTTAGGTACGCACTGCTTCCGTTGCACACGTAGCTTTGTTTGTTCCTAAGGATGCTTAAACGCGAAGGAGTGCTGATGAGATGGTGAAATGCTGTTTTTCACAGATGGATACGGGAGAAATGTTATAGACGTGTTAAGGACGCTTCACTACTTCCCTAACAGCAGGGAAAGGTTTCCCATGGTCCTGGGCAGAGATTTTTCCGGTGAAGTCGTCGGTGTTGGACACGGCGTGAAGGAGTTTCAATTTGGAGACGAGGCAAGAATGACGATTACATTTTTCTCTAAACATTTCTGGAATTTACGTGCGATATCGCTCGTGAACAGATAACTGCACCCTTCCTCTTTTCGCTACACATCTTAATTTTTGACCTCGTCACTCAATTTGCGACTTTGTTTTCTTTGTAGGTCTGGGGTGCTACCATGGCTGGCCGACAAGGATCTCACGCAGAGTATATTGCAGTACCTGCAAGCGTTGTAAGAGGCTCTTAATGATTTTATATGCAAATTCGTTTCAAGTAGCAGTACAAGAAGCTACATTATGACGGAAACTTTCGCATCCTACCTACTCTGCAGATATCGAAAAAGCCAAGAACAAAGTCCCACTTGGAATCGGCAGCATTGCCGTATGCAGGTTTAACCGCTTGGGCTGGAATCCGCACTGTGGGCAACCTCAGCAGGTACACAACTCGAAATAAAAGGTGAGGAAGGCGTCCAAACCATAGCTTTTGTTTGTAATGAAGTAGCTGTAGGATGGCCACAGGGGTGTGCGAATAATAGTTTTTGAGACTGAATTGAACAGTGGCCAAAGCGAATCGAATTTAGTAGCTTCATACACAATAGTAGCTATAATCATTTTCGACAGACCTGGAAGACTAAATGTGGCGTTTAATATAGCATCTCGCTTGTACTTCGCCACCTTTGACAAAGTTAGTTATAGCTGCCTCTTCTCCACCTGAACAAAGTGCTTGTCGTTTTCATGCCAACTGTTTAACGAGTGGTCAGTGCAATGAAAACTATATACTTTCTGCAGAGAAAGGGCCAGCATCAACTTTGTCTGTTGTGCTTTATTGTATTTATCTTTTTTTCTTTTTTTCCCTCGTTGTAGGTGCTTAGTTTTAGGGGCCTCTGGTGGCGTGGGAACGTTTGCAGTACAGGTGTGTTTTATTCCCACATACTGCTTGTCGTAAACATTACTAAATGAATTTCAACGACCCTTACAGACACCTTGGTCCGAATATCATACTTGTCCCTAGACTGGCTTTGCATGACTGTTTCCATTTGAGAGTTAAACCAAACTTCTCTCCTTCTCTACA
Organism: Dermacentor albipictus; assembly: GCF_038994185.2. Taxonomy (NCBI): domain Eukaryota; kingdom Metazoa; phylum Arthropoda; class Arachnida; order Ixodida; family Ixodidae; genus Dermacentor; species Dermacentor albipictus. The sequence continues at coordinate 126,089,570 of NC_091825.1, forward strand.
AAACATTGCATTATTTTCGCTCAGTTCAACACTGTGCTGGCCACTGTTACAATGTGACACGGGCACATGACTCATTACCAATCATTTCACAAATAAGGTCATCAGGTATATACGATTCTTCCTGCTAAACCACTTCTCATTATACTTAGTGGTACGGGAGGTGTATATTTTGTTACTTTCTTTCAGTGTTATTAATTAATTTATCCAACTGAACTAACGCTAAACCTGTAGCTCTCTTCTGCTGAAGTTTCACATGGAGGTGTAATTTCATGGTGCTGTTTTGTTTTGGCTGAGCAAGGCTATAGACTGGATCATAAGACAACTCCGGGAACATGAAGAAGCTTTTATTAATGTGGCACACTCGCTGACCGTAACAGGCAACAAAAAACGAAGACACAGGCAGTGATGGGGTCACTACTTTAACAACAAGGCGGATCAATGATTAGCTGAAGACATAGTGCCCTTTCTTTGGTGATGTGCCCAATATTGTCTTAATTCTCACCTCAGCTTTGCTTCGCTTGCTTCATGGCTATGTCAGACGCTTGGTGATGTGCAGAGAAAAGGTGCAACAGTGCACATCGTCTAATGCTGTTTTTTGACACATTAAGAGCAGCCACCTTTATAAATTCGTTTAGGCTAGGCACTGAGGTCACGTAAGTGTTTTTTATTTTCATTTCATTTTTAATAAAGACGTTCCATCACCCACTCGCACAGTATTTGCCTGTTTCATCTTTAATGAATCAGAAGTAGACATTGCCTCTCGTTAGATAATAACAGACATAAGTAGATTTTCTCAGCAACAAAGCAGTGGTGCCCTCCGTCAGGATTATGCTGAAGCACAGTGAGTGCCATGTCTCACTGTAACAGCCACAGATGACACAACTGTTCCTTTTACAGAGGCATTTAGTGTTTCAGCCTCTCGTTGCCACTCACGTGTGGTTTCAATAATTTTGGTATGAAACAGACAACAAAAAAAGTGCATTACAAAGGGCAACCATTCTTTTCAGTGTAACAAATACTTTTAAATCCCTCATATCGGCAAACAACATATAGTTACAACTTACCCCAGATGAAACATGAAAGTACTGCTTAAAAAAAAAAAAAAAAACATTATACAACATGTATTGAAAAACGGCACCTCTGTTTGAAATTTGAGCACGAAAAAGCCTGTCGCTTAGCTGAAAGGACCCCTTGGCTATGTTATTTATGTAACATTTGATTTCGTAATAATGTCTTAAATGCAGTTACTTCCATTCTTTTGGTAGTGGTCCCTTGGTTAAATTATAAAAGTGCTTGTGCTTACACAGCTCTTAAAAGCTTGGAACGGATTCGTCACAGCCACATGCAGCAGTGGAGCGGTAGAGCTGGTTTCAAAACTCGGGGCAGACACAGTTGTGGATTACACTGCACCCGATTTTGAGGCGCAGCTACTGCACGGCCCAAGGTAGGTATCGTCAATTTTAAAAGCTTGCTGACTGCATGATTTATTCTCATTTATATTATTGTCGGCACGGCTTTTTATACTTTTGCTTCAGAAGTGCTTGCTTATAGTGTCATTACAGCATGCTACGCTATTTGGAGAGAGCTAAGCAACGGTTGACAGTATATAATAAGTAGCTTGGTTGAGGCCAGTCATGGCACGTGTTTGTAGCAGAACTGCATCTCGCAAGAAGCGCCGGATACTCAGCTGCTGACCACAACGGCAACCATGTCAAAAGGGCAAAGAAAAGCACCTTTATTTTATTTTTCCGTTAACTTGATGATCTAACACACAAACATTTTTCTGTGCCACATCCGTCAATGTCTTTCTGTCACAGAATAAGCGTTTCTCTCGCATGTCTTGCCAGTTGGTCTGCACTGAAAATGTCACTTCCAAAAATTACAATCCCAGCATTTATTTCTGTTCACTCAACACAAGGCTAGAAAGACTAGAGTCAAGAGTATTTATAAATTGTGCAGTGATGCTAGCAGGAAACTGCAATCAGGCAGTTTTACTCATCTATGTTTAGTCATTAGATTTTTAAGTCACTAAACAAACATTGAAATGTGAACATAACTTGAATAGTTTGTGTTAACTGAAAACTATTATGTTGGCTTTTCTGCCATGCACCTCTGCCAAGGATGTGGTGGTGAGCACATCAATAATGATAATGTGTGTCACACATTTGTGGATAAAAGATTACTGACTGGAAGTGAAAGTGAGCATTGCATGCAAATCATTCTGGTTAGGAAACTCCATCTACACAAAAATCTAATACATATAATGTAAACATTACATAAACATCTACGTAAATATAAACATCTACTGCACATCTCCATAACACCTACCGCCAGCCACCAGGTTTGCATGCTGGGCATATATAAAGCTGCTGCAGCTTCATAAAGTCATTATTGATTGAAGTATATTCAGAATGACTCCATAATATTGGGCTGAACTAATAAACCTAGTTGCTTGGTGCTTATGTAATTGGTCTAACTAACAGGGATGCATATAAAGCAGCACCAGTGCAAGAGATGCTCACTAATCATAATTTTAACAATATGTTGACCAACGTAGTGAAGGCAAAGCTGCAATGTAGGAATGCCAGCCTAAACAGCTCTAAAATGGGTCTATAGCACCCTGCCTTTGCATTCGTGACGCTTCGCGCAATTTGCACATACCTTTTTTTTTTTTTTTTTACAGGTTTGACTTTATTCTAGATTGCGTTGGTGCTCATCAAGGCTTGTCACCAACTAAGTTGCTTCACAAAGGGCGCCTTTCGACCTATGTTACCGTCGTGTCACCTGTGTTAAGAAACACAGATGACATGGGGCTTTTGTCCGGAATGGCGCTGTCTGCTTGCCAGGCCTTGCAGGTTACTGTTAAGGTGAGGACGTTGATTTTGTTTTCAGAGTGGCAAAGATTTGCACATTCTCATTTTCCGCTTACTAACATGATAGCGTTTGAAAAACAAGACAGATAATGGCTAAACTAAATAGTACTTTAAGTATTATAGTCCTGAGCGCAGTCACGTTCACAACAGGAATAAGTGATAAGACGGAAAATCCAGCAATTAAAAGCCATCTAAATCACCTCTGACACTTTCAACACATTTTAAGTAAACACGTGCATTGTGTACAGAATGCTACATCAATCATCTCGCTGAACCTGCGGAACATGGCAGCGCTATGTACCACGAGGAAGCCACAAAGTAAAAAAAGCAATCCTGTGCTCCTCTCAGGATATTTATGGTCTCCTTTACAGATTGCATTATGCCAGTAGGGCCATGTGCATGCCAGCACCAGGATAAAAACTGTTGATTGGTCAGTCAGCGAGGAACGAGAGCGTCAACATGACGAGAGAGCCGGCTGTGTGTTTTAAGAAAAGAGGGGGCTCGCCCATTGTGTGCCACTGATCCTTCCCTGAAGCTTCCATTCAGCACGGCGTCGTGCTGAGAGAGATCAGAGGCAGACAATGGAGGAGCCTTTCTTCTTGTGTGTTGATGTGACACATAGCCTTTGCCACACTGTATGGTGTTGGTGACAGTATGTTGTTAGGAGAGTGCCTGTGGGGAGGGTAAAAAAAGGAGGCGCGCCACATAGTCGTTCGTCAAATGCCTGTAACTTTACTATTGCAGCATCACTTGGAAAAATTCTTGTGGCTGTATGTTTATTGTAGACTGCAAACAGCTGGTGATAAATGACATTTTTTTGTTGAGTCATTTAGCAGTCATTTAAGAGATAAAATTACAACACTCTAAATTAGGGACCAAATGCAAGTAGATGGTACTCTTGTTCAGATTAACAGTAAGAAATGGACGTGCACAGGTCGAAAAGAAAAAAAAATTGTCACCCACCTGACAGCACAGCGCAAAGCTATAAAAATCTGCACAGGTCATGTAATACCTAGACCAGGTGACCCATGACCCAAATAAGTTTGAAGGGGAGGGGAATAGAGTTTAGGGTGGCAGAGATAAAGTTGTAGTTATGGTGTGGGTTCAGTTGAAGTTGACACAGAAGAGCTTTTGAAATGAAGCTAAATAACAAACATTTAAAAGAAAGCAGGCAACCAATACACATGGTGAACTGCTTTTCTTTTTTTGGTACTGTAGCTCTGTACACATATGTAACAGCCTACCTACAAGCCCCATGTTAGTATGCCTGCCAGAGCAAAATGATTTCTCTGTTTCCATGTATATTTAGATAGGAGCTCTCGAACTAAAGCTTTTTCTTAAGGACTTCGTCAGTAGCGACACCAGTACAATTGTGCATTTTTTTTTTTTTAATTTGGGGATGACGAATTTGCTTCGTTGCAAGCAGTGCTCTAACAGGCCAGATTTAAATGCCAGTCTGAATCACACTTGTCTAGAGCGGTCGAGTGGCCAGCTGTGGACTGCACCAGCGCCTGCAGCTTCTACCTCGAGGTAGCTAGGTTCCAAATTTGTCCTATAGTACATGGTCTCGGCATGCAGCTTGACCATGCATGGTCTCACCGCAGCATCGGCCTGTGCTTTTTATTTGCAAAAGATGGCAGCGAAATCGGCTGATTGACCTGTATAGACAAGTGGGATTTAGGCTGTGTATTTATACGTTATTTATTTAGCAAGCCCTTCTAGTTGTGGCAGCAGTCACATGTGGCATCTTTCCTTACAAATTCTGCTATGCACTCGAGATTAGAGTATTTCCATTTTATGCTGGCACTTCCTCGTGGTGTTTACCAATAGAATCTGATTAGGAAACGTGTTTCTATATAATGTGCAGGAGCTTGTTGATGGCCGCAGTGCTCGCTGGGCTTTCTTCTGCACCAATGCCGATGCATTGAAGGAGATTGCCGAGCTTGTTGACCTCGGCAAGGTAAGTCCCACTGAACCCAGTTGGTCATTTATCTAATTTTTTTGTGGAACAGGGCCCCTGCAGACAAAGCAGCTGCAAAGTGCAACAATATATTGACATGTACATTACCAGCATATTTTGTTGTAGCTGTATTATTAGAATATTTTTGGCACGGCACAGCAGCCATGCCTTCATTATGAATGTGCAAATTCGGTGGTTGTAATTTGTGGATACTTGAGTGAAATTTAATTGGTGTAAGGCTATTGGCAGCCTTCAGAAATAAACTGTGCTTTTCATTCCAACTCGTGCTTCTCCTAGAAGATGAATAAGATTTGTAGCTGTAAAATACAGCAAAACACTTCTTGCAGCTGTTTTCACAAAAATTACAAGATATGTTAATAAATGGTTCTCAGTTAAAGCCGCTCCACATACATCCCAGAAGGGGCCCTGAAACACCTTTTCTTTACTGATCATAGTATGGCCTCACTATTAGAGAACGCCATCTCACAAATTTCAGGCCGCAAACATTTTTCAAATCCTCCACCTAAATATAAATTATCCCACCGTTACCCAGCTTTCTCTCTCTTTTCGTCTCTGCTTGTCCACTGGAATCTACGCAACCGAAAGCCAAGAACCACCCCTTGGGCTTGGTGAAATAACATAGTCCAGGGGTAGCATACACTGCTGTGAACATCTCGGCCAAGTGTTGCTGCCATATGGAGTGTGTGGAGCTCGTAAGCAAATCGCGAAGGCATCTTCTCACAAACTCTCTCTTTACAACAGAAAGCCCTGTCCTTGCTATCTCCTTGATGCACTATTTCGTCATTCCCTTAGACGGTAGCTATTGGCCGATAGCCGACATCAAGCTATGGTTGGCTACATGGCGTAGATACCGCGGCCGCTGCAGGGTGCCATCACGAGTCCACTGGCTAAGCGCACTGTGGTCGCTGAGGACAACCGCGTTTGGATTATGTCTAGCATGTCGTAGGTACCAAAGGCGGAAGTCGTGGAGTCTACATTAACATCTAAAATGAGATCTGAACTGTGTGCCACAGTGACATTTAGAAGGCGGAGCATTGTGGTCATGCCCCATGGCGCCCTAGCCTTCACAGTGCAAAGCATTGAAGAAGGAATGGGAGCACAGCAGAGGTCATGTTCGATTCCCAATAACTCTGCTTCTGCTGAACACATTGAAGTACTTTTTGCAGCAAAGTATTTCTGAAATAGCCTATTTTCACTTAAAATTTTTCCATTTTTATTTTACTGTGCCATTGTTTCTAAAATGGGAAGTTCGCTGGACCGATGCCGATTTGCCAAGAAAGTGCGTCTTGACATTGACCTTAGACTGTATTACTTAGGAAATTTAAGGGCTTTCTAGGGAAAAAAGAGCTCCTGAACTTTCAAGGGCCTTGAAAACATAGTTTTCAATTTCAAGTGTTTCAAGTATCTGTGCACACCCCATCAGGTTAGCTCAGATGGCAGCATGATTGCCCAGGAAAAGTGTTTGTCCCGAGTTCGATAGCTGGACCTGGACAAACTTTTCTTTAGGTGAAACGTTTCCTGTACGAGAAACACGTATGGGTTTCTTTTGTAACTTCAAGCCAAGTGAATAGCAAGTTTCCCTTTCATGAACCTTTTGTCACGTTGCGTGCTTCTGCAGGACTGATTTGCCATGGCTAACTTGAAGTCGACACAGTACCACCTCATAAAGCCTTTCGCGGTGTCTGCAACTTCTACATGCTCGAAGTATTGGTATAATCAAGTGCAGCTTGCTTTCATTGAGCTTATCCCATTCTGTCTGCCATATTAATTATTTAGCTATTATTTCTTGGTGCTGCAGCAGAACATGAGCAAGGAAGTGGACTGAAGGTGGAAAATGATAAGAGCATACTGTGAACAATTGAATCAGCTTGAGACTCAATTTTCTTCAGATTTCTTTTTGGTTAGGAGGTTTATTCTATGTGCCAATATGTATGTAAGTGATTGTAAATATATACTAGATGCCTGTGTTGACTTTGTTGCAAGAACTAGTAAATATTGCTGGCCAGTGCTTTCTTAAAAGCATTTGTGGACAGCTTCCTTACTTGATCGGGTCAAACTGCTGTTGCATTACCAGTAGCACCACCAGTACTAACATCAGCTAAACTCTAAATTGAAAAAAACCTCCAGAGTAGGTTTAAGAGGACTTGTGCTGACGTTTGCGCTTAGTTTTTGTTGAACTAAGCTATCACACTGGACAAGATGTCAGGCTTGGCGACTTCCTGTCATGCCATTCATCACACTGTGCGGACCTTTGCCTAGACAGACGTGGTGCTTGTTTCACAATTGTTTGTAGTTCAGTGATGGTAAGAAATCTAGAGTGAATAGAATACAATTTTTTTTTTTCAGGTGACACCTGTCGTGAGCAGCACCTATCCTTTTCTTGAAATTCCAGCAGCCTACCACAAGATAAAGGAAGGCCACGCCAGGGGAAAGATAGTGATCTCGGTTGTTGAGCAAGAACCTCCTGTCCACAAGCCCCAGAAACCGTAACTCAAAATCGCGTAATTTTGGGCTTCTACTTACAGAAGTACATGCAGGGAATGTTCACGAGTTGCTCATCGTGTATAAATGCAGATTAAGCAGTCATGACAAATATGTTAGACGAATATTTCTGTCACGGAATGTTTTTATTCCCCTGCTGGGGCTTTAGGATGTATTATACGACACAAATAAAATTTCTTTGCAGTAGCGAAAAACATCTTTGCATTAGCAGTCGTTCAAGGCACGGGTCATCCAACAAACATGGTAAACAATGGCAACTGAAACACACACACTTTTATGCCCTTTACCAACGACAAAAAACATTGCCTTCTCTATTTCAGAATCCCCCCAGGTGACCTGCAAACATGGCAGGACAAGCATTTCAGGTCTATCCAATCACACGTCAAACACAACAGGCCACCATTAAGTATGGTGGTCAGAACACTGATAACATTGATGGTTTATGGATTAATTGGGATTAACATCCCAAAAGAACACTATAGCGATGAGAGACATTGTAGTGGAGGGGATCCGGATTAATTTCGGCCACCTGGGTATGTTTACTGTGCACCTAAATCGAAGTGCTTGAGCATCTTTGTATTTCACCTCAGTCGAAAATTTAACCCGAAACTTTTTGCTGAGCAGCAGAATGTCGCAGCCACTGAGTCGTCACAGCAGGCAAGATTTGTGCTGCTTTATGCAAGACCAGTTACTGAATGTAATCGTAAGTGATGTCAAAACACAGAGATGCAACTGTGAGCATTATCATGCACCTGCATTCAAGGTTACGCTACAGTGGCTCTCACTTTAAAGGCAAACTGCAATTAAATCTCACTATGAATAAATCTATTTAAATTATTACATACTGATGAAGCAATCTTGGCATAGGTGCAGTACTGGTAATTGTCTTTCCTTCTTATTAGCAGTCATTAAATAGCACGCAAATAGACCATGCCTGCACCTGGTGGTTAGGTGGTTACCGAGCATGTCGCTTTCAAGATTTCTGAGCATGCCTCAGGCACCTCCTAGCATAAATGAGTTTAAAAAAAGGACAAGTATGGGAGCTACAGGACACTATTGACTGATCTTGGCTGACACATTTGAATGCAGAACAGCTGTTGCCTGAAAATTTGTCCCAATTTGAATTGTCCATAAAGTACAGACGTACATGTCACACCTATGAGTTCCATAATCATGACAGACACTGAATCTGAAAATCCACGTCAAATTCACTTGGGAGAAAGCAAAAGGCCACAACGCGTGTGGTAACCCAAATGTCAGAGGAGTACAGCTGCTCCAAGATATTGCACGCAAGCACTTGAAAATTCGGCACGATACTGTACATTACAGAGTGCTGCATATAAGGACAAACCTCAGCCATAATTATTTTCTGAGAGTTGATTTTACTGTAGGAACTAAACAAATGCAAGGTGAAGTAAAATTTCTATGACAGCTAATATGAACTGTCGCAAGACGAATATTTTGAAGGCAGCAGTTCATCATGGTTATGTTTGGTTTCCATTGTTAAGCGCGTGGAAAATGCAAAGCTCTTACTAGGCAATTGTGGTGCTCTATTCAGACAAAATGTGTTGATCTCAAATTCTAGTGAATTTTTTCATTCGAATTTCTTTATTTTGACATCATATTTTCACAAAATAAATTGCAACAAAATGCAAGACTCAAGCATTTGGAAATGTCATGTTTGTAAATGTCATATGGAAGTGTCCTCATTGTCACAGCACACTGATTTCCCACTGCTGATGTAAACAGAATGTCGCTGCAAGAGGCATGGCTTTGCGCTCGCTGCAGCCTCCCAGTTTTGGTTTCACACATTCTGATAGCCGAAATTAGTCACGCCACAGTTTCGTCGATAATCAGATTTTTCCAGATCCAAAAGTAAATGTGACTTGTACGGAGAGCTTGCTTCGATCCCAATTGCAATGAGCCCGCCGAACTAAAAGTGTTAAAGTTCTTTAATGGATTTTGTTAGCGACTAATTACCCCGTATCACCTGTCACCCTGTGTCGCTGCAAGTGACGGCATGTCTCCAAAGGAACAGTCCTTTTATTTCAATATGGCTATTATATTACTTAGTCATTGTGGAAACAACTGGTATAATAAAATTTACAATGCATGCAGGTCACATCAAAAACCCAGATATTTTTGTGCCAGATGACGCACCATGTGACTATATGTTGCAAACTGCTTTCATCCAAAACTCGCATGGACGGATGATGCCAGACTATTTTCCACATTCAGATTCTGGTCATCAAACACAGTGAATGTATTGTATACACTCACCTAAGGGCCATACTCCCCCCCCCCCCCCCCCCCCAATTTTGAAGAGGTATGGCTCTTGCATCAGGTCAGGCCATTCTAGCACCATTTTCTGTCCATGAGTGATCACTTATCACCTTAACACAAAATGCTCTTGTTTTCATTATGCATTTGTTTGTTCACCAATGCACACAGCGCACCTGGTGCCTGCCTAGTTATCACCACTGCTAATGTCGCTGTCGCACAGGCTCAATTTTGCAGTACACCTTTGGGTATAGTACACTCGTCCTCCGTACGATCCATCTGCTGCTTTAAAGCTTTTCACTGCAATATCCAGACACACTACGTGCTCTAAATTTAAGAGCAAACATACTTTGTTTTGTTCTCCAAATGTTTGTCAACCTTTATTTTTTTAATTTTGGGCTGCCTGGTTGGGGGTGCAGCTCCTATACAAATGTGGCCTTTACTCTGTTGTATATGGTGACCTAGAATGTTCTGCAAATCTGGATCGAAGCACTGTTCTTTCTCCTTTCCAAGATCTTCTGACAGCCTAATTGAATTTGACATTAATTTGTTTTGACTAGGTTCTTGCCACACTCAGTAAAGGTATTCTGTGGCTCTGCTACTGGCATTTGTGGAGGATGTGGGGTCTAGAGTTGTAGAGTTTTCTGGCTGCAACCTCTGCTTGCCTCATTCGTCTTGTGAATGCTCTTCCCCACCAGATGAGCTGCAGAATCATTGTCTGCGGAACAGCTGTCTGATGGCTCATTCACACCGGCGACTTCAGAAGGTCGCGTGACCATTTGCGACTCGCAACCAAAAATCAACCGAAGGCGACTGATGTTCACACTGGCAAGCCCGGCTGAGCGTGACCCGCAAGTCGCAATCCCGTAGGTTATCGCTCTCAGCGAGAACTCTCGGAATCTATGCAGCTCGCGCGCACTTCGCTCGCCTTCCGGCAATAGCCATGGATTTAGATTCTAGCGAAGATGAAGATGTCATCAGTGTGCTGAAGTGCTCTGCCGTGGTATCAGCCCTGGCAGCACGGAAGCCTCCGGAAAAAAAAAAACAGCAACGCTGGTAGGTGCGCCCGTGCCTCCGTTCGCGAGAAGCGGCCGGCCATGCAAGCCGGATGTAGACACATGAAAGATCACTTCCGATGCACTGCTGATCGGTTTCAGTTTTGCGACCACGGTCGCGCGATGGAAAAATCGAGCAGCGAGCGACTAGCCCAAAATGGTCGCTTTTTGAGAAAAGCGACCATTTGCAACCACTGTCAGTTGCCGGTGTAAATGAGCCTTAAGGAACTGCCTGTCATATGGATGCAGTTTTACTTGCAGATTTTTAGTCACAGAGTCAACTAAAGCATTCACATTGAAAGACAATCTGCCAGTGACATGCAGAAATATGGCAGGCACATTTTGCTGTCATGCTGGAATGAAATGCAAATATGACAGAACTATCACGAAGTTGCACTTTCGTGCATACATTCACCAATGTCAGCGACACTGGAACAATCTGTTCACAGATGCTTAGTTCCGGAGCCTCAGGGCTTTCAGCGCCCACGCACGGTTCTGCCACACATTGCAGTTTCAAGTGATCAAGCATTTACTAATGCTACAGTACTTTGTTTCTTGCCATTTGCATTTCATTCTGGCATGTTAGAACACTAAAGAAAGCTCTAACAAACAAACATTTTTTTTTTATGTCGGCAAGTACATTCTATGACCCCAAAGAGCACATAATAGTGCAGACTGCCCATAACAAGCCAATCAGAGACTGTGCTCTTGAGCACACTCAGCATCACAGTTCAGCATAACACTTCACAGTAGCAGTAAGTGTTCAACAGCACCACAACATTTCTACTGGCCATATTGTGTTTGCACTCGACCAACTACATGTGAAAATACCATCAATGGAATTAATGCACCCTACGTTTCAATCTAACACTTTCCATTTCATTTGATTGAGCGAATCAGAGTCAACTGAGATAGATAACAGCACAAGTGGCTCACACTTTCCAGGCAGATGAGGAAAGGAGCAACCAAAAAAAATAAGGGTGCCAAGACATTCAAAGTAGAGTACCACTTTCTTCCTGAGAACACTGCCTATGGGAGCATTCACTGCGATTTACTTTACAAAATTTGCCAGTGAGCAATAACTAAGCTTTGTTAACAATTTTTTCTAATGCAGTTTATAACGAAGCTCTGTTAACAATTTTTCTCCAATGCAGTTTTGGCTTCACAGGCTGCTGCAGTCTAGAAAAGCCACCCATTTTCTAGATGATCAAGTTATCAAAGGATTACCTTTTAACTTTCCAAAGCTATAGCTAACAAAGCTCATTTACTCATGCATCATCTCATTCCATCTCACGACTTCCAGAAATTAGAACTACAACACAGGGAGAAAGCTTGGCGCAATAAAATATAGGACATGTCCTCAGAAACTAAATTAACAGCACTACACAAGCAACAGAATATTTATTATTCCCAGAAAGAAAACAATGTTCTCATCTTTTCATGTCTGTGCCCTTTTCAAATATCAAAGAACGTGACAGCGCAGCACACAAGTGTGAGTTACTAAACAGTATGATAATATGGCACTTAGAAAAGTAGCGGATCATTTACTCGCCATCCAATAGCAGGGCATTTTGACAGGTCCAGGCAAATCAGCTGACATTCTCACTAGTGATCACAGGGCCAGCAGTATGTACACCCATGACCATAAGTACGTGGACCACATCTGTGGTGAAAAAAAAAACTTTCCTGCCAACTCGGATCGACGATCTGAAATTGACAAATGCACTACGATGTTTGCAATGCCAAGCCTGAACTGCAGCCTTCAGTTTCAAGTCCCAAGGCACCAAAAGAATTACGCTTTTTTGGACAGAAAGCCTGGTTCACATACTTATGACCATGGGTGTACAGATTTGACAAGCCTGTACAAGCCTAGAAATATACAAAAGCAATGGCACAAATCACGAGCTCTGAATGTGAGATCAGAGAATCACTGTCAAAAGGTATGGTTTCGTGGTTTTTGTCTCAGATGCGGTTCATATCTGTTCTTCAAGGTGGCTCTGAATCCTCCTCAACTCTCGCATAAAAACGCGATTGAAAGCGTCGCCAACGTGAGAGGATGTAGAAGCCGATCTTGGCTTTACAGTGCCCTTTCTTTTGTGTGTCAACTTCGCTCCCGTGCTATTTGAGAAACCAGTCTGTAAAAGATCAAAGCATGGGTAATGCAGGTTATATAGCTAAACAGAAAAAAAATGACAGTTTTTTAAACTGCAATGAACAACACGAAATCAGTTTAGACAGTTAAGGTACCCTTTCAAAACTATTTTCATGCCCATGGCACACAAAGTTTATCACTAAGGCAGAAAATGAAGGCACAGCTTCCCATTTTTGAATTTCACACTCGAGCTGCAATGCCGGTACATTGGTGTCATGTCACAAATTTCACAGTATACAGTGGAATCTCGATAAATGGAAATCGCTTAAACGGAACTGCCTCTTAAACAGAACACCATCTTCATGTATGGTTGGTTTTGTATTGGTGCAATTGTATTCAGCTTTGTCTCTCTGCAAATGGAACTCCTGATATGTAAAACCAATTTCCCTTGTCCCTTAATGTTCCGTTTAAAGGACGTCTACTGTATTTTCTCATACTTGGGCCCATTTTAGGGTAGAGAAAGTTTCCCACACTTTCTAGGTTTCGTCTTGGTTTTGTTCAAAATGCAACGTAAGCTTTCTTTATCGATAAACAATTACCTAAAAAAGCACAAGGAAATGCTGTCAAAATTTATGATGTCGTGCGAAGCTGGTGCAGAAACTTCAAAGTGGTTTCGCCAACCGTTTCCGTGTTTCCTAATGTAAACAGCTTTTACTCAGGACAAGAGCAAGCTTATGGGCATTCTAGAAATGTTATGTGAATACGGCCTAGCTTAACATTCTTTCAGTGGACACTTTGCGTCCCTTTAAAGCCGTGAGTGGGACATTAATGAGAGGAAACACGGGGGCATAGATCAAGACCTCAAATGCTAAGCTAAGAGCACTCCCCAATACATAAAAGAGGTCCATGCAAGCCCCATATGCTGTATATAAAATAATACCATATCATCACAAGGAACCTTATGGGTTATTTCGGTAGGACAGAGAATATTGCATGGGACCTTACATCATTACCACATGTTTATTTATTGGGAACTTTGTAACTAGCTTTTTTGATGAATAACTTTCACATGCTTTCGGCAACAACAGAAGCTATTTTGGGGGTTTTTCAACACACCCTACTCACATGTCAAAGTATTATTGGGAGGCAGGTGTGTTAACATTAAAAAGACTTACCGTATTTACTTGGTTCTAATGCACCCCCTCGATTGTAACATGCACTTGTTTTCCGCTACAAAAAAAAAAGCTCTCGATTTTAATGCGCACCCGTTTGCCCTGACTTAGAAAAAAGAAAAGTCCTTTACAGTACCGCGCACCTCATTCTTTCATACAGAGATACAACTTTCTCTCATTTCGAAAAAACAAAGATTTACTCCCAATGCAGTAAGGTTGCAATAAATAAAAATGGCTGTGGCTTAGGTAAGGTTAAGCCCAGGATGCGAAGCACACTAGCCTTTATTTTAGTTGTTGAACCACTGTTTAGCCTGGTGAACTGCTGTTGCTTGGCTATATTTGGTTCGGCTAGACGAAGAAACAACTCATGCATTACTTCTTCGCCTTCAAGAGTGGAACGCGACAGCGTTCCCGTCGACCCGCCAAGGGGTGTAAGACAATGGGCTACAGGGCAGCGACTACGCGCCCCGCATTGGACGCGGTGAGCGTCGAGCAAAGCAGCGTTCGGCGCGGCAACGAAATGTGCGCCTGAGCAAGAGACGCACGCCTTAGAAACAGCGCGTTTCTAAGGCAACACCGCATTCACTAGAGGCGCTTTTGTACCGCTTTGAAGCGTTGTACTCGTGGCTCAGTGGTAGCGTCTCCGTCCCACACTCCGGAGACCCTGGTTCGATTCCCACCCAGCCCGTCTTGCAAGAGTTGAGCCAAAGCCACTTCTCCTCTGTCGTGACGTCACGGTGTCACGTGATTTCATGGTCACCGCCGCGCCTGAGGAGCTGGGTTGAGCCCTCGTAATATGCTTCGCATAAAAATAAGTCGCAGTTTCGCCCAGAAGGCGAAGCATCGATTATGACAGCAAATTAGTAGACAGCTATACAAAAAGTAAGGAAAGTAGTTTTATCGGCCCTATAAAATTTTTAACATTCGCTTACTAGCTAAATTAACAAGCATAGTGTCACGCGCACACAAGCAAACAAGAATACTTCTCACTCAACGACCGTGGAAACTATGAAAACGCTGGAGCGAGGAAGTGTGGTATGCAGGAGCGAGGGAATTGACCTTTGTGCGGCCTCTCGCTTCAATGCGAACTAAGCAACAAGAACATGGCGCAGTGCACCTAGATACGTAGACTCATGTCTCTGTCGCAGATTGCTTTCAAGATACGGGCCGCGCAGCTGCGCCATACGTAACAGCCGCCGATGTAGAACGCCTCTCCTGTTTGCGCCAGTCCTGCAAGCAAGTTTTGGGAACTCCAAACGCCCGTGATGAGGCCTGACTTCTGTCCATTTCCGCACATGTGATCGCTTTTCTTTTAATTGTGGCATCGTGATGAACTCTGCATATCCTTGCAGTTGGAACTTCCATGGTGATAGAGCAAACACAGAAATGGGAAGATGGACAGTACACTAACCTAAGCAAAAGAAAGCACTGTCTAAGCATACCTACTGCAGCACATGGAAGAAGCTACGGCAGCTAGACTCGAAGCACATACGAGGCGCAACACTAAGCCAGGGTGTAAAATTCTAGATGAAGTCGGAATACTGCCTCGAGGAGGAGACGTCTCTAAGTTCAAAATACCCAAGGAGGTGGAGACACAATTAGTTGTAGACCCCATACCTAGAAATATTCATCCTGTCCACAACAAGGGCAGAAGGGACGCCAGGGCCAAATGCATTCTGGGTAAACTGCACCAACAACACAGCTCAACTCTTTTTGTCTATGCAACTAGTTACGGATCGGGCAACCGCTACGCTATTGCCGTGGTCGATGAGACCGGTAAATTAATAAGCGCGGCGTCACTAAGAACGAGCTCCATTCATGCCGCCGAAGAAGCAAGCATAGCACTTGCAATTATAATGAGGAGAGGCTCCACGATTTTCTCCGATTCCCGTACAGCTATTAGGAATTACTCAGCCGGCTTCGTCTCAGTGGAAGCACACAAGTTATTTATACACAGTATTAATACTCATAATTACGACCAACTGGATTGCTCACACCTAGTCTGTTTTCCGGCTCATCAGGGCCACTCGGTCAGCCCCAATAGCTGCAATCCTAACGAGCAAGCTCACTCTGCTGTGTGAGATCTCACATGCCGCGCATCAGATCAGGAACTGCTCCAGGATGACTGCGGCTCCTACAAAGACCCACTTACTACTTTTCACGAGATCACCTCACACTATAAAGACGGCAGGAGGTTTTTTCCTTCTCATCAGAAGCTCAACCGAGCTCAGGCAGTCACATTAAGAATGATTCAAACTAAATCTTATCCCACACCTTTTGTGCTTAACAAGATTGACCAGGATTTTCCCGCGGAATGTAAAAGTTGTGGACACACTCCGTGTCTATTTGATCATATGTTCTGGCTGTGCCCCAACCAAAGGGCTTCGGATCTCAACAGTGAGGAGGACTGGAGTCGGCGCATATCCAGCGAAGTCCTCCAAGATCAACTCCTGGCCGTCCGGAGAGCTCACGACATCGGGAAAGCCTTTGGCCTACCGGTGCCTACGTGGGCGGAGCCACCGACTTAGACTGGGGTCTTGTGCCCTCGGACCCTAGTTTCTCTGGACTAAAATAAATGTTCTTGCCATGCCATGCCATACGAGCAGCCATTTTGAAATGCCGATGGCGACATGGTAACACAGATTTAGGGTCGTACTCGATTCTAATGTCATTTATGGACCTGTTTTATCGGAAAGAAAGTGCGTGTTATATTCAAGTACACACAGTAAACTAAGTTAGGTTTAGACAGCAGACCTTGCAGATTCTCAGTAGTATGAGCCACAAAGGCAGAGGTAGCAGTAATTACTCTGAAAAATTAACCACTGCATCATGTTATGTTTGTGCATAATGTGGGTTCCACTGTCGAATAGTGTGGCGCAGCAACAATGTGTACATAGTGCTAGCACTTCTACAGATTGCCGTGCACACCAAGTGTGCATTTTATAACTGGGCTGCAAACTTGGTGGCAACGATCACTACTGAGTGATATACAAGTCTGAAGGCGACTTGTACAGAACAACCTTGTCCGTACATATTGAAAAAGAAGCAATGAGAGAAAAAAAAGAAACATACTAACCGTGCAAATGTACGACCCAAAGTTACAAGAAAATTTGGCAGTTTCAACTGTAGTTGACACCTACGTAATGTGAAGCATTGTGAGTCGCTGACGCGTGCCGAGCTGGTGGAGTCCCAAGTGGCGAGAGACACACATCATTTTTCCGGCTTTGGCAAGTTTACGTTTGCGCTCTTTGAATTTGGCCTGGGTCAGCAGCTTCTTCTAGCGGAGCAGTTTGGCTGGAAGTATTGACATACCCACTCTGTGCAAATCGTTGTAGGTGGCGTGAAACGCCAACATGTGTCGAACTGGTGGTGCCCGAGTAACCCGAGACGCACATTGTCACTTTCCTATTGTGTAGTGTTGTAAGATGGCAACGAGACACCGTAATGAAATAGGCTAGTGGAGAGCGCCAGAATACGATGCCTGCGATGCCACGAGAGTGAAACACGACACTCACTTCCCGCCGCCTGCAGCAAGTAACGGCAATGTGTTCACGTTACCGCCTATTAAAAGCGCGCAGTACGCTTTCAATGGCACTAAGCTCCACGCACTGTGACACATATATATGAAGATGCTTATCGCAGTAGGGTTGGTGGCGATAGCCGAGTGTGACCATCAGGGAGGAAATTTGCTGGTACGTACCATAATAAGAAACAGAGAGCGCCGCTGCTACAGCAGGCGACTACTGTTCTCGATCGCACGTGCCTCACGCCTTTTCTTGTTTACATGAGATCTAGCAACTGGAAAATGTATCTAACGATCGCAGTTTGCCGTATCTTCCGGGAACATAGGAAATGGCAAAAAGGGAGCTTAACTGTATTGGGTCATTTTTGTGTTCTCAATCGCAAACATTGGTGCCAGGAAATCTTACGAAGCAGGATTTTATCAACAAGGTTCTGCTGTATATATGTAGATCATTGCGGTAGGCTTTAAGAAAAAGGCACAGACACAATGTTCTGCGTAATGAAAAAGGTGGAGTCATGACCAGAGGCAATATATGAAGCACAATAAAAACTCTTAGCTTATCGATTAATGAACAAATTACTCAAATCTAATTCACTATACAATGCTAAGACTCGTGAGTTCAAAAATTTCAGTAGCATGACATAAAATCACGCCAGAACAAAGACTGCGACCATGGCATCCTTGGACAATTGAATTAGGCAGTGTTACACTGCATCAGAACCACGGTGAGCCAATCAAACTTCTCATAGTTGTTTGATTAACTCGAATTAATGAACAACCTATCAATCATTCCTAACTCTCAGTTATTTGATTCAGCTGTGTAGGGCTCTACATCCGATGCTCTGCCAGCATTTAAATTCCAGTCACGTACAAATAGTACAAGGAAGTTTTGTTTATAGCCCTACCAGTAACACTTTCACTTATATAAACACCATCACTAACAATAAAGAGAACAAAGCAAAATGTGTCCAGTAATGCTCAACATACCTCTGGTTTTCCAATGTCTGCCATTCTGGCCTGAATGCGGCTGATTAGCCGCCGGCACTGGCACTTTAGAGAGTGTCGCGTGCCAGGCATTTGGGCTTGATTCAACTGCTTCAACAGCTGCTCCCCTTGGCTGCAAGAACCAAAAGCAGCAATCAGAAACAAAGGTAGGCAGCACAATTAACACCTTATGTGTGCAATGCAATCATCATTTGAAGACTGTTAATGTGCTTACACAACATTGATAATAGTGAGGCCACAAGTTGAGAGAGCTAGGTATAGTACCTTCACAACTCTGCTGCTTCTGATTGTAAGCTATTGTCCCCAAACATTCATCAATGGCCGTGAATAAAAATATAGAGCAGAGAAAACTTGGAATTGCTAGACGGCCTTAACATGCCTGGACATTATTTTTGAGAGGCTATGGAGTTTACTACAAGAATGTACTAGCAGCAACTCTGGCGCTGGTGCCTACAGGAACTGCAAGCATGGCAGTTTGGTCAGCATGGCAATACAATGGGCAGTACTGTACATGAATTTGCCTATACTTTGTCCTTCTGGCTTCAAATGGATATGTGACTGCAAATTGATAATTTTAAGCAAAATATTGTGTTATATATACAGCAATTCGTAATGAATGTGCATGTGCAAAGAAATATATGATTGCTTGGAAATTAGAAAGATAAAGTGCAATGAATAATGCCACAAGAATGTTTGAAGCAACAAGCATGAAGATTAAGCCACCCCAGGTTATAACCATAGTTTCCATGGTAGCTAAATGATTTGCAGCGCTAGATTTTCCTCTAGTAATTTTTGTAGTAAGTTTATGCCCAGGGTACTTTCTCTCCAAATCCTAACACTACGGCATGGCACTGTCACTACACAGACAGAATGCTTCTTACGAAAGCACTCCCACCGGCTGCAGTATCTTTTCAGCTCGTCACATGCTCATTAAACCATTCATTGATACAGACGAATGCCTTTACAATAAAATAACCTGTATAACAAAGGAATATAAGCATCTACAAGCTGATTGGTTGATCTATGGCAAACGCACATAGCGGCACCGCCACCATGCCAGAGGGTACAGACATCACAGTAGCTACGGCAACCGTCCCCCCACTTTCAACCAACATGATGATCTGTGCTTGAAACTGACAACATTGTTGAGGCCATCAAGGAGGAGGTGGAGATGAAGGTCGACGACAGTAGCAGTGATGAAGAATCTGCTGACTAGTTAAGAATTTTGACGTGAGAGGCAATAGTGACATTCGACGCTCTGCAGCTGTACGTTTCACCACTGCCCAATTTTACCGCTGAGCATGTTGCAAACCTCGTCATAGCGTCGGCTGCAGCTCCAAGTCTGGGCTTTTTATGATGAAAGTAGATGTCACTTTTACTGGAATGTGGGGAAGCCCAGCTTAGTATACTAGTAGGCTTGAGTATATAGTGGTGAAGATGACTGTGACATAACCTTGCATGCACTCACTAATACGAAGTCTTTCCCTTGACGCTTTCTATGCAACAACATTATGGAAGATCCTAACACAGAGCACCATATGTCGCAGTATCAGAGTACACCTCGCAACAGCACACACCGCTACCTCATATCTCTTCCAGAATGTGTGGGACTATTTGTGTATCCGTGTGTCCTTTACATATTGTTCCTCTGGTCAATTTAGAAAATATTTTAAGAACTTCTCCGATAAAGCCTTTTTTTTTTCAAGTTCAATAATTTCTGGCCATCCCTAATAGCTCAAGTGAAAAAGAAGCAAACTCACTGCATTAGTTGCACAAGGTCTCTGCTAGCAGCATCAGGTTGAGATGCCGCACGCAAGTCAATCTCACTGTTGCTCCTGGGCAAGCCCGCTTTCCCTACTACACAAACATTTCGATGTGTGCCATCTGCAAAGTCCTGCCCCACACTCTGTGGCTTGGCCTTCTTCAGCAGAGACACGAGGTTCTGAAGATTCGCAGGGAGTGAGTGACTCGCTGAAGTGCTCTGAAACAAGGCAAAAGTAATGCAGTACATTGTTTGACTGGCACTGTCAAGAAAAATTTCATAGTTTGATTTTTATGCAACAAAAGTGTGCATGTTCTGGCAATATGCTGAACTTTATGAACATTTTCATGGTTCAAGAGACACCTGCTCCTTGGCCTATGGCAGCTGTGTGCAACAGTGATGTCCTACGTACGACTTGTTCTCCTCAGCACATTTCAATTGTACTGCTATGTACTTGCCACAGTTTAGTCTCAAACATGAAACATGTCAATCTTTAGAGGGCCTCTCACCAGGCCCTGCTATAAATCGTGTTTGTTTACTAGATGTTGTAAAATGCCATCCATGGTCGAGATAATGTAATGATTCTATTCTGATGGTATTCCGTTTCATACTTCAACTTTGTCAGTGATCCATGTGCTGTTCCACCCATGCTATCATTGGCTCTATGAGCCGTAAATTGTAGATAATGAGAAAGGAATATAATCAAGCAAACAACCTTTACATTATACTGTTACAGGGAGCACACTACTACCGGATTTTTTAAAAAGGGTTTAGTAATAACCGCAATAGGAGCAAATGCAATGCTGCAAGATGATGATGCAAGGAGCTAAGCTATTCTCACCCCAGCTCACTACCTGAACCAGTGCACACAGGCAACATCGCTTGCTTGCCTACTCTCATACCAGAGCTGAAGGGCCATCAAATTTACACCACAAACCTACCTCCTGCTTTCCTATTTTTGCATCCTTTCTTCTTGCTGTGCATAGCAATTTTGGAAGCAGCTTTATGCATACTGCCAAGTAAATACAGCAGAAACAACCAAAGCCATCAGTGGACCCTGTGGAGGACCTCAGGAAGGGACCCCCTCCCCCTCCACAAAGCCACTAACTAATACACACCCCACCCCTTCCACCTCCCTTGACTGCAATTTTTCAGCACATGAAATTTTTTAAGCCACAGAAGCAACCACTTCTGTCTGCGGCAAGCAAAGCACCCCTCACTCCTACTTTTTGTTGGGCACGAAACTGGGTAACGCAACTGTCGCCTTTGTGGAAGCAAGCTAATCACTTCCTCCCCACCTCCCATTTTGCCCTTTCAGAGAGCAGAAGGTTGTTCATGCAAGCGAGGCCATCAGCGTGGCAGCAAGGAGGGAGCCTTCCCTTCTCCCTACTTTACTCAGAGACACATGCTCCCTTACTCCGCACTGCTACGTTAGGAATCTGTACTCGTATGAGTCACCTTTCAGTATCAATAGATCTCGAAACCATTCAGCATCATTTAAACTCGCGCCTTTTATCGCAAAGGGTATGCTTTACTCATGCTTCAAAAGAGGTCAGCACAAGTGGCCTTCAGCGGCTGATATAAAACAAACAAATTGGCGGCAACCAACTAATGCAATGCATGGCGACCAATGCATAAGCTTTTCCAATTCTTGCAAATAATATTTCTTGTACATGGAATACAGTGGGTAAAATTTATGCCACTCTCCTTTTTGAATCACTTGACAAAATTCCACCACACTGAAAGCCAAAATTGGCATTTATCATACGTGTTCAAATCGTGTCCACATTTGTAGACAGTTGTGAATGTAGAGCACTCGGTGCCCCATTTGTGGGCACAAGTTGTGGGTGTGTTGACTTGGTGTGTCTTTTGCCGTGTTTTGCAGCAGGTTATCTCATGGATATTGTTTCAAGCTCCTCAGATGGGTTAGTGCTTGATTTTTTTTTAAATATACACTAAAATGTACAGTCCTCGCTGATGACATAAAAGCCAGTGGCCTAGGCAGAGCAGTGCTAATAGAGCTTGTGGAGACAACTGTGCAGTAGTCACATATTTTCATGAATCGATATATTACCGCATTGGAGAAAGATGTAGCCGAAACATTAACCAGACATAACCCAAATCAAGATAGTGCCAGGAAACATAAGTGCAAAATTAGACCAGCAGCTCCAGAGACTAGACCAGCCTAGCTGCCTGATGGCAACACAAGAAAATGGTTTTGACCACTACCCAGAATTTTGTGAAATTGAAAATCCAATATGATGCAGGAACAAAGTTTGCAAAGGAAATTCGAGAGTTTTGTGCAAAATTGCTTCTTTCATTTTTACCCGCATCCAACTAATGTCCATGTCGGTGGGCACTCATTTGTATAGTTTGAAAATGAAAATTTTCTCACTATTTCTTTCTCTGCACTTCTGAATCCATTTCAAAGGAAATGTTGGAAATGTTTCTGTTTGCTTGCCTACATTTCTTTCAATAGTGACGAGGTTAAGTGTGATTTGTAGCTCCCTTTTCTATCTTCTTACAGGTTTCAGTGCTGTTACAAGGTTTGACCGTGCCCAGCGGTGTCAAATCGTTTTCAAGCTGGTCACATGGTTGCCTGCAAGGTGTCGATGAAAGAAGCACTAATGGATGCAAATGAGAACTAATCATGACCATTTGGTTACAGAGGTGTAGTAGGCACCTGGATCCGCCCCTGAGTGGACCTTCACAGATAAATGAGATTCTCTCCGCTGCTAAACAGGCCATTTGCATTACTACCGGCGATCTGTATGCTGCAAGTGGAAAGTGTGTGACGCCATCTCTGCTGGTGGTGAGAGTCACCTCTCTTAGAAGACAGGCACAAAAGCTTTCATTTAAGTTTTCCATCTATATTTTACTGCATGACCAGTGCCCAAGCTTCATGGACCCTTTAATAACAAGCACTGAAATCAAGAAACATGCACACACTTATGAACATGCACACATTCATGAACAAAAGTGCACCCAGTCAACCTTTCTACAGACCAATCCACTTGCAACAATGTTTCCCAAATCTCAAGATTCTAGCCTGGCAAACTATTGATACAGAGGCATTAGTTTAGAGCACATGCACAAGCTCTCGCCTATTCCACTGCAGCAATCTGTCGTGTAGCACATAACACTGGTTAACATCATGAAAGATGCCATAAATAGAAAGACTAAAGAAGGCGATGACCCAGTGTACTAGCATCATCACTGCAACTTTCTGTCTTGATATATCCTTGCTACCCTAAGGTAGTATAAGCCATTGCTGTTCAACAGCGCTGAGTGACCATCTGCGTGTTCAAACAATTCTATGGTCGTGATTGGCTAAGTACTAAGAGACTAACCATATTTAAAGAAGTGCACTTACTTTGCTGAGGATGAATGGCACATCTCCAACATTGAGTCTGCACTGGTAAACTTGGTCAGGAAAACGAACAGTGTGTGGAACAGCAGATGTTGACCTTGCTCGACGAGTCTGGCTCGAGTGCTTCCCAGGCACTGCAGCTTCAGGCACCTAAGGCGAGGCATAAAAAGCAATGAACACATTAATACACTGTTATACACTTGCGCCAGGCAGTACTTTACAAATAGTGTTTATACAGTATAAGAGTAATCCTTGCATATGTCTAAAAACAGACTCATTCATTCTGGTAAGGCAAATCTTGCAAACAAAACATATTCCTCACCATGATGGTCATGTAAAATAAAAATGTCTGATTTGAACACAATCACCAGTGTACAAAGCAGCTTGAAGCCATCAGCGAGACTTGCAAATGAGCAGCTTTAAAGCTTGATCACCAGGTGCTCAACACATTTCGATAATCTCACTGCTCTGCTCTTTATTGGCCATGCACCTTGCTACATATGGTTCTGCAACAGTAGATAAGAAAGGTGCACATTTGCCCAAGGAAAGGGAAACAAACGGAATTGACTTTCGTAGATAAACAAAATCAGAGAGCTCTGCTGCTAAACAGAGCTTTACTGCAAAGCATCACTTAAGCACTAAAAACAATACAAACGTGCATTACACAAGATCTTATACCATAATGCTTAAATGTGGTGGCACACCATTTATTGCGCTGCCTCCGACATTAACCACTCTCGTGGCTGTGTGCACACTGCAGTGAACACACAGCCTAATACAAGTGAACCCGACGCACCTTTGAAGTCGTTTTTCTCGACGTCCTTTTCCTGTCTTCCGTGTTCATCTCTGGGACCGACTTTTGGGCTGCAGGTCGCTGCTCGGGCCCAGGGGCCCGAGCGCCTTCTGGTTCGTCAAAGACATCGTCGTTGTCGTAGCTGGGCGACTTGGCAAACGGGCCTTCCGGAAATGCGTCGGGAGTGCTCCTCGGTTTAGTGGAGAAAACCAGAACTTGTCGCGCGTACCGCAGTTGTTCCTCAAGCAAGGCACACTGCGCTTCCACCAGCGCGATGTGCTCTCCGAGCTCTACATACACACGAAGATAGGAAAAGCGAAAACAGGATAAGCGACAAGGGTGGAAAATTTTGAAACTTTAAGGCGAGAAAAAAACGTGACACCTGCCTGATGGACAGCCGTGAGCCGCGCGCTTCTTCGCCTCAAGGCGGTGGACCTTTTCCAATAGCTTGGCGAGTGAATGTATCACTGCTGTAAATTACAAGTTTACGATAAGTTTCGGTCAAGCCACAACACAAACATGCCTTACCGTCGCCTTTCGTGCCGTGAAGGCTGGCGGTCTCTTTGATCTGTAACGGCATCGGAAGCCCGATACAAAAGACTTGTGGGAAATTCACCGGAGGTGCTGACGACGGTCTGTGCCCACTTGCGTACAACAAAAGCGTTCATCAGAAGCTCGCACCTGATACACGAAATATAAATAAGCCGTAGTACATTGCGCTCAGAGGCAGCGACAGATGTTCAAAACTCGCAAAAAAGCGATGCACGAGGGAGACATCTAGCGCCTCTCAACGACGAAAACGCGCGTGACGCTTGGAAAAGTTTCGGTTTCGGCATGTAAAAAACGAAGCTATTTTCGAAAAAATGTAAATTCTCTCACACTAAACTGCCAGCTTATCACTAATACAACTTAACTAAACGGCTGAAAGCATTTCTTGTTTGTTTTATTTCGGATGTATTACGTAAATCAGAGCAGTTTGATCCTCTGTTCCCTGTTGTCCCTGTTGCGTTATGAACTATACAAATTAGGCATGGAGCAGGTGGATGTCAGTATTTTCGATTATCTGGGTGATGTTGGTAGTAAAAGTAACACATAAAAAAGTAAAAATGGATTCCCGATTCATGAGACTCGACGGGGAACACATGTGGGGAACACATTTGCGCGAACTGTGATCGCTATTAAATTTTCAGAATACGAAAAGCCTTCGTGGTTGAACTTTTTTCCTTAGAGAACCGCACCAGCGCAAGTAATGCAATCTGTGAAAGAGAGTTTTTTTTTTTTTTTTGAAAGATAGCCATATATATATAGTAAAGCAGACTTACAGCACTTTGCAAATGATCCAAATTGATTTTTGTTATTGTTGTTGCTGCTGCTGTTTCTTTTTTTTTCTATTATCAAGCCATGCACGAAAGTGCCAACCGACTCAGCTCTCACTTTATTTTCTCAATAGACTTTCTTAATTAAGCGCTGTTGCCTAAATGACTAGGAAGGCAAGCACATTAAGCTGGTCCTTAAAGCAACAGCTGATTGGCTTCAGTTTCACTGCTGAAACATTTGTCCTGAAGTAATTGATTATAAGTTTAATAACAGGTAATATGGCAGAACCTTCTTAGCTGTAGTTGCACCAGAAAATTTGTTGCAAGAATTGTTTGAGTCACATGTGCACTCTAGCTAAAGAGGTAAAATTGCACTTCACCACAGACAACTTATTGATATTCAAGCATCCCAATGCATCCATCACAGCTGTGGGAAGGCAGACTAGAGCCAAAGCAGGTACAAGTGGTACAAGTTTTACAGTGAGAAAAAACGTGACACCTGCATGAAGTAGGACAGCCGTGAGCCGCATGCTTGCCCCGGCCAGCTGCTCAGTCATTATGAGACCTTAGTGCTGGGAAGAGCAGCTTTCCAACCTGAAGGCATCCCCACCTAATATATGTGCTTTGGGATTAAAACACGGTGGGCTAGTTGGTTAGAATCCATGATAGAATGCGTAAGCGCGACTGAACGAGGACGCACCGATTTTGTGTATCTCTTTCTTTGTACGTCTTCGTTCAGCCATGCTTATGCATTCTATCATGCTTTGGGATACCACATGGGAAAGCGCTGCCATATAAGTAGCCCAGAGTAACCTCTTACAGTGATTTTATTGCGTCCACTGGGTGCAACAAGATTCACATGGTGCCGGTTAATTCCCTGGCTAGATCAGTTCACCCCTATAGAAAGCCGAGTGTCACGTCGAGGGACACCTGTGGCTATTTGAATAACTTCTAAATAACTGGCGGCAGTGCGGCTTTCAACCCACATCCTCCTGCAGCCAAGGTGGATACTCAACAAGGCTACAGCTGTAGTATGCAAAACTGGTATAACAAACTGAATAGAACTCGCAATGACCTATGCAGATGAGACAAAGACAAAGGTGTATAATAATCATATAAATTTTATTTTCAGTGAAACATTCTTTGTTTCATACATCATCCATTCAACAGGCTTCACAAACAGTATATTATCCCGAGGTAGCAATGCGCAGTGATACAGGGCTCATATTTTTTGGCTTGTACTTGTAGTATGGTGAGTAACGTCCAATTAGGAACATGTCACGCCCCTTCCAAGTGAACCTGAAAATGGCATACAAAGTGTTTAGAAGAAAAGCAATGAAACAATAGCATCGATATATTATTGATACTTTTAAAATTTTTGGTGCGTACCTCAGCATTCCACGATACAGTCCCCTTGGCGAAAATTTTGGATGATGGTAAAGGCCAAAACAAGAGCAAAGCGCACGCAAAGTTTCAAAGTCATCTTTTGATGCTTGGTAGAAGAAGATGCTGATTGCAGGCCTGGAAAGGATGCAGTTGGCAAATGTTACAGGCAATCTAGACTGAATTCCAGCAACCAACTAATTTCTCAAAACATAAATTGAAATGCAGCTATAAGTTTTTGCTAAAGCGCTGAAATAACTTGTACTGGGTGTGTGAATTTTCTTGATTTTAATAAAAAATTGCATTTCCTGACTGAATGCCTGAACAATATAGCCAATCTTATTCTGGTGAGAAAAAATCTTGCCCGTGATCCCTGTGCTTACCTGTGCACTCAAATGCAGACATGTTGCTGAATATTCCTCATTGAAAAAAAAAAAATGAATTTAATAACAAAGCCTATCTTTGATTTTCTTGAAACATTTCAATATCAAATTCATTGACATGGGCTAGAGCAACATGCAAAAAATGTTGCATATATTTATTATTTAAGAAAATAGAAAGCTGGTAAAATTAACATTACCACAGCTACACTTTAAAAATTTTTACACCCTTTGAGACATATCGTGTTGCTAAACAATAATCGCAATCTGCTTTGCTTGTGTTTCCTTTCTTGAAAACTGCACTCGCTTCTTACTGTCATGAATGTCATGCTGATTACGCACACCCCCTTCGTGACTTTAAAATACCGGGTGTGCAGCACTAAAAAAAGAAGAGGTATGCCAGACAGACGACGATTATTGCTTGGGGACAAGGTAAGCCACAAAAGACTCAAACTTTCTTTAGAGTGTATGGGTACAAGGCTATCACTCTTCTCTTTGTTATGACATCTGTTGATGGCTAATTTCACACTTTTGTAGGTGACGGAAACTACCGCAGTTAGCATCGACTGAATAGGTGAGGCTGAGTTTCCAACGTATTCTCCAATAAGTTCTTTGAAGATTTTCTTTTCTTACATACACATATGCATATATATTTTTGCAGCAATGACCTTTGAGTACTTTTCTCTTAAATTTTGAAATAAACATCTTTTTACTAAAGATGGTGCCCACACGGCAGCCTCCAGCAATGGCCCCTTTAGAGTAAGGTTGCATTCACACCAGGAATTGACAGAGGTCACGTGGATGACTGTGACTGACGACCAAAGAGCAACTCATGGTGACTAATGTTCCCACCAGCAAATGTGAGTTGCACCGATGTCCTGCTCCTGTGCAGCTTATTTGTTTAACAGCTTTGCAATGAGATTTGCAGAGCTGAAAGACTGGACAGCGAGTGTCCCAAAATGGTCACTTTAGTAAAAAAGTGACCATTTGAGACTAACTTAGTAGTGTGACGTCTTTGACTCGATCGCCAATGTAAATGTGGCCTAACATACATCAATCTCAATGACCATGCTTTTGCATACTGCAGATGCTGGTAGAAAAAACATGGCTACCATGTTTCAAACATTGTCTGTTGCCTCATATTGCTACTGTTCTAATAAAATGCTCACAGCACCTCAGAAGCAGAAAGGAAAGAAAATCACTACAGCTTTGAAATGCACGTGTTTAAGAAACAAGTACCTGTTTGATGCCGTTGAGCTAGACAGGTGTGGAAGCCATGATCCAGCACTGCAGAGTGCAAGGTATCGCTGGATGAGTGCCCACGTCTCACTGGTGCTCAGCATATTATGCACGACCTTCTCGTAGTGTGAACGCTCAAGAGTCTCCACGCCTTCAATGGTAACTCCAAGCTCCCTAAACATCAGAGATGTTAGAAACATAACATGCACATTATGGATTGCTGCATACTGTACAACAGGAGTTCCACGATGAGTGTTACAATATTACACTAGCAATTCCTAATGTCACTCCATACTACGTAGGGATCAACAGAGAGCCAATGTTCTGAAAAGAAAACAGATCTTCATCTTTAAGGAGTACTGACAAAAAATTTCTGTCTATTTTTACTTCTTTATTGGACAGCTGTAGATTCTGTAATTACGCCATGGAGCCTCAATTCCTTGAGAGCACAAAAAATAATGATTTACATTACCTTTTAATGTGACCAGTTCAAAACATGCACCACGTGCAGCATAGCTTCAGACGTTAAAGAGGAGACTGTTAACGTCACCGAAACCTGTTGCGGCATTCTCATGGTATTGGAAGCCAGTGACGCATACACACAAATTAAGACCATGCTGCCGAAAGCTGAGCCCATTCAGCACTTGATGGGACAAGAGGGGAGAGCGAGTCCCCCTGCATTTCCAAGAGAAGTTCACAATTAGAAAGGTTAATCTGGAGCCTTCGGTGACATGGCCATCGCATTACCTTCAGCCACTGCACCATACCGGCTGGCGCACTCTTGATTTGCTTGTGATACCCCATGAGCGCGTCCTTTGCTTTTGGGTGGCGTGAATATTCTCCTTTCTCATGTTTCAAGTTATGCTGCACTTGGCATGCATTCTGAATGGTTTGCCTGAAAGGTGCTGTAATTTGTCATTGTTTGTGGCACTCTCAAGGAATTGAGGTTTCATATTGTAATTATGGAGTCTACAGCTAGCTAAAAAAAAAGTAAAGAGTAGGAAACAAAATTTTCGTGTCAGTACTTCTCTGAGAAGACAAGCCCCCCCAACAATATAAGTGTTGTGCATCCGCTGTTGATTCCCTGAAGTCTCCATCGTTCTATGACTCCTTTGTCTTGTTTGTATATGGTGCACAGTGCTCGTGGAATGAAATGTGGCAGGTAAGCTTTAAGTGTACTCTGGTTCATACTTAGCAGGCAACACTGTAGAGGCTACACTAGTAGTGCGGCCATAGAAATATCACTCTGCACATTTCGCAATACAGTTGTTCTTCATCTGCAATGTTTATTGTTGAATAGCTATGTCACAATTTACAACTGCTACTTGTGGATGCAAGTTCACCTCAAATCATACATTACTTGTGCATATTTGCACTTCTAATAGGCAACATACCACATATACTTGGTTGTAAGTGCAAGTGATGCGCCGTAGCCGCTGGTCGCAAAAACAGGTTATGTACTCTGCTCATTTGGTGGGAAATAGGCTTATGGCTACGACACCTTTTGTGTAATAAGCACGCCATATTTAGCAGGGTACAAGTACAAGACTTAATTTTACATCCAACTACATGGTGTGTACCTAATACCTTAATTAGTTACTCCACTCCACCTTGAGGGTTTCCACAGAACTATTACGTCATACTTAATACCTTTCTTTCACACGTGACACACTACTTTTTGGTTGCAGATGCGAACAGTTAGAGAAGCCTTCCTAGTGCTGCCTGCTACGTGTGAAATGGAGTGCAGAACACTTCATATATGCAATTATACTTGGGAGTGCCATGTTGTGTTGCTATGAATCAGGTCACTAAAGGTGATGCGGACTGTGGTCTAAGTGAACAAGCCAAAATTGTGCCAATGTCACACAAACTGCAAATGGTGGAAGTGAAACTGCACGCATTAGTTGACCCTGATTTGATACTTTCAGTTCATGAGCACTGTACATGCATAATCTGAGTGACTAGAGAACTTGAGTGCTATCTAACACAACAAACACCACAGTGCCATAGCATTAATTGCTTAATGCGTGACTTGTTCCTGAAGTTCTGCATTATCTATGAATGACATTACTGGCGATGGTTCTAAAAAAATCAGCAGATTTCAGCACTCCCTCCATCTATAAGCTTATCTACTGTGACAGCAACACGCTCTCGCAGTAGACACCATCATTCGCTCAAGAAAAACTTCACTGCAATGGACACTTTGGCATCTTTGAACGCTACAGTATTGCCTGCTCTGGTCTCCGAAATACGTGAACAGATGCCACTGCTCAGAGTATTCTGCATGATGCAAAAGCCCCACACAAACTGCAAAGCGTGAATGTTGTGCAATAGCTCAGTGGTTAGTGCATCTGACTCCAAAATGAAGATTGCCACAGGGACATGAGCTTGATCCCCAATGGTGACAGCCAGCAAACTTTTGTTTTTATTTGCCATTTGGTGAGGGTGAGGCTTAGGAAGAAGAGGTGGCTTGATGACATAGAGGAAGAAAAAAATTGGTTTTTAAAATAGGAGGAGCATCACATAGCAATCTTCAAGCCTAGTCATAAAAATAAATAAAAAGGAGGAATCATGGGAAAAGTACCCAAGCATGTGATGGGAATCGGCACATTTTAGTCACCCCATGTAGCTGCGCTGGGTTTATCGTCTGCTTGTCTGCTGCAACGCTTGTGCAGCCGCTTGAAAGTTGTAATGAGTGCCTAATTGTGTGGATGCTCCAGAGCTAGTGTTGCCATTGCAACTGCAACAATGCTTCAAAGCAACAAGGTGTCAAGGACAAGAACTAAATACATTAAATGTGGTGAGCGAAAACAATCAGCACTGGCAACTCTGGAAGCCAGTCTGCCTGATTTTATGCTCTGTCGTAGTTCTTATTTTTTTTCCTCCATGCATGATGATGACAACACCACAATGTGTTGGCTGCATGGCGATGATGGTTCAATGTAAAGGTAAGACAGGCAGACACAATAAACTCAGTTTCCAGCTTTAGTTGGCTTTGCTGTGAATTATTAATTTGACACTTTAACTAAAAACACAATTTCCTCTATGTTTTCCTTGGTTTCCTTGTTGAAGATTTTCACACGTGATATTCCACGATTTCTTCAATTTATGTATGTCCTTCAAATGCCTAGAATTTGTCATTCTTTAATATTTAGCTGCATTACAGCATTCCAAGGGAAGTGCATGTTTGCGCCATTACTGGAAGCATACAGAGCTTAAATGTGCCCTGTTAAGAAGCATATTGAAGCCTTATCGTTCCTGATACCCCATGTTGCTCGCATGAAGCCTTATCTCTCCGAGTGACATGGGCAGTCTGCATTTGTGCACTGACTACCATTTGCCGTGCATCGGGACAACACTCGCTCTGGAGAGAGGCCAATGCTTTACACCAGTCTACATTGAGCCACGATGGTGACGACAAAGACGATCTGCTCGAGAGTGCGCGCAAGCTCAATAGAAGAAGACTGCGTTCCCTATACTCGGGTGTGCCAATATAGTGCGACAGGATGACCTCTTGCAATTAATGCTCCCATTCTCAGTGAACTGCGACAATATCATGCACGCATCACATTGCATGCCACAATAATGCAAAAAAAGTGAGACCATGAACGAAAAGACCCTCACATATCTGTGACTCTCTCACGTGACAGCAGGGCTCCAATTGCTTCTGAGAATGGAGTCTCATCATCATAAATGAGATCCGAGATTCGCATCACTCTGGAGACGTCTGGTGAAATTGTATCGCCGCCGCTCGGTGACCCGTCGGGCACAAAGCGCCGCTCACACCAAGTCTGGGCAGTAAAGCCTCTTCGCACTAGGAAGCCCATGCCGGTCAGACTCTCAATGCGAAACAGTCTTTTGTTATTTGCAGACACACCCTGAAAACCTGAAAGCCAAGCAGAATGAATGAATGAATGCATCAGGATGTTGGTAATGTAGTTGTATCACAGTGCAATAAGACTTAAGCATGAACATCTTTGCAGGGCTAGGTGTGTCTGTACTTCTAAATGTTGACCTCACTGATTGATTGATTGATTGATTGATTGATTGATTGATTGATTGATTGATTGATTGATTGATTGATTGATTGATTGATTGGGTTGACACTCCAAAGCAACAGTGGTGTTATGAATGATGCTGTAGTTGGAGGCTAAATCTAAGTAAAAAAGCATTTTAGCATTTCACCCCCATCAAAATGCCATAGTGCTGGCCAGGAATCGAAGCTGTGACATTGTGTTCAACAGTAGAACACCACAGCCACTGAGAGTGAGCAAACCCAGCTGGTCAGCTCTCAATATTCTTCTCCTCTATCAAACATGTGCAGATGAAGTAAAAAGTTTGCGCATTATAACATACTGGAGCAAATCATTATCATCATAATCATCGTAATACTAACAAAGAAGTAAAGAATAAAAAAATAATAATCCTCGGCCTACTTTTACGTCCTCTGCAGGGCGAAGGCCCTCCCTGCGATCTCTAATTACCCCTGTCCAGTGCCAACCGACTCCAACTTGCGCCTGCAAATTTCATGATTTCATCACCCCCCCCCCCTAGTTTTCTGCCGTCCTCAACTGTGCTTCCCTTCTCTTGGCACCCATTATGTAACTCTAATGGTCGACCGGTTATACATCCTACGCATGACATGGCCTGCCCAGCTCCATTTTTTTTTTCCTTTAATGTTAATTAGAATATTGGCTATCCCAGTTAGCTCTCTGATCCACACTACTCTCTTCCTGTCTCTTAACAAGAGCAAATACACCTTCCTAAATATAAGGGTCGTGCTGCATGTAACATGGCCAAGGTTTCAGTTGAGCAAAATCAGCTTTTCTATAACACAATACTTAAGGTGTCTTACCGTTGTCATTCCACGCTGAAATGCTGCTTATGGTAGAATCCATATCCAGCAGTGGAAGAAGCTGACCGAGGTAAGCCAGAAAGTCAGGTCCCAGCAAAACACCTTCTTCAATCACCACAAAATGTGCCTGAAAGTAGTAAACGAGGCCTTGCTACTGCACCTGATGTTTGTTCTTTGAACATGATCAACCCAAGAACAACAAACGTAACCGATTTTTAGCAGGAAAGTTTGTGCACGGTTTAACACTACAAGTGCTCACTTACGGCATCTGAAAACTGGTGCTTTGCAAACTCGAATGCTTCAGTGAACTGATCTATAAAAGAAAAATGGAAAGACAAATTATGTGAGGGCATAGCATAATTGCCGATCTTTCTTAAAGATGGCAGATGAAAACATCTTAATTTGGGTGACTAAGCTGCCACAACACATTATATTTGCTTTGTTCTGTCTTTGTCATTACGCAATGCTCGATCAATGTGCAGCATGTTATGGGCACAGAGAGCGGGAGAATGAGTGAGTCGGTGGCATTAGTAAATTGCAGTGGCGCAGTAGCAGCAGAAGGGCATGGGCTTGGCCAATGATACAACAGCATGCCCAGTTTGGCACCTCGTACGCGGCTACCAGCTCGGGGGAGTATTGAACTGCTGCATCAGATGAGTTACCAGCAGCGTCGCGTGCTGCCACTTTTCGAATCGACCCAAAATGATCACTAAATCTTTATATGAACTAAGAAAAGGTTGCCTATATCTTGAAATTCTGGAGGACCAGCTCTCAGACAAAGTACAGAGAAAGGAGCGAGAGTGTGAACGCTGGTCTTCTAGAATTTCAACCATGCTACGCCAACTGGCCAGTGCTTCTACCTTACTGGAATTACTACATCGATTTATAGAAAATTTTTTGCTTGTTGAAGCAAGATAAGTGCATGCATTTCTATGGGAATTACAAGAATTATTATGCCTCGTTATGTCTACATGTTCGTTGTACATCATGTCGCTTTAATGAGGTTTCCTTTGTTTTTTTTTTCCTTTGACCTTGGGCCATTAAGGGTAGTCTCCATCAAACAAAACTTTCTTTTTACTAGTGAGACAGTGAACAGCTGTGCTTAGCAAGGGTAAAAATTGATTGAGGACAAATTAAGTAATGAAACACTGTGCTCACACAAGATGCGTAGAACCTAGAAGTTCACTGTGCTACAAGACAAAGTCTTAAAAAGGCTAACCTTGATGAATGTCACTTGTTCAAATGTGCATAAAAGTAAGTACTATAAAGCCACACACCGCATGGTTTGCCGATTTTGGCAGTATCTATCTGCTCTGCTGCAAACTCAAACAGATCACAGAGTTCTTTCACTTCTGGGTTCTCAGGAAGGTAGAACACCTGTAAATTGCAAAACAAAGCAAATAATTCAAATGCATGTTTAAAAAAAATCTTTTCTTTGTGTTGTGTACTTTCGAAAAGAAAAGAAAACCTTAACACTACCAGGAGAAAATATGCACACTTGATCTTCTGCTTTAGATGCGGCGATCTATTGGCATTATGAGCCTTGTAGGATAATGTGTAAACATTTTTGTTGTGTAAGGCACACAATACACCATTAGAAATTCTGCATCACGTGTCACGAACTTCAGCTATTGTGAACTTTTCATCATCATGCTCCTTCAACAGCTGGCAAGACATGCATTTATTCGGGATCCTGCGTTTCCACATAATTACGGCACTGCGTTCTCACTGAAAAAGCAATTAAAACCTAGACACATCTTCATATACATATCTTAAAGTAGAAAGAAATTCAATTTTATAGTCTCAAATGTACATTACTACATTTTACAACCTGAATTTCAAATTATTCCGGCGAAAAATTTGCCAAATACCTGAGTCACAGCCTAGGTCAAGCAACGCAGGACACTAATGTTGGGCTAGCTGATATGCACTCATTAAAATGAAGAAACAGCTCATACAAATGGGACAAGGAAGCAAGATGGACATAGGCATTCTGTCAATCCCTTTTAGTCTTTATAAGGGTTACAATTGCAGTGTTTAGCATGCATTTTATGGGAACATGAGCCCAATCGCCGTCACTCCCCTTGGTAACAGAGCTCAGAATATCTCACTCTGCCAAATGGCTGACTCAGGCCGCATCCACTGCCCATCAACACTGTCTGGCTGCTTACGTCGAATCAGCAATGGTGCGAGTAGACAGCGACCCTCTGGACTAAGGTGCCTGATCACTTACTAACATATATTACATAAAGCTTTCTATCCTTGTCTCGGCTGTGTGTCCTTCATTTTAAAGAGACACCCAAGAGAAACACAAAATCAGATTAAACTGGTATTCTTTCAAAACTTGGGTATTTCGTTAATTTGGGCCAACGTGGAACTTGGAACTTGAGTTCCGAGAACTGCAAAAGCTGTACTCAGAAAGTTCTTGGAACTTTCTGAGTACAGCTTTTGGCTCTTTTGGAATATAATGTAGTCCGTCTTTGTTGACAAATGCTTAGCTAGGCCTGAGCAGACATTGCCAAATCGGCAACATTGTGGCAAGCTGGTGCGGGAACATCAATGCAGCAGTGCCACTCATCTTTCCCTTTTGTGTCTTTTCTGGCTTAGCAGATCTCTTCTCAAGGTAATAAACGCTTTTTAGGTATTGCCGGGTAAATTACTAATACACCTCAAATTGATTTTCCCCAACTCTTTTTCATGGAAGGGCTACTGGCCGCCGTTTAGGGGGGGACTTAGCGCCCTAAACCACTAGACATTAAATAATGTTACTTCTTTCTCTCTTTTGTTCTCTCATTAATTACTGTGTTAAAGAGACACTAAGGAGCGAGATTCAGTTAGTTTGGTTCAGTCTGGTGAAGTATTTCTTCAAGACTCGATTTGGCATAAAATAGAATGGTTGTTAGCAAAGAAATCGAAGAAACTGAGAAATTAATTGGTGCCCAAAGCAGAGCACTGGTATGCTAGTGTGATGTCCTGAATTTCCAAGTATTCTTGCAAGTTTTGGTCATTTTTCTTCAGAAAAAGGCCTTAGGACTCATTAGGTGGAGCCATAGAGTTTCTCACTATATTACCTAGAGGGAAATCTGGCATTGTCGTGCTTTTGTATGCATGGGGATGACGGTACATGATGACTTCAGATTGGCATCGTTCTCGGAAAGCCAGGACACATTGAAGACCAGACAGGCTAGTGCCGTTCTGTCTGTCACAATGATTCATTTCCTACTAAAACAGCATGTAAAGAGCTGTTTTAGCTTTATTATTAAACAAAACCATGCTTTTTTAATTATGAGGACATATGATTGGATGTACAAATACCGTATTTACTTGCATAATGATTGCACTCACATAATGATTGCACCCCTGAATTTTGTCGTCAAAATTCGATATTTTTCCTCCTTCCCGTGTAATGATCGCACCATGCACTTGTCGCAGCAATATGTTGTGTGCCAAGTCTAGCTAATGATGATCGCACTTACCATCTGTCAAATGCTATACGAATGACTCTTGAACACATACCAAGCGGTCTGCACGCACCCAACATTCTTAAGCATATGCCCCATTTCATTCCTTTCATCTCCTTCTGCACTTCCATAAAAAAAAAGCTACAACCAAACTTGCCTCAGCTTTATTATTTGTAGGCTTCATAATGGTTTTGGTCAACAACAACAGCATAAAGGGCGCCTTTCGATTCTTCTCGTCTGCACTCGTAGGCATGCAATAAATTGCAATCGGCAACAATAGTGGCCACGTTTACACCAATACATTAGAAGTGTACCCTATTCATACGCCGACGCTTGTAACGCAGCTAAGATATTCACTCACCCTTAGCGGAAACATGCCACATTAGGATAGCAGTGAAAACAAATGCCGCAGTTTCCGCAGCATGCCCGCCATGTGTTTCTATGTCACTTGCAGCTAAGCGTGCCCATCTCTGTTTCCGTCTCCTCAAAGTGGACATGGCTATGTTATTGTCGCACACTTGCCAA
Source organism: Dermacentor albipictus (assembly GCF_038994185.2). Classification (NCBI taxonomy): domain Eukaryota; kingdom Metazoa; phylum Arthropoda; class Arachnida; order Ixodida; family Ixodidae; genus Dermacentor; species Dermacentor albipictus. The sequence continues at coordinate 126,127,137 of NC_091825.1, forward strand.
TATTAACGATAATATTCATTACTGATGCGGAAGAAACTGTTTCAATGCGCGTAATGTACTCCCGAGAAAAAAAGATAATTGCGTTCGGCACGTTTGGCTTGCACCTCCTGCCGCCATTTTTGTTTTGGTATGCCGCACTGACAGCGGCAGCCACCTGCTTGTCATCCCGCAGAAAATGCAGGATGAAAAAAGAAAATGTTTATTTTTGTGGGAAATTTAACACGCGCAATGATTGCGCCCCTGAATTTGCGTCAATTTTTTTGACAAAAAAGTGCGATCATTATGCGAGTAAATACGGTGTATCAAATGCAAAAAGCATCAGCAGGTGACTAAAGTTTGAGGACAGACAACAAGATCTACGCTTGCTTTTGAACAGTTTGTCGTCTATTCTTGCTTTTTTTCAGTTGATTATGCATTTTAGGTGAGTAAACCTTATTGAAAAATGTAATATGGGTGAATTAAAACCTTTTATCAAGATTTTATTTCACTAATGCATTATCTGTGTAGCCACATCCCTGTTTTAGACGAAGCCTCGCAAAACACCAGCCAACACAAGCCTCGCACACCTATACACCGTCATTCCCAAGATGGCACATCACTCGTTAGAAAACTCCCATAGACAGTGGCACCAGATTTCCCTGTAGGTGATATAATGAGAAACTCTATGGGCAGAGCTTTTAGACTGCAATATTATTCTTGTTTGTAAAGAAACTACAAACCAATCCCAAGCAAATGCTGTCCAAATCTCATGACATCACAAGGAACTAGTTTGACAACTTCGAGCCAATCTTTCCACTTTTACATTATTTCTGGTCTGGCACTCTGCCAGCCATAAGGCTGACATTTCTGGTGTTCCAGAAACCAACATTTGTGGTATTCTGGTGGTTTGGCATTACTCGTATATAGTGACATTTCTCGTATTCCGAAAATACCTTGTATTCCAGGAAGGTCTGATATTCCAGAAATCCAGTTTACCAATTCAGCTCAAGTAAACATTTTTCCTTACAGTGTTTCTTTAAACGAACTGTAGAAGGCCCCACCAATTGATTAAAATATTGTTCACATCACTTACCACGACACGATGTGGATTTATCCCAGGCTGCATCACAAGAGTCTCTAGCGTTAACGGCAAGTGACGAATGTCTTCTCCTAAAAGGTAGAGGGAAGAAAGACTTGTATAGAGTCGACAGCAGTAGGACAGTCAAATAATGATCTGAGAGAAAAAAGAAAGACACTTTAATGAAAGGCTGTTAAGTGAGCAACGCACCACTCATTACAATGACAGGTGTCGAAAAGATCTTGCTGCTTGGGGACCTCACACTAGGATTGGGAGAAAGGGGGTTGTCCACTACGTCTCCTAAATATGTGGGATAAAAAGGAAAAAGAATTTGAATATTTAACTTTTTGGCATTACATGCCAAAACCAGGATACGATAATGAGGCACACCATGGTAGAGGACTTTGGGTTAACTTTTACCATCTGGGATACTTTGACATGTACCTAAATCTAAATACTGTATTTTTTCGCATAATGATCGCACTTTTTCGTCAAAAATATTGACACAAATTCCGGGGTGAGATCATTACGTGGGTTAAATTTCCCACGAAAAGAAACAAAAAATTTTTCATTCCGCGTTCGCTGCAGGATGACAACAGGTCAACAAACAGGTGGCTGCCGCTGTAACAGTGTAGGACACCAAAACAAAAATGGCGGCCGGCGGGGCAAACCGAATGCGCCGAACGAGATTTTTTTCTTCTTTTCTATGAGTAAATTATGGGCATTTAAACAGTTTCTTCTGTAATGAATAATATTGTTAATATCGGCAAGTTTGCGGCAGTAACGTGGCCATGTCCACTGTGAGGGGACGGAAACGGAGCTGCCAGTGACATAGAAACACATGGCAGGCATGCTGTGGAAACTGTAGCATTTGTCTTCACTACTATCCTAATATGGCCTGTTTCCGCTTAGGGTGGGCGAATATCTTAGCTGTGTTACAAGTACCGGCGTATGAATAAGGTACACTTCTCACGTATCAGTGTAAATGCGGCTACTGTCGTTGCCGCCCGCGATTTGTTGTGTGCCTAGAGTGCAGAAGAGAAGAATCGAAAGGCGCCTTTTTTGTTGTTCTTGTTGACCACAACCATTCTAAGGCCTACAAGTAATAAAGCCAAGGCAAGTTTGGTTGTAGTTTCTTTTTTTTCATGGAAGTGCAGAAAGTGATGAAAGGAATGAAAAGGGGCATCTGCTTAAGAATGTTAGGAATGTTTGGTGCAGGCTGCTTGGTATGTCTTGAAGTGTCGTTTGCACAGCATTCGGCAGCATTTGACAGATCGTAAGTGCAATCATCATTAGCTAGACTTGGCACACGACATATTGCTGTGGCAAGGTCGCGGTGCAATCATGATACGGGAAAGAAAAAAGATTGAATTTTAATGACAATTCAGGGGTGCGATCATTACACGAGTGCGATCATTATGCAAGTAGATACGGTCCATGAAGCTTGTTGCATTTCCCCTTCATCAAAATGTAAACGGTTGTGTACTAACAGAACATGAGCGACACGGAATTACACACCTGAACAGAACGAAGGGAAGTGTTGGTACTTTTTACAAAAATGTCTTCTTGCCAAGTTCTCCTGAGGCCTGGGGTCAGGGTGAATGCTTCTCCCTGACACTTCAGAGAATTGATATTAGCATGTGGGCGTTCAAACAACAATTCGCATTCATATGCAACACTGACAAGCACTTATGCATTGATTTGATATATACTCACTCTGAAACGGTATGCAGAAACGAATGTCATGGGGGATGGCCCAGCCTTTCGCTTCTACAAAGTGTAGCTGTCAGGAGAGAATACACCAAATGTACTGTTACTTCAAGTCTTGCTCACCTGAACATGCAAAAATTAGTTTGTATCTACCACAAACACATAGTAGGGTACATGGGCACTGTCAGCAAAGAAAGAATTAAACGTGCCATTCTCTCAAATGAAAATTATCTGAGCAGAGTGGTTAGTGGCTTTGGACTGTCTATGAGCCGATGGGAACAGGACTTGGAATCGAGGGCAAGTGTTCGGCACCTAACTCGGCCTGTTTCAAGTTCTTTGACGTTACCCCTAGCAGTTCAAGTGCTTACAAGGAGCAAAAAATACCATTTCAACACAATTGAACATTGCAGGTAACCTGTGTGTCATCGCAAGTTCCCAGACAAAAAACCAAAGCCAGACTCCACAAAAACCTTTTTTTTTATGTAAGAGTGCTAAGAGTGCTGGTTCAATGGTCAGCATTCTTACACTCACTGTTTATGATAGTGATCATGCAGTGTGAAAATGAGACGGTTGCCTTGGCAATGGTCTAATGACACTTGCACAAGAGATGTCATGCAAAAGATATACAAGAAAAGTCTAGCAACACTTCATTCACCTCATCAAAAGCCAGAAGATGCAACAAATGCATACGGTGGCATAGTGATTAGTGACTATGGCATTTCACTGCTAAGCGTGAGGTCGCGGGCTTGATTCCCTGCTGCGGCAGCCACATTTCAGTGGGGGCAACATCCAAAAACATTCATGTATAAGGGAAAATCAGAAAGTCTTTGTCCATATCTTTTCTTTAGCGAAATTATGTCTGTAAATGCAAAGTCAACATATCCATTCCCAGGAGTGGACTTCTCTTGGACCGGCCCAGCATTATCTGCTGGTAGCCCTGCAGCACAGCACCGCTGTCAGTTGTTGATAGCCGTTGTGCTTCACACGTCCATGGCCTACAAGCAACAAAGTGTGACCCGTTTTCTATGGAGCAAGGGACGAATGCCCATCGAAATCCACAAGGAAATGCAGCCCGCATATGGGGAGAGGTGTCTTGCCTTGAAAAGTGTCACGTGGTGGTGTTGTGAGTTTGCAAAGGGCCGTGAAGGCTTGCATGAGAGGGAGTGTTCGGGGAGGCGACGTGTGTCGCTGACTGGTGACAACATTTTCCAAATTTAGTGCTGCAATGGGGCAAATGTCTGAACCGTTGTGGGCACTATGTGGAAGAATAGTGTAAGGTACGTAGAATAGCACGCATACTTGTAACTGCCTGTATATACCTTATTTTGGCTAATAAAAAATAGGGGCAAGGACTTTCTGATTCACCCTAGTATTTAGATTTAGGTGCACGTTAAAGAACCTCAGTCGGTCAAAATTAATCTGGAGTTCCTCACTACGGCATGACTCATAATCATATCATGGTTTTAGCAGGTAAAACCCCATAATTTAAGTGTGAAATCACAATGGTCTGTCTGATAGGAGACTGTAATGCAAGCACTTTGAAAGACAATCTGCATTGACTGTGGATGTTTGCAGACCAGCTCAATGTCTGTGATAATTTCTCACTCTTGGCACTGACATCTACCTATCTATTGTAGTTACAAGGGAGAAAAGGAGGAATTAAACTTTTTGTGACTTCCAAAGTACAATGCAGCCGTTAACCTGATTGCACATAACAAGTTTCACAGCATCAAACAGCACAATAGATCGAGACCCATATTTACAAATCAACCTCACCTTCATGCTACTACAAACTCAACTCCACTGAGTGGAGAAGGGTAGGGTGATCTGTCGATTGAAGTAGTCACTACACTTCAGGAAAACTTCTCACTGATTTCTGGGCTACAATTTTAAAGCAGGTACTTTTAACACCTACTCAAAGGCAGTGGAGAGGTTTTTCTGAAGCAATTTCTCAGTGCAAGAATCACAGCAGGATTACTCAAGTGAGCAGCTCTCTCCACTCTTGGAAGTCAAGGTAGTGCATTGAGTGGTTGAATGTTAAACAACAGAGTGGCAAATACACACTCAGTCACCACCCTTCCACTACGAAACTACCTAAGCAAAAAACCAAATTGAGGAGGGTATGGTACCATAGAAGTCATAAGTCAAAAGGTACCAGTGAGCGAGTGAAACTTTAAAACCTACATCTCTTATATTGTTTGCAAAGAATAAGCATGACTTTCCAAGTAACTAGAATGCCTATCCTCAATTTCTTTGCATTATGTAGTGCAAATTAAATACTTATCGGCAATGAGGCTGTAGATAAAAATGAATCCTAGTTTGTACTTGTGCACTGTGTCATGCTTGTTGGTTTTTTGTAACTGAATTAAGATAATGTATTAAACTAAGAATGTTTTTCAGTAGGTAGGTGACAAATAGAAAGAAAAGAAAGATAGTTGTGAGGGAGAAAAGCGAGATTGTGTCCAAGAGGCTGTAAAATGCACAACATTTTGTGCCATCGTCATCTAATGAGGGTGTAACGGCATGCAACATAAGAGAAACACAATTTTCGCATGCTTCATGCAAAAACAACTCAACATACAAACCTAGGCACAGCTACTACCCACAAAGCAAACAGATCTGGAATGACAATCAAACAAAAGATCACACATAAGCTTGTGCACATAAAATATGAACTTAAACTTCCCAGTGACAAAGAATTTTATCTAAATCACCAAATGTTTGAGTTATTAGAAACCAAATGATGCTTGCAACAACACAAATCCTTGAGTTGGTGTATGAGCAGACATGCAAACAAAGCAGACGTCATAGCTGTCCCCAAAAGCTATCGGTGTTTATTTTTTATCCTTTATCATCAAAGGAGCATGCATATGATGATACCTTATTTACTAATCCAGTGACACTGTACTCTTCTCCACAGCAGCATACTTCAACTTTGGCTATAGAGGCCACTTTCGCGTTCACAGAGAGTGCTTGATCATTTTTCGGAGGGCATATTACGCCAGGTCACAAATAGAAGATCAAATGGCTAGTTTTGATGGGGTAATGTATGCAGGTCTGGCAGCCACTGTGATGCCAAACTACATTGTCACCTTGACGACATGGCCAGTCTTGACTGTGGAATTGTGGCTCCAACTGCCATTTTCCTTACGCTTTCAAATAACCTTTCACATTTGAGTATTAAGAATGGCCATATTCTGATTAAGCATTGCTCTAAGTTTCTGTGTTGAGGTGAATTTGACCATGCAGGATTTGGTGTCTGGACAATCAACTGCACAAAGCAGTAAACGTTTTCAGAAAAATCAACTGAAAGTGCTGAATGAATTTCATGACATAACAATACACCAGATGAAGCTGACCATTCAAAATATCAAACCTGTTTGACCAAACCATAAGAGAAAATTAGCCAAGTTACCATGATTGTGAGCAAGCAGTGCTCACAATCAGGCAAGAAATATCAGTGTACATTCATCAGCTGTGAATGTACACAAACATGGTAAAATTTTTTTCCATAAATGTGTTTTTTTTTAGATTAACTACTATATTTTCCAGTAAATAGTCCACACTAGGTGTCCAGTCCGCAGGTGCAAATTCGGTCTAAAAATAAGTTTTTTTTTTTATAGTGTCTGCAATCTGTACAGCCAATTTCACTGTTATTTAGCACAATAAAAGGCTGCAGGCGCAGTTGGGTATTTTTTTTTTTTGCGTGCACCTATGATCTTTAAAAAAATTAACTGTGTATAGTCAGTGCCCATAGATGGTTAGCATCACGCAAAATTTCAACTTCAACACCTACAGTCCACTGACTACAGTTCGGAAAACATGATAGTCTTTATGATGTGAACTAGTTTGAATTCTGCTTTGAGGCACAAACCGCTTGCAACCACACTTACATCTTCGTAAGGTGAGAACCCGGATATGCCTTTCTGAGTGATGAAGTACCACGAGGAGCGGTAATGCAGGTTCTGTGCCATTGCACTGCCAAGCTCATGAAGGAGCAGCCTGGCAATCTGCGAAAGCCTGTAATCGGCAAAAGGGAACTGTCACGCCTGAGGTGCTATTGCGCACAGATGATGATACAACAAATGCAATCATTATAATATATGGTGACTTGCAGAACGTCTTTCACTACGTGGCGCAGAGATGAGACATCAGTAGGTAAATAGTACAGTCAAGTGCTTAAGTTTATAAGTGCAACATGAACCACTGAACAATACCAGTTCTGCAATGTTTGAAGTGCTTTGACAGGGCTTTGACAGTGTTTGACAGTGTGTCTCAATCTTAAGGTATGCTGCTCAGTACATAATACAGAAAGGCACATGTGCATAGGTAACAGTGCCTCATCGATGCTTACTTCTGGAAATAACTAAAATCCTACTTGAAGAATAAGAGAATCCAAGGGGTTCCATTTTCTCTAAGTCACAACCACATGAAGGCACAGATGAATGAAGCAAGCGAAACCATTCAGCTTGAGGTTGTTGCTCTACATGCAAGTGAACATCTCAAGATTTTTCATCATACAAACAGCAGTCGTGTTTTCCGTTTATAACTCTGATTTGCGAAAAGCTTGATTCCACATTACTAACAGACAATGACACAAGCAACTGGTAGCTTTAACTTATGCAGGCAGGAAGGGCTAGCTTCAGTGCATCTTCTATAGTGCTAGCATTAATCCTGCATTTCTCTGGCCATCTTTCTTAACTTTTGGTTGCACTGAAAATAGTAGGCCTCATTCGGTTTACACTGGTTTCATGAAATGCGAATCGGTGGCCACCTTTCTCACATTTAATCAGTTCATACCAAATAGTCCAAACCATGACCATAACATGCTTGACTCATTCCATAGGTTCCTATATACTTTCGTGCCCACACAATCCATCCAGCAATGCCGTTAAACCTCCTCACTAGACCTCCTTGCATTTCACCTATGATGCCTACTGTACTTCATATCTCGCAAGTAATTTGCGTCGCTGCTGAAGGTATGACGCATACACAGGCAATATCCTTGTACAGTGGAATATAGTTTCATGTATAACTGCCTCATTAATGACACCAATACAGGATTTATTTTTTTTTTGCTTGGTACATGATATGTCACTGCGACACATTACATATTGGGACCTTTGCACATGCACGTTGTATATCGTGAATTCAGCAGCTGCTGAGCAGATGGCACGGTGCAGCTGAACACATCATAAGGGGCATTCTTCCTATTGTAAAGGAGGCCTGCAGCTTCCATAGCGCTGATAACTACTTATGAGATGGAGCATTGCTAAACCTTTTGAACAGAAGCCACTGTGGATGGTCCACAAACTTTAGCTGCAAATGACGGCAATAAATATGTTTATGTTGTACTTTTAAAACTCTACATCGCTTTCTTTTGTTACACTAGCATGCAATACATCTTCAATTATAAACAAAAGCACAAGGAAGCATGTTCAAATAAATTAGAGCAATTTCTTAGGCTTGTTCATTTCTCGTAGACACACATTATTTGCAGCAGACTGTTTGTTTGTGTCAGTGCACATGTTACTGGCCCTTAGATTCATCAAGCAATAAAATCTGTGCAGAAAAAAAGTACAGCTACAGCGTGCATCATGCTATTGCATTGTCTGTCCTATTCTGGGCTGGCATTGCCGACAAGTGCCGGCACTAGGCGCAATGGCCGGTGCCCTGCAGTACTGGCATGGATGGGGGGTCATGAAAGTACAGGAAGCTATAGGCTTATTGAGTCATCAGTGACTTAAGCAGTGCGCCTTCAATGGTTACCAAAAATATAAATTCAAGTACAAAATTATCCTTTTAGCATGTGACAGCAAACGACACTTCAACAGAATCAACTCACTTGCGCGTGGGTTCATCAAACGTGAGAAGAATCAGGATATCTCCTTGCCTCAGGTTTAGAAGGAGTGTCTCAAGTTGAGATGAGTCTGGAATTACAATATTTAACCAAAAACCTTCAACTAAACATGAAGTACTTGCAGTGTAAAGTGCACAAAAGAACATGGTTGCGATTTGTACGTTTCAATGGTCCCATAATGTAATAGAAACCAGCTTTTCAATGAAAGTAGACCATGCTGCAACACATGTACGTAAGATTTCATCTTGAATGACAAACCTCTGGAAGTAATTTCTACTATACAAGAGGTGACTTCTCAACCTAACCATGATACATTTGCCTCAGCTGAAAGTTAGTCTTGCAACTCATAGTAAGTAGATGTCCTTGCAAGGCCCCATATAAAATTTCTCACTAATAGCTTATTCTTTGTTTCAGATATTGAAAGAGGGGCAGAAGGTGATCACTGTCTGAAAGATCGATAATGTGAGAGAATGTGCAGTTATTGAATACCTGTTGAAAGAGTGCATGACTGACCAGGACATTCACAAGGATAGGATGGAAGCATACGGGGAGTATGCCTCATCTTATTCCATTGTGAAAAAGTGTGTGGCTGAATTCATTACTCAGTCCAAAAAGCCCCTTGCAGTGAAAGACCAGCAACTGCCGGCACAAAAGAAAACATCACAGCAATCCACGATATTGTAACGGCAGACAAGTGCTCGACAGAATGTTTCATCGCAGAGAAAGTGGGAATGTCCCAGGAACAGGTTGGACACATCTTAACAGTTGTACTCAACACACACAAGGTGTAAAGTCTGTTGGTCCTCAAGATATTGACATCTGAAAACAAACACCTGAGGCACACCATGTCTGCCGCAAACTTGACCCTCCTTGAGGCAGATCCTGCGACTTTTCTCAAACTTTTTATGACCAAGCAAGAAGCATGTGTACGCCACTTTCAGTCACAGTCCAAAGTGCAACTAAAGCAGTTTAAATACCTCTCCTCCCCAACCCTACATAAATTTCAATCAGTCCCATCAGCTGGCAAGGTGATGGTCCTTGTTTTTTCAGATGCGAGAGGTGTCATCCTGACTGAGTACCCCAAAAAGGGTAAGACAGTGAAAGCAGCACATTACGCTGCCATAGTGAAGCACTTTCGAGAGGCCATCAAGGCGAAATGGATTGGCACGTTGAAGAAGTGTGTCCTTTTCCACACCGCACCGCTGCACAAGTCCATCATTGCAATGCCTGTCACAGAGTTGTGTGGCTTCAAACTGCCTCCAGATTTTCCCTACTCGCCAGGTTTGGCTCCCTCAGACTTTCATCACTCCCCTAAACACAGCACCAGTCCTACATTCAGAATCACTACGCCCGAGCGATGGGAGGCTATGCTGCTCAGCGAACCTGCTGGCTTTAAACCTGCTGTGGTGAAATAAGCACAGCCCATTATGCCGCTACACTGACTGAAGGCTGGCTTCAAAGAATTCAGCACATTGAACACCTATGCACTGCAAAGAGGAACATTGGGAATCATACCTTCTTCGTAAGTGTCAAAATGGCTGACATGCTGCACAAATCGTGTGATGCTATCGATGACTGCCACATTCATGCCACGTCCACCACTGTTTAGGTTGGCTCCAAGGATGCTGCCATGCAGAAATATTAGTATTACAACAAGAAGAAAAAAAAGAGCAAGCAAACTAGTAAAGAACTCTATTGCTAAGGTTTTTGAAAAGTTTATATACTACTCTTCAGATATAGAGAACAATATCTGCCCACAAGGATCGTAAGCCCACAAGCAATGATATCACGCTCGTAGGTTATAAATTACAGTGTGAGCACAATGACCACATTGCAATCCACTTACACATAAAGTAGGTGTAGTTTCAGATAAAATACAAACAGTGATGTGTTACTGCATATTCTCCGTCGAGCAAAACAATGCTACTCATTAGATATATCAAAAAAGAAAAGGAGACTAGGAATTGAGCACTTGTCATTATTGTTTACAACTTATTCGAAGCTTCCAAGACCAAAAACTCTTCATATTTTCTAATACCTCTCCGTGGCTCTTGAAAAAATAGGTACACAGAAACTGTATGCTAATGGCATGTATAACTGTGACAATGATCCCACTCTGTCTTCCAAAGTCATAAGGAAATCTCCAAGTTTTCATACTATTTTCCATCGATGCACAACCTTGGCTGGTCATGGTGGTCCTTGCCAGTAAAGATGTGGACCGCAAAGGAGTCATTGGCGCATGGTTCGGGTAAACCACAGTTGGGAACACGCTCACCGATTAGTACTGCTGGTACAACATGTATGATCCTGAAGAGAACAAGAGGTTGAAAGCAAGTTTGTATAGACCCATAGTTCTTTCTTTCTTTCCTTCCTTCTTTCTTTTTCTTTTCCTCCTATGGACTATCTTAAAATGTGAAAAGTATGTCATTTGCATTTATTATAAACCCAATCAGCTCATCAAAACTCCAAAAGAATGCAATAGGTACATCTGGGGATATATGGGTAATAAATGTGTAAGTCACATGGAGAACCATCGACTAAGCAAAATTTTTTTATTCATAGATATATGCTTTGGACATGTTGAAATTTTCAGTTCCATTTATATTTTACATTGAAGAACAAAACTGTTTATTCGAACACTATTGTGGCTTACCAAATTGAAATGTAGTTTGACCAAGTCAGTGGTGGTTGTAGCAACAATTTCACCATGCTTTGAATGTGTTGCATACGCCACTGTTATTCTGAAAGCTGTAACATTCTTGACACAATAACCGGATATCAGAAGCACCTCTGGCTCAAGAGCACAGACTGAGCACTAAACAGTGCAGTGGAAGCAAAGATGATAACAGTGGCATGGGAAAAGTTGAAGATCAACAGTACAATAACTGAGCTCATGTATAAAAGTGCTAATGAAACAAACATAAACTAAATCTGCAGGAGTCCAATTTAGAGGCATTGAAATTCAGCCCTCACTGACAACTTAATCTAAAAGCACACACTGATGTCATAAAGGTTATAAATGGAAGTTTAGCTATTAAATACACAGTTACTTGTACAAGTGTAAAACGGTCACTGAGCCACTAAATACAACAGCATGTTAGTTACAAAGTGGAAAAATGAAAGCTATTTTGCTGATCTGACCAATGCATTCAACTGATGATGAGAGAACTACTAACTGTAAATAAATATTGTGAAGAAGAAGATACACAAAATTGGCTTTTAAGAAGACTGAGTGGTAAGACAGATATGAATCCTAACTGAAAATGCAGGCATCTTTGTGAAAGTGAAGTTGTGAATGAGAGAAAACACGGGTACTGGGTGAATATGCCAAAAGCGCAAAAGAAAAATTTATTTATTTATTTACCATATCTGGGGAACCTTAAGGCATTACAGCAGAGGGGGATCACAAAATATACAAAAATTACAAGTGAGAAAAAACCAGCTTCAATAAAATAATGAGTACGCACATTATAGATTCACCAAGAAACTATGAATATGCATATCAGACGTACAATCAATAACTGAGGGAAAATAACATTTGAAGAACCTTTCTGTGCCATTTTATTTCACGAATCTATATGTAATGTCATACATGACAAGATATTAGTTCAGTTGGTAGTGCTACTTTCCACATGCTGTGTCAGTTAAGCAAAGGAAGTAAGTGCTCATGTAGAGGGCAACTTACTCCGATTCCGTGTCCACCTTCAATGCATTCAAGAATCCTGTTAAGCTCGTCATACTCATGTGTATGTCCTCGTAGACAGAACCTGCTGAAAAACGTGCAAATCAGAAGTTAAGTCAGAGCCTCACCGATCAATTTGATTTTATACGTTGAATTAGGTCGGAAACAACCCATAAGATTACTGCTCCTACGAACACTCAATAACATTGAGCTCAAGATAACAGCATACCTCAAAGATGTTTTCATAATTTGCAGCAACCATGCATGGAAAGCAAGCACAAACAGAGATTTCGAGACTTGAGCTCAGAAAACATTTCATAGCTAAGAACTGTTTATTACTGGCTGGCCGGATTTGCTAAAAATGTATTAGCTGCCACAATCGTCCGGCGCCTGCTCTTACCAACCTCTCCAGCGCACAAACTTCCTTACAAACACAGGCGCGACTTGGTTGGTTATGCCACACGGCAGCCGTGATGTGCAGGTAAGCCAGCTAAAAGTGATACGCTTACGTGCTTTTGCATAACAAGTCACGTAAAGCGAAACAAAGGGCAGCTTACAGATAAGAATAAGTTATTTGAGAATATTTGTACAGTTTATTCGCCTGTACTTTACAGAGATGGAAATAAAACGGCGATAGTTGGCAACTCACCAGTGGAGTTCAACCCCAGTGCATAATCACCGTTACCGCCGCTATAACCTGAGGGAACAAAAAGGCAACTTCGGTATCTGTACTAATATTCAGCAACATTTGAGAAGGCTTACCTTTCCAGGATATCCAGGGTCTAAAAAGTAAGTACAGCACGGAGATGGCAAGAACGAGCTTCAGACGCAAGTGAGCACCTGAAAATGAAACCGCATCATAGCGCGATTGTACAAAGCACACAAGTGTCACAGCTCAGCTTACCACTCCCGCCCTTAAATAGCTTGTAGCAGATGACTCGCGCTATAATTGCCATGTTTTACGCGTTTTTGTACAACTGTTTCTCGCTGAATAAACTAGGTATCACATTTTCTTATGCACTTTTCTCGTAGGGAACTTCCCTACTCAGGGAGGCGCCATGTTGAAAGTGGTTGCCAGCTTGCGAACGAGTAACCGCTAAATTTTGTTAGTGCACTCATGGTAAACGTTGATCATGGTAGAGACAACACATAGGAGGTCGTTGGTTGCTCATGGTTTGTGATTCACCTTAGGTAATCGACTCGCGATTTAATGGATTTATCAGGCAACAGGCACACGCATATTTCGCTCGAGATGTCTGTTTTCGCGCACTCCTCCATCAATACTGCGTGGCATTGCGGCATTGCGAAATCTGTCATATCGTACACGGAGTTTCCTACAGAAATAAACAGGAATCTCGCATATATCCTCAGAAGCTCAGATACATTTCCTTTCTTCAAAACTCCAGGCTCGCTACTTTCCTGTTAATAATACCATGTCACGTTTGGAGACAAGATAAGCCCAAAAATGTGCAAGCTTTTCATAATGTATGGCTAAAAAACTTTTTTTCTCCACCTGGCCATCATACCCTGGGAAGAAAAAAATACTGCATTAGATGGTTAGAGCACCACAATAATTTACTATAATACTTGTTTCTACAAATTAATCATCACGGCTGTCACGTGCGAAAGAAGCCGGAAGAAATGCATACAGAACTTTCGTTTGCCTTTTTTATGGACAGGGTCGTCGTGCCTGGTTTTATTGCTTCACGACGACTAACATTTTTTTTTTTTTATATCGTGTCGTTGTCACATGTTAACACAGCGTTGATGATGCCAGATATGGCATTTCGAGACATTTCTCAGCGTAAAAATTTAAATTGTCTTAATTGCTAAATGTCATCACTTGCATAAATGCGAGAAGCGTGTGGTCAATTGTTTCTGATGAGCGACTTCGAAAATAGCACACGTTTAAACGCTGTGTTTCCTGAGGAAAGACAAAATAAATAAATAGCCGTCTCATTTTGCTAAATCCTTCCGTTTTAAAGCATGTCGACGTGGAATGGCCCAAAAATGAAGCCCCCCTTTTCGTGACCTGTGCCCAATGCAGCTTAGAGTAATTAAATAATTTCTACACTAAATGCAGTGTGCGACACAGTACTTCTTAAATGCTACCATTAACGTCTTACCTTAATTATTTGTGCCATGGGTAGCAGCGATAAAAAGCTCCAATGCTTGCATTGGAAGCGTATTTTATCACAAAGAACAGAGAATCACGCATAAACGTGAAGCTTCTGTGTTGCACACGGTCGAATATGAATTCTTGAGCACCCAACCGCCATTCATGCAAATGCATGAACGTGCGTGTGTGTGCGTGCATGTGTGTGCGTGCATGTGTGTATGTTTGTTTATTGTTTGTTTGTTTGAAATACTCTCAATGCTATTACGGCGTTGTAGCCCTCCCTTTATTGATGTGTAGCCCTATGTATCCCTCCCTCCAGTATCCTAAACTATGTAATCGTCTTTGTGACGATAGTTCACCTCAGCAGTTTCTCAATACCATGCATAGTTTCGGAGTAATTCTTCTATCGTCGAACCATTCCTTTCAGGTTTGTTTGTTGGGTTATATATATATATATATATATATATATATATATATATATATATATATATATATATATATATATATATATATATATATATATATATATATATATATATATATATATATACTGCTGCGTCACAATATTTACAGGTTTGCGCATCATTGTTGACTGCTCATAAGTGTACTTGAACAATATGCAAATCCCTCCATTAAAAGGCTGAAAATTTTGGGCGCTCCTGATGCTACATTTTGAGATATGCGAAAGCATATACAGAGTGTCATAATTTTTTTTAGCAGCGCCAAAATTTTTAAAAGTGTCCTGTGGTAAATAGCACGATTCTAATCATTGACCTAAATTACTCGATGAGGTGAGCATTATTTCTGAAGAAGCAAAAACGCTTAACGGACTAATTAACGTAATTACACGAATTGCGTTTCAATTAATTAATTTATAACGCATATTTCATTCCACGAATTGTAGTTAGTAAAATCACAAGATATATCCACTTGGAACGGTTTTGAGATATGCGCCGTCAAACTTGCGGTAAAGACGCGCTGTTCCACTTGCTTTCTTAGGAAAACGCTGTTTTGTGCATTGAAGCACAAAAGCAATTGGAACACCAATGCATTTCGTCGGACACTGAAAATTAATATACGGAAACTGGTATAGTCCTGCGGATTAGTTTCAAGTGGATACGCCCTGCGAACCCACCGGCTACAATTGATTCGTACATTAAAATATGTGCCGCAAAGTAAATAATTAAATAAATTAATTAGTGCAATTATGTTAATTATTCGATCAGGCATTTCGATTGCAGATGAAATGGTCGCCTCATTGAGCAATTTAGCTCAAGGGTTACAATATTTTGCTATATACCAGAAGCAATTTTAAGAAATTTGGTGCATCTTAAAAAATATTTTAAAAAAAGAACACCTGGTATATGTGGAGTCTCTCTAATCGGCGATATGTGAATCGTTTCTTCCTGCTCTGCTAATTGGTTTTCCTCGTCATTTGTCTATGTTCACTCGTTACTGATCATTGATATATAAGCCCCACGATGAGCGACCACCGGTTGTGGCGCACCAGCAAAGCCACGTCCCGGTGCACATCCTGCGAAGCACACGCAATCTTTCATATTTACTGCGCTGTGAACTCGGGCGCGTTTATCAGCCGTCTCGCCTTTTTACGTGTCGAACATGCGCAGCGCGTAGGTCGACCGGGCGTTTCGGGGAGGCGAGGCCCTCTGGATTGTTTCTGGATTGTTTCTGGATTGCACTGGTGTTTATTGGTTTCCTGGTAAAGCAGCCCAAAGCAGACACGAATCTTACCCAAGCGCGCCGTCCATTGTTTTAAAGCGAAGCTCTCTTTGTTTAATTTCCCGTGTTTAACCATGGCTGCCTGGCTGCTGGTAGCTGTTTGGTCGGTCAGTATCTCGACGGATATATTTCAGGATATGTATACAAAGGTTATACGTGAGCACGAATGAAAGTACCAGCGAACTGGCATGTAATACCCTGCTGTATGGTGGACCAGGTGTGCGCCCCTCTGTTCTGCGTAACAAAAAGTTAGCTCCCTCTAAAATGTATCTCTCAAACACGCCGATACGTTAATAAAATGGTGAGTTATACTCCAGGGAATGTTTGATTGACTCAATTTCATGTGATTTAGCCATTTGGTATGTCCTGGGGGGTGTGTCCACTCTTGGCCACTCCTTCAAAATGGGTACGTCCCACTGTGACACAACAGGTACATAATCCCTAACTGTTGCTTGCTTGATACGGGTCGCACTTTTCTGCGCGCACACCTGTCATCACTATTCTTCCTTCGAGAAGCACCATACATTGATATTCATCCTTGTGACATCGATCGCTGCGTGTACGTCTCGCGTTGTGCATCCGCCTGAACTGCAGTATATGCATTTCGGCATAACTTGCGAGCGATGTACTGCATAAACATTACAAAAATTTCAAGACAATGAAGTTTTGACCTTTGTAGTGGAGAAACCTATAAAGATTGGATGACATTACCCGTTACCCAGAATGGAAGTAAAGCAAATTGAACGCATCGCCGTTAATTGTAAAACACGCACACACACACTTTCTGATCAGAGTAAGAAAGAGAGAGAGCAAAGAGAGGAAAGGCAGGGAGGTCAACCAGACGAGCGTCCGGTTTGCTGCCCTGCACTGGGGGTGAGGGAAAGGGGGAATAGAAAGAAGAAAAGAGGAAGGAAGTGATTACTGTGCGCAGTGAAACACCGTGACACTATATACACTATACGGGGAACCTTTTTTTGTACGCCGCCGTTGTTTGTGGTCTCCCTTCTTTTCTGCCACGAAACCTCCAATTGCCTTTTACTGATCTCTGTTGCGGAGATGATTACTTTCCCCCTGCTGTCCTAGAACCCAAGCGATTCAAGGAGGCCAGAGCAAATGCTCCTCTTCCTTGGTGTACCTCACTTTATAAATACGCGTTCTAAAGCCTCCTGATCTCGCTTCGAAAAGGAGCCTGCCTTTGAATGATCATAAATTGTTTCTTTTCCGATTTCGTTTTTTTTCTCTTAGGTAGTTACTCTCAGCAGGTTTCTTTTCCATTGCCACAACCCATGAGATCGTATCAGCCTCTCTGACTTTGCGTTTGCCGTTCTTTGTTTTCGTGTTGCTTACCACACCGGTTGCTTACTTGCTGGTAAGCTTCCTAGTTCTTTTCCTCCACTCTGAGTCTGTTTTTTTTTTGTACACATACCTGAACACTCTCGCAACCCATTTACTTTCTTTCACATTCCTCAGTCGTCTTTTAAGACCAATTTTACTCTGAACTTCCCTCACTTCATTATTTGTCGAGCCTATATCACCATGCACAGCTTCGTGTGTAGTCTTCCCGTGGGCACCCAATGCAATGCATTCCACTGTCCTTTCGTTGCCATCGAGTCCAGATTGTGCCTCTGACTTTAAGCAAACAACCACATTTCCAAATCTAAGTACTGGAACCATTGCACCTCTCCTCACACCTGGAAGCACTTCGCACCTGTTGTATCGCCATAGCGCTCTGTGTTTCATTGTGGCCGCAATTCGCTTCCTCTTTGCTGTTATTGTGTTTTCCTGTGTTTCCATATATATATTGCCTTCGTTTATCCGTTGTTAGATACGGGACCTTTTCCTGAGCCTACTTCGAGTTCACCAGACCACATCGAATCGCGTCACACCCTAATTAAGGAGCGCAGAAGCACATCTACCACGTTCCCGAGGCGCGGCACGTCCAAACAAGTTGGCGTCCCCCACCTCGTGCGCCGCATGTGGAGGTGTTGTCCCACTGCTTGACTCTTCCCTAAAGTGTAGCGGGAGCCTGGCACGGTTCTAGGTAACGTGGGTCCCGAGCCAAGCTGCTTTGCAGCTCTGAAAGGTCGCTCGAAGACAACCCGTCTCCCCCCATCCGCCTATTGTGACGGCAGTTGCAGACCAGGAAGGCAATACCGCAGACAAGTAATCCCTCGGACAATTGGAGCCCAAGGAGCGACCCTCTGCGCCGGGTGTGACTTACATTCGCACGGGCGCCTGCCATTGGTCGAAAATGACGCCACCTGAGCGGGCTCGCCTATTGGCCGAACGTCACGTGGCTTCGAGACACCGAAGGGGTTAAAAGCCAGAGACCGGGAGCAGCAAGAGAGCATTCCTTCATTCATCTCTTTCGAGCTTCTTGCCACGGGCCGAGTTGCTGCCGGCCAGTAATGACTTTATGACTGTTAAGTTCTTTGTACCCTCACTGTAAATAACGTAAATAAATCTCCAGTTTTCTTCTCAAAGTCCTCCTCAACCTCGGCCAACTCCCGCACCCAACGGCAAGGTCCAAAATCTGGGGGACAGCAATTGGGATTGTCCTCCAGATCCAACACCGTACACCAAGTTATTTGTACACTTTACCAGAGGTATTTCCCGGTTCTGTATTGCGACTGTCTGCTCTTTGTTTACATTGAATACCACTAAATCCCGCCACTGCAAAATTTGACAACATTGCGGAATTTGATAGTGTGCAGAATAGCACTCCCAGCGCCTTGCAGAACAAATCGGCGACACTGCAGCATCCTGCAGCCACAGCCTCCAGGATTTACCATTTGTGTGACGCTACTCCTCACCTTGCTGGATTAGGGTTCCCCGCGCAAGGTTGGAGAGGGGCTTTTCGCAATATCTCCAATTCGCAGAGCAACGCCGCCCTCCTTTAGAATGCCGTAGATGTGGAGTCCATATAGGTAGAGGTTATTGGCTGTACTCACGTTTCACAACGTTCTTTAAGTAGGCGTATATGCTGTTGCACCGACTTTCTGTGTCTTCTCAACATGATGATAATCATTGCCCTCTGGTACAGTAAGTAGCCGTACTACTCTCTTAGGAGTCGGCTAAGAATCTGGTGACGTCCCTGGCGTGCTCATAGAAATCATAAGGAGTGTCAAAATCGAATTAGAATCTACGACATTGGTAAGAGAGAGAGAGAGAAATGTCCTATACTGACAGCAGAGAATAAAAACGAAAAAAAAAAAGAAAGCACGTCTTCGTCATCGTATAACCAAGTTTCCTGTGAATCTGGCTCCAGAACTGGCGGAACCAAGGGATAATGCTGTCGTTCCCCTGTTAATTGCCTTCAGACGACGTATGCATGCATTGTGTCCTTAGTGTTGTAGGGAGAAGAATACAGCGCCACGTCTACCGCTTGTTTTTTGTATTTTTTTTATAAGGTAGCCTTTGTTGAATCGTCGTGGTTGTGTATGTCCTTGGTTCGAGGAGAGGAAGACGAAGCGGCGTGTACACGCGCACAGCGCTCGAGAGCCGCTCGCGCGACGGCTTCGAGCGCAGCGTCGGGCGCGGGTCAGGCCGGTCCGCAGGATTAGGCCGAACGAAATTTTCACCATGTAGGCTCCGATGTCAGATCAGGCCGCAAAGGTAACCGCGGCGTACTACCCACCAGGCGAACAGGGTAAGCCAGCGGCCACGCCCATCGACATCACCCCGAACGTATTCATCAAGCCGCCACTAACCATTGACGTCGGGAAGAGCACGGGCAAACCTGAAGTCACCACCAAGAGGCATGTGACTCCGGACGGCATCGTCATCAGCCAAAAGAGGGAGACGTACCCCATTAAGCCCAATGTCGAGACGCTCGTCGTCGAGGCACGACCCCCAACTCCGCCGCCGCAGGTCCACCGGCACTGCCTCCGTGTGCGGCCAGTGCCTGCGCATGCTCTCGTGCCTTTCAACAGGCCCATACCTCCGCCAGCGACACTGTGCCCGCCACCGGTGATACCGGGTGGATATCGCCGCGCGTCGGCAGCTGAGGCCGCTCAGAGATTCAGTCGCAGCGTCCAAACCGAGTGTCCGGTTCATTTCAGGGCCTCCTTGGAGACTCAGACCGTCGATACTGCTAATAACATCACCGGCATCCCGTTCACACCCATCTATATGCCGGCTTCGATGCAGAGGCAGCGGCAGAACAGCATCGTCCACGAGTCGACCGTTGCCCCGACGCACAACTTCAGGATCGTTACGCCGCCTCCCGTGGTCGAGACTGCGGCGGTCGGCGAGGCGCAACGCGCGGTCGTCACTCTCGAGAACGAGTACGACATCAAATTTCCGGCTCCCCCGCGGCGCGAGCCGTCGGTGAGGGCGATAGGCTGCGGATCAATGGACGAGGATGACTTCCTCGGCAACGCATCGATGGTCGCACAGACCACCATAATCCTCAACGAGTGCTCGCCGGGCAGCCCGGGGAACATCATCGTTCGTCGCGGAAGCAGCGCCACCAACCTGGCGGCGTCCCCCATGGCGACGATAACGCTGCCTCCAACTGGTCAGCGAATGACGACGCAGCAGATCACCATCCCGTCCGTCGGACCGGTCCAGGTGTCCCCGCCGCAGACGTCCATGATGCCGCAACCGCAGACCATATCGCACGTGCAACAGACGACCTCGGGGGCGCAGCCGATGGCCACCGTCAACATCACGTCCCGCATCCGCGACCTGACCGACCAGGTGATGCGCGAGTCGCGCCGCGTGGGCCGCGCCCGAGACCGGCTGCGGTACCGCCGTCCGGCGCCCCTGAGCCGCGTGTACTCGGCCGAGAACAGGCTGCACAACCTCATGAGCCTGGAGAGCCAGCTGGCCAACGAGATCGCGAACTACCGAAACTCGGGGCGCGTGCGCGACCCCGACTTCCTCGCGACGCTGGCGCAGACGGAGGACAAGCTGCGGCGCTTGATCAGCGCGGAGAACGACGTGGCGCGCGACATGCGCCGCTTCAAGAAGGAGAGCTTCAAGCAGGAGAGCTACAAGGTGATCAGCCCGCGCCGAAGCATCACGCCGGCGTCGTCGTTCACTTCGACCACCATTTCCTCGTACAGCCCACCGTCGAGTCCCATGCCTCCCATGTATCCGATGCCGGTCATGCCGATGATGCCGCCCATGCCGCCGCCGCCGCCGCCGCCCATGATGGGGGGCCAGATGATGCAGCAGCAGCAGTTCCCAGGGCCTGGCATGTATCCGGGTATGATGCGCATCAGCATCGAGTCTCCCGAGTGTACGTGCACGAGCTTCACCTCGTCGAGCTCCGCTTCGTCCGGCTCATCGGACTCGTTGTCCAAGAAAAAGGAAGAGACCAAGGTGGTTGTGGAGATGCCCAAGTCGCCGCCGCCGCCACCGCCTCCTCCGCCACCTCCTCCGCCTCCGCCCGTGGACCCGAACGCTTCTCCGTCGCCGGACGAAGGAGGCAAGAAGAAAAAGAAAAAGAAGAAGAAGAAAAAGAAGAAGAAAGGCTCACCGGACGGCAAGAAGAAGAAGAAAAAGAAGAAGAAGAAGAAGAAGCACTGAAAGATCGGGCAGAGACAAAACGCGGGACTGTGACAGAAATCGGATTAAATTCAGGCCTCTACAGGCCGCGCTTCGACGTAAACTTTTTTTGTCTCTCCAACTTTTGTGGAGCGTATATATCCAAACACGTCATCGAGGTCACCGTAACGGAGTACAGGGCTGGTATAATGTAAGGATTCCTTTCACTCTATTTTATTCGTCATCATCTACCCTTCAAGGCCGGCCGATTGTGGTGATAACGTAGGCGGAGCGCCGCTCGAACCACTAACGAAGCGAGAAAAGGAACAGGATTGAAATAGTACCGTTATGTTAACCGAGCGCAGGGTAATCCGGATTTGCACAAGCCATCTCGTTAACATTACTTTCGTTAACGTTACGAAAAAAAAATGAACGTCCGATTAGATTCTTAACAGTTTGTACTGACAGTATTAACCTGGTGGATTTCATGCTAAATACAAGCTGTTCGGAAGGCCAACATGTAGAGCGGTATTTACCTTGAAACAGGTCTGCCTTGCACAGTAAGAACACTGGAAATCCTATGATCATTTGAATTAGGGGCAGAGGCTTGGCAGCGCTGTGTATAATAATATGCGGCCCATGTTTTATTTGATCAGTGAATAATTAATATTTTCAATTAAAATTAAATACCCTTGGCTAATAGAATCGCTTCCGTTTCGAAGAGTTTACGTTCACAGTGTACAAATATTCGCTGGGGCAAAAAAAAATAAAAAAATAAGAAAGACGTGGCATTTGTTTACTACGAGTGCCGGGGTACCAGTGCTAGTGAAAATATATGCATATAGCGAGTGTTTCGTGCTACTGGAGCCAGGATTAAGAATAAATAAAATCGTACACCTTAGGCGATTGAGACCAACGGTGATATCTTGACGTGAGATTAGCAAGCTATTTAACTATGTTCAATTGAATGTTAATTTTAGGGCATAAGTGTCATTGTAAAAGTTGCAGAGCGTGTTCAGAAACACCCAATGAAATTTATTCGGCAACAGTGTCTTTTCCGCGTTCTTTTTTTCACGGACTCTCAAGAAAGTTCTCAACGGTTTTTCCAAAGAACGACGCCCTCGTGCTTTAAGTGTGGCCGATGGGGGTATTTGAGCCGCTTTCTGGGCAGGCCTATCACTTATAATTTTGGACCGCGCCGACGTGGCTGCCTTGATGCCGGGGCGTTCTTTTTTACAAAGGAACACGTGACCTTCGTTGCTTGGAAACACGACGGAGGGTGGCGCAAACTAGACAAGCAAGCTCACAGTAATACTTTTTTTCCCATGTTTCTCAGGTATTCTTCAGAGCCCGGAACGAAGACCCAGGTAAATGATAACACAACGAAAGCAATTTCATTGGGTGCAATTGAGCACGTTCTACATCTTTTACGATCACGGTTATGCCTTAAAAGGAATATTTAAACATTTGCGTAATTGCACTTGGCAAATTAGCTAACTAATCGCTCCTGAAAAAAATATAAATAAAGAAAGAAAACACCCAGTGCCCTTCTACTCTGTGAAGAAGGGAGACCAGCGAAGCTGTAAACATCATCATCATCATCATAATTATTACGCCCACTGCAGGGCAAAAGCCTCTCCCATACTTCTCCAACTACCCCGGTCATGTACAATTCTGGCCATGTCGTCCCTGCAAACTTCTTAATCTCATCCGCCCACCTATCTTTCTGCCGCCCCCTGTTACGCTTCCCTTCCCTTGGAATCCAGTCCGTAACCCTTAATGACCATCGGTTATCTTCCCTCCTCATTACATGTCCGGCCCATGCCCATTTCTTTTTCTTGATTTCAACTAAGATGTCATTTACCCGCGTTTGTTGCCTCACCCAATCTGCTCTTTTCTTATCCCTTAACGTTACACCGATCATTCTTCTTTCCATAGCTCGTTGCGTCGTCCTCAATTTCAGCAGAACCCTTTTCGTAAGCCTCCAGGTTTCTGCCCCATATGTGAGTACTGGTAACACACAGCTGTTATACACTTTCCTTTTGAGGGATAGTGGCAACCTGCTGTTCATGATTTGAGAATGCCTGCCAAACGCACCCCAGCCCATTCTTATTCTTCTGATTATTTCCGTCTCATGATCTGGATCCGCGGTCACTACCTGCCCTAAGCAGATGTATTCGCTTACCACTTCCAGTGCCTCGCTACCTATTGTAAATTGATGTTTTATTCCGAGACTGTTAAACATTACTTTAGTTTTCTGCAGATTAATTTTAGACCCACTCTTCTGCTTTGCCTCTCCAGGTCAGTGAGCATGCATTGCAATTGGTCCCCTGAGTTACTAAGCAAGGCAATACCATCAGCGAATCGCAAGTTACTAAGGTATTCTCCATTAACTCTCATCCCCAATTCTTCCCAATCCAGGTCTCTGAATACCTCCTCTAAACACGCTGTGAATAGCATTGGAGAGATCGTATCTCCCTGCCTGACGCCTTTCTTTATGGGATTTTGTTGCTTTCTTTATGGAGGACTACGGTGGCTGTGGAGCCGCTATAGATATCTTCCAGTATTTTTACGTATGGCTCATCTACACCCTGATTCCGTAATGCCTCCATGACTGCTGAGGTTTTGACTGAATCAAACGCTTTCTCGTAATCAATGAAAGCTATATATAAGGGTTGGTTATATTCTGCACATTTTTCTATCACCTGATTGATAGTGTGAATATGGTCTATTGTTGAGTAGCCTTTACGGAATCCTGCCTGGTCCTTTGGTTGACAGAAGTCTAAGGTGTTCCTGATTCTATTTGCGATTACCTTAGTAAATACTTTGTAGGCGACGGACAGTAAGCTGATCGGTCTATAATTTTTCAAGTCTTTGGCGTCCCCTTTCTTATGGATTAGGATTATGTTAGCGTTCTTCCAAGATTCCGGTACGCTCGAGGTTATGAGGCATTGCGTATACAGGGTGGCCAGTTTCTCTAGAACAATCTGCCCACCAACCTTCAACAAATCTTCTGTTACCTGATCCCTCCAGCTGCCTTCCCCCTTTGCATAGCTCCCAAGGCTTTGCTCGAAGCTGTATACGTGGGCCTCTTAATGGCGAACTCCGCCACGGGTCGGCCCGGCATTGCACTATCTTCTGGATCGGCGCACGTATGGGCAGTGCTTAACGCCTGCGCCATCTCCGCCGCGGGTCGGCCAGGCATTGCACTATCTTCGGTATTTTTCGGTATTTTTTTTTTCCTGCGCGCGGACACGATGGCGGGGAAAGTAACCTTTAACAGCTTCGCTGTAAAAGAAGAAAAGAACGTATTGCCCGTCTCTCGTGTCTCTCGCCCGATTCTTGGCCTATCCCCCTTAATGGGTGCGAGCCATGACAGATGATCATCATCATCATCATCATCATCATCATCATCATCAACAACAACAACAACAACATTGAAGATCATGTTCTTGGGTGTAAGTTTCAATCCATCCAGTGTGGCCAATCCCTTTCGTGTGTACGAGCCATGTTTTGAGGCAACAATAACAACAACAACAACCTAACCCTATACGCGATGACCACGCATGTGCTGTCGACAGTGTCACAGCGCGACAGCTGCGCCGACGGGGCGAATGCACCTCGAATGTCCATATAACTGCTATCGCAATAAGAGAGATAAATAAAACATTTATTTGGACCATCGAGGCCGTCGCTCTTGAAGTCGAGTGGGTGGTGTCCTCATTCCAGGACTCCACTGGCCATGGCTGCTCGACGTACCTGCTGGACGAGAGCTTCTTGTCCCGCCAGGGTATCGCCGGCCAGCTGTACCTTCCACCGCTCAAATGACGTGCTAGGCGTCTTCAAGTGTTGAGGTTTGCCCCCGCACCCCCACGATATGTGAAAGAGTGTAGGGCGTGTGTCGCCGCACCAAGGGCAGATGCCGCGATATGTTTGTGGGTACACTTTGCTATAGCAATAAAACACATTCTGACTCAACGCGACTACGAACAATATGCTGTTGGCATAGGCTGCCTGAAGGGTACCACTTTTTCACAATTTGCAGCAAGGTTCAAGTTGCGTGAAACATTTGTTATAGTGGTTCCTTAGATTACGTTTGTTAAAGTCAACACAGCGGGAAATTCTCACCGCTACCTCATCTATTATGACCGTTATGACTAAATTTAAAGGGAGGGGGGGGGGCGGCGTTGTTGCGGTCGAGAGCTTCGACAACCGAACGAGCATGCGGAACAGCCAATAACTTGTAGTCATTGATCTAATTACGGGTCCTCGTTTCTTTAGCCAGCCTCCGAACTTCTCGTTTCACTCGCGAAATTGTGTTTCTCTTCCTCTGCAGGTACCACCATGCATGCATGACTAAGTGATGAGCCTTCTTCTATCACTGCACCTATCTTCTCTGAACTTATATCGGCAATTAGTCGCATCTTGTCACGCGTTGAGATTATTATCATTGCTCTAATAATGACCATATGGTGTAACTTCCCCATTTACGCTAATTTAAGATCGCCCCATTTTTCCGAGCTTTCAGCTGTGAATGGTTACACATGTGCTGAAGTGTATAAGTAAGCTTTCTTTAGCCTACAGACAATTTTTTTAGGGGTGAAAAAATATTTGGTATTCGATTCGATGTTCGAAGGATAATTACATCAGATTAGTATTCAATTCGTAGATTCTCCTTGTCAACCAGCTTCTTCCCCCCCTCCCGCCCCCTCTCGTATGTTTTAGCAATTGCCTAGACTGGGATACTCGGCATCAGGAAGAAACTTCCTACTCAGGCGTTCAAACTTGTGGCATATGAAGGAAAAAGGAGCAATTATTATGATTCCTTATTCTTTTAGGAATTGAGTAAGGTGTCCACTTCGGCACATACAGGCTGCGCAAGTCCACGTAGGTGTTCCGAATGATGCAGCAACTAGATATGACCGGGAGATAATTTAATTGAAAGAAGGCAGAGAGATCGGCCTGAGCTAACGCGCTCTAACCTGCTACTCTGCACAGGAGGAGGGGGAACGGGGACATAAAGGTGTGATGATGGATGATAATGACATAGAAAGCGTTACCACGTAGCCTGCGTAAGAGCGCAAGCTACACTCGAACATGATGTCCACGTGATAGCGGCCGGAATCCACCAAGTGTCAAGTGGAATCTACCTCGCTTAAGAACAGTCAGGCAGTGAGATAGCGCCGCCTATAAGAGTGCCATTTCCGATAGGAAGGAAGGAAGCAGGAATAGATAGAAAGACAGGGAGGCTAGCCAATCCTGGCTGGCTACCCTGCGGAGACGAACTAAAGTATAGACAAGATTGAACGAGGAAAAAAAAAAGAACCTTTAAGGCAAACGGCAGGAGCGTTCTTGGTCGAGTGTTGCTAGACGGGGTTTCGGATAGACCTTCCTGAGTGATACGTGCCGACCCATTTCCGAGAGCACGCTGAACAAATTGGTTGGGGAGTGTCTTTCCCATCTGCACGCCACCCACGGCGCGAGGACAAAACCAACGCGTCGACCTTTGCCTCGAGAGAGAAAATTCCTACAAAGTCTTCGCTGTGTGGAGAGTCACGTCGCCTTTTTACTGTATCGTCTTGTACTTTGACTCTTTCCTTTTCGTGTTTGCAACTCCTCTCATTCATTCTGGGTGCCTGTTCCGAAATCTCTGAATGGCGCACGCCAAGGATACGCTGAGAGCAAGAGTGACCGCTGTGAGATTTCAATGCAAATGAAATGGAAGGGACGGATGCGGGGAACTCGAAGCAGGAGCTGGTAGCCCTGAACTTCTCAGCCACGTTTTACTTATATATTTTACTTCCCCATTTTTTAAAGCAAGTATGTGGTCGTTCAAGAAACGGTTCGCTTTCCTATTGTGTTGCTTTCAGTTGACACTGTGCTGAATTTTGCAGCAAGTTGTAGCTCTATGTTTTACTGCGCTTGGCGTCGAAATATTTCCCGGAGTTGCATAATGCTGCAGGCATTAGCCCGAACTTTACATGCACAAAGAAGGAAACACGTAAATACAGAGGTGGTGTACATACACACAGAGCAACCTTTGTGCGTTGTACTTGTTTCCTTCGTTGTAGGTGGCAGCAACTAGTGTTAATGTTTAATAATAAACATGGGTCACCAACTCGTCCACACTGTCATTCTAGAGTTCTAGACAAACATCCGTCTCGCGAGTTAAAATATAAAGAAATAACTGTGTTACTGCTATTTATTTTTACCGGCAACACAGCAGCGCAAGGTACGCACGCACCCCCCACGCACCCCTCCCCGCCCACACTATTTAGTTTTGCTTTTGTCTGCAAAAAGGCTTTTTCTTTATGTGGCGTTAATGTAACAGGGCACGCTTTACAGGAGTCAAATTTGGTGAATGCGTTGAAGGATGCGGGAGTGACCATTGCAACGCATTTTGTTGCTCGAGCTCATTCAGCCTAATTGGTCCTCAGTGGGAAGAGCAGGGCTAACGTGTTCTCAGATTAACCGTTTCGCCGCCGCCACCTCGCTTCAACGCGCCCGCCACCGAACCAGCCTTTTGCAAAGGGTGCTCCTTTACAATAACACCCACATAAAGAGGAAGCCCACTTTCAGGCAAAAACGTGAGTGTGTTTTCTATTGTTTCGCAAGAAAAAGGAAAGCGTTCTGAAGAAACAAAGTTAGGCTTAGGTACAAACGTTGCAAAATATGCTAGGCAGCCGCGACAACACACGCGCCAAATTCACAAGGAAATCATGTACTAGGGCCAACATTTGCCCCACACACCATTCATCCATTACCTCCTTCTGCGTCACTGACGCCTCCCGATCAGCCGCGACAGTTCAGGGACTACGGCGTTCTTCTGCTGGGTACCAGATCACGGGTGTGATTCCCTACCGCGGCGGCCGCGTTTCGAAGGGGGCGCCATGCAAAAATGCCCGTGTACGTAGATTTGGGCGCACGTTAGGTGCACGGGTTAAGAATTCTGCCGTAGCTCTCCACTACAGCGTCACTCGTAGTCCCAGTGTTGGCTCGAGACGTTACGCCATCATGAATCAATGAATCAGTTCAAGTAAAGACCAAACAACGCCATTATGCATTCGACTGCACTTTTGACAGATATCGCGATCCTGTAAAACATTGCGAACGATCACCTCTTCAACACATTACGCGTCCTGCCAAGTACATGTCTTCTTTTTACTTTCATCAAGAAAGTCAGCTCACGTTTTCTTGATAGCCAAAAAGAAAGAAACAGCTCTGTTCCTCGTGGTTGGCTTTCAAGTTTCTTTGTTAGCCTGCAATTTACTATGTTTGTAGTTTTGATTTAAAGGGTACATATATACATCGATGTCTTTTCGTCTAAGGAATTATGGCACTCTATTCGATATTTTCTTTCTGATGTACTACACAGAGGTCCATAATTTGTTCCAAAGTGGGGCTGATCCACACAAACACACACACGCACGAACACACACACACACACACACACACACACACACACACACACACACACACACACACACACACACACACACACACACACGCACGCACACACACACACACACACACACACACACGCACACACGCACACACGCACGCACGCACGCACGCACGCACGCACGCACCCAAAAACAGAAATAAAATCAGCCTTCCTCCACTTCCTCAATTCTAACTTTATATCACTTTCCTTTCTTTCACTTTATTGAATTAAGCTGACCTATTCGTTCAACAAGCCAATGAAGTCGTACAGATCTTTCTGAAGTCTTTCTGAAGTTTGACTTCTTTTTTATTTTCTTCTTTTTTCACTTTCCGTTTCTCCCTGATGGCTGACATCCGGCCGCCTATTGTCAATTCCGCGTGTGTCTTTTCCACTTAGAGTGTCGGAAAAGAACGAGATTCGAGCCTTAGAAATCGGGTGACAGCCACGGTAGACACGGGACGGTTTTAAAGCGGCACGGAGCCCTTGAGGCGTCTGTTCTCACGGAACACTGGAGGCCTTTAAATTGAATGCCAGGAAGAGAGGAAAAATAGGCTCTCATCCAAGTAAATATTTCTCCTTCTCTGTCAATGGAAGACTTGTGGGATTAGGTTTCGTGGTTTTCGTGGTCACTCTTGGGAAGTAGGCATTCAAAAAAGAACGAAGTAAAAAAGAAAAAAAATTGTCGATGCCAGCCGAGGGCGGAGGGCTTGTCTGAGCCGGAAATCAATTTGTGTCGAAGGGAATGTTTTATAAGTGGGTGCGATTTTTCTATTTCTGTTTTCGTGCTCAAAAAGAAAGGAAAAGAGGAGAAAGAATGTGGGCATCCTTTCTGTATTTTGCGTGTAGGAACGCGTTTCCCAGCCCATCATTCTATGCATTAAGGGCAACTAGAGAGAAGAATAAATCAGTTTCTATTGCTAGATTATTCTTAGAACCGTCTGCGTTCTTGTTGCCCGAAGTAGAGGAACAATACAAGAAAAAGAAAAAAGTAAGGAACTTGGGAAGATGGAGTTTAAATATTCAAATGTGCGCCTAACTGCGGCGCTGCTGACGTAAGATTGTAGCCGCTGACTTCACGACACTTTCACGCATTGGATTAATATTAGGCGAGTGCGAATGGCAATTCCTGAGACCGAATAGAAT
Source organism: Dermacentor albipictus (assembly GCF_038994185.2). NCBI lineage: Eukaryota > Metazoa > Arthropoda > Arachnida > Ixodida > Ixodidae > Dermacentor > Dermacentor albipictus. The sequence goes on from NC_091825.1 coordinate 126,157,385, forward strand.
ACTAATCGAAAAGTGCCAGAAGTGAAGCGAATCGAATCTAATAGTTTTCGAATATCGAACAGCCGTTTTCACAATTGCCATAAATGTATGTTCGCACCATAGTATTCATAACGTTGGAAATTAAAGCACAGATGGAGCGTCCGGAGCATTTTCTTTGCATGTACAGAACTTTTCGGAGAGTGCAAATGATCCCTGTATAGCCCGTAAGGTATGGCTTCCTGAGCGACCTAGGCTGCTCCATTGCGCAAGTTCCCGTGCTTTAAGCCTATACTATGCCAGCGGGGATGAAATGAATTGACGTTTCGAACTATTCGAAATCTATTCGATCAATATTCGTATTTACGAATACTGGCTATTCGATCGGAAGAACCAATCGAATGGGACAACATTAGATTTGGTATTCGAAAGTTTCGAATATTGCGCACCCCTATAGTTATTGTTGTGCCGAAAAAAGTGCGCGAAGGTAACCGGGAGGTGATTTTTCTGTTTTACTTCGAAATGGAAGGTCACCTCTTTTTGTGCCGAAAAACAGTTGCCAAAATCTATGACGTCACACAAATATGGTCGTTGCCGGTTCCAGTTCAATAACCATTTTATACTTCCTTTCTGGATTACGAAGTCTCCCCTCACGACAAGAGCAGCTTATTTTCAATGTCCCGAGCACAGTCTATTAGATTACTTGTCGTTCATCTTGGTGTTTACTTGTCTACTGGCGCACTGTATTCTTTGTCGTTGCTTTTACTTACGTGTCATCTTGTTATATCTTCCCTCATTACGTGCATTCTCTTTATCCTTCGACTTCTGCCTCTATCCTCTCTTTCCTAAAAAGTAGGCATGCGCTTTGCCTCTCTCGGGGGCAGTTGCCAGCCTGCGCCCTTCAATTTTTCAATGTCAATTTTTTTTTCTCTTTTCGTGTACTTTCCTTCACCTTGAAGGCTTCCACGGAACTGATTTTCCACGTTCAGTGTCCCAGTGCCTCGAGTTGTCGATTAATTTGCCCTCGCTCTACAATCGGCTAGCCTCCTGGTTAGCTCAGATGGTAGAGTCACCGCACCGGAAAGGCATTGGTCCCGGGCTGGAGTCCCGGACCAGGACAAATTTTTCTTCAACTGCGCGGCTTTGTTTCTGAGAAATCCGTATGCTTCCTTTGTAGCTTCGCACTGCAATACGGGTGGATGCCCCAATTTTTTTCTTTCATGTACTTTCCTCCAACTTGCGGACTTCTGCAGAACCGATTTGCTATACTCCGACTTGTAAAAAGAAAGAAGGAAAAGAAAGCCAAACAGGGTCTCGGAAGGCGAGTCATGTAAAAAGAATAGTTATGTTGCCGAAAATTATAAGAAAACGTTTTCTCGTACGAATTAAAACTAAGTACAATACCTGTTTGTGCAACAAACACTCTAACGAATTCGCACCTGGTTTCATTTTAAATGATACAACGACGTGATATGGAGAATTTCAGCTTTGATGCGAAAGCGTCAAATGGCTTATTGAGCGAAAAAGCCGGCGTCATCTGTAGCAGAGAGACGGCAGCTAAATTTTCACTGGCTGCAACACCACATCACGTGACGCTGGCTCGCGCTTGCAGGCTCCGAATTCGACGGAACAGAGCGGTAGAAACTAGCGCGACGCCACGTCACTAGCGCGACGCCACGTCACTAGCAGGCCTCAACGGAGCAGATACGGCGACGCGGCGAAGCGGGGCGTCGCACTGATGCCTCGGTCTCTCGTCGCGCAGGACGCTGGCGGCATGCGGCGCCCTTAATTTCGCAGAAATGTCGTCCAAATGATTCCTGTATAAAGCCAACATGCTAACATAGACACCGTACGAGTACCAATTTAATCGAAAAACTCGGTAACATACCACGGAGCAAAACTCTAAAACAATACTGGCAGCGCAAAACGCGAAGGACCTGCTCAGAGCAGTTCAATTGGACGTTAATGCTTTCGCATTGACAACTCGTAAGAAGTATTTAAGTGTTCTCGGATTCTTTAAATGACTCAGCAAAGCCATTGAATGTACTGTACAAGAATAAAGAGAAAAGACAATTGGTGGAGCTGCTGGGTAACCGGAATTCTGGAACTTCGTCATCGGACACTGCAGCCCGTCTTCATTATGCCGGAAGAAGGACCACCACAACCCGCTGCCCCGGTGACTACCGCGGTCTACCCCGGCACTTCCACCAATTGTAAGGGGGGTTTATTCGGCTCGTAGAGCAGCAGCGACAAACTCAGCACCAGCAGGTAGGGCGCAGCCAGAGAGCGAACTGGGTACGGGCCACGTGATGGGCAACGGGGCTTTTCAGCCTGCCGATCTTCTCCGTCACAAATGATACAGAGAGAGAGAGACAGAAAAGTTTGAGGTCGCTGTTATAGCGCTAATTTAGATCGTGTTAGAGACTCACGACCGCAAACGCAACCAATTAAGTTGGAAACAACTAAGAAGAGCATTATTTTTTAAGTGACTGTAACCATATCCCACAATTCTCTACATTCAGCGTTAACCACTTCCATCCGGGGGCTAACAAGGAGCACAAGCATGGTGGCCAAAAGCTGATACTTCACCAAATGCTTGGACTATCTTCTTTCGGGAAGCCGATGCTGCCAGTTACAGAAAAGTAAAGAAAAACAAAAAAACAAAGTGAATATCAGACAGACATCAGAAATCAGTGAACAACATCCTTTATTTCTTCTTTTCTAAGCCACGCGAGGAACGAGAAGAATTGGAAAGATAGACGCGTGTCGTGATGCCCGGCACACTGTTTTCTTCGGCATCTTCAATGACAGCGTTCGCAAGAGCTGCAATGCAGCCGGCTATTACAAAGGTTGATTGATGTTGCCGAGAGAGATAAATACACTGCAAACCCGCGAGTCACGTTTACTTGTATCTCAACTGAGAGAGAGAGAAAGGCAGGTCTCGAACGACTCAAAAGGGGAGGTCACAAAAGCAAACGGGGAAGCACCGATTAGTTCCATGCATCGGACAAGATAACGTAGATCTTTTTCTCCCCAAAGACCGCTCTTCTGACACTTTATGGTTGATTGTTTGACCAAAATACCGCGTATTCTGTACAGAGGCAGTTTTCTGACGCCGCAGACGCATGTGAAAAAAATAATAATAATGAAAGAAAGAGAGAAAAGGCCGTCATACCTTCTGTTTTTGGTTGTTGCGTCATAGCTCGCGATCTATCTCGGCGTTAACTTCTTGTCCGTGTTACTGATTGCATTTGGATTTTTTTTTAAATATCTCCCTCTCATTATTTTCAATGTCGCTCGGCGGTTTCCCTGAAAAGCATCGTCCAACACATCTCCGGCGTGCATACAGCAGAAACCTGCGACATAGCAGGTGGCGGGCAAATGTTTATCTCGTCGTTTACAGTGGCGTTTTTTTTTCTCCGCTTGGTAACGTGTAACCCAGATCTCCTGCGTTTTAAACAAAGAAACACCTGGCGGGCTCCGGTCTGCTGAACGAGGGTGCCTCTGACGTCGCGCTCCGTTGAGTATTGCCAGTGAATGTGTTTGTTACGTAATTTGCGACGAGATGAAAGCTTTTCACGAGTGTTTCGAAGCAGCGGTGACAGTACCTCGATGTACAGCAGCGCTCAACCTTGGGACGAGAAAGTAATTTTTGTGCTATTGCTTTCAGCCAGGGGTTTATAAATGAAACCACAGAATCCAATGTGCGTTACGCTTTGTTTACCTTTCAATTTTGATTAAATATATTTTTCTGCTGATTACAGGGCATTAACAATAACGCTGCCCTAAAGTAACTTCGCAGAAAAGAGAAGCGAACATAGTCTGATTTCTTGAAAATGTATAACAGGACATATACGCAGTGCATGCAATTGCACATAGTTGCTGATATGTTGGAGGAACAAAAAAGAAGCAAAACATTTATTTCGTGTAGCTCGCGACACACGACGATCCCGCAGGTAGACTGCTCTCGCCTGGCTCGAGACATCCCGCGATTTGGGTGCATGTGTGGCATGCTGTAACAGATTAGCTGCCAAACGAGAAAACGATAAGAGAACCAGACAGACTTTCTGTACTCGATATCCACGGCTACAGATACGCTTGGTTTGCGTCTGCTGCCACACAAGTTGTACAGACTTTCACGTGCAATAAATTAAAGCAAAGCGAATGAAAGCTACCGGCGGCTGAACAACCAGGCCTAAATGTTGCAGTCGGAACAAACACACTTGAACCCAGCTTGTCTACACTTGCCAAATGCACGCCGAGACGAAGCTCGGGGGCTAGGTTTCTGACTCTATATATAGAGCAGTTTTCACAACGTAATCAGGCTCGGTCGTTGCTCTGCGACATTTATTGTTTTTTTTTTCGTCCATGGCGCATAGGGCGTTCATCCTGAGAGGACAACGAAATGTGCAACTATAATGACGGGAAATGAGAGGTCGCTCGGTCATGAATTCTTTCTGGCGCGAGGCAAGCGCGCGTCTGTCACACGTCACTTTCGGAGGGAGCCGGCGGCGGAGCCGGACTCCTGCTGCTCCGCCGACGACGAGTGGAGCAGACTGCGTTCGGCCGCAGCCGCCATGACGTCATCGGCAACGGATCGCTTTCCGGGACCGCCGAGGAACTCCGAGTAGCGTTTTCCCGGGCCTCCCAGAAACTCTGAGTAGCGCTTTCCCGGGCCTCCCAGAAACTCTGAGTAGCGCTTTCCCGGGCCGCCCAGGAACTCGGAGTATCGTTTTCCGGGACCGCCCAGGAACTCCGAGAGCCGCTTGCTGGGTCTCGCCCTCGGGTGGCCCAGGATCCAATCCAAGTCGTGGCCGTAGCCACGGCTCCTAGCGAACGGGCTGTCGCCGGCGTACAGCTGCTGCAGGCTTCTGCTAAGTGCTCCGTCCGGATCTGCCCGAGTCGGGAAAGAGTGAAAGGAACGTCAATTAGAGAGCAACGCTTTTAACGTTCTGATAAAGAAAAAAGAACGAAAAAAAAAGAACGCTGCAACAACTGGCGTTCTGCGACCAATGTGTCACTATCGATTAAAGAAAAAAAAAAAGACGGCGGGCGCTAGTCGCCCCGTTATCGGTGTTTCATGGCTGGAGAGCGCTGAGTGCCCTTTGTCTGTGTAATCAGCATTGTATATTCGGCTTTGACGAGCGTAAACTTGAAGCTGCGAAAGCGCAAGTCTTTCAACATCGCTTTCCCAAAATGTGAATGTGGGAAGGACCGCCAAAAGGACGCACCGCCTTTTCTAAAGCTTCCTGCACCGCGATACTAAATTTTGTAGATAAAAAAATGCTGCTATCGCAACGAGTTGCAACCAGCCGTTTACCACTTGAACTTTGTTCCTACTGAGAGCGTCCCTCCTTTGTTCGAGGTCATCCAACATTGCCCCAGATCCCGGTGAAAGCGCTATTATCAGTTCGCCCCCCTTTTGATTCAGGCTATTGCAGGTGTTACGAGTGGAGCCCAAGAGTATAGATCAACGAATGAATAATGCTCCCTGCTCGTCATACAGGCGGCGCACAAAGAGTCGAGGCTCTGTACGTGTAAAGTAGTGTTTGTTAGGTCAGGCACCGGAGAGGCGGTGCGCCGGAAAGATACGCCTGTGTGGAGCGTAGACGTAGCGGGCACGAATACATTTATGCCGCTGCTTCCCATCCGTCAGGAATCAAAACTGACGCCGAAGTTCACTTTCTCCTCGAAGGCATCCTGCTCTTGACGTACGTGCTAGCTTAACTCGCGTACACTAGCAAATGTGACCAGACATTTATCCGTCATTTACGTTAATCTGTCCTTACCCGTTCTTATGTACCTCTTCCCTTGATTCCACGTGGCCTTTGTTTTGTTTCGTTACTTGTATTTCTTGCGATCCGTATCAATTTTCGCATATCTGATGGGTGAACACCAACTAGGATCGACTAATGCGTTTAAAGTATTGTTTAGACAAGAGAGCGTCAGGATCACTTCACTAGCGCGCCAGCCATGAAAGCTAGTGGGTACATAAATAAATAAGCAACATTTTGTGTGCAGTAGCTACGTTTTTTTTTTTCACTTTTCATTTTCTGCAGACGTAAGTATACATATGAAGCCACGAATATAGTTTGAACCACGCTGGTGATTTAACGATGGTGACGGTTTAGTCTTAAATATTTAGGCGACATGGTTAAGTGGAACATTTAGAACACAGACTCACGTGTTGGGTGGTGCTGACCGAGCCATACAAAATTGTCTTATGCCCCTTGAAGGAAGAAAAAGAACACGGATGCATTTAAACGTCATGCATAGAAAGTTGGTGCAGAGAGCGATCACAGGCATTGTTTAGGCAAGGTTTAGATGGTGAAAACAAAACTTGTGGCAAGTTTAGACGTGACTTTTAGAGAGCTATAAGCAGAAGGAAAGAAGGATGTAGGCTTTTCGAGGTGAGTCGGGAGACTACATGTGCAAGCATAAAACAGGGGGGGGGGGGGGGGGGGCGGGGCGAATGTCAGTGTAATGAGCACGTGTTTAGAAGAGACTTCAGCGCAGGCGTCAGCGTTTTAGTCACAATTGATTCATTTCAATGGTCGAGATGAACACTCAGCACCGCCTAAATCACCGATTGTTCGTCCACAAGAAAGTACAAAACAATTAGACAAGGGAACAGTGAGACCCACGCGCAACCGGAATTCGGCAACGATCGAATATGGATCCAGCCCATCTGCGGCAAAGCATAAAAACGGTCTCACTTCTTCGATTGATTGCGCTCGACATTACTGCTAACGCATTTACTTTATTCCTTGCGGATGGTTTTTAGAGGAATGGGTCAATGGCTTCGTCGTTGGTAGTTCATGCGAAGAGATCGTTAATTTATGGCTGTCATTCGGCGAAAGTCAAGCGCATTAAATTGTAGAGGGCGGTAATAAGAAAGATAGGAAGTTTAATCCGGCAAGCCGCTAGTTCGAAGTAAGTTTAAGCGGACAAGCTTTTATCGGTCAAAAACGTTATTACTCACTTCTTACTTATGTTGCTTACACAGCAACAATAATAAAAAGAGAAATATGTAGGAAGTTCGATGTCTCCATGCATTTGCATATAAACAGTAGCGCTAATGAGAGGCTAGGTCTAGGATGATGAAAAAAAGATCTTCATGATCTGTATATGTGTACAAGTCATTCGCCAACCTTCGCTATTTGTGCAGACATAAACTAACGCGGACCGATCACGGAGGCCGAGTAATCAAAGGCGTTGGTTGGCTGATCTTGATAACGCTACCGCAGTACAGCAGCGTAGCGTGCGAGTGTTCTTTTGATTTTGTTGTGTGCCTCATTGTTTGAGCTGGAGGTAAAGCAGCGTGTAACAAACGCGCACGAACATGCGTTCCGCAAATCGCATGCCGCTTGTGCCTCCGCGCCTGCTAGATGCTGAACACAGCACGTGTGCATCTAACTGGGTTGCCCCTATCGACTAAGGCCTCGTTGCAGGCGAGTTCAAGTAAGGTACGCTTAGAGTATCGGTGAGGGACAAAAAAGCAGGGAGGAGCTCGACATAGACGGAGTCGTTATAGGCACAGGTAAATGTAAAATATAAAGAGAGGCTTTAATAAAGGGCGAAGGGGTTCAGAAGAAAGAACAAGGTGATATGGACGAAACGCTACACTGCTGTAGATGTATATAAAACCTGATTAGCTCGCGCAGGCTAGGTGGCCATTTGTCGTCACCCCGTTTAGAAGGGCACGCCCATACAGGTCATCATCATCGTAATCATCATCATCATCATGTTCTACTAGCGCCTGCAGCTTAACTTTACGCAGGGGGCTTCTCTTGGACATAGCTGATGCGATCATTGCTCCGACGCTGTAGTTACTTGCCTTCAGACGCGAGGACGTCAAAAACAAAAAAACGACCGTGCATGGAAGTGGAACTCAGCAGTGGTATGGTTAGAAAGACACATGCTTTTAACCATCGTCCAGAAGCAAAAGCGTTGCCTCCCGACTCGTTTTAGTCGTCGTACAGTTTAGAGAAGGAGTTTCATGCAAGTATTACTGGAGGGGAAACTGACGCTACGGTCGCAGGGCCGCCGTACGATGCGTGAGAAGCAAGCGAATGTTATTCGACCCACTTTGAATGCGTAGGTGCGGCGTCTTCTACCATTATTTCTTGGTCTAGTTTTGTCGTGAGCTTCATGCCGTTTCTTCGGACAACTATACGTTTAAGAGGAAGCTTTAGCTCGGGAGTTCTTGCCTAAATACACATGAAAGAAGAAACCGTGTTTCTCGGCAACCACCGTACCAAATTTGATGAGGTTTGTTGCATTTAAAAGAATGTGTTAAAATCTAGTGACTGTCCTAGCCATGTTTTTTATTTAGGCCGTCAATATGTTTATAAATATCGTTAAAAATCACAAACTTTTAGAAAACGAAACTATAAAGTTTAGAACTCTGTAACTCAGCAATGAAAAACGATATCACAATTCTGTAAATTGTACCTAATAGTACAACTCAGCGGAAAAAATTGATGTATTATATATGGCTCTAAAATGGACTACTAATGTGTGAGTAGGACGTTTGCAAAACCGTTGCAAACAATGTAACAAATTCACGTAAGATGAAAAATGACAAAACAATTTTTTTTTTGCTTTTGATGCTCTAACAGCTACAGTTTACAGAACTGCGATATCTGTTGTTAGTGCACAGCTATGACTTTGTAACCTTCGTACTTTCATTTTCTTCAAACTTACCCATTATTGAATGCTCCACTTAAAAAATTCGGGCCCAAAATGAAAAATACGCTTCCAAAAGTCACTAGAATTTAACATTCTCTCAAATGCAACAAATTTCATTAAAATCGGCCCAGCGGTTATCTAAGAAAAGCTTCTTTGCACTCTACATGATACTAGAATAGGCAGCATCGGAGTTGAGCCCGACCTAAAGCATCCTTCTTAAGTTTGAGTAATTATTCAATTTGCGATCAACTGTCTGAGACTCTAATTCTTTTAGTTACTTACAGACTGTGCTAGGAAAGAGCAGCTCTATTTAGAGAGTATAACATTCACCTCAGAAAATTCCTTGCTGACATGCTAAACCCAGTGACTTTCTTAAGAGAACCAAAAACGGTATGGTGTCAGGTTACATAGTTATTGTTGCATAAAGAACTAGTAATGGGAAATAATTTACGTTTACTCTGAAATGGATACTGCAAAAAAAAAGATTCCAAAGAAATAAGAAATGCAACGCCTCCGATAATTTGTATTCAGCTTGAACCATATCGCGGGCGGATACCTGAGTCACCGGCGCCAGATTTCCCCTCCAGGAATTTTCTCAAGAAACTTTATGGTTTAGAAATGGCCTCCGAGAGTGACAAAAGGCAGGGTTTCGCACGCGGTCCCATACGTAGTCGCAACATTTCGCTCCTTCGAAACCGTAGAGCTCGCGCTATCGAAGCATCGATAATCCCACAGCTCCTGCATGCAACATTGAGGAGAACAAATGTTCGCGGTGACTATATAGCACACGCGGCAGAGTCCGTTCCCTGCAACGTGCAACGCTGCCCCATTCTATCGCTTGTTACATCGTGCGCCGAAGCAGCTAAAAATTTAGTTTATAAAAGTATTTTGAGATTAGGATGCAGCAGAAAGGTAAAATGAAGGATGTTGGTGCTGCGTGCCGCCGCTCCGTATCAAATGCGACGCTCACATCACCATCACCATCCCCAACATCCACGTCGCAGCGAGTGCGATTAGGCTCGATTGTATTGGACGCTTCGGAACGCTATGTATGGGGAAACCCGCTGCTCGACGTCACGCTCGGAGGCCTAGGTTTAGACATAGTTTTAGTTGTGACCTCCGAGACAGCCGGCTCGCGCCACGTAACTGCGCCTCTCGCCGGCCTTCTCGGAGGCCACGGTTTAGACGGTTGTACCTCGTTTACGCGTCCGGCGAAGAGTGGAACGCGTCGCGTTTCCTCCGTCCGAGGAACTCGGAGCCCATGCGCTTGGGCAGCAGGTCGGAGGTCGAGGAACGCTTGCCCAAGAACTCGGAGCCGATTCGCTTCTGCTTGGCCGCGGCCGCGGCCGCAGCCATGGCCAGGTCGAGGTCGTCGTCATCGTCGTTGTCGTAAGCGCCGCCGCCGAAGCGGTTGACGCCGGCCGCGGCGCGCAGCAGCCTGGCCACTCGCAGTGCGGCGGCGGGCGACCTCGCGGCCAGCTCTTCCTCCCAGAAGCCCCCTGGCAGCACGTCGGCGACGTCCAGACGGGAGGACGGCGACCGCTTGCCCAGAAACTCGGATCCCATGCGCTTCGCTGCGTCGAAGCGCGGGCAGAAGGCGCGGCCACGCCGCGTACAGCTCGCGTTGCCAAGCAACGGGACTTTACGCTTATACTATTGACACGTGTACTTATGTTTATCGCGCGACCACGTTTCGCCGCTTAACAACTGTAATCGCACAGCGAGGGACGCGCCTGCATGTATCCGACGTTTCTGGAAAGTTATCGATGCTTCTACCCGGCTGTCTGTTGTCGCCGAACCTTGTGTTATCTGATTTCATCGCGTAACGCGAATGGTGTAGAACTTTGTGGAAGGCACGCGGGTCCGAACGATTAGTCTGGAACATTCGACGACTGCTCTATAAAAGCCGACGCACTTGACCCGCTGATCAGATTTTCGACGATCGCCGACTGTGTTCGCCGCTATCGTTGTGCTTTAAGTGTAGCCTGTTTTGTGGGCACAGGTTCGCCCAATAAAAGCTAGTTTTGTCTTTCACAGTACTGCTACTGTGTTCTTTCTTCACCGTCACTACCACGTGACACTATATATGCGCGCGCTCCGAGGTCCTCACATTTTTGTCGGCGGGAGTCACCTACGTGTGGCCGTTGGTTTCCTATGCCTGGCTGCCCGGGCTTGAGGTTATGCGCAGCGCCAGAGAGGATGCGCAGGGGAAATACGTGAACGGAATCGTGCAACAAGCGCTGGCTGTGCGTTCTCCATAATGAGACCCTCAAGGAAAAATATTGAGTCGAGCTAGATCTGAAGATTATGCTTCTGTAGTAACAAATTGGACATTCGTATCAAGAACAGAACTTTTGTGAGCTAGAAAAAGACGAGAATGAAAAACCGTAGCGGCGCCATCTATTGTGGACTACGATGTCTCTCGTGTTACGTCAGCACTCGCTGACTCACAGAGAACGGTATAGAGGTAAGTCAGGTGGAAATTACGTCATCCTGTCCGTTTTGGCGCGGGCGGTTGAAATTGAGGTGCGGCACCGGGACCTTCGACGGCAATTTTTCTACGCAACAGTATGATACACTGGCACAAGGAAAACGACGACGTGCACTTATCTGCACGTAAATATGTTGGTCGGAGTGAGTTACGAGCGAGAGATATGCATCGCTGGAGCCTAACGTGAGGCAGTAGAGGGTGCAGTGCGCTTGTTTTTTAATATTATCGGTTAAAAATAAGTGAAACGCGGAGGAAGCTTTATGTGAGACATCGGCAAAATTGAGAGGCCGAAATGAGAAAAAAAAAGCTGTGCTGAATATTGTATCACTGGTTACTTTGGCGGGACAGAGCGCGTTCGCAGGCCAAACAGTAAGTGCTCTAGGGCGCGAAAAGCCCTGCAAAATTGAATGCCGATGTGCTTACGAACGCTGTATCCCATGATAACGAAATATTTTACGCGACCGAATAAACTACGCAATGCATGTTGAGTTTCTGTTCTTGTTTCTTTCATCCGTACTGTTTTGCAAGCAGAATTTATCCCTTTTGTTTTCGCCGCACGCCAGAAGGTGACGGCAAGAAAGCTATGTCTATATTGTTGACACCTTTCCGGAAACGGTTCCCACATTTACGCCTGATGCTCCTGTTAACTCCACCTGCATTCGAACACTTTCTACACTGTATAATCAGCTTGACGTTATCGCTCATTCTATCATGCATCATGTCGTATCTTGCTTGTATGCAACCCGGCGTTTACTACGTGCCGTGACTACAACTAGCGTCCTAATTTCCACGGCCTTGAAACTAGTCCGCACAGGTTATTATGCAAAATAGAAGTGAGGAGTGCAGACAGGACACAAGAGTAGAGAAGTGGACACCACGAACGCCGACTATCCTGTGTCCACTTCTCTATTCTTGTGTCCTGTCTGCACGCCTCACTTCTATTTTGCATAATGAATCCTTACCAACTAGCTCAGCTTTCTGTCATTCTAAACGCACAGGGCAGGCTGCGGTCAGGGCTCGAGTCTCCTTTGGTAATTATGTCACGGGCGTATACCTATGGACGTTGTTGCTGGCTGGCTAGGGCACTACAAGGTCGCGCGGTAATATTTTCGTCACATGGCAATGCCAACTGCACTCAGTATTCTGTAGCGACGCATATTTGTGACTGAGGAGACAAACAGGACAGGAGTTCAGATGGCATAGGGCAGAGACAAGCTTGCTTACACGTGTAGATCCTTATTTTGTTAGCCTTGCTTCTTGGATGAACGATCAACAGTATTCCTACCTGTTCCATCTCTATAAGAACTAAGCTACACACGCAACTTTCTTTAACACTTACACTTCCCTCCCCCTACTCAACGAACGAGCTTGTTTTCCTCCTCATTCGCCATTTAGAGTGGGGGAGATTGAGCTATGCGTACATAAACACGCTGCCAAAGGCAAGCAGTTGCTGCCTGACGAAGACATGTTCCCTTGTCGAAATGTAGGATCCAGCTGCATTCCTTGTTCAACCACTGTTGCAAGGAAACAGGGATCATACGGCGTCGAAATTTGGTGAGATAGTGAGGACTCGCAGTTCAATCAAATCGTGTGCGACTAGGACAACGAAAGAAAGCCCACTGCTGAAGTTCGCTGGAGCCCAGTATCATACATAAAAAAAAAAATCCCACAGCCAACAAACCCCTGCGTCGGGCCACCAATAGGTGTGGAGAAAATGCGCAGATAGCTTTCCCGTGGGCAGTGACTTTTTGGTGATCAGAAGCTGGTGCCACACTGCTTGGCACAGCGTCGGAGTGCGCGATGGCGCGAGGCCGATATTAATGCGAATTTTCGTGCGAGCTCGCGCTGATTGCTTCATTATTGCGCTGATGAGGAAAGATACGCCACTGTGTTTGGGGGAGCTCTCCGCGTTGGAAGCGGCCGAGGCTGCCGCACCATTAGCGTGTGCAGTTGAGTGCGAGGACGCCCACTACTACACGGAGGTCGGGTGAAAGTTATCGCAAATCCCATTGTGCGCGGTCCACGCGCTCTTTCGTTCCCTCTCTGTCTATCTGCGCGTCCCGGACGAATTCCCGGCGACAGTGCGAAAGTGTGTGACATATATATACCGCTAGGGGTCCCCCCATCAGCCATCGTACTTGACCTTCCCGTCCAAAACGCAATCACGGCTCTATAGACCGCGATGAGGGCGAACATTCCGACGACTGCCGCGTGAGAGTTGCGGAGATTGGTCTCTTGCGCAAACGGACGCCTTTAGAGTGTGCGTGCTGGAGCGTAAGCGAAAGGTGTTGCATAGGCACGTGTCTTAACTGCTGCCTTGGCGTCTGTTTAATCAAGGTCGGCAAATTTCTCACTTGTCCTCGGCATAGCTACTTTGCAACGATGTCTTAAAGTTTAGGGTTAGGAGTTTCGTTTATAGATGCTGCGGCTCGTTCCAACATGTCCAGCGCACGCAAATGCCTCCTTTTTTTTTCTGGGGAGGAAGGAAGGGAAACGGAGGCTTCTGTTGGAATATACCGCAGAAACTACAACCGAAGTGTACACGGTCCGTATGTTATAATATATTGGACGCAGATTCCTGTGGAGATGTGTCCTGGCCAGCCAGCGTCAACTCCACGGAGACAGCATTTTAACATGATCTTGGCTTCTAGCGCGAAGTGAACACGGACACAGAAAGGAGCAGACAGGACGAGCGCTAGTCCTGTCTGCTCCTTTCTGTGTCCGTGTACACTTCGCGCTAGAAGCCAAGATCATGTTACCGTACCAACTCGCCCAACTGTCTATCCTTTTGCGAGACAGAATTACCGAGCACATCATGCGGTACCCGCTTTACGACGGTAATTGTAATGTGCGATCGAGCTGTTCCTGTCACGCAGCTACTATAGGTACTCTCATTGCTAAGTAATCATTTGCAACCCGCGGCAATACATAGCACTGAGGATAGATGAGTGCACTGCTGCCAGCTAACGTGAATTCAGAGCGATATACCGCTATACTTTGTGGGATTGAGAGGAAATACTATCTATGGTTGCTTTTACTATACCAACTTATATTAACTAACGATGGCTACAACTACCAAAAGGCGCATTCAGGTTTGACAGCAAAACTCCTCATCAGAATAACAAATGTTGTTATCTGGTTGGCGAATAGTCGGGTGTTGCTCAACGCCCTTGTTCCTTTTTATTGCGGAAATGCCAAAACTTCTTCAGAAGTTTGGCCCTAAAGTGGCTGTTGTTATGCAGGGTTTAGATATAGTTTATTTGAGCTTTAGCAGAGGGAGGAAAAGGGAGTTAGAGTGTTTTAGGGTATCGCTGGTCCCATTGCACTAACACAGCTCCATGCCTAAGTTTGGTGTCATTGATATATTTATGAAATGTAAACGACAACGGTCATACTCTCTAAGCCAACAAAGCCATACAAGGCTCAAATTACTGACGCGTGACGTCGTATGTGCAGCTGCTTACGTAATCGCAAGCTACGGTGTAAGACGACACGCGTTTCACAATGAGCAGTCTTCGTGCAAGTTGGGATTAGCGAGGTTTCGTTTAGTGCGACTTTAGCGAACAGCTGGAGAGAGCGGTTTAGGCTGGCTTACGGGATTCCATTTTAGGCAACGGTTCGGCCGCACATCGACGGGTTTGCGCACAGCGAAATTTTCGCTTTGAATAGCGCTAAAGGTGGCAGTGAGGAGCGAGCGGATAAAGCGGAGCGAGCGTATAAAGCGGAGCGAGCGGATAAAGCGGAGCGAGCGTATAAAGCGGAGCGAGCGAATAAAGCGGAGCGAGCGTATAAACCGGAGCTCCCGTATTACCTTCCATGTTGGCGTGCACGGCACAAAATAATCCGCACGTCGCCAGGACCACAAGAGCGAAGAGGTGAAGGCAGCTCATGGTGACCAGGTGCCTGGGAGGAAAACAAACATAGCGACAATTACGTGTCACTTCAAAAGAAATCGTTTGAGGGAATTAGACTACCTTCATTTCTAAATGGAAGGTTTGACTTCATCGCAGGAATTTGGTTGCTCCAGGAAAACTAACGGTACTTAGGCAATGATGCACATCTTACAAAACAAGAAGGATCAAAACAACAAGGGCCCTGGCAAAACACAAAGTGAAGACAAATCATCAATGCACTTACAAAGCAAGTTTTCCTAAGTACATCGAATATACTCGATAATAGTGTACGGACTGACCAATGAGAAACCGTCGGTTTGAAGCAGATTCATCTAAGACAAAGATGGCGCATAGTTCAATACAGCGCTAATCCGCAACGGAAATCTGCGCAGTCTTTGGGAGTTGTAGAAAAGTTAGTCTTGGTCCGGGGATCGAATCCAGTACCATTGCCTGACTGCGGCGGTTGCTCGTCCAATTGAGCTAACGTAGAAGGTTCACGTGGCAGAACGGGCGCGAATAGTTCGATCACTAGAATCGCAGGAACACTGACAAATCAAATAAGGATTTCGTTTCTAGATTCATGCTTAAATCAGATGAACACCGACATCCCTTTTCACACAGTGCCTATATGTGACGTGTATCATGCATAACGTCGCCCGGCGATTAGGCATTGGTTTCACTCTAAAAACAGTTGCACCCTTTGGGGTGTATATTTGTCCCACAACAATAATCGTCATCTGTCTTGCCCGCATTTCCTTTCTTTAACGCTGCGAGCCCGGTACTTCCCAGTCACGAACGGCATGCGCGTTATCAGTGTGACGCAGCATTCTCGACAGGAAAGTAGCGAGCGCCGAGTTTTCAAGAAAGGAAACGCAAGCAAGGGAGATGACGATTGTTGTTGTGGGACAAATATACACCCCAAAGGGTGCAAACTGTTTTTAGAGTGTTGGCCATCCCGCTAGGGGCAATCCAGCACGCCATGCTCTTGATTATCATTAATATTATTTCGTAGAGGCATGTAGTTTCGTGGCTATTGCGCACGAAGCTTTTGAGTGCCACCGGTGCAGCAGCACTCTGCAGCACGAAGACGAGGTTGAGAAGCAAACGCGGCACGAGCAGCTAATCGGCCATACATTTTTGGCAGTCTTGTATATAGATTGTACGTACACTCGTTTATCCTTTCGACGTACGTGTGATTCTAGTCAGAATCCTAGTCAGAAGGCAGGGTAGCAATTGCCTCCTGAAAAGGACACCACGTCCAGCCGCTTCGAACGGAGGATAGAAAGAACGGAAAGAGAAAGAGGAAGGCCTTGCGGAACACGCCACATCACACAAATACATAGTATACGAGCACTACAACTAGTGATAAAAGCCATTCCAGAACCGCTGTAGTAGCGTAGCGACTTTGGTGTTGCGCTGTTGAGGCCGAGGGCGAAGGACCGAATCCTGGCTGCGGTGGCAGCATTACGATGGCGGCGAAATGCAAAAACGTTCATGTACCGTGATTGGTTGCACGTTAAAGAATCCCAGGTGGTCAAAGCTAATCGGGAGTTCCCCGCTACCGCGTTCGTCATAATTGAATCATGATTTTGGCACGTAAAACCTCAAAATTTAATTTAATTTGCAGCCATTTCAATACCGCCGACTGTCAACACACAAGTCGTCATGAGAAACATAAGTTCATCTTTATACGCGCACATTTCAAGCAACGTTCGCCGCAAAGCATATACTTGAACTATATGAAAGCGCTGCACAATCTGTACAAAAGCGATAGTTCTCGACCCCCAATTCTGTTACGCTAGGCTGCAGTATTTCACTTGTGTTCAATTGATTTCCCGTAGTCTCGCCTGTCTGCTACACAATCATTTCAAACTTGAAACCACGGGAAGAACCCTGTTTGCGATGTGTTCCAAAAGCGGCTGGCTCAACCACAGCGGGATGGTAAGGTGAGCTGTTAACCGTGCAACCTTCCAGTCCTAATTCCCACTAACTCAATATGGATTTTTTTGAATGCCAGCTTTACACTAGAAAATATAATGAGAGGTTACCGAAACTATTTCTCAGTTTTCTGGGATTTTTATTATCTTCGCTTCACCACCAGCTGCAATTCGCCTTCCGAATACATCAAAATCGATATTTAGATTGAGGGCATAAAAGCAGAAGTGCGGAGTGTATGAATATTCAGACTAAATTATGTTGAGGGGGACATCAAAGAAACCCCGTTCGAACGAATCTGAGCCTAAAAATATGTATATAATAAAACAATACTTCCAAGAAGTGCATTACACTGAACCTTCGAGTGGTTCATTTTTCTTCGATCTTGTCGTTCCGGTGAAGCCCAGCTTCTATTCCCGTGCTTTCTCGCATTGCTAATGGGTCGCTCTCTGTTGCCAGCGCGAATTTCGTAACGACCCACTGCGGGAGCCCCCGACATTCATTCTCAGCACCATATGCCACCCCCACCGATGCTCCGGGAATTCCCTCACCGGCGTCATGGAACCAGCGGCCTCTGTTGCTGTCACGGCATTGTGTGCTCCAGATGCGGCTATACATACACAAAGAACACCTCCAGGAGTAATTTTCTCACCGTCTGCATCGAACTCTCGAATATCTTCTTATGTCTGGTTCGGTAAGCAAAACTATGGTTGGTGTTATATGTGCGGGAGAAACCGAAGCCCCATCAGCAAATCTGCATCCCTGAAAACTCGGTGTCGGATGCTTTCTCACTTATTTGTATCTTTGAAAGGCTCCGGTTCATTTTAAAAAGAAGCAGTAAACAGCCCTGTCGTTATCATCAGCACGTGGGTTTCGAACTCTGAGTGTTTCTCTTTTTTCCAAGGGCGCGTCTGCAAGACGCGAGAAAGAATGGTGCACCGAAGTATAGACCAGCCAGCCAGAAGCCATTCATCATCAACTGAGTACAGATCGTGGGAAGGTGAAAGAAAGAGAAGCTTCGTTTTTGGCAAAGCCCCTTTGGTCCTCCCCCGCGTCTGAGCGGAACTGTCATTAGGCCAAACAATGTCACCTCGGTTTTGCAACTACACCCCTTCCCCTCCCCCCGCCTTTTCTCTTTATTTCTTTTGAAAGGTTATTTTTAAGTGTAGCATACAAGAATCCTCTGTGGCTAGGTGGAGAAGGCAGTAACTCGAAAAAATTACCATCCGAGGTTTTATCCGTGAGAGAGAGAGAGAGAGAGCTTTATTTTCCACTGCAGGGTTGGAAGTCTTATCTTATAATCTACGAGTTCGGAACGCAACCACAAGATAAATTAAGAGTTAATAGATGAATGCGCTTTACTTGAGCTCGGTAACATTACAATGCAGCACAAAAGCACTGAAGCAAGGTCGCTTCAGAGATAGCACACAATGAATATAACTCTTTCCATGCCCGAACGTTTTAAACTGAAGTTAAACCTAAACGCCAAACGATGGATTTGATCAGATAGTGCGGACCGCGAAAGAGGCTCTGATCGTCGATAGGGGGCTTCAATGCTTATGATCATGCTGGTAGCTACTTCTTTCCTCGCTCTTTGTAATTTTCCTTGTGTATTTTGCCCGACTTCCCTGTCAAAGTGTGTCGGGCTTAGTCCTCACGCAAACATTTTGGAACGTATTTACATAGTTCTTGCCTGAAACTGTTAGTAATAGTATAGATGTCAGCCAACAGTGATTTTTAGCATATTATTAACAGCACTAGCAGCACTTGTACGAATGAAAACCTTAGTGAACTCCGTTCCTTGCTATCAATGCGAAAAAGTCCGTCACTGCAAATTAATTTCTTAAAAAGCTCATTAAAACTTTTCGAGGACAAGTCAAGGGAGCGCAGACAATCAAAGGGAAGCATAAAGGACAAGAGTGCACAGAAACTGACCGCGATGAACACAGGTCATGCATCGCATTGGCCGGCCAGCTTCAGCTGAAGCAACAGCAACATAGAGCAGCCAAGGCAATAATGACACGGCATATCTCTACAAGGAGATTAAAGAGGCAGGGACGCCTCAGCGGAGTTGTCGACAATGTCCGATGCTTCCGATAAAAACATTCGCCAGGCGTTACGCTGTCTAACTGGGCCGAGTATATCCGGCTTGAGCGAGAAAATGAACGGAAGCAGGCGCCACCAGGCTACTGTTCTCACCTCATAAGCTCGGCCGAGCGTGGATTTATCGCCACTCCTCGAAATGAACGCGTCCTATGGTAGTATAGCAAAAGTAAACAGACAAGAAGAGAGGCGGTAACGGATAAACGATGTGCTTCTCTGAACGGTGCACGCCGATACGCTATACAGAAAGTGTTGTTCGGCACGTCGCTGGCCACGAAGACACGCGACATAACGTCCGAAGCACCCCTGCTAACGCTTGCACTGCGCACAGAAGGAGGCAACCCTGCTGCCTTGCTCTGTCATATTTATTCGTTATCTTTTGTTTTCTTCTGACTTTCTTCTTCCCCTTTCACTGCTTGACTGCAAGGCCTGTTACGTTGTCCAGAATGCTTGGGCGGCAGGCGGGCCCGCGAGAAGCGTTTGGGCGGGGAGACGCGTAACAAAGTTGCTCTTTATTTTCTCTCGTATTTTTCAACTCGATGGTGGCGTTCGCTTTCCCTGGCTACCGGACTGCCGAGTCCTTGTTTCTGTCAATGTGCGAACGAAAGCCTGGTGGCCAAACAAAATACTACACGGTGGAATCTATTTATTTCGAGAAGTGCTACGCATGTGCATCTTTGTTGGGGTTCAGGCTTTAGCACGTTTCTTTCTTTCTTTCTTTCTTTCTTTCTTTCTTTCTTTCTTTCTTTCTTTCTTTCTTTCTTTCTTTCTTTCTTTCTTTCTTTCTTTCTTTCTTTCTTTCTTTCTTTCTTTCTTTCTTCTCTTTTCTTTCGCCAATTGCTACGCTAATCGCGTCTCCAGGCCAGTGCCATAGGTTGGCAGTAGACCGTTTAGGCGTGCACCCTTGTAGTACCACGCGAGATTACACGCAACACAACCTCGCTGTCCGGTGCAGAAGCGCCGGCCTGCACGGTTTGGCGGTGCCGCAAATTGAGTCACGGTGCGATGTCGATTGGATGCGACCACTCGTGACCTACTCGGCGAAGCACATAAACAGAAGGTGACCGCGTGGTCGTCGGAATAAATTTTTTTCAGGCACCGAAGCAGAACCGCACACAGCTGACACAACTTCTTCGCACTCGGCAAAGTTGTTTTGCATCTCATCAAAAAGCTCTCCTCTCTGCCTTTACAACAGATAGAGTGATGTGGCAACTCGTACATGAACTTTCGGGAGCCCTTAAATGCAACAGCGCGTTAAGCTCAGGTCTTCAGCCGCTTTAGCGTTAGACAGACTATACATGTGCAATACACAGGCTATGAAAGACGCAGAAGCGGAGGACTTACGACAAGTTTTTACCGCCTGATGTCCTTTAACATGAATACAAGGCGCGAAAGCACAGGCGTTCTTATTTTATTTTAGTCCGCTCCGTTGGGATTCGGCCTTTTAGGCTCCGACACGAACCAGGAAAACTCATGCTAAGCAAGAAGTTGCCATTGCCGCATATGCCGCAAGAAGAGCCACCGCGTCATATGCTTCGACCAATAGCAAATTTATAGATGTAGATACGGGAAATGAAAGCTGCACTACGCCCTCATTTTACTGGTTGCCCGAGAACCATGACCACGAAACGCTCAGCTGTTGTATAGCTGAAACTCTAGGCAGACTTAAGTTAGCGGACTGTCCCACGTCTTCGCTGAGAGTCTAGAATACAGCGATACGTAGCACCAGAAAAAAGCGATAAATTGTAGAGGAGTCTGTACATAGAAAATCGTCGGTGGGGAAATGAACAAAAGCCGCATGAGCACGGAATATCGCGTGCGTTCTGCTGATTGCTGGCAGCGTTCGACTGCAAACGCTTCCGCGCAGTTCCATCGAGCGCGTTGCTCTGCCGTAAATGCACA
The DNA here is from genome assembly GCF_038994185.2 of Dermacentor albipictus. NCBI lineage: Eukaryota > Metazoa > Arthropoda > Arachnida > Ixodida > Ixodidae > Dermacentor > Dermacentor albipictus. Next base: position 126,178,376 of record NC_091825.1, read on the forward strand.
GCCGAGCTCTAAATTTGTCAATTTATTCTTATTTTTTTAAAAAGGAAACTGAAGCTGCCGGATTTTTCTCGAGAACGCTGTGTAAGGCTTGAGCTCTTGAGATAAGCACAACGCAGAAGCGTCCACCTCGCGGCTCAAAACGCCCTAAAAAGACAAACTGTGTCGTTACTCGCAGTACCCGCGAGGGTGATTCACTGCCTAGTCACTAAAGTACTTTGAAATGGCGTGTTCATGTACTGCGCAATCGATAAGTACTCATGCTTTCCCAACTTGACTGTCATGGGACCATTTTCGGAAGCAAAAACACTCGGACCATGAACCTGCGTGTCGCTGGCGCAGAAAGCAACGGGAGCGATACTGCAGTTCTTCAAGTCTACAAGTCTCTGAGACCAATTTATAGAGTTGGTGCGCACATTCAAGTGTGCCAGCAACTGCGCCTCTCCCTCTGTTTGCGTTCCCATATACCCGTTACCAAGTCATCATCATCATCATCATCATCATCATCATCATCATCATCATCATCATCATCATCATCATCATCATCATCATCATCATCACAATCACCATCATCATCATCATTATCATCTGCCTATTTTAAGTCCACTGCAGGACGAAGGCCTCTCCCTGCGATCTCCAATTACCCCTGTCCTGCGCCGACCGATGCCAACTAGCGCCCGTGAATTTCCTAATTTCCTCGCCTAACCTAGTCTTCTGCCGTCCTCGACTGCGCTTCCCTTCTCTGGGCACCCATTCTGTAACCCTAATCGTCCACCGGTTATATAGCCTGCGCTACATATGACCTGTCCAGCTCCATTTTTTGCTCTTAATGTTAATTAGAATATCGGCTATACCCGTTTGCTCTCTGATCCAAACCACTCTCTTTCTGTCTCTTAACGTTATGCCTAGCATTCTTCGTTCCATCGCTCTTTGCGCGGTCCTTAACTTGTTCTCAAATTAAGGGCCCTTTGCCCAGTACAGGGTAGCAAACCAGAGAGAGAGAGTAACCTTATACAAAAGAGCATACGGGCGTAGGTAGCTCTCTCCGCTCTGCAGTCCCCTCCGTCCAGGAGTCCAGCGGCCTTATAGCTGCCCTTCTCGCTCGGTTGACCAGGTTGAGCTGGTCCATCGAGGTAGCAAGCCGGACGTGCGTCTGGTTAACCTTCCCTGCCTTTCCACTCTTCTATTCATTTCTCTTTATGACTGTTATCGCTTTCCGCTTACTGGTGACATTAAACTGCAAGCATGAACTTAAAAATAAGTGACAGGAGATAAACCTGCTGCAAGAGCTACGTGTACGCGTATCATTTAACAATTCTTTTCATTATTCATTGTTTTGTTCTCTTCTCCTTCAGCAAAGAAAGCTTAAAAACAACACACAGCCCGTTCAAGAGATGCAAGCTTCGCTACTTCAGACGTCACCGCTGGTAAGCTTGTAAGGTTGGGCGTACGGACGTGACATGCTGCATAAACATAACTTCTTTATCGAATTATTGAAAAGCCGCAGGCAGCGCGAACAGTACCAATTTTTTTTCATTAGCAAGCCTCTCTTGCGGTATGATCATTTATCGCTAGATTTGGTAACCAAACTTAAAGCATAGAATGAAAAGAGAAAAAAAGCCGAGCTCGCAAATACATAAAGTAATAACGATAAATACATTAAAAATCACTTATATTATTTCAGTAAACGTTAGAGTTTCTTCATATTACCACCACTCTTTCTTGGGCTATAGCTGTTTCATCTCGAATACCATCACAATTTCTTCGCTTCTTTTAACTCGGACTGAGTACTGTCGTGTTTTCCTTTCATATTATGATACTAACAGGTACTTCCAGCTGCTAGAGCTGTAGTGTGTTTTAGTGCTATGACGTAGTTGTTGGTTCATTATGATGTTGTTGTTGGTTCATTATGATGGTTGTTGAAACTAGTGACAGCCGTACTCTTCTCTCTCTCGCTCTCTCGCCCTCTTTCTGTGCGCAGCACCACCTTGCCCACCACCCATATGTCTCGGACTATGCACGGTCTCGCGCTGTTATCCCTTCGCGGGCCGAGCAGAGCCCACAAAGCCGTCTGGACTCGACGCGGCCGTTAGTTCCTGCGACTTTCCTCCGGCAAGCCCGCCATCCGCTGGACACGCGGCGCTCAAGCCACTTCATTGGCAACGCTACACGTGCGAGATGCGCATATCGCGGCTTTTCCGACCCGTGGCATCCTCCACGGCAAACGATTCGCGCGAAGCCTAGAAGATTGCCCCCCACTTGCACGGGGGCCGCCGACCGGCATTCAGATGTAATTAAGCGGATCTTCTCTCCGGCGAACACTTTGCGGGTTTCCGCGGCGACCGCTTCGGGCGACCGCAGAAACACACTTACAGTCCAGGCGCGCGCGGTTTGTTGGCGGGCTGGATGGGGGGGTGAGGGAGGGGGGGGGGGGGCTGGGAGGGCAAGCCGAACGTAGGTCTGAAATCCTGAAGGCCATTTACAAGAGGGCGGCTGCTTCCGAGACCCCTGGATAATGAGGCCACGAGACATTCGGGTTAGAGGCGCGATAGCTTGGCAGTACACACGAAACGGTGCGCATGCAGGGCCCTCTCACGAGGGTAACTAGGGAGGAGGGGAGGAAGCTGCCGGCTTATAATCCGCAAGACAGCGGCACTCTGCGTTGGTGGCACGGCGTTACATAGGCGCGCTGGGATATAGGCGCGCGCGTGGCTCATCTTCCTGCGGTGGAGACACGCCACGACGTAGGGCACGTGGCAAATAAATGCGCAGTTCTCCCCATTTCTTTCCTTTTTTTCCGTTCTCTATCTTATTCACTCTTTCTTGCAACCAACTCTCGCCGACTTAACGCAACGCTTTATGTACGTCTGCCCTCGTAATGTCAAAGCGAAGTGCGGTTTAAAGTCTCCAACGGCGTTGTTGGTTTGAGGGCGACGGAAAGAGCCCGTTGTGACCTTTGTATACATGTGGTTAGTCCGTTGCGTAGCATAACTACAACCCACGAGAAAATACCGAATGCTGTAGAGCTAGGGACATGTGGGTAGTAGTTTAGGACTTACTGATAAGAGATGTGAAGAACCCTCTTTCGAGTTTTGATGTATTTTGTTTTGTCACTGTGTTGCCCAAATTTACTCGCATGAAAAAGAAAGCGAGCATTACAGGTACAACGTGGCTCGAACTTGCACAGCCCCTAATCGCCACGCGATGACACTTCTGATGAATTGCAAGTATGGAGGACGTATTTCAACGCCTTGGGAAATGGAATGACCCAAATGAACATTCTCGTGGGCAGGATTATATGAAACTGCATGAATATAAGATGTTGAATTGCCTGTGCTTAGGAAAGAGGAGCAAATGCAGCCTATCCTTTAGGCTCGTCTTCATATGAACACGCGTAGTCACAAAACCATAGAGGCCTCTAACCCAGCGCTTCGTTATTGCAACACACAAAACATATATTTAGTCATAACACGAACATATCCGCTACGAATGTATTGCGAACGAAAATATCTTTTCACGACACAAAAGAGAATAGACCGAGTTTCAGACGCGGGTGCCTCTCTTATTACACCAAGAATAGTAAACGAATCAGACGCTGCCCCTGCAAAGTGCGACTGTCCAAATTCGCGCTCGTGATCCACTAATGAGCTCATTTCGTGGTCAGGTTTCAGTCGAATGCCACAGCCACTGAGCCGCCACTGATGCTCATGTATATGGGTTCCAATATACTCGCAAAAATACATGCCTCCCCCCTGTGATTGTGTGAGATTATAGGATATGAAAGTTAAAGACTCTGCAAGTTTTTTGTTTTACCAACGACAGGGCAAGTGCATATAACTATAATTAATACAAATATACTCTGCCAATTTAACTACACAGTTTCCTGGAATCTAAGGCTAAACTAGGCACTCGGTTCGACGCTGCTTCCCTGGGTTTTCGCTGGAACAAACGGTCATAGCACGAAGAGGACAAAGAATAAAGAGGGGGGGGGGGGCAAGAAGAAGAAAGGAACACATAATTGAATGGATCGCCGCGTTTTGGCCGCGCTGGAGGTCAAGGAACTGACGCTGCGGATGAAAACGGACGCCACGCGCCGGGCGTTTCTCGTCCTGTTTTGCAAGGAAGAAGCCGGGCAGAAATTGAAGTTCCGCCCGCAGTCGCTGTATTCGTCTCGCCTCCTCACGCCGGCACAGAATAGCCGCACGCCGCCCTCCCACATCTTTCATGCGTCTTGCGTTTGGGTGCCTGCATTTGTATGACGCCCTTCGAGGCGTGACAGATCGCGCGGCGGCGTTGGCGCATATCAATCGCATGCCTCCCGGCTTGCCGTACCACGCGAGGCCGCAGGAAGTGGTGCGTCAGCGATAACCAGACACGACGGAAAGGAACTAAAAAGAAAGAAAGAAAGAGTGAAAGAAAGAAAGAAAGAAAGAAAGAAAGAAAGAAAGAAAGAAAGAAAGAAAGAAAGAAAGAAAGAAAGAAAGAAAAAACAAGGAAATTGGAGAAAACAAAAGGAAATAACGAACAGCGAAAGAAGAAGAAAGTTGTTCGCGCTTATTTTTGGCGGAGTGATAACAACGGTCAGACAGTTCCTACAGAAGATTCGCTTCCGTAAAGATGATAAAAAGGAAGAAAGAAAAAAAGAACGACTCGGAATAACGAAACGGAAGCCAATTCACCCTGGCTGCGGACTAGCAAGCGAATTGTGCAAACAAGACTGTAGCACAAGGAGGGCACGTTTTTAATAATTGGTCTGGAAAGGCAACACAAAGAAGAGGGACCGTGTAAACCATCTGCCCTTTTCGAAGAAGCCGTTAAGAAACGATGGTCAACGAAAAGATAAAAAGAAAAGCGTCTCTCCACGCTCATAGTGTTGCGGCTTGTACTCACTCCACCTCAGTTTCTCCTCTGCTACAAGCTGCCACTAGTTTTCATTCGGCGAGATCGTTTCTATGCTCTTTGACCAGTCAACCGTAAGAACGTGCCCGCGCAACTAGACAGCTCTAATACGACACTCCTCCCACCCGTCTCCCCATACACATGAGCGTCCCCCCCCCCCCCCTTGCTCACATGCACACACGTACTTTTATTCCTATTCGTTCCTCCTCTGTCGTTTTCGCCAGATTGTGCCTCCGAGCAAACGCCCGGTAGTCTCGCACCAGACTATCACACAATAAAGAGCGTAGCGCGTTTGTGGCACTAGAAAGAAAAACAAAAGAAACAAGGAACAAAAATAAAAACCGAAATAACGAAACTAATGCTGCAGCATTCACGATGGTGGAAGGAAAACACGCTCGGTTACGACGTACTAAGGTCAGGATCGGTGGGACCGGTGTTTCCCAGCACCGATCCAGAAGGCGCCATAGACCAGCCAGCCACCACAGAAACTTCAAGAGAGCTATGCGCACTAAGCGACAGTACACCGCGCTGTGCAAGTCGGTGTCTTCACCATCGATTCCTCAAAGGAACTTGAAGCAAACGCTGTCCTTTTTTTGTCAAGCAAGGCGTGTGATGAAAGAAGGAAAAGAATGATGCGGTCTTCTGGCATCGGTGCTTGGACTGTGCGCATCTTGTCAGGACGCTTGCAAAATATCAGCATATTTTTCTTTCTTCTCTCGCTCCTTGAGGTCGCAGTGAGTCTAACGTCCTCGTTTGGACTCCAGTCGTTCCTCTCCGCCTGCGGTGTGCGGCATGTTTTGCGTGCCCCTAACGCGCCGTGGTTTTACGGCGCTTGGAAAAGCTCGACGCTTTAGCAGTGCTGAGCTTTCTCCTCTAAAAAAGAAAGAAATATTATTCGCATATGTCCACGCATTTGTGCTTATCGTGCACAAGAAATAGCTAGACGGAAAGCCAGGCCAAAACAGCAGTTAACTAAACCTACAATCACACAACCCGTAAAGGGGCTGCCTCCACAAGGCTGCTGCAACGTAGAGCTACGGCAACCTTTCGTGGCCTATACAAGGGGCGGCCTCAAAGAGCAGTAATATAAAGACAGCTAGTTCGCGGTATGGTAACTTCTATTCACCCCTCCACTGTCTCATGCTTATGCCCCAAACATCTGGCAACCCGAACGTAATTAGAACAGGTGAAATAATGACCCCGGGTTGACTCATCCAGTATAGGTTGTGCGACGCGAACTGGTTGTGTGTACGGGTGAACTTGATACATCGACGTTTAGCTGATACCATGCCCAAGCACCGTACGTCACCTGCACTAATTAAAGGACACACGTGTAGTAAATATAAGCCCTGAACATACAATACTGGATTATTATTGGTTAAGTACGAAAGGCACGCTTCACTTGCCGACAGTATTGATTTTACATTAGGGACTGTGTATGACGGTGACAAGATCCAATGATGCCTATGGAAGATTCGTTAGTGGGTAGTGGTAATTTGGGCTTCGTGTTTGGTGATCATCGGGCTGTGCGATGCAGAGGGAACGACCACAAAAAGAAGGACAAGGCAACACACAGAGCGCAAGTTTCTTGCGCTCCGCGTGTCATCTTATCCTTCTTTTTGTGGCCGTTCCCTCTGCGCCATACAGCTTGACGATCCTGAATGGGTCACTCGAGCAAACAGCGCAACTGTCTTATTCGACGGTAGCATCGCGGAACGGATGTTTTATATTTCTTGAAATACACACCATGATGTTTGACAATCAGCTATACGCTGACGTGGACACGCCAACGAAGATGGAGCTCGAAATGAGCTGTAGAAAGGTATCCGTCGAAAAAGTTTATAATTATGCTAAAGCATATAGCACAGCCTCGGCGGAAGGCCCGTAAGCTGCCGAATAAGCTGCACGTAACCTGCAGGAACGTGCGCGTAGAAGAGGTTCCTCTTTGCGTCGGTTCAGCGAGACTAAGGAGCATCACCTCGATCCAGACGCAACGCGACAAACTTGGAATCCTTTTACAATGAAGTCACGTGTGCAGTCACCTCTTTCGCCTCACTTTACTCCGTGCCTATGCCACCGCTGACGGACGGCACATGCAAAACAATACCCTCAATACCTACACTTCTGACGGACGGCACACGCAAAACAACACCCTCAATACCTACAGCTGAGGCCGAAAAAGACGTGCTTACGCTACAGAGTGCGTGTCAGTCTAATTCCTGAATAATTATTGCTGTTCTCTATTCTGCTCAGCATTGAGTGAGAAAGAGAGGCCATCGCTAGCTATTCAGTCTCTTTCGCTCATCGTTCATCCAGAGTTAGCGCATATGTCCGCGAAAGCAGGCGTTTAAGATTGCCGAGTAAATCGAGTACCGAGCTGCTTGTCAAATCTGTGACGTCTTATTGAGATCAATATTTTACGCACAGTTTCCTTCTTTACCATCCGTTATCAACGGAAACAGGGTAAAAAAAAATGAAATACGTTGTACTCACGCCACTAAACGTAGCCCTCCATTTATTTCTTCCTTTTTTTGCACAAACTCCCAAACGAGGTTTTCGCCAACAGAACCGCTCTAGCCCCAGGCTCTCCCATTTTGCTACTTTTTCGAGACTGTCTGTACGGGCTGCTACACAGCAAGAAGATAAAGGGGGAGAAAACTGGCCCTGATGTTCCTTCACCCACTTAGATGAACTGCATCAATTTACAACGGAGCATTTTGTCCTCTGACGTACGCCTCGAGGCACCAATTCTCTGGTCTCGGAGAGCCACCGTTCGATACTCCTGCGACGACGTCTTCAAAGCTTCCTATTTGCTACTTGCAGTGGCCTACCGTGACGGTGGAACATGGCTATACGAAGTTTTGCCGCGAGGCGGATGAAGAAAAATATACGTGTGGCAAAGGTCGCTTAAAAGAAAGACTTGCGTGCCGCCCACAGCAATGATAACCGGTCCACTTACAACGAGAACGTCGACGACGACAAAGCAGCGGTAAGTGGCCCCATGACAACCAGGACACCAGCAACGACGATAACGGCGACGACAACTACAATAACGAAAGGGCGACGTCGACGACATAACGACAATTCATGCGTCACGAAATGGGGAATTGAATGTTGGCTTAGACATAAACAGAGGGTTCCTTTCCTAGTGACTTCCTTTTACACTAAGAAACCAGGATGATGACAAAACAACACGTTGGCCCTTACCATTGTGTGAACGTTACGTGTTTAACTTATAACCTTTACGTGTTAACTTACACTGTAAGAATTTTTTACGCACCTTGGGGCTTATTTTGTTGCCGGGCAATAATCGTCCTCTATCTCGCGTACACTCACTTTATTTAACACTCTGCGGTAGCCAGTTTCCTTTTAGAAATGCCATGTCCCACTGATTTTACCGCAACGCCACCACTAAAGCTACGCCATGTCCCGCTGATGCGTGCATATCATAAGAAGCCAAAAAACAATGACGCCAAGAACAACGTAGGGGCAATTAACTGTACTTACCAACTGAATTAAATAAATCACTATTATCATCATTTTCATTTCTTTAATTCAATTAATAACTACGAGTAATTTCCCCTATGTTGTCCATGGTGTCATTGTTGGCTTCTTATGATTGATGGATGGATGGAATAACTTTACTGAAAGGTCCTGCGAGCTACGGGGCGCAAGGCCCCATAGGGCGAGCTACTCCTACGTTGGGACCGGGAATTTTAACTCCGTGGCCGGATCGTGGGCTCGCTGGACGGCCCAAAGCTGCTCCGCCAGGTCCGTGCTGCGTAATGCTTCTTGTAGCCTGGCGGAGCCTTGATTCTCGTTTGCGTTGGTCCGACCACACGGCCAGAGCAAGTGATGTACGTCTAGTATGCTAAGGCAATTTTCGCAATGTGGTGTTGTGTATAGCTGAGGCATGTAGTGATGTAGTCTAGTCTACCAGCTCAGCTTTCTGTCGTTCTAAGTTGCAGGGACAACATGGCCACAATTAGCACATGACCGGATAGTCGGAGAAGTATGGGAGAGGCCTCTGCCCTGCAGTGGGCGTAGCCAGGCCGATGATAATGATGAAACAACCGTGTATGTAAAAAAAAAATTAACAAAGGCAAAGCACTCATTATTTCGAGCACGCGCTAGTGTACACTGGGTGCGAGCCTTCTTTATGTGCAGCTTTGTGACCCTTGTCGCCACATCACGTCCTTCGAACGCTCCGTAAGAACGGTTTCGCCAGCGAGATCAAACAGCCGTGCGTCTAATTCACTATTCATCGTGCACAAATTCCGGTGAAAACTAAACCGTCCGTACGGCACCTCCTATTTAGGCGGATAAATGGAGCTAGAACGTAAGTTCACATGTGTCGGTGTCCTCTAGGATTCGACGCACCCGCAAGCAAGCTTGGAACTAAGCGCATAAATCACTTCAGAAAAAAAAAGAACAAAGATAGATCGTTTTCAGTGGATCTGTGTGAACTTTGTTTGAAAAGAGAGAGAGAGAAACGGAGACTTTCAAATTTATCTTTTTTTTTAACGGTTCTCAACGGGGAACGGCTATACACAGCCACTGAACGTTTCATCACTTTTCCTTTTGCTATGGGAAGTCACGGACTATTTAAACATTCCAGCTCAAACGAAGGAAAAGACGCCGACTAAACGGCTTCATGAAGGCGAAAAAAAAAAACATTTGCTTTTCTCTAATGCCCAGCTTCTCACAAGAACAGCAGTTACTTCTTACGTGTAGGATATTCCGGACCAAGCGGAGGGGTTCACACTCCATTTGACGCGCAAAGTCTTGTCATCGCCATAACAGCGAAGCTGTGAAGTTGGTCTCCGGGGGAAGTGAATTGATGTACGATTCAAACTACGCCGCATAACTAGTGCGTTCGATCATCGAGGGACGTCTTAAGAAGAAAAAAAGGCAAAGGAGAGAGAGAGAGAGAGAGAGAGAGAGAAGACAAACGACGACATGCTGAGCCATTCTGTAGTGAAGGTTTTTGAAATGAATCCTTTGAGGAGAGCAGACACATGTTAGTAAGGAGAGATGGAAAGTAAAATGGAAAGGAACGAACAGAAAGGAATAACCCGTTGTTAGTGTGAATTGTTCTGGATATCAACTTCTCTTATGGCGCAAGAAGCCATATTTCTCAGCGTGACGCCGTTCCTAAGGCATTACGAGGCATACTTTGGCTGCTTAGTTTGCATGGTTAACGATACATCTGGTCGGTCTTGCTCTCAACTATTATCCTTATTCTGATTTTACTAAATGCGTGAAAAGAGGTTTCTGCGCCCATCGCGAGCACCTGCTACCTGTTTACCCTGAGGTGCGAAAAAGAAGATAATGCGACGATTAAAGTCGGGCGAGAACGGGTGTTCTTGTTTCGGCGAACAAAATCACGAAAGGTAGAAGGTGATTTCCGAACAAAACGAAGTTAACGCGATGAATAAAGCCATAGCGAAAACGGATGCCCATGCTTCGGCGATATGTAGCAGGTGCATTCCAAGTAACATACCGAGCAGACAGAGCTAGCGCATTGCCCTGGTTTTTTTTTTTTTTGCGGCTTTCTCCCCGTGCTATCCGAAACAAGTTATCGAAGTGCACCAATTATCAAAATGTTCATCCCTTTTCTGCTTCTATACGCTCGTAGTTTCTGGATGCTGCTAGGGGCTCAGCTGTTGAGCCCGACACACTCTACATATAGAAATGCTCTTGTTACGGTCGAGTGATTGGCGGGCGACTACCAGATGCGTTAGAAACCGAATAACAAATGCAGTTGGCAGAAAACTATCAAAACGCCCTTGGTACGGCCCAGTAATTGGTGAGACATTAACAGTTGCGTTAGAGACCAAATAACTTGACACACTCGAAATATAAAAAAATGCTCATGGTACAATCGAGTGATTGGCAGATGATTATCGCTTGCATTAGAAACAGAATAACCCGACCCGCTCGACATATCGAAATGCTCTTGATTAGGTCGAATGATTGGCGGGTGACGATCAGCTGCGTTAGAAACCAATTAGCACGACGCACTCGATATATCGAAATGCTCATGGCACGATTGAGTGATTGGAGGGCGACTATCACTTGCGCTAAAGACCGACTAACATGACACACTCAAGATGTCAAAACGCCCATTGGTAATTTTCCCAAGCAGAAAATTTACCACATAACAGAGAGTTCTAGTCTAACTGCAGCGAAAGGGAAATGTTCACAGAACTGTAGGGACCGAAGAACTGTTGAGGAAATAAAGGAAACCGTTTTATAGTCAAGCAATTGTTGAACAACCATGGTTCCGTAGCTGACGCTCAGCTGCTGATTCTGAAGTCGCGAATTCAATGGTTGCCTACAGAGGCCCCGTTCCGATACAGGTGAAATGGTGTAAAGAGGTACGGGTGCATGCTAAAGAGCTCTGTACAGGATAGGATAGGATTAAACTTTATTTGTCCAGTATGGTCAATTATAATACGACGCCCTCCGCTTCCCACTGCGAGGTCCGCAAATTTAAACATCCGTGAATGATCCAAGCAACTATATTCCGGCGACGGCAACGGCGGCAATTTGCCTGGAGTGTCCCTATAATTGCGATCGCAATAAAATGCGTCGGAAGCGTTCATGCCGCTACAAGCAAAAACCGGACCCGCCATAAAGGTGGGAACTCGTAGAACAGGACAAAATGAAGCGCCTGCGGTTTAAAGAGAAATCTGGAGCACTACGCACAAGATGAGAGAAAATAACAACGGTAGGAGGGGAACGTTAATGGTCGTTGCTTGGTTGTTGTTAGTTATCCCGGGAACGTACAGGAGAAAGATTTTCAATAACTACCTCCCCGCTGTTTCTTTCTAAAAATGCGCCAATATTTCGTGAATTTTAATTGCTTCTCCGACGACATGAAAAACGTCGTTATACCGCAAGCATAATAATAATACAAAATAAAGAAAGAGCAGCCAGGAATGTTATGGCCGCCGTCAGCATGCATATCCGCGTTCAGATTTCACAACGAACGGCTCTTGTAATTTTTCCTTTTTTTTCTCAAATGACCAGGTACTTCGAATACTGCAAACTCTTTCGCTTATAGAGTGGAATTGTTTTTCTTTTGTCTTAGTGCTGAAAAAAATGTTCTTTGTTCTCGCATGTGACAGGCGGGAGTATATATATCCTGCTCTGTAATGTCGTATACGCTCCTCATTTGCTATTTAATTCCGTTCTTACATTATCACTTTGTAGTGTAGCGCGGCCTAGTGTACTCACAAAGAAAACGTAGGTGGCTCGAGTCTTTCGAGGCAACTTTTCCTTGGCATGCAAACAAAAAGAAAGAAAGAAAAACCTGATTACGTACACTAAGAGCCACGAGCAAGAGCTCGAAGTTCGCGTCCGCGGCATTCCTCTCCTTCCTATAGCCTCGCAAAAATATATACTCAATATATATACTCTTGCCGTGCGTTAGAAATCAATTCTCTCCTGTGTTCTTGTTGATCGTTCTTCCACAACGGTAAAGTTATGAAGAACATTCAGAGAGTTCAATTTGTCATGTTTTTAACGCGGTGGAACTTTTATTCCGTTTAAGTTTGTTAGTTCTTTGCACCGTTGGAAACAAACTTGGTTACGCTGCTCCTGTAGTTGACAGTCTTGAACTTGACTCTCTTAAAAAGGGCTCCGCGCAAGCGCTATTAGTGCCTGCACAATCACACGCACTCTCACACACACACTCACTCACACACGCACACACCAAACAAAAAGAAAGCTGATTATGTCACGATACCTGCGCTCATTGGATATAGACGGGTTCCCATCTTCTCTCATAGGCTCACGGAAGAAAAACACTACAGAATAGCGGCTAACCAAAGCTGAACTAATTAAAGCTGCATCCAGGAGGCGATGTCTCTGCTTGAGAGGATTGAAGCTCACCATCACAGACCAGATTGGAAATTCCAGAGTTTTACGTACAATCCCCACAATCTGATTATGAGTCACGCCGTATAGTGCAGGAGTTCTTTGGGGTTCTTTAGCGTGCACCTAAATTTAAGTTCTCAAACTACACAACCCTCGCGACAAGTTCTACAAGCAGGCTATGATTACATTCTTAAAAAAACTCGCCAACAAGTTTTCGCCCTTCGCCCTACGTGGTGGCTTATCGGCTATAGCGACGCGCTACTAAGCACGAGATCGCGGGATTGAATCCCGGCCGCGGGGGCCGCATTTCGATAGGGGCGAAATTCAAGAAGGCCCGTGTACCTTTTTGTGCACGTTAAAGAAACCCCAGGTGGTCAGAATTACTCCGGAGAGACCTTTTCTTTTTATACAACGCTTAAACAGTGCTCAATACCTAAAGATTAGCCAACGACCATGGTAATACCAATGTTTAAAGCAGGCGATAAACTTGATCCCGGCATATGTGGACCTATTTCCCTAATAAGCACTTGTTGTGGGCTTTTGGGGCGTGTTATCGCTGCTCGCATATCTAACCACCTGGAAGTAAATATTTTTTTGTTGATTATCAGCGTAATTTTCATGCAAAATTTCCAACACCTGAATTGCTGTCCGTCATACACGACTTTTAGACAATCGCCTGCAAATTGATGCAATATTTCTTTACCTATAAAATGAATTGGACCATGTACCGCATGCTACCTTAAGTGAAACGCTTAAAATGCTTCGACTACCGGAAAATCTAGTGCGTTTGATTCTGGCCTGCTTAGAAAATCATAAGCAGATTGTGGAAAATTTGTAGTGTGAAGTCTGAAAACTTGCGTGTTTTCTATCGTGTGCCACAGGGGTCAGTGTTGGGACCCCTGTTGTTTCTCATTTATGTTAATAATATTGGTAAATATACGGATCCAAATGTCAAGGTGAAATTGTTTGCAGATGATTTTATCATTTATTCTGTTATCAAGAGTTCTTCAAGCCGGGACACACTCAACAACACTCTTTGTAGACTGGCGGGCTAGTGCGACAAAGGAGGAATGCAAATAAACTTTTCATAACCAATTTCAATGATAATAACAACAAAACAAAAGCAATTTCTTTATACTTATCACATCGGAGATGGAAACCTCAAATCTGTTGCCTGTGTCAAATACTTAGGCTTAACAATTACCAAGAGCCTCGGATGAGGCACTCATATCGATAAGGTATGCGAGAAAGAATTAAGAAAAAACTTTGATTCTTACGAAGAAACATCAACTGTTTCTACGTAACAGCTGATCAACATCAAATAATTAACTTCAACTGCAACCTTGTCGCTCCCTAGTGCGCCCAGTCTTAGAGTAAGCTTCCATAGTATGGGAACCACACTTAAATAAGGAAATTGCCAAAGTGCAGCGAATCCAGCCCCTAGCTGCACGGTTTATCTTCTGAGGTTACAGAACGCCATCATCTGTTTCTGGTATGTTAGGCAAACTGGGACTCGATCCGCTCCAGATGAGTCGTGAAATCGCCAGGCTCAAGTATTCTCACTTGGTGTTCCACAAACAAACATGTTTGTCTAATTCTCATGCTCCACACAGGTAATCGCATATTTTCCCTTCCACAGTAACGTAATCGTACTCCGCCTGCCACGAAAACTCTTTCAGGCATGATTATTTCCTCTTAAGAGCGAAGAGTGGAATCACTTGTTTACTTGAAAGTTGGTTGAGTCGGACTGTGTATTACATGGCGAAAAATACAGGGTGAACAATACAACACTGAATTAAAAAACAGACAGCGCTCGTCCTGTCTGTTCCTCTTTCTCAGTGTTATGTCATCCACGCTGTTCCTTTTGTTTTTATCAAGTACAACGTCATCACCGCTTCAACTTCAATCAAAGACAAATGCGAGATTTGCCACATTGGAGATTGATCATGCTCTCGTTGGCTACGTGTGAACTTGACATTGAATGACGTGTTTGCTTTGACGCTTAAATGACGGACGCTATAGCGGGGGGCTCCGGATAAATTTTGACCACATGCTGTTTTCGTCTCAGTGCAGCCCTGCAAATTCTGTGCAAGCACGCGCTGTCCGTCCAACGCTGCCGCTTTCTTTCCCTCCTCGCTGTTCTGCCCAGAAACTATATACACAGCAGATTGCGGTGCATATGTGGGTTGTCATACGACATATAAAGTTAGTTAACTGGATGAATATAGTTGGCTTTACATCATCCTTTTAGTCACATCTAAAAAAAATGAGAATTCTGGGGTCTTACGTGCCAGAATCACGATCCGATTATCAGGCACGCCGTAGTGGTGATACTTCGAATTAGTTTCGAACACTTGGGTTTCCGTTAACGTGCACCTAAATCTAAGTACACGAGCGTTCTTGCGCGTCGCCCCCATCGAAATGCGGCCGCCGTACAGGGATCGCACACACGACCTCGAGAGCACGAGCTCAACGCCATGGCCACTGGGCACCGCGGCGGGCGTTCTCATTCATATATACAATATTAAGAACACTTCTGTGCGAGAGTCATATGCGCAAATGCGAATATAGGAGACGCCACGAAACTGTCATTGTAAGTATGCTCCTCAACCATCAGCCCGGAGCGAACGTTTCGACAAGGCGACAATTACTCGTAAGGGCCCTGACGAAGTACAGTCCCTGCTAATAGGAACGTTCGAAACGTTCGCTCAAGGCTGAAGTTTTCTCTGCTCGGCTACTTTTGGTTCTTTCAAGTCTTCGTCTTCCCGCGACCTCTCTATCTTGCCAGGATAAGTACAGCGACTTGTGCTATAAAAGAATCAATTTAGTAATTGTAAGTGAGTCTTGTGCAAACAAGATTCAAGCCCGTCTCTATCTTCGCCGCCCCCCCCCCCCCTGCTCTCTCTCACCTGCCGCCTTAACTTTCTTCCATAGGCGGCGAACTGTAACTATCACAAGACAGCGAACTTTCTGCAAGGCAGTCGCCGTTATGGACGTGCGATTACTGATTCGGCGATAATCACATTTTGATCAATCTCGTCTTGACTGGCGCCAATGCCACGGCATCTATAGGCAGATTTTTACGAGTCGAAGTCTCGTAAATGTTGTACACGTTACGTGGTTAGCGCAAAAACAAAAGCAAACAAGAAAAAAGAATAAAAACGAGCGCCCATGTACACCGATTGGACCGGAGTGCTTTTCGGAGAAGCATTATTAACGTCAATAGCAGAACGGCCTTCAGCCGCATCTGGCGCCACCTCGTGGTAGCGTATACGTATACGTCCTGCCGGGGGTGTTTCCTGGGCGGCATTTACTGGCAGCTAACGCGAAGCCCCTGTTGCTGTCGCGTCGAAGCGGCTCGAACGCGATATTATTGCCGGTTTGCGGGAGCAGGTATATACACGTACACTCGGCGGGTATACGTAGCACGTAGAACAGAAAGCGATCTAGAACCTACGAGCGCTGATACCGAATTCAGGGCAAAGTGCCGGTTCCTCTAAATAAGCAACACGCCGCGGACCTTTTATAGCCGGCGCGCTGTGTATAGGAGGGCGGATGTGCCCGAAGGTGACGTTCTTCTACGCGACAGGCGATAAACAAGAGCGACGAGATTCCGACGGCGATATGGAATAATAAATCTCGTGCCGCTAATAACGACGACTTGCACCGCGTACAGGTAATCGCTTAGGCCCCTCACATACGGCATCGTAACAGCCGTGTTTAAGCTTTCATGTTCTTGGCCGAGAACGATGCCACGCACGGACTGTACGTAGTTGGGAAACAGCTCATTTAATGAATCAGTTTGTATAGAAGCGTCACAAAGTGCAGACAACATGAAAAGGAGGGATGCCAGGGCTAACGATGATTTGTTACGTACTAGGCGCGTTGCCAATTAGGCTTCTAGCGCCCGCTCCTTCGCTATAGCAGAGGAGATCAAAGTTGTTCTTAGCATTCCATGACGTCAGCACAGGGAAGCTGTAATTACGTAGTACATCGCAGATATTGTAGTTTTATTTTATTTTTATTTTGATATGCATGCTGCTCATATGCAATAGACATTTAGCGATCAATGATAGCGGCTTGTTTTTAAAAACTGATATTGCATATATCCCGCATCGACTGGGTGTTATATTTATGATAGCAATGGTACCTGGATACATAATTTTGTGTGTTTACGCCGTGCGACAGTAAACATTCACTTGTGCTGTTGGCACGTGGAAAGCAGAATGTGCTGTCATCTTTAGTCGTAGTTATTCGTGGTAGTCTTGTAGCAGCAGTTCTCCGTGTGCAGTCTTCGTCACTCTATAGCAATAAACTAAGAGACTCTCGAGCCGTTCATTTGGACAAAACTGACATTTCCCTTCACAGCTACCTTGACGTTCTCGGCGGCATATAAACATTGTTTCACAGCTATTTTCTTCATTAAAAAGAGAAAGCGCTCGGTAAGAGCCAAGACCAAGAATTATAGCAAATGGTCAATCCTAACACACCTTGAGCTTGAGGAGCAACTCCGTCGCTAACAGTGCCTTGGCGGACCATGTGTTTCTATCGGCAAGAGACGGGTTGCCAGAAAGATGTCATTTAACAACTTGCGCGTTAACAATAGGAAAAGTGGTATCATGGTTAATACGTTCCACAGCTCTCTCGCTCTCTCTCTATCTCTCTCTCTGTCCCACTATTCGACGGCATCACGGCAGCACATCACGAACGTTGCTTTCGCAATGTTGTCCTCACATGCGAATTGCAGTGCTATTATGGCGGGCATATGCGTTCTTTTGCAACATAAATATTGTAGTTTGTAAATGCCCAGCTGTCGGCTAAGGAACTTGTCACTGTAAGTAATTTAGAGAAATGCTCCGTCATCGTTAGTGGACGATTTATCCTACGAATCACGAAACTTCGTATTCACTCGTTTTCATAAACAGCACGAGAACGAGGGAAGCCCATGCCTAAATTAACGTTTTGAAAAGGTCACTTGTCTTAATTAGGGCAAGTCACTGTCAGGGCGGGTACCCTCGTCAAAACGATAGCTTCAATCAGTAGACTCACTGGATCCCCTACCTCCCCTTCCCTGTTGACCAATTCTTGTCTCTTGATGCGATCTCCATGTCTAGTTTTGCATATCCGGAGCCTTCTGCTCCGCACCGCAATGTATCCACCTGGATTCAAGATCATTCACGCTGACAAAAGTGGCTGGTCTGTGTTCACATGCATCACAAACCCCGAAAGAGACGCGTGCGTTATTGCAGTTCCTCAAGTCGACAGACCTCAGTGTTTTCTCTCTCTCTCTCTCTTTCTTTCATTATCTGCATCACTGAACCACCTTTCCCATGCATAGGGTAGCAAACCGGACGGCCATCTGTTTTTTCTGGTGGCATGGTGCGTCCCTCCGCCTTTTTTTCATTTCTCCCTCTCTCTCTATCTCTACTCAATGTTTCATTTGATGTTTTATGGCAACAGTAAGGGGGCACCTCCGATTACACGCGTTACAATACAGGATAACCCCGATTGTTGCATGGCCATGGAATATAAGGAAAGAGTTTTAAAATGTCGCAGCAACGGTTTGCAGCCCACAACCCAATTTTACAACTATTATCAAGAGGCGAACAGCAGCAATCTGAAAACTCAGCTGCCAAGCTTAGTGATGCGGGCGGTCTAGTTAGTTGAAATTCATCCTGACTGCTAATAAGCGAAACAAGAGGCAGACAGGTTTTGTGATTGCCATTGTGTTCCCACATCTTTTCGCATAACATGTGTAAAGGAACTGTATTGACATTTACAGAAATTCACGATTTCCTAAACGAAGTCTGGCCTTCAGCGTTTGACAAACATGACTGTCAGTTAATTTACGTGCCGAATCACGAATCAGAACAATATGGCAACTACAAGTTCCCAGCTATGACTAGCTCAAAGGTAAATCGTAGCTTCACAGACTCAAATAAGTTACGTAGTAGTCATTTTCCTTAACATAAACCAGTTATAGCTTATATGTCATTAACACGCATTGCATTCAAGAATTACGAATACACTGTGCCGAGAAATATTGTAGACAATCCGATGTTATAAGCTAACGACGCAGGAATATTTAATTTCATTATTTAAGAATATTTTACAAAACTGCTTTAGGAGACATGGTAACACCTCCAAAGTCAACTGTCTTGGAAGACATGAATCCTGAATCCAAATTTTCACACAAAACGTGGGGATGGCGCTTTCTGCACTCCGTTTAACAATAGCCTGACAATGGAACAGCAGCGACAGTCCAGCTTTGGAACTTGAAACTGCGTTCCAGATTAACTAAATGACCCCCTGACGAAGAATGAATAACTTTTGCAGAAGAAAACTTAGTAATCCTAGTTGTCCAAGAAAAACTGAACATAAGTATCATCTTAAGAGCCGTAAAAAACTCGACTTCAGCTGTTTTCTCCCCCGACGCTCGCAAAATCGTCTAATGAGTTCGTAACTGCAACGAAAACAGACCCGTATTAATAGAAAAAAAATAATAAAGAGAAGTAAAAAATAACTGTGGCTGTTATCCTTACTGCTCGCTCATTCCAGCCGGACAGACAAATGTTACAACTGGGAAGTGTGTCTTTCGTAATACGTTGGCCCACCGTCACGTCTGAAGCAGCCATTCGTAGTGATTGTCCAGAGACGAACGAATTTCCCTTGCTACATGTCTCGGGTAATGGTGCTCCTTCGGCACGCTTACAACCTCGAACACGGCGGACACGCAACTCATTCGCTCTATCTTCGCACCGAACAGCATTGGACCAGTAATAACGGCCGATAATCGGCCACATTGAGGAGCAAAATGCCGAAGAACTGGGCCCGATATTGTTGATGAAGTGCGCACGCGAAAGTCTGTTGGCGGGGATAGTTAATAAGAGAGCAAGAAGTAATCGAGATGGTAACCTCACCCTACAGGAACAGAGTCATTGTCCCGTCTAGCAACTAAGTAGTAACTAGTGCCAATAATTTCACGCGCCAAAGACTACCTGGAAGATTCCACACAAATTCAACGTGCTGTCTGCTTCTAAAATTTGTGAAATTGGAGTCGTTAGACTATACAACAATATAAGGTGCCTGCAACGATGCTCTCTTAAGTGAACGTTTTTTTTTAAATTTCTGCATTATCTTGCACCAAACCGATGCTGGCCAAACGCCTTGGTTCTTCCACGGCCCCTCTGGACACCCCAGTGGGGGAGACTATGGGGGCCATGGCACCGCCTCCCCCTTCAGACATTAGTACACCCCTCTACCTCCTTCCCGCTTATACCAACTTGTTCCATACGTCTACAGCAAAGATGAATACCACCCCTTTGCCCCTCCATCTTCGCTTAATGCTATAATGGATCCCCACCCCCCTGCCCTTTCACCACCCAATTCTGCGATAACGAATATCTCATACGCTTAGAAGAAAACAAATGGGAGCTATAGACATTCTCATTTCCGATTCACGTGCAGCACAAGCACTGTAGATTACTTCACCATCACAACGACAATGTATCGATACGACGTTGTCCTTTTTGCGGCAGCTACTTGGCACACACACATTACTA
Organism: Dermacentor albipictus; assembly: GCF_038994185.2. NCBI lineage: Eukaryota > Metazoa > Arthropoda > Arachnida > Ixodida > Ixodidae > Dermacentor > Dermacentor albipictus. Next base: position 126,198,718 of record NC_091825.1, read on the forward strand.
ACAACTCCTTAACAGCCTCACAAACGCGATTCCATCGCCTGGCTGGTTTGGCAGTAAGCTGCTGTGGCCCTCGCTGAGCCGGTGCTTCTTCGCGCCGGCGAGCACGGAAACTCCATTAGAGAGCTCAGTGCACGTGTGCAAGCGGTGATCGGATGATTAGGGGTCCGGGCAGACCTCTTCCCTTTCGTGGTAGACCGAAAGGCAGACGTGACAGGGCGGCAGTCGCGAAGAATGTGCTCGGCGTTATTCGCGGCCCACTTGGTGAGCTGATTTTGGCAGCGCTTAGCAAGAAGAGAACGGATTACGCCTACACCGGCCCTCCAGATGTAACGCTTTGTAATGCTGTGTGCTGTCCGATATTTTTTTTCCCCACGCCTCCCCTTTCTACTTTATGATGAGAAACACTTTACAGGGTTGTCCATCGCGCAGTTCGTGGTGGTTGCGCAATGCAACAGTGCCCAGACGCAAAAAAAAAGGAAAAAGCAAAGAACGGGCCCAGGACAGGCGGAACCTTGAATTGATTGAACGACTGCTAAAGCACGCGCACTCACATGTACAGGATGAGAGAGGAAATAGGATAAATGAAAGGCTGGGTGGTTAACCAGGGCTGAGCTTAGTTGGCTATTTGTACCGGGAGAAGGGAAAAGAGAAGGAAAAGTTTAAGAGAAGGAAAGCAACTCAAGAGCGTATGGGAACTGGAGTCGCCGATGTCAATGTACGTTACGTACAGTCGACCAAAAAAGTTTACGGACCACGGGATCTCAGAAAATTCAAGATATACGAGCAGCCTTTAAAAGCAGCCAGTAAAATTGTGCATCCCAATGTTGTTCGCATATGCCACAAAAGGCAAAAAGTGGGAATAACAGGCTGTGTTTTGAGACTGAGGAGATGTTCAGCTTTGTGTCAGATCTCTTGGTCCATAAATTTTTTTGGTAGACTGTACATACATACATACATACATACATACATACATACATACATACATACATACATACATACATCGTACGTACGTACATACATACATACATACATACATACATACATACATACATACATACATACGTACGTACGTACGTACGTACGTACGTATACATACATACATACATACATACATACATACATACATACATACATACATACATACATACATACATACATACATACATACATACATACATACATACATACATACATACATACATACATACATACATACATACATACATACATACATACATACATACATACATACATACATACATACATACATACATACATACATACATACATACATACATACATACATACATACACTCTACGGCTGAAAACACGTACGCACACTCGAGGAACAAGGTCAGATGAGCATTTGTTGCAGGAATCGCACAGGCCTGCAGTGTTTCTACACGCGGGAATAATCTACCGTGGCTCGAGTAGTGGGCGTCTACGTTGCGCACAATATTCAGGGACTGATGTGCTGTTGGGCGACTACCAGCCGTTAAAGAAAACACCTGCACAGGACAAGTTGGCGGTACTGCCAGATGCAAATTTTCAGGAATCCAGACGTAAGTTAACGCGCAAATCTGGCTAATCTGCGAGTAAATTGAAGAAACAAGAAGTGGCGTAGAAATTTAACCAGCGAGAAGCACTATACCTGCGGTCGTCGAGGAGACTGAAACACGCGAGCAACAAGAGAAGGCGCGAAGGAAAGTATACAAACAGTGGGTGCCAGTGGAGCCCCGCTACTGGCGCAAAGCAGCTCGATGCAACCTGGAGGTTTCGAGTACACCAGCCGCGATAAGGTACACACAGTCGGAAAGCTGGACAACGTAACATTGCACGGCCGTTGTTAATATTCAGTTTCCCTTAAACCCGTTCTTTCTTGCTTCTCATTTGCTATACCCCATCTGCAACACGTGTATACTGCCGGTTCTGTTGCCTGTCAAGGAAGCAGAACAAACATTCGCGAGCTTGGGAAGCTGTAGAACAGAACCCTCGTGGCAAGCATCGCTACCGCCGCGAAAGAAGTCGAACTTCAATTATTCATGGTACCGGGGAAAAAAGAAAAATAAAGAAAAGACCCGATTCCGTGTGAGCAGCCGTGCGCGAAGAGCAGGCACATAACGCTGTTTAGTTTTGCTCTGGACGATTACGCCCAGTCCGTATGCTGCGACACGATGGTCTGCTGCCTACGAGCGCGGGCGGAGCCCGATGTGTGCGCTTGCGGGGATGCTGCTTGGTCGGCAGCGAAAAAAATCTCGCACTTCTGTCTTATTTCGTTCTCTTCTCAACCTTCACGGCGCGTTGCCTATGTTATATGTATTGATTTGCTTTGCGCAGCCTCCAGGAAATCCCAGCGTGCACGGTGCTGATGAGCGCGGTGTCGGATCAAATAATTTCTTTCTTTCTTTATTTTTTTCCATATCCGTAATCCAGATCACGTCGGCATGGAAAACGCCTCCGGTATATGTACAGGCCCAGTTGACAGCTGCTGTAAAAATAATAAAGCGAAAGCAGCCTTCCTTTCTCTCGCCTTTACGTTTTTTTGCATGTTTGTATGTCTGGATCACTCGTCCAGCCCCAAGCAGACAGTAGTTCTCCGTGGCCGTACGTGAAATGGAGTTCTCTTTACTCTCGCTTTTCTTTTTCTTTGTTTGCTCCACGTTATTCTTCCGCTGTTTGTTTTCAAGCAATCAAGAAGAAGGAGTCCCCCGTCCACGTTACAACTCCAGCAGTTGAACGGGTATACAAGGCGGATGCTCCTGCATATGTAAGCTCATCGGTTGTACGGGGCGGCGAGTGGTTTTTGCTCTTCCTGCTCGACGAGCACAACTCGCCATCGCTAAGGTCTGCGTGACTCAACTGTGTGCGCTGGGCTTCACGACGAAGACGAGGCGTTGGGCACGTCCCCCGCTGCACCGAGTTCATTACGCCAGAAGTGCAACTCTGAGGCCAGCCTTTAAGTGTAAGAAGACCTCTCAGGGGCCGCCTCGCCTTTCCTTATGTTTCTAGCGCACAGAGCCGCATCTCACCACAAGACACCCATCCCACAAATAAAAGGCAAAGTTATAATTCAGCGTATTGCAGCGCGGAGTATTCCTTCTCACGATGGCCGCGCACGTTTGTATAGCTTGTATGAGCACCGACGTGTAGGAAGCGAACGATCAAAGCAAGTAAGTATAACAGTGTATAGTTGTTTCGCCTCTACAGAGTTATTAACGCGGCACAAAACATGATCTTCCGTTTCTCATTCTTTTTTTTTTCGTTTAATTCCTCGTTTAGGTAAACGTTACTATTGTTATCTGAGTGAACAAAGTCGCACGCTTTTGTTTCGATTACTTCATTCTGCAGCTACCTCTCTGCTCTCGGACGGTGAGCGTTTCTAATAGATAACCCTAGTCAAGGACGTCACGTTCAACTGGCTTTATGGGACCGGTGCAAAAAAGGAAAAAAAATGCTCCAAGAGTACAATGCGCAGCGCAGCATTTCTCTTTCAAAGTATGAACTCGTTTTCTTCTTCGGCATGCACGCGTCGGTTAGGCGAGGCGTTACCCGTCTCGTTTCAGCCGGCGAAAGCTTAGTAAACGGCGTCGGTGTCTCGCCATTCCTTGCGCGATTACTTCATCTCTATCCCTGCTTCGCTTTAACCGCATGCTATGCGCTCTTAGGCAAACGTCCCACCAACGAACAGTCCACACACACGCCAACCAACAGGTCCATGCAACTTGCGTTGCTTACTAATAAGAAAAAAGGAGAAAAAAAAGAAAAAAGAAGGAAGAAGAGTGGGAGGGGAGGAGGTCGCATCGTCGAAGTCTTTGCAGAGAACGTATGGAGCTGCTGGCAGCCGTTTTCGGCGGAACCGAGACGGAATTCAAATGGCGCCACTTTCCGCGAAAGAGCGTGTTTCCTTTCGCTGGGTCACCTCCCGCACTTCGGCCATTGGCGCGCTCTTCGTCTCGACCGAAAGAGAGACGCCGACCGTATATCGCAAGACTCGATCTGTCCAATAGCCCGCCACTTTGGCGTCGCGCTGGAAGGGAAGTTATGGCCCTTCTAAAAGGCGCGCACACGATGGGAAAAAAGAAAGAAAGAAAGTGTGGGAGTTGGTATCCCGCGCACAAGACGAGCATCTCGTCTCGACCGCAGTGATAAACCGCCAGACAGACGGCGGTGTACAAGGCATCACGTATACGCCTGCTGGAGCATTAAAAAAATGACAAAAAATAAGTACATCGTACAGTGCCCGCTTTCCCGTCCTGCCTGCGCCTGCGTTCGCGTTTATGCGTTTTGCGTCCGGCAGCAGTGGCGGAGTTCGGCGTAACGGATTTAATAGGCGCGGCTTTAGGGGAGCACGTACGACGCAAACCGTGAACGTCGCTCGCAGTGGCATTCGAAGCACCGCTGCGCGCGGCATTGCGTGAAGTAAGGTTTCGAAGAGGAGTATGAGGAGGGCGACGTATACAGACGCGGTTCGTTGGTCCTTTTATGCGACCACATTGGAAGTAAACACGTAGGGAGCACGCAGGCACGCAAAATGTATACAGTGCACGCACGGGTCAGTTACCGAGTTTTCTCGGCGATCGGAGTGAACCAGATCTCCTAATTCTTAGAGAGTTGTTTAAGCAAACTCACTTGGAGCAACGAACATTACTTCTTTCACTTTGGATTTTATATTTCTTTTTTTAAATATAGTTTCCTTTTAATAGTCGCTCCCGAAAACGCATTAGGGTTAAGCCACGGCGAATGCCCAACGAGTGTTTCTCAGGTCTATAGTGACGCGGCTAAAAGTTGCACATGGGACTGTACTGTTCTTAAGGCTCAATATAGGCTATACAGCAGCTCCGCCAAGAACCCTCACAAGAACGCCTATTGCGGTCGCAGCCGGCTGATGATTTTTTTTTCTAAAACAGACAGCATTTGCGGGTGCGCTTCAGCTATGTCATTATTCGTTAGGCCGGCATCCCGTACGCCTCATTCTCTTTCGTGATCGTATTCTGTTATCGATCCACGATTGACAATGGACAACATACTCTTCGTCTTTTACGAGGACATCCGTACGCGCAGTTGGTGTTTATCACCGGTGTAACGTGCGTGCGTTGCCTGTGGATGAGAGCTGTTGTATGTGCCATTTCATATAAGATAAAAGCATTTATAGAGATACGTATATTAAAATAATATTGCTAGGTGAATAAGACAGCCGAGTATCTACGTATGCAGAGGGTGCCCTATATTTTAACGTGAGTAGGCAGACGAAGCAAAACGTCTGTACATACCAATAAATCATCCGCTACCGCGGGAGATAAAGATGTACAGAATTGGCACCTGGCACAAAGTCGCTTCACCAATTTAGTACCTCTAAGTATAGCTAAAGTTCCCACTACCTCGATGTCATGTAGTCAACTCTTCATCATCACAATCCTCGTCATGATCTTCACCGTCATCATCGTCCAAGTCATCTTTGCTGTCGTCGTCTATCAAGTATATCACAGCTCGACGGACCCTCCCGGCGATCTCTGTATAGTTACCGCTGTATTGCGTCAGCAGACTGAACTGCTGAATGTAAAAAAAAAATATTAAAAATTTTCGCATTCTAGAACGAATGTAAATTTAACCTGAGATCACTGAGCCTTTCCAGAACAAAGAGAGAAAAACATACGATAACCGCAAAGTTCCCGACGTCCCCATAATATGAAGTAAATCGCACTACATGAGCTTCTAATTCTACATGGCAACATTCGCCTTCGTTTTCACTGCTTATAAATATACGCATGCTGAAGCGAGGCTTATTGGAAGTGATCCACTGTAAGCAGCGCACCTGTGTTATTCCTCTTCATCACTTTGCGCGCTGCTCACAAATGAACCATTTCTTTTTGACGTCCAAGAAAATGCACATCGTATTTTTTGGGGCGAGTAGTCTTGAATCAAAGCACAATTAGCGTCTGTTTTTAGCATCCCTCTAACGGAAATTAGAGGACCGCTCGTGTCCCGTGTTAATTAAATTCATGCCTGCCGCTTTTAGATGCTGCGAATTGCGCCACAGCTGAGGTTAGATATTGCCAGTCGGGCACGGATTGAAGCTTTTAACTTAGACCGCAGCACCACAAGTGTACGGCCCGTTCGGGTTGGGAATCAATTTTCCGAGAACTTCGCCGAGACGAGCGCGCGGGCTAGCTCGCGAAATTTCGGTTCCCGCTTGATATCGAAAAAAAAAAGAAGCTTTTATCTGTCTTGTTTTTTTTTTGTATACATCGACATCTCCAACGAACGAAGTAATGAGCCCATGCGTAACCCCCTGTTTTAAACACAGCCACGATGCTTTTCTTTTATCTTTCTTGCTTTCTTTTTTTTGCACTTCTGTCATTGTAGTACGAACTCGGCTGCACAGATGAGTACCGACATCGAGATGAATTCTACGGAGAGCAGCATTACGGGAAATGAATGACCCGGACGAGCCGTGGTGATGAGATGCACATCCGATCTATATATCCGCCGCTCGTCATCGCTCCAGCGCGAACTTGTGGAGGCTAACTTTGCAGAAATGAATGCCGCGCGGACTACTTCTGCAAACTATTTGGTTCTTTCATGCTCATAAAAAGGGTCGAATGTGTCCGATGTTTCTCTAATAAAAATCGAAACTGCGGCAGACAGCCGGGGCTTGTAACGGGAGCTACGCGACTGGTGCGATTGAAGATAAGAATGAAAAAGAAAATGCTCGCGCCGATTCGGTGAACACGTTGGAAGTTATGTGGAGCAAAGCTTAAGTAAAGCGGTTTGCGGTTAATTAAATGCCTTACAGAAACGACGATGCATAAAATTTGGTGATGACAGCTGTGTGTACACGTAAAAAAAAACGACACGCTTCAAGCAACCATTAGGGTTTAGGCACCTCTTGTGTCACAGTGGGACGTACCCATCCTGGAGGACTGGCCGAGAAGTGGCGCGACCCTGCAGTGGCACTCACCGAATGTGCGAAATTAAAGAAAGTAAAGTAAATCAAAGAACTCCTTAAATATAACTTCGGTGTGCTTTAGGTGTACGTGCGAGTCGACATTATATCATCACGTTTTTATGTGTGAATCGTACATATTGGGACGCGCCCATTTCGGAGGATTGGCGAAGAACCCACAATGGCACATACTGAGTGGCTAAATCAAAAGAAAATAAAGAAAATCAATGCATCCGTCGAATGCAACTCACCATTCAATTAACAAACAGCGTGCTTTAGAGCTGCTTGTAAGCAGGCACTGTGTGTTCAAGTTTTTACCTAGGAAGTTAATTTTTTTGCTTATGTTTATGTTACGCAGAACAGAGATTAAAGGGCCGTTTAGAGTCCGACGTAACGCACGCGCGCGCGCACGCTACGTCACGTCGGCGAAAACGACACCTCTATAGTCGGGCGCACCGGCGCAGCTAACGTAACCGGCGGCTTCCAACGCGCCCCGACGGGCCCGGCGCCGATTTGGCTCCGGAGCCATTCGCGCGTCGAAGTCGGCGGAACTCTCGCACCACAATGCATTGCGCGCGAAGAAAAAGGCGCCAACACAACTCCGCAGACGGCTTTTGCGGACGGCGCGCGACTTGGCGAACCTTCTGCGCATGCTCCGAAGATAGCAGCCTACGGCGCGCGCGTTGAAGTATTGGCGGCGAGGAGTTACGGAGTCGCCCTCTATCGGAAGCGCCTCGATGCCGTAGTATGAGGGATCACGTGACGCGCTCCTCATAGGTTTTACTGTCAGCGCTCACTGAAAACACCACGCGCGAGCTCTCCCGGACATTTCTGTAAGTACTTTCGAAACGAGAGAAGTTTCTTACTGTCTAAATAATAATCTTGGGCAAGCTGAAAGCACACAATCGTTTACAACCGCTATCTCTTTACCGAATACGTACAGTGAACGCCACTGCGCGCGGTCGACGCGATGGAGTCTCCCGAACCGGCTTCTTGCGTGAAAGGTAGGTAAACGCCGAGAGCAAACTATGTGAAATATGTTCTTATAGTGTTTGTATAACTAAATGGAGCGTAATAGAATGAAGCCTCAATGCAGCGATCGCGCAGATTCGCAGCGACCGACTGCGCGTCTGCATGCTTGTCCGCGCACTGTTTCGCTTTCTCCGCGCGCGCGTTTTAGCACCGTGCCATGAGCTTTAGGCCGCAGAACATGAGCATTTGACAGTATACAGGCAACCATTGTTGCGTGGGCGCTATCAGAGCTGTTCAAAAATAATTTCATTGTAGAGACTTCGACGCCTACGGGGACTGTGATGTGCCGTCGCGACGATGCAATCTTTTTTTTCTTCTAAGTTCTTTGACCTTTCAATACTATTTCTCGAGTTGCGTCGCACTGTATGTTTATCGGCGTTCTCAGCGTGCAATTTCCCGCTGCTCCTTTTTTGTAATCCAGTGCATTAATTCATAACACAAACATGACTATATGCCATGCTTTCTTTAAATGTGCTTCTCACCGCTGCCTTTCCACTCCACTGAACTTGGCAGTATCTATAGTATCGACAAGTTCATAGACCAAACCGTCATGATTAGTCGGGCAGCGGACTCAGGCGAGCGTCTCAGTGCGCGTTTTGAGAACATCGCAGACCGGGCGCCGTAGCAGAAATCTTCCTCGCGTCTGTGCTTGCTGCATACCCGAGTTGTAGCCGATGACTGCTGGTTTTATGTATCGCGAGCCAAGCTTCACACAGCTTCTTGTCCTGCGGCTACGTGTGAATAAGGCCGACACCGGCCTCCGTCACGTGCGTCCGGCCCTGCGGCACCGAGCAGTAGCCTACCATGTTGCGCGCCTTCAAAGGCAGCCACTACCTATTGTAGTGCTTTCAAGCGTTGTAAAGGAGACACTCGAAGCGGGAAAATTTCGCCACTAAATGAAAACCGCAGCGTACGAGGGAATTTGAACTCGTTTTCAGCTCGCTTCGGCGCTCCCGAAGCAGCCGACGCGGCCGCTATGTCCACGTGATCCCTCCTAGCACGTCACGACGACGGTGGCGCCAGCTTTTCCAGTGGTGGAGCTCGAGGCCAATAGAGGGGATGGCATCTCGGCTGGCGCAGCGCAACCGACGTAGCGTGACTGACCGCGAACGACGCTCGCCCGCGCGCCGATAACGTCGGACTATAAACGCGCCTTAAGACAGGTAGTCAGCGCACAGTGTTAACATGAGCCACTTCATCGGGAACGCCATGTAACCTTTCTGTATACATCGACAAATATATTAGGCGGGACAGCAGTTACGGTAAGGAAAGTTTGGGAGGGTCCGCAAAGAAAGCTCCGCTTTAAAGATTGCTATAACTCGAGGCACCTTCTCATCCATGACGCGTGCACTTCTTTGACTTTCACATTTGCGGTATATATGCTTCATCGTAGCCGAGCGAGTCACCTAACGCTAAGCAGCAAAACCCGTGCTGCCCGTCCGGTAACAAACCGCAGGTCTCGTCCCCGGCCCCGCGACTACAGGTATGAAGGCAAGCTACCCTATCATCAAAATCAAAGGTATTATGGCCACGCAGTTGGGGAACGTAATCGAACAGAAAGCTTTCGGTCTGTTTTACGAGAGCGCAAAAGTGGACAACATCGAAAGAACGAGCACCACTGTTTTTTGTTTTGGTTGTCTTTACTTTTGTCTTTACTTTAATTTCTGCTCTAGCTTGACAATGGGTGTTACTGTCTGTGTCTCTATCACGGTCAATTACATCCCTGCAACGCTTTTATTCTGCTTGTTTGGCAGGAAGAGTGGTATACTACCAGAGTAGCGCTCCCACAGATTGCTTTCGCAGAGATGCTGCAGGCCTAAGTCAGACATGGGGAGTTTCATATTCGCGCAACGCTTTCGTTCACCACCGTCTTAATCACGCAGTCAGTGTTAATCATGACAGTGACCAACGCCAAAATTATGCGTTGCAAATGGCACTAGATAACACGAAGGACAATGTACCCTTGATTGTCCTTCGTGTTCTCTGGCGCCGCATGCAAGACACCAAGAAAAAAAAAAGCCAACCAACCCAACAATCCGCTTTGACCAAAATTATACTTTTTAACGCGTAAAACTCGAATATACTCGCCGCAGTTGCTGGGCTGTCACGGTGTTCTGTGGCTGAACACGAGGTGGCAGGTTCGATTCCCACTCGCGGCGGCCGCATTCTGACGGAAGCAAAGTTAAAAAAAAAGGAAAGTGTCCGCGTGTTTAGATTTAGGTGCACGTTAGCTAAATAACTTCCGGTGGTCGAAATGAATTCAGATCCCCCCATTACTCCATCTCTCGATCACAGCCCAAAAGTTGCTTGGGCAGGTTTCCCCCTTTATTCGGTTTTTGGAGCTTTAAAAGTGAAACATCAGCACAAGCAACCCTATGATTGCTACCTGCACAAACACTTTTGCAATGACTGTAACACTATACTGCGTGCGTATGTGCTGGGACGTAGTACCGCAGCACCACCCCCACTTGCTGACCAACAACGCACTTGGCAATACAATGCTTAAGTCTTTATTATAAGAGCTTTCTCTCAGACAGTTATTTGAAGAACGTCAACGTTGCAGCGAGCACACGATTCTCATGTGAACGTTGTTCGTGAATCGAGGTGCGATCGGTGTATAGCCTAAATCAAATTTGCTTGCTTGTGTAGAGTGAAATCACGCTCTAAGCTGCGATCTGCGAGTCCGCCTAGTGACTCATTGTAAGCAGCAGTGAAAGCTGACGACTAAAGACGAGGGCTACTGTGAATGCTCGTCCTGCGTGTTCTCCTTTAAACGGAGAGAGAGAGAGAGAGAGAGAGAGAGAGAGAGAGAGAGAGAGAGAGGTTATAATGGAAAGGCAGGGAGGTTGACCAGGCTGAACCCGGTAGGCTGCCCTGCACTAGGGCCGGGTGAAAAGGATTGAAAGAAAAGAAGGAAGAAACAAGTTTACAGTTTGCACTGTTAACTATTGCTCATTCGATATGTATTTCCTGATTTTATTTCAACAGGTACTTCTGCGCTATTCAATGCTAATTACATAGATATTCTGAAATTTATGCTCCATATTTGGAATAATCCACCCATTTCTTGGCCAATCCCCGATCATGGGTAGGAGCCACGCACGTGATAGGCACCAACAACAACAACTACGCACACAAGCTAGGAGCACTGAGTCAGTCACAGGCGGTCATACAGGCTGGTGCATTTCAAGAAACGCACCAGCGCCTTTGTGGCCTTCCACATAGCCGACGCACGAAACCGCGGGCTAACATCGTCTCCTCTGTGAAAGGACGGTCGTCTAAATGCTCCAAAGCTGTACGAAGGGCATTCTTCTCGTCTTCCTACGTAGTGCAGCCACACAGGCGATGTTTGGTCGTTTCTTCAACGCATCTGCTGCAATCGGGACTGTCCGTCATACCAATTAGGAATGAGTAGGCGTTTGTGAAAGAAACTCCTACTCGCAAGTGGCACTGTAGCGTTTACAGTGTGAATGAGGTATAAGTCGCCGTTGTCCGTTTGTGGGCTGCTTACAATAAATGGCTTCCAACTTGCCCGCTTCGCCATCCATCTACTCGTCTAACGACGCACCGTGCGGTGGCATCACACGTTAAGTGGCCTCTCCACTACGCTGCCAACAAACAGCCCATTGGAAACTGGGCCACAACATTATTTTTCCCATACGCATCATAACTGCGAGTTCTTGATCCTTCTTTAACGTTGCAGTGACTCAATGGCCTCCCTCGCACTCCCTCCCCCCCCCCCCCCGCCCCCCTATTTGTCACTTGTGCCTGGTTACGACGCTCAGAAGTGGCCATTCGTTCCTCACTGGGATGGGCGGTACACTTATATGCGGCAGTTACGGGCATGAGGACTCTATCACACATCTCCTCAGCAGCTGTGCCCGATACGACGATCAGCTCCTTCTACTGTTCAGCATCCTGGTGACGAAGGTCCTTGGACTATGACCAATAGAGTCGCAAGCACAGAAAGCGCCACGTGCTATGGGAAGTTCTTGAAGTCGGCAGACACCAGTGACCAAAGTGCGCCTCCGAACTAACGTGCCCCTCACTATACGCTTTCCTCTTCTTTCTTTCTTTCTTTCTTTCTTTCTTTCTTTCTTTCTTTCTTTCTTTCTTTCTTTCTTTCTTTCTTTCTTTCTTTCTTTCTTTCTTTCTTTCTTTCTTTCTTTCTTTCTTTCTTTCTTTCTTTCTTTCTTTCTTTCTTTCTTTCTTTCTTTCTTTCTTTCTTTCTTTCTTTCTTTCTTTCTTTCTTTCTTTCTTTCTTTCTTTCTTTCTTTTCATCACTTACCATCTTTCCCCTGCGTGTCTCTCAAATCTCCAACGCAGGTCCGTAATCTCAACGACGCCCACAACTATTGAGAGCACAATGAGAAGATTAAATGAAAATGTTAGTGATTGCGTCACAGGTCATCAAGGGCGTCACGATGGTCGCAGTCGCACTGAAATGAACCTTACAGCACGTGCGATTAACTACACGGTGCCGCGTTATCGTCGGAGGCTGATGACTCGCATTCGCTGACCGACGGCATGGCGGTGATTGCATATACTGAGATAATGAGTCGGCTCTGCTTACACGCCACCATCTCCGTGCACTACGGCCTCATCCGGACCATGGCGATCCTGTGATTAATCCGTCCCGGTGCCTTCAACGCTCTTTTAGGCGCTCCGACAGGGGACTCCTCGGCTTGGTTTTTAAGAACTCATTCGAAGTCGTTGTGGGCCGTGAGCACGCAGGAGTCCATTTGCACGAGCCGCCAACTCATTACCGAACTATAGCGCTAATGACGCTGTTGAGAGTTCGGGCTCAAAATACCCTGAAACCTGCTTCCACCATGAACAAGTTGGTTAGAATTCGAGAAAATTTCCTCGCATCAGTTTATTTTTAAACGGCCGCTCATCTATGCGCAGTGTTTGTGAAAAAAAAAAAACACTATTGAAGGCACTCCGCGTGTGACAGGACCCTTTACCGGGCCGCCTACTAGTGCATCTTGAAGAGCGCTTAGTCCGCCAGCGACCCCCTCCCCCCCTCTCCCCACCTGTTCAGCTCCGAAGCATAAGGCCTACTCCTGAGTTCTGAAGAAAGGCCCAAAGACCGCTCTGGTCAGTTGCAGAATGGCTTCGAATCTATCGTGAAAAAAAAAAGCGTTCGTAGAGTACAAAAAGTCATTCATTTATGCTTTTCGCGCATTCCGCTGCTTTAGTGGGGTCAGTTATTCCGCTTGGACACTGACTTAGAGAAGTACGGAATGCTGGGCAAGTTGGCATTCCATACTGACGAAGAACGGCGCAGTAAACGAGGGACGAGAAGGAAATAAACGTCGGCGCTCGTATCTTGTCTCTTTATTGTCTTTTGTTTTTCACGCTATTCTTCGTCCGCCACTGACGGTAGTTGCTTCTGGTTCCAGCGCGTTGCGTCATGTTCCCCGCATAGGCGACGTTGAATTGAAAAATTTCCACGAAAGTAACGAAAGTCTTTGGTTTCGCCGCCTAGATACGCAATTGGAAGCTAATTACATCGTGCCCCCTGGTTTGGGCCATGGGCAGCTGGTATAGACGACCCTCGTTTCACGCGCATCGTTTTCCTCCGTTCTCCCTTTCTTCCTCTTTCTATTCCCCTTTCCCCCCACACTCCAGTGTAGGGTAGCAAACCGGATGCTGTTCTGGTTGACCTCCCTGCCTTTCCTACCCTTGTTTTTTTTTCTCTCTCTCTCTCTCAACCCGGACGCACGTTTGCGCCCGGACATGCCCTTTGATAGGATACGGTTTTGATATATCGATAACTTATTTCGCAGTTGCCGGATTCTTCTACGTTTGTTCACGCAAACTGAAAGGGAAGGGAGCGAACGGCTTCACAAGAGACGCTGTACTCCCCGACTGGCCGCCTAATGTCTCACAGAGCCACTTAATGTAAGGCGACCCGTAGGACTCTCGCTGACCGTGATGCGAAGATAGGGCACGTTAGAGTTTGAACATGGCAACACAGTCAGCCCTAAGCGTGGGCTTTGGGCTGGGGAAAGCTCGGCTCCTAACACTCAGGCGAGTGAACAAGCCTCGGCGCGTCCCTTTGCGTTTAAAACGTTTCACGTTGTTCGCGACCCTAGCGGCCACTGTCGGCGATACTTGTGTGATAAATACAAGATTCACCGTGCTCTGCTATGCACGTGTTTTCATTTCGCGATATATTGGCTGGCGCGGACAATCTGTCTCGCGCTGCACGTTGCAAACGGAACGAAGTGTCGCGCGACTGCCTCGCTAATCTGGATATCGCGAAAGCCAGCACGTGGTTGACGCGTGGTCCGCCGACAGACATCCCAGACGACGCGCGCTACTGTGGCGCCATCTCGTAGCCATCGTCGCCGCACTATACTTTTCCTTCTCACCCATTCACCACACCCTCGTCCACCGCTTTCCACCTTGCATCTTTCATTCGCCGCTGCCACTCCGCGTTCGCTCTTCATCTTTCGCTGTGCTCGTTCATTCGGTTACGCCGATGCTCGCCGGAAGAGCTGCCCTCTAAAATATCGCCGCGCTATCTCGCCGATGCAAGGCACTTATATTGCGCCCTATGGGACTAATCCATACACAGTGTTCCGTACCTATAATTGTCATATACAGTTGCGTATGTCATATTACCCACGTCTCGTTTCATACACATTATTATCCGCTCTCAATGGGGCTTAGCGGGCGTCCTGTCTATCACTCCAGGTCAAGTGTTTCAATTTGCGATGGCAACCTTAAACATACGCAGATGCGCTGGAAAGAGATAAGTTGCAAGGAGCACTCGTGGTACGCTTCAAAAGTTGCTTTATTGTGTGCTTAACGGAACATTCATTGATTTAAAAAAAAAGATAAGTAAATTGGTATAATTTAGGCCCATGCTCCCTCAGGTAATGGAATGATCGATGATCCGCGCGTATCTAGCAAACTTCATTTGCAACTTTAATTGGTGAAAACGTTGTAACCTACCGTATACAATGAGCGCAAAGCATTTTTTTACATACACTACAGCGAACTAGACAGCACTTTGGTGGGCACAGTGTCAGTCTTGTTCTTTTTATAGTTATCATGCATCACCAGGACGACAAAACATTGCGCAAAGGACAGTTAAGAGAGGGATCCCATTTGCAATGTCCTCAAGATTACACAACAAGTCATCCTGCACCAACTACGACCACCACTATAACAGCAGCGATAAAATAAAAACGACTTCCAGAACCAGAACGGCGCCTGCCTTGCTTTTTTACGAATGTGGTGCTACCGAAAAATTTGTTCCCTGTGCACCGGGAATCAACAGTCGGTATTGCACGAACATGAAGTTTTTCTGACGCCACGAGGCAGCACTGACATCGCAAGCGTTCCCCCCCCCCCCTCCCTCTTCTTTTTAATGCAGCAAACGTCGCCTCTGTCACACCACATGAATATTCAAGAATGGGGATTCTCTGCAGTTTTCTCGGAAGCCGAATGGAAGAACAGAGAGAGAGAGACATTTGTTCACAGAAAGGCAGAGAGGTCGGCCTGAGCTATAACTTGCTCTGGCATGATACTCTACACTGGGGAAAAGGGACGGGGAGGGAAAGGGAGGAAGAATGTAAACATGACAACAACTATAGACTCGCGCCCTTCTCAAACAAGCAACATCTTCAATTGAACCGAAAATGCCGTCACCTGCCCACTGTTGCACGAGGTCTTATCCAGGTAAGCAAACTACACAATGAACAACAAAAAGCAAAAAAAAAACATTTTACTCGACGAACAAGGGTTGTTCGGAACAGATCTGCTTTCACTGCCGCACGTGCCCTGCTTCTAACAGATGCTCGAATGTTGACGGTGTCCTTTTGAATGAATTCAACGGAGCACGTCGCTGTACAGCAGAAACTTCTGCGATAGCCTCTAGATCACTTTACCCTGATTCCTATTTGATGCCGTAGCTATTAGAACATTATATATATATATATATATATATATATATATATATATATATATATATATATATATATATATATATATATATATATCTTCATAATTTTCGTAACTAACCTTGTTCTTACTAAATAGTACTAGTTCAGCCGAAGCACCTTCGATCCCACAAGATTTCGCAAAGGCTTATTTTGTTCTCATTTGTTTTTAGCCAACCTCTATTTGCCCGGTTAATGTAAATCTATTTAAAAAAAACAGGGTTTTTTTAATGACAGCGCGGGTGAATAAGGACAGTAAGTGTATTCGAAACAAAGACGTTAGAATCCACGCAAAAAAAATTGTTTGAGACAAGGAATACACCTGCGCAACGTTCTCCAATATCGCTGCACACTGTTCGCTGGTTGACGCAAACGATGAGCTACAAAAACAAGTTCAAAACCAGGGATCACTCTTTTTCGTCGCTGATTGTAAGCAAGGCGTTTCAAAGTGTTCGAAATAGGGAAAGCTCCGTTTGCAACTCATTATTTAACCTGTTCCGCATCAAATAATTATCCCCGATATACGTATATTGTGTACTTTGTTAACGTATCGTTCCTGGAGAACATCTTGTGATCTTTTTTTGACAATAACGTCATGCAAATCTCTGCAGATATCTGCGGTTAAAGTTTCTTTATCTGCTGAAAAGTAACAGCTATCAATTACTCTCGATCCATATCTAAAGACCCTAACAACGCGACTAACAAAGTATCGTCATGCACATTCGTTAACCCCTTTCCGCGCTACAGAAGGAACGTGTTTAAGTGTTCCTTCTACCGCAGAACAGTAGCCGACTGGAACCAGCTGCCTCGAAACTTACTAAACGAATACTTAGAGCTCTGATAATTTGCTGTCATGATGTTGTATTTTTTGTGCACTTAACTATTTTTTCTTGGTTTATTTCATTGTATTGTGTTACCTTTTCCTTTCTTTTTATTTTTGACAGATCACTGATAACTTGCGGCAATTTGTGTGCTATTGTTGCGTGTTAAATATGTTTCTTGATTTCTTTATCTATTACTAGATGTATTTAAGGAGAGGTTGGTGCCTATGTGTGGCGCCGGCTACTCCTCTTCTCTTACATGATAGTTATCGTCGAAAAGTTGTCAAGGGTCACCAAACTGGACTGATAAACACACGAACAAACATTCACGTACTAAATCTCAGCACTGCAATATAAATAAACATTCGCGCAACAGAAGAGTTCACACAGCATAAATGTTCGCAAAACCAAGATGTTCACACAGAAAGTGTTGGGCACTTGAGTGCCGCACTCAAAATGCAACAAATACAAATACTACGTACACGCACACGAAGACACAATGAACATGTAATTAAGGGTGCCTGTTAATAATAAAAATGCGAGCTATAACTATTGTATGACTTGGTATTTTTGCGATATCTTATATTCCTCCGAAAATTGTACTAAGGCGCGCGCAGAGATGGTTTGAAGTTTTTCTCTTGGCCATGGACCTAAAAATTTTCCTAAGGATAGTGGTCGTCTATCCAAGCCGTGTAGTATTTTCGAGAGGTTCTTTCATTGTGTATTGCCCCTCCTGCCTGGGCCTGATGGTCGGCAGTACTGTATAAATAAATTAAAGAAATAAATTGCGTTTCTAAATGCCGTTGTAAGTTGTTGCCCGAACAACTAAAATAAAAGGTGAATCAAGATGTACCGATTGTTTTTTTTTCATAGTTGAGCAACAGCCTGTCTTTCAGCAATATGAACCCGTATTACCGTATTAAATGTAAGCTTCATATCACGCTCTATTTTTTTCGCTTAGGTCTTTTTACATATTGAATTTATTCACATTATATAACCACTGATAAGGCAGCGAGAACGTTTTGCCGTTCACAAAACGTAATTTGTTATTCTAGAATCATGAACACAACGCGGGAGCACGCTGCAATTAAAAAAAGGTTGTTTACCTTCAAGAAAAAAAAAGTATGAAAGCAT
The DNA here is from genome assembly GCF_038994185.2 of Dermacentor albipictus. Taxonomy (NCBI): domain Eukaryota; kingdom Metazoa; phylum Arthropoda; class Arachnida; order Ixodida; family Ixodidae; genus Dermacentor; species Dermacentor albipictus. The sequence continues at coordinate 126,216,603 of NC_091825.1, forward strand.
CGCTATCAATGTGCAAAGAATATTATTAATACTGTTTCTTATTGTTTCTTTTTCGGTTGCCGCATTGAAAGGCACGTGTTCTGACTCACATTCACAAAGAAGCTAAGCACGCCTACGGCAGCCCAGTGGCCTATGGCATTCTCGAGGTGGCGGGTACGAATCCCGTCCGTGGCGGCCACGTATTGATTGGGGTGAAATGCAAAAACGCTCGTGTATACTTTAAAGCACGTTAATAGAGCCCCAGGTGGTCACAATCAACCCGGAGTGGCCACCAGTACAGCTTTCCTCATAATCATATCGTGGTTATGACACGTAAAGCTCCGGAATTAAATTAAATTATTGGACAAATGGCTTAAATAAGCAGGTATACCGTGGAATCGCGCGTTTAACGCAGACTCTACAGTGATGAGAATGGAAAGTTTTGGGCATAGAAATAGAAAAAAAGTGTTATGGCTAAAGAATTCATATTTTATTGTAGTGAAAATGCCGAAAGATTAAAAGAGAAACACTTACACCACTAAAATTTGGTAAATTATTCTAAATTAATATTCTAATACTAAATTCTGACATAGCAAGGTACGGGAAAACACCGCAGTAAACGCAGTATTTTGCAGTAACTGATGTAATGACGCTGAATTTTCTTCCCCATCGGCCTTAACGAGTTGTAAAAATCCATTAGAAAACCCCACGCCTGCTTTGCCCGAACCATCACTGAAATGCGATCGAATGTTTCGCATTATCCGAAAAGAAAGTTTCTTTGCGTCAGATTCCATATGATACAGCTGAATCACAAAAATATAAAGTTACGTGGAGATGAATGTTACGAACGCATCCATACTCTTTTTTACTGCTCTGGGCTAAACGTCTTTTTACTGTGGCCTCCTACAAATGGGCAGCAAGATTGTTGCTCAATAAACCTCCGTGGTGCCACAATTTCCTCGAAAAAGAAGGGGAAAGAACGGAAGAGCTCTGGTTAAACTTTCAGGTAAACGATGACAAATTCAACTGTCTCTGCCGGGGAAGTAGCCAAAGCGCATGTGACTTACGGCTGTGACACAGCCTGAAACAATCAGAAGCTCCTATTTTGCGCCGACATCTCGTTGAAGAGATATACATGAACTTAAAAAGAAGTAGGAAACCGGTGACGTATGGCCTGTTATATAATAATCAGGTTCTGTCGTTCGCACCTTCATTCGCCTGCTGTCTAGCCGGTTGATTAGATCTTTAATTTGATAGGTTGGTTTTCTTAGCCAGGGTTTTCGGACGGCAGACTCTTCTGTAGCCAAATGCTCCGTAATGCCGCCGCTAACGTCGACAACCGTAACAGGCACTACATTCCAACGGCAGAGTCTTCCTTTACGCTGCTTTTTACGTAGTAGTGAAGGAAGCTTAATAGAGACGTGAGCTTCTTCGTCAAGCCTCTGCAGCAGAAAGTTAACTGTGAATTCTACTCTTCGACACGAAAGAACATTTTGCTTCCTGTTTTGCAGAAGAGAACGTAAGTTTCTCAGGTCGATACGACGTGAGGATTGCATATTTACATCGGAGACTGGGAACGACTCAAGTTTAATCTACCGGCAAAGAGTGAGATTCGCGTGCAGTCGACAGTACGGCTGTGCCCACGTCTACCCCTAAGGACATTAACTTCCTCCAAGTAAACAAGTGCAGACTGCCAAATGTGATGCACGGTGTCTACTTTTGCTAGTTCGCTGGCGCGCGTGCGTGCGTGAGTGAGTGCGCCAGTGATCCTAAGTAATGCGCTGAAGTCAGGCGGATCTGCACAAGAACTTTTGGTTTCTTTTCCGGAAGCGAAACGTAGATATGCAAAGCAAATGGAAAACGCGACTCTCACGCCGCGGACGAACATTCCGACTTCGGTTTTGCCACGCACTATGCCGATCGCTGGCTCTCGCACGAGTCGCTGCGCAAGATTTAAATTCAGACGAAACAAGTGCTCCTTGAAAACGTTCACTCAGCAACTTTTACACTTATGCGCGTACACTTTCGAAGTTTCCGCCAGATGCTCGTGTGTCATGCATCCATTTCGCACGTGTTTCTTGCTCCCAAGTAACAGGCGCCTTAATGGAAGACGTTTTTCTCGCGTGCTGCCAGTGCTGACGTAGTAGTTTTTTTGTATCAGATGACAATATTAGTGAGAAACGACAAGGAACCAAATTGGCAAAACTTGTCGTTCACGTGTTTTCTCTTTATTTTTTATTTTTTTTTGTGTGCGATTGGCCACTCTTCGATTTCCAAAGCAGCTTACTGTGGCGTCGCAGATATCAGAAACCACTAACCGAGGCTTTTAATTGCCGTTCGTTAAATATAAAGAGAAAGGTCGGTTGCAGATCAAAATGTGTGGGAACTTCTTCAGGAAGCTCCTGTACGCATTATCTGGCGTAAAAAAGGTCAAAATAATAAAAAAAGAAGATTACAAATTATGGACAGAGACAACGAAAAAGCTTTATCCCGACTCAAGTTTACTGCGACATTGTTTACCTCTAGCCCCCGTATGCATCTCCCACATATGCGTTCCCAGTGGAAGTGGCCTGGGTGGCTTGGTTCCGTGTACTGGACAGGGATGCGCACGCAGCCGACCATTTGGGACAGAGGGGGAAGAAGCGGAGCGACGGCACCTGTACACGTGGCCTGCGCTTCTGTTATGACGTCACGCGCGTCGGTGGCGCTGGTGCGGCTGCAGCAGCGGTTGCGGCAGATGCGCGAGAGGTGCGGTGACTGCGGCGGCGCTTGTGTCGGCGTTGCGCGCTACTGTATGAAAAAACAGAATTTTTTATTTCATTATGAATGCAGCTCATGTATGCAGCCTAAACACCTTCGCTTGTAACCCATCCCCATGTGAATGTTGCGGCCCCACGAATTTTTCTTCTTTATTTCCTTTTTTTTTTCAGCGCATAGTAAGTGGTCCGAGCGGTGCTCCGCTGCCAGCGTTATGACCAAAACCGGGTTACCGTGATGTATGGACGATTAGAAACGATTAAAACCGGGCAAGAGGAATTGTTACATTATGTACCGTCCCTGCGATGTTACATCAATAGGTTTAACGGTGCCGCCGTTTGGTCTAGGGACACCTTGGAAAAGGCGACTTCAACCTCCAATCAGCATTTTCTTCCGTGGTTGTCATCGTGTTCTGTTGAATGAATGTGCAGAGAGAACCAAAGCAGTAACTTGCGCTTCTATCTCATTTTCCTTTATTATATGACCCTTAGTAACTTGTAAGAGCCACAACAATTTTATCCATAGATATGTTTACATGAATCATAGCGTAATCTTATGAACGCCACAGCTGACGCGCATAAGAAGGATGAGAGAACACACAATAATAGATCAGGGTAGTGCTTCTCCCTAAGATAAATAAAGGAAACAAGAGGAAGAACGAATAAAGGAGAGAGAAGGCGAAGAACGAAAATAAGAGTATGTGGAAGAAAACAACGAAGAGAAGAAAAATTCACACAGAAATAAAAGCGAGAAGAATAATACAGTACTCGCTCGGTAAACGCAGTGTAACAAGGCAGGCTGTTTGTTCTCAGCGTAAGAGACGGGACATCTGGAACAGCTCTGAAAGTGGAGTCAGGAGAAGTGCCTATACGCGCCCATCCTCCCCTTTCGAGACCTCCGGCCGGACACTATTACCTTACGGCGCGACATTGATAGGGGCGCCGGGTATATAGACGAAGAGGAGGAGGGCAGAGCAGTGCACGTTGTGCCTGCACCGCGGTCATGACCTTTGCAAGTACGGTCGGGATGTTGCTCCGTGACGTCACGCGCATACTCCGGTCACTTGCCGATTTTGGCGTGCTCATATTTTTTTTGTTCCTTTCTTTCTTTATTCTTCTTCCTTTCGCCAAACCCTTCTTAGTTTGCGAGATAGTAGAGATTTTTAGGATAGGGGCCCCAAACTTTTTGGGGCCCCAAAGAAATAGCGTCGAAGCCAATGCGCATGCGCGAGACGCAAACTGCGCTTGGGTGTTGCATTGGGAACGCTGTTACACCGATTTAGCGGCAGCCCAAATAGCGGCCCCGAAAGCTTTGCGTCAGCAAACATGGCGGCACCCATCGAAGCGACGGCTCTAACCTAGCACCAAACTGGGTTCGATTCGTGGTAACGGGTGAAGTTCGCAAGCTAGGAGAAGTGACTGCGGTTATCGCTTTCTCTCAACTAGCGTGTGTTATGAAGATTGATCCGTTAGACGCCACTGATTCCGAATTCGATTGCGGATTTGATGGCTCGTAGGCCTACCATGGCTAAGCTTGGCTTGTGAAGGCCCGTAAAGTTGGTTTGCTCAAAACTAAGCGCAACTAATTGTTTGCTGCTTATAGAATAACCTCTAAATTGTAATTAAACGCGAATACACGCAAGCCAAAATTACTATTCCTATCATAAAATGCTATATTTTATTTACTTATTTCTAATAGCTTTTCTTTGACGCCGTAGTGCCGCTGTCAGCGCAAGACGCTATCCGCAAACGCAAGGCCCTATTCTAAAACTCTTCACTCCTGCGTGCCCCAACGCTAACACCCGCAAAGCTCTTTGGGGCCCCAAACTATTGGGGCCCCTATTCTAAAACTCTCTAGTTTTCATTAAAAAGCCATTTTTTAAGGGCAATAATAACGCACGCACAAAAAGCGTAATTGGCGTTGATTGTAATCCTGCGATGTAGTAGTATGCTGTGCTGTTGGTATTAGTGTTGTCGTTGTTTATTAACTGCAACAATATGATAAGTTTGGCTGGTAAAGAGCCCGTTATACCAAAATCGTAGCTAAACAGCCATACACATTAAAACAGTAAACGAGAAAACAGTATGAATTGAAAAAGATGTAAGTACTCACAAGCTATCATAATTTATTCCAGTGAAAAAAAGTTATCTACACACACTTTACAAATATAAAAGCAACTTGATATAAACTTTAAGGCTATACAAGTCATGCGTAATACGGAGTCAGCGTATGACTTGTGAGAAGCACCGATAGTCTCTGCTCATGGCGGAGTACATCAGTTCAAAGCATAGCGCATAAGATGTCACTAACGTGAAACAACGTTATAATGGTTATAAAATGAGATGAAAAGGCAACAACACACCAAACAACGCCAAAATGTCATTGATACGAACAAAGTCGTCACAACGTTCCCGTGAGACAAAAAGTACGTCACCCAAACAGCATAATTCGTAATTATTATTATTGGTCCCTGTCCACAACAAAAGTCACGCAATGCTTGAACACGGCTGCGGTCGTTTTCCTAAGTTTAGTGTCCATTTCCACCTGTGCGTGACTCAGCGATGAACGGCTTGTGTTGTGTAACATTACAAATTGCGAACTTCTCTCTTCCTTCTCCTCTTTCAATCCCACTTTCCCCCTCCCCCCGTGCAGGGTAACCCACCGGGCTCAGCCTGGTTAATCTCCCCGCCTTTCCCTTATGACTTCTCTCTCTCTCTCTCTCTGTCTCTCTCTCTCTCTATCCTCCTTACATTTTTACCTTTCCTGTACACCAGCAACCTGGATTATCTATTTTTGGTCTTGGCAATTACTCATCATTTTTATGTTGTCTCTAATATATGTCTCTTCTCATACTTCATGCCTTTGCATCATAAATAAAAGACCGCGCGCGGGTTGTTCGATTGCTCGTAGGCGCATTACAAGCTAATGAGTAACCACCTCTAATTTAACTCAAAGTATAATGCGCACACACTCAACTTCCTTTCTTCGTTAATTTTCTTATTCTTCTTTCTAAATGTATCCAGCCGAGGCAAGTGTCTACCTTAACTAACCGAACTAGCAGTGGTCGCTATAACTTTTTAAGGCTTCGTCGTAAATCTTATTTTGATACTTTCCAACAACGTAAACATAACAATAATAAAAATAAAATCTCGATTTTGACACCGAAATGATTGTTCGGTTCTCTCGCTAGCTGACACTTGCACAAGTTACTGTAAAATAATTCGACGAATTTCACAAGTTAAGCGTGCTTCATTGGTTAGTGCCAAAAAAGCCACAGCCTTTCCACACCCACCACACCCACCATTTCTAGCCACACCCACCCACTCATTTATACCCCCCTCAAAAAGAGTAAAAAAAAGATCCTAGAAGAGATGAAAATGTCCTTCATGCAGAAGAAAGCACACGAAGATGAGCGGTCACCTACAGATGCCTATTGTAAGAATTAAAACCGTTCTAAATACAAACTGCTGCCGGTGAGCGATCGTCTCCAGCTTTCAGAGCTGACGTCCTTTCTTTCATTATTTTTTGCGCGTTCAATTTTCTGGAGTATAATGATCAAGCAACTCACCCAACATGCCAGTTTTCTTTGAAAAAGCGAAACGTCAAAGTGTCAGCAGCTATCTTCATCTTCTGTCAACAATGAGTCCGCATCCACGAATCAATACTTTGAGAGAAGAAAACTGTCAATTTTCGCGCCCGCTCTCCGAAACTCTGGGACAAAAAGATGCGCCTTCGCTGTGTACAGCTTTGATATCGAATTTTTCGAGTCCTATATGGGCGCGCGAAGCGAAAGGGCTCAGTCGGAGGTCGTTTAAAACTAGCACTTGACAAAATGTGATTGCTGTTTTGTGCTTAAACAAAGAGTTGACAATGGGAACTGCGTTATCAACAAAAGACCAAAAAGGGAAATCGTGCCCTTTAAACGAAGAAGCCGTATTTGCACGTTCTGTGATTGTATACGAAACTTTCGATCTTAAACAAAAATTAAAAAAAATAAAATCGCTTGACGCGGCATTTATTCACAAATGACGACCCGGTCAATACTACCGATGCATGATTAGCCGGCATTAGTAGCGGACGTATATTTAGGGGGAACGGAAGGAGAGACGAGTGTGGGCTCTGCATAGATTTCCTTGATTGCTTCTCTAAGCAGGTCGCATACAGCAAGATAAATTAACATCATCCGGATCGGGAACATCCGCTTATTGCAGTCGATGACTTTATTTTTCTATTTGAAAAGCATTAAGGAGACATGAGCGCTTTTATTTCATAATATTTCTTACGCAGAGCGATGGTTCGAGGCGTCCAACAAACTGCACTTCACTTGGTGATATTAACGTAACGTAACGTATTAACGTAATAATCTTAATCATGCCAGGCATGATTAAGATTGTGAATGCGAAACAAAAACGTGAGAAGGAAATACCAGCGCTAAAACTGGAAACAAATATTAGAAATACCTTGAGGCTGATTTTGACGATGACGGCAAAAATAAAAGTAACGATGTATTGAGTGATTGCACGCGCACTTCTCAAATTATCCGTCTTTTCACCCTACCGTAATATTTACTTATTATTCTGTAGCAGTACGAGGGAGAAAGCAAAACAGTTAAAAAAATTCAGTCATTTCCACCCTGTGAACGTGGATCACTAGCGAAGTTGTGTATGTGGGCCCCTTAATAGCGAACTGTCCATTGCCGTGTGTCAAACGTCGCATGCACATAAATGTAAAAACTGTTACAGCGCAAACACATGCAACCACAAAATATGAAGGACAGGACACAGCGCTTGTGTCCTGTCCTTCATACTTTGTGGTTGCATGTGTTTGCGCTGTAACACTTTTTATGTCAAGTATGCACCAACTCGCCCAGAAAGAAGTTTTAATGAAGTACATAAATGTAAGGCGAGGCGCGACTAGCCACTCCTCCACGATGCTGAGCCTCGGAAGATGGTGAGGCACCGGGGGGCATACAAACCCATGTATTGTTGCAGAACGCGGCATGACACCTTTTACTAACGAATCCCGGCATGTAAAACAGACACGCACCTCACCGCACTCCTACATTTCTTCACCATAGCCCAGACGATCGTGCGTTGGTCGACGGCCCGCAGTGAAGTAATGGTTGTGAGGTCACTCGAAAGCCACAAGCGGTCACGCACAACACAGGCCACACAAAATTGGTTTCCCCGCAAACTCCCTCTGGTACCTGGTCATTGCTCCGGTGAAACGTTCCAATTTTGCGGTATTGGGGCCACATGGACGGTGCGCAATTCTTTCTGCCTCGCGGTACTGGCTGGTAGCACGCTTACGGGACCGCCATCACGGGAGAACGGAAGGAAGAAAAAGGAGACACGCAAGCACTTGGAACGCCGACGAAGAGAGGGTGGTGGGAATGTAGATATGGCCGATGCAGGTCGAAGTGTAGTATTTGTTCTTATCAGCTTAATATCTGATACGGGTTGCATTTGAAAGCAGCCATCCAGAGCTTGCGAGGTTTACGACGTGGCAATTATGAACAGCTGGTGTCTAAAATTAGCGAAACTTGCCATCGCGCTTCTGAAAGAGGACATGATATCATCTTTCAGTGGCTGCCGGGACATTGTGGCATCGTTGGTAATCACCTCGCCGATGACGCTGCCCGACGTGCCCAGGCTGGCGCACCGACACTCCTTATACTTTTATCGAGAGTTGAATCTGCAAGAGAGCTTCGCAGTCTCGTCCGTACCATCACGTTAAGTCATTGGCATACACCACAGAACTCTAAGTCTCGTTTATACAGCCTCGACCCATCACTGAAACTTAAATTATCAGCAAACCTTTCACGACGTCACGCTACACTGTTGTGTCGGCTGTGGGTAGGAGTAGCATTCACTAACTCCTACAGCTATCGTATCGGAATGGGGGACTCACGAATGTGTGCTAAGTGCAAGTGTGAAGAGACCATCAATCATCTTCTGTGTCACTGTTCTAGCTTTGATAACCAACCTCAGACTCTTCAGTGTGCCTTGAATAGACTGGACGACAGGCCATTTACAGAAGCAAAGGTCTTGGGAGCCCGGCCTAACAGTTCATTAGCCCAGAAAGCAGTTCGGGCGCTTCTTCACTACCTGAAGGCAATAGACTTGAGTGCCCGACTATAGACATCCTGCACCTAACTTAGTGCACGTGAAAGTGCGGTATAGACTCATGTTTTTCTCTCTCCCTCTTTCACTTCCCTTTCCCCTCCCCACGTGTAGGGTAGCAAACTGGACTCAGTCTGCTTAACCTCCCTGCCCTTCCTCCTTCCCTTCCCTCTCTCTATGTGGACTTAAGATATTAAACTTATTTTTGCGAGTTGGCAGAGTGCTTAAAGCCTGCATCGCCTCCAAACATTAAAACTCGCACGTAAGCAAGCTTTCACGAGAAGAAGAGCTTTCCGGTGTCCTACATTATATCGCAGACCCATTCGAATCAATTGGTAGTGCTTAACTGGCGATAATCGCAGTGAGGCCTTGCTTGCACAAACAGTTCCTTTTCATAACTTTTGTTTCCTCTCTCCTAGCCGTTTTCTACCTATTCCATGTTCAGGGTGGCTAACTGGAGATTTGTTCTAGCTAACCTCGAACTCCTCATTTACTGGTTCCCCATTTTTTGATGATCCGCAGTTCTTGACCACTTAGATCGAATCTGCAACGATCCGGTGATTTAATTCTCAAAAATTACAATAAACTAACGATGTTAAACTTACTGATCTCATTATTAAAAGGCTTCGAGGTTGGGCTCTTTGATTCGTCGTTTTTACCTCGTAATGAGTTCTCGCGGGTGTGCTTGTGTTCGTACTACCAGTATCATGCACTGTTCCCGCGCCTTACTCTGAAACTCATTAAACCATATTAGATAACTTCTCTCTTTTTCACCCCACCGTTTCTCTTTCCATCTTGACTGGGAATTCGTCGGGTCTTCCCTCCATTAAACGCCAGCTGTTGCCCCAACCCCACTATACGGTTGAGCCCGAAGCCGAGGGCTCGATTTCTCGCCACGGCGGTCTCAATCCGCTGAGATAGCAATGCCAACACTTTCAAGTGCGCTGATTTAATAAAAAAATGCATATTAATGAACCTTACAGGTAGCCAAATCAATCCGGCAACCTATTCAACGGAGTCTGTCCTTGTCACAGTGTTGATTTGAGGCTTTGAGCCTCGTCGACCAATCAACTAATTGCGAACCAGAAGTAGTGCCATGTGGGTTCCACGTATAACAACGCTGGCAGCACGGAGGCGATGCGGCGATTTGGAGGGATGTGCGTCTTAATCTCAAACGCGGAGGCGGCGGCAGTGTTTCCGCCTGCCACTTTTCACGTATAAGGCACTCGGGCACGTGGATTATTATCTACAGTCGAGGCTGCATGCGCGCGCTCGTACGCGTCAACATTGAAACCTCCTCGAGCACGCATGCGGGTTGTCCCGCAAACGGAAGGAAACCGCATTTACTTAGCCGTGCTGCTCCTGTGTGCACTTGCAGTGCATTTGCAGGTCACACCAGCGGAATTTCTCGCGTCCGTTCTGCCGCCCTAGTCGCTAATTACTTTCCCGCTTACGACGGATGTTACGGGATGTGTTACAGATACACGCGGGTTCTGTCGCGTACACACGTGAGCGGTGCGTTCGACAGTGAAAAGGCGCAAATAAGACGGGACAAGCAATCGCAGCGTCGCGGTTTAGTGGCATTCCTGAGAATAGCCCGCCCGCAGCATTGCGAACGCACGTCTTATGATGCTTACCTTTCGTTTCTATTTTTTTTCTTTGTGTCGCCTAGCCTTTGTAATCGGGATGACGCTGGGAGGAGGCACTGCGCACCGAAAGATTATTTGTAAAATTTAATTATGGGGTTTTACGTGCCAATACCACTTCCTGATTATGAGGCCCGCCGTAGTTTTGACCACCTGGGGTTCCTTAACGTGCACCTAAATCTAAGTGCACGGGTGTTTTCGCCTTTAGCCCCCATCGAAATGCGGCCGCCGTGGCCGGGATTCGATCCCGCGACCTCGTGCTCAGCAGCCCAACACCATAGCCACTGAGCAATCACGGCGGGTTGCGTTACTAATCGACTAGCTGCGTATTTGTTACTCTATAACTGATCTCCCTCAAGTGCATTGGCGTTCGATTTCAGCTATCTGAAACATCTTGTATACGGAGAAAAAAAGCTAAAGAGACGAAGTGTACACTAAAGAAACACAAAAATCAAGTTGTATGCAGTCGCACTGTGGTTAAATGCAGGCCGTTGGGAGCGGCTCTCACGTCCGCGAATAGGCACCGAAGTCCCCCGCGTCTGTTCGTTTTCTTACATTGCACCGGCAGCCTCGTCGCAACGTGTTATACTTACTGTCGCAGATAGGTGCGTTTGCAAACCATACCATGCTAGCGAATAGCATGCATCAGCAATTTAGCTCACGGTCTCAAAAATCCCTCATCCTTGCTGGCCCCTTGCTTTTTCATACATCTCTCCAATACCAAAGAATGACAGTAGAGAAAGCGAGAAATAAACATGCTGAGCAAGCATCCAGCGGGCTGTTGATGAAGGCGAGACAATCTGATTGGCAATCGATCTCGTTTTCTTTTAACAACACTTTTTGCTTAGCTAGTTGGTTCACGACTTAAGGACAAAGGGTGCGGCGCTAAGCAGACGAGCAGGAAGTGAGACACAAACGGCGCCCGTATGTGTCGTTTGTGTCTCACTTCGTCCCCGTCTGCTTTCTTCCTTTTTCTCTCTCTCCTTCTTTCTTTTTTTAAGTTTTACATTTCTTGCCGAACTGTAATTGGTATCTGCGGCTAGAAAGAGAGCATTGACCGCGGCGTCAGTTGTCGCTTCTGATGCCACCTGTAAAGCCAATCTTCCTCAAGGGCAGCGGGACGCGAGTGGATGACAAACCACTGCTCACTTAGGAAATATTCGAGCGTGGACTTCACTGCTCATCTGCCCACAAGGCATTCAGTGCGCGCCTGTACATTCTTGACACTGTTCTGTCCTTGCGAAAGCCTTCAAATGCCTGACGCTGTTACGCTTGCCGCTTTATCAATCGATTCCCCGCGTCAATGCTGTCGCACCCTTTTTGAAGTAGAGTTAAGCATTTGCGGAAATGCGCCGCGTAATGAACGTAGAGAGAGAGAAAAAAAGAGGAAATGTGAACATCCGTATCGGTAACAATAGGGGCATGACTGACGTCATGCTGGCAAACAATCCCTCGCTCTTTTAGATGTTGAAGACAAGGTCTTCTTGGGCGACCACCTGTCGATGTGGGGTTCAAGGAATCTGGTTATCTGGCCACTTTCGTCTCTTCAAATTAAACAATTTTAGGCCTTCTGGTACATGTAAGACAACGAAATAGGCGTCAAAATGGGGTTCTGAACGAGAAAGACGAGCCAAGTTAGCGTAGAGCTATGTAAGGAGCAGTAATGATGCGCAATTAGCGCAAAAAAGGCCGAAATGAAACTCAGAGGCACTCGTTAAACTGCGCGCGCTGGAAGCCAGAACCGTTAGTATGGATCTACGCTACATAGAATATGGCCCGATCACAGATATTGTGCAGTCTACAAGTGTTGACCGTTCCCGAAGGTAGTGAAGTCTAAAAAGAAAGAAAGAGGAATTAAGTTATGGGGTCTTACGTGCCAAAACCACTATCTCATTATGAGGCACCTCGTAGTAGGGGATAACGATCCGAAATAATTTTGACCACCTGGAGTTCTTTAACGCGCACCTAAATGTAAGTACACATGTGTTTTCACCCCTGTCGAAATGAGGCCGCCTTGGCTGGAATTCGATCCCACGACCTTGTGTTTGCTTAGCATTCCAACACCATAGCCACTAACCAACCACGGTGAGTTGAAAAGAAAGTAAGTAAGGGGTAAGTAAAGGATTCTATGTGAGAGTAGACCACGTGGCACACTAATGCGCCCTGGAATACATTGTATTTCTTCGACGTCAACCGTTGAATGATCGCAGTCGCCTGTTTAGCCTCCCAGACAAAGCAAGGCATGCCAAAAAGAAAAAAATGACCCTGATATATTTACGCGATAGATGTTTTCTTTCTTTTTTTTACCGTCTGCGATCGAACGCATACGCACGTGTGCAGAATTTTTTTGTCAACAGAGCTTCAAACGGTAAGCACCTCCGCAGCTATGGGAACCTTCTTAACCAACCTTATTTCAGACAAGGAACAGAGTCATCATCTAAAAAGCGCTCAAGCGTTATTTCCCCCTTCGCGTTTTGTACAAGACCAACCACTCCTGGGCTGAAAAAAAAAAAGTTGAGAAAGTTGAAAAAGAGACCGCAACACCAGTTTTACCCGCGAGCTGTTTATTGTAAAAAGACAGGAGGACCAGAATAATACGGCGATTCTATTCGGTTTCAGCGCGTCGAAAATGTTCTCTGTGCCATTTATCATTGAATAGAGAGGTGCGAAGCTTATGTTATCACTGGAAGCAGATAGCCTGCGGCGGCGGATGATGAGCCTGGTAGAGAATCGATTGAAATGGATACGCCTGTCGAGCACAACATCTGTCCCACACTACTTATACAGACCTAGAAATCATATTATAGCAAGCGTGGGTTAATGTATCGTCTCTTTAGGGGCATTTAAGAAATGCGATACATAGTAGCCGGGCACCATTGAGGGTCCGATAGAATATTCGTCGAGTAGACCTATCAGGCTGAAATTATTTTGAAGGGGATCACGCAAACTAACGAATCGGATTGAGGGAGCCATACATGCGAAAGGCATAGAATTAAACATACAAGGAAATCGAGAAATGTTTATGCACTCTCTTTCAAACCGCACGAATCGAAGGAGCAGACAGCTGCGTCTACGACTTTTATAAACGTACTTTACGTGCACCTTCAGCTACCATATAGTTTTACGCTTAGCGCCTTCCATCGGCGCTGGCGCTGACTATTGCCGCAGTTCTGTGAAAAAAAAAAAATACTTGGCATGTGCTCCCGACCTAAGGCAATGGAGCTACAATTTTGTTGGGCTATAAGCATATATATTCCTGCCTGCGTCAGCAAAATACGTCTGGATTCCATCAGCTTGAAAGTTAAGATTGCTGTGAAGGCAATGAAACACATATCCCAGGTTATGATAAGAGTTTCCGGCTACTGCAGAACAGCTTACTAGGCAAAGAAAGTACTGTAACGGATTCCAGTACACAATACAGAAAACATTCGTTCACAGAACTACACGTCTAGACAGTAGAGCAGTGCGTTTGTTGAGTTTGTACCGCATGCGCACACTTAGGTCTAAACCTTCACTCTCTCAACCTCGCCCTCCGCTCCCTCACAATACATGCATTGCAAGAACTCGTATGACAGCTATCACTTTAAAAACATAACCTTACTAGAAGGAAAACGACGGTCTATTATATAGTGGCAAGACAATCAGGTGCAAGTGAGACGCGTTTCGTTTTTTTTTTTTTTTTTTTCGAGGGCGCGCTTGGTCCCGCCATCTCGGTGGGCCCGTTTTTCGAACCCGCACTCATGGCAACACCCACCCGCAACTTCACTGCCCTGCCGAACCGCAGACACCCAGCGCCGCATACGAAGAGGGTGATGTCACCGCGCTCTAGTATAGGCAGGATACGCGGAAGTTGCCACGGCTTTCTTTTTTCTTTTCTCTTTCCGAATCGCATACGTCTGTGCAAGCCAACCTGTCTACAACACGGGAAAGGCCTAACATGCCGTTTTCAGCGGCCCATCGCTGGTCGCGCAATCAGATCGCGAAGTGAGAGCGAGCGTACGCGCGGACGTTAGAAATAAATCTGACAGGCCGCGCGCTGACGTACAAACACGGCTCTGTCAATACGCTTCCCGACCTCGCGACGCGGCGCCGAACGTGCCCGCAGGCTAGACTCTCTATACATAAAGGGAAAATTTCCAGACAGAACTGAACAGCACAACGCACAGTGCTTGACTTCAAGCCGTAGACATCCGTCCGCTGCCTTGAGTCCCCGTTTTGTATACCTGCGATTCTTTGTAGAGTGTGTGCGTACATTTCGTTGACTATACGTTGAGTGCTCGTGAATTTTTCAATTGGGAAGCTGTCTTTTGCAGCACTTGACGTCGATGCTTATCCACTTTGCATCTGCGAATCGAGAGCACTCTTCCGTCAGTCAGTCATTGCAAAGCTTCGCCGAAGGTGGTATAAAAACTAACGAATCGGATTGAGGGAGCCATACATGCCAAAGGCCATACATGCCTTCACTACTCGCCGCATCAAGGAGGGCACACGAGGCAATTGGAAACCAGCAATGATTTGTAATACGTTCAGCACTACAGGTAGAGCTTCTCGCTACGATGTCTACGAATCGCTTATGTTACATCGTTGGCATGCCCCCCCCCCCCCCCCCCCAGTTATCTTTTACCCATACAAGTTTGGTTCGGCGTCGTATCTCTACTTGTCTTGCCTTTAATAAGAGTGAGTCTCTAAAACATATCCCTTGTTAACATGGGCGCAGTTTCTTTAGTTCAAAGGAAACCGATTTTGTAGGATCTCTTACCAAGCTCAGCATGCACTGGACTTCCCCGGTGTTCCTTTTCATCTGGAGCTACAGCTGTAGGTTTGCACCACAGGAAATTTTATGATGAAATTTTCGATTTTGTGAGCTAGGAAAGAAGAACCGCATGCTGGGTTTATGCTCTTTCTTTTAATCTGTTTTTTTGCATAAATATGTATTTATTCATACTACTGAATGTATATCTGTATCGGGTAACTACTATCCGTTTTTTCTACCTTCGGCGAAGCTTCAAAAGGCCTGATTGGAGAGTATTTTTGATATATAGATACAAGAAGGATAGCATCGACGCCTAGTGTTGCAAAAAACTGCTTCTCAATTCAAAATTCACAAGGAGTCAAAGTAGTCCACCACTTTGGTGTTGCAAACTGCTAAGGACGAGGTCGCGGGATCGAATCTCGGCCATGGCAGCCGCATTTCGATGGGGGCGTAATGGGAAAACACCCGTGTTCTGTAGATTTAAGTGCACGTTAAAGAACCCCAGGTGGTCCAACATTCCGGAGTCCCCCACTACGGCGTTCCTCATAATCAGATGGTGGTGCTGGCACGTAAAACCCCGTAATTTAATGTAGTTCACCAAATGTATGTGCACAGTCTATGAAGCATCAGTGGTAGAAAATAGATCCTTAATACTTAAACCACCCACCTCGTGGCTGATGATCCCCAGTGGATTGCGCAGATTACCCCAAACTTTTATTTTTGGTTACACATAATAAGACTTCCTAAGCAACACTTCCTTAAGAACGTGCAGTCATAAGTATAGAGACTATATTTCAACAAAATTCACCCAAGTGCAGCTGTAAGTAGGTTTATATCCATAAGCTATGTGTGCTGAAATCTTTAGCAGGAGCTCTATATACCGTATTGATAAATGCCTGTAACGCGTTATGTTTATATGTCGGAACAATATGTTCCCTGATGTCGTCAAACACAAACCGGGCCGTGTTTTATTCTGCGTTTTATTAGTTCCTCAAAGCAGCATACCGACTGCTGTCGTAATTTCCTGCGGCTTTAAGAAAGACGGAAGCAGAAAGGGGGAGCACGATTATTCCATACAGATGTTTGCTGTACGCTGTCCAGGATTTCCTCATGAATTATAACTTACCGAGCTCATAAATTTATGCACATCTTTCGCTTCTACTTTACAATAAACTGCGCCCCAACTGTTTTCCTTTCTTGTTGTTACTCTCGTTCACATGTTGACATGTACTTTGGCTCGTTTCGCACAGCCTACTTTTTGTCAGTTGTAGAATTTTATTTGCTGCTGTCGTTTTGATTGGTACATCCGATTCTTGGTCAATCTCCGTCCACACAATGTGTATGAGCCATAGGTTTCCTCGCTAACAACAACTACGCTAGTCTTTGTAACAGACTGTAGTTAAAAAATTATATTTCATTATCTGACAGATTGGAAAAAAATGTATGCTGCCCGAAAATATGTCTATCAGGTGTACTGATCGCGAGCGCGTAGCACGTATTGCTGATGACAATAATATTCGACGTCTTTCGGGACAGAAAGGAAAAGCGGGGAGGTTAACGACATTACAGTTTCCGGTTTGCTACCCTGCACTGTGGTGGCGGAAGAGGTGTTTAGAAAGAGTAAAAAGAAAGGAAGATTACTTGACAGTGCGTTAGACGGGGTGCCACACAGCTGTCAGCTTCCTCTTATTTTTCTAAATGCGACGAGCTTCTTTCTGAAACGCGCGAAAGAATAGTCAATAGAGTCAGGTTCCCAACTAGTCTTACACTGTCTGGATTACCTGACGATACTGTCACCGGCCGCCTTTGTAAGGGGGGGCGTCGCCCCGCTTCAATCACACGTGCACGGCAGGCTTCTGACCTATACCTGGACGTGTTTGTCATTTCGCGACGCCGTGCGGCCATTGTGGCTGCGCGCAGTTCATTTCCCCTTTGGCGAAAACGTAATTTCCGAGCAGCGTCGCACGCTGGCGCGCAATCGCTCGCGAATCTCGGGTCGGGATATTAATCGAACGTTCGCCCGGCTGACACGTGAATCCGACTTCGCCGCAAAAGCACGTGATTATTCGTGACCTCCGCGCGCCCGTGTTCGAGGCACAAAATGCGTGCAGTGATTCGATGGGCGTTGTTGACACGATGGCTTGAACAGGACTAAATAATTCGTTATTAACCCTTTGGGCTTAAGTGAAGATCGAGATAATCACGGAACGATTGCGAGGTCAAAGCGCAACGACGTCCTCTGGTTCTTCGAAGCCTCTGGAAAGAACCCGTGGTGCCAGTTTATCGCACAAAAATTCAAGCAGAAAGAAGAAAAAAATAACGCAGCAGTTAATCTGAAGACACATGGTGTATGGTGTTTGAATTAAATTTAACGATCGGTAGTCTGGTAACCACGGGTCCTGCATTTCGGCTAAACCGTTGACAGTCGCGAAAACTTAATAAAGGGGAATCAGTAGAGAGGTCGTCAGTGTCGGTGTCGATTTGGCTTCACGTACCCGCGCGGGCTAAAAGCATTAGTATAAAAAACTGCTTTGAAGGTTTCTTTGAAAGGTTTCGTCAAAGTTCAGCACGCAGGGCCCGACGTAACATACGCAGGAAAGAGACGACGAACTTTTAGGAAGACTTATTTACTGAACGTTCTCGGCTGGTGGACCAGCCTTCGTCAGAGCACTGTAGTCTGACGAAGGCTGGTCCACCAGCCCAAAACGTTCAGTAAATAAGACTTCCTAAAAGTTCCTCAAAGAGAGAGAGAGAGAGAAGTAAGAAGCAGAGAGGTTAATCAGGCACACGTCCGGTTCGCTGCCCTGCACTGTGGGAGAGGAGACATAGGGAAGAAAAGAGAGGAGGAAGGGCAGAGCGAGAGCTTTAGTCGCGCGCGCACTTTAATGCACACGCCAGGTCAATAAACGGTCGCAGAGGCCTGTCGACTTGAAGTACTGCAGCAGCCCTCGTTGCATTCTGCACCATCGGCGACCATGGTCCATCTCGCAGTGTGACATGTACGTAAGACATCACAAAGTTCATGATAAAACCGTCAAACGAGATAACTTTGAGGCCATAAGATCACCGCCCTGTGAGGTAGCATAAAACTCAGACGCTGAATTATTTTTTAAAAAAAGCCGTTTCTCATTGACCAGAGGGCTTTCACGATGATGTGGTAGCTTCCGCTGTCGGCTGGCGGCCGCTCTTCCGAACTGATTTAGCTAGCGTACGAAATTTTTTGCAAATACGGGTCCAAGTTTTCCCTGCCTATTGTCCTTTTTATTCCGTAAACAAAAGAACAAAATCCGGAAGTACGGAACTCGCATAGCGGCGAGATATCGAGGTGAAGGTAATGCGACAGCCGACTTCTAAAAGTCACCGTCAGAAGCGCATTAAAAAAAAGAAGATAATGGAAGATCGCTTTCTTTTTCTTTTTTAATTCGACGCTTGAAAGAAAAGGGGGTCGTCGGAACAAAAGGCTGACACGTAATCCATTCATTCCCTTGTAAATGAGACGCTGCCAATGAGCGAAGCTTGGCGGCGACGACCCATCCAAATGCACTGCAAATGGATTAAGCTCCAGTGTACAATAAGTCAGCTAAAGAAAGAAAGAACATGGGGGGGGGGGGGGGGGGGGAAGAAAGTTAGTTTCTAATTTGAACGGCGGATTACGTAGGCTTATCGGCGTATAGTGTCCTTACCGTTCCACGCGTAACATCGAATCGCGTGCTTACAGAGTAAAGTTTGCGCAGAAACAACACGGAGAGCAACATCAATCGGTGAAACGCTTTCTTCACGAATCGTTTCAGCGCAGAAACTGCAAGTCACAGTTGAAGCGTCGACGGTGTACGGTGCAGGAGGGAGCGGCTACATTTTCACCTGCTCAAGATGAAAGTTTAGCAGTGCAAAATCAAGACGAGAGCAGAGAATACCAGACACCATCGCAAAATTTTTACAAAAACGTTTATTGGAATCAATATAGGCAATATAGTATAATCATGACATTTCCCTGCCCCTATATTGTTTCCAATAAACATACGTTGAAAGTTAAGCCTTGTGTATCTCGTCTTCATTGTCCCCGTCTTGGTTTCGCGCTGGTAATTTCAAAAAAAAAAGAAAAACAAGAAAAAATAACGGAATAAAGACGTTTTCAAACAAACAACTTTTCGAGGTGTATCAACACGCCAAGTCTGCTCACGTTAAGTTCACGTGTGCGTTCACCTTTACGTTAACTTCAAGAAATAACCCTGCCAAAACAGGCATTCCTTAATTTTTAAGTATTGCACCGGCACTTTTGCATTGCGTGCACAAGAAGGCGAATAGTTTCACTTGCTGCAACATTATGCCTTAAAAGCGCTCACTTTCTTTTTTTATATATAGACTGTTGTGGGGTGTAATGTCCCGAAACTGCACAGTGCCTTATGAGCGACGCCGTGGTGGTTGACTCCGGTGTAATTTTCACCATCTCAGGTCTCAGCATTGGGGCTGCATCTCAGGTTCTTTACGTTCTTCAACGTACATTTCAATCTAACTACGCGAGCGTTTTTCTTTGTCTTTTTCTTTTGGCCTCCTGCCCTGCTTCGAAATGCCTTCTTTTATGCGAAGCATACTAGCCGCACAACCACGCTCTTCCTTGCTGCGCCGCGCGCGGCCGCGTAGCTACCATATGACGTCATAACAGCTGCAAAAGCGGAGGCTCAACTCGTGCGCTCGCTTGCGGCCGCGTAGCTACATAGCCGGGTCTCAGCTCGTGCGCTCGCCTGCATGAGTTGTTTCTTCGTCTAGCCGAACCAAATATAGCCCAGCAACAGCAGTTCACCAGGCTAAACAGTGGTTCAACAACTAAAATAAAGGCTAGTATGCTTCGCATCCTGGGCTTAACCTTAGCTAAGCCACAGCCATTTTTTTCTTTTGCTTTTTTTTTCCTTCTGCCTGCTTCGAAATGTAGCCGCCGCTGCCACTTAGGTTCGAACCCGTGACAGGTGGCTCACTGCAAGTACATGTGTAATTCGGAAGTCGCGAAGACAGACTCAGTTCCCTCGCCACGTAGGCGTCCCCGTTGTCTGGAATTTAAACCACAACTGTACGCAATGCATGCGAACACGTGCCCTATTCGATCCTCGTACGCGTGGCTGCGTTTTTAAGCTGCTACTGCATCTGGCTTTCTTTCCTTACTCATTTCTCTTCTTCTCCTTTTTCGGGACTACGTGATCTGAAAACATTGGCAACCGCGGCTACGCACTTGCATTCTTCTTGTCTTTTCAGAGAGAGAGAAAAAAAACGTTATTTTCATTTTGGGTGGTGTGGTGGAAAGGCCCTCAGATCCAGAGCCTCGCTTGCGGCATTCTTCAGTGCAGCACTGATAAACGCCGCAAGGTACAGCCTCCGTCACCACTGTCTGGAGCGTGCGGTCGTTGCCAATTCGAAAAAAGGAGACGGGTGGGGGGGGGGGGGGAATGGTTAGATAGAAGTTGCGCTCTTTTACTGTCATTTAAGAAGAGTGCCGTTATCAAGGCGTATCTTGCGTGTCTAATATGCGTCGTTTACTGTGGTGAGTGAATAAAGACGAAGACGTGTAGCGGTGGTAGTTCCGGTGCTTCCTCGGGCGGTTTTCAAGAGGGAGATGCAACGTCTAAAGTAGACATTAATTTACAGGCTTGACACGTCCGTGCCTGCAATTAGTCAACTTCAGCGCCTGTTTTCCGAACGAAACACGCAGAGACACGCGAGAATGCGATAAACAGGCCTTTAACGGATATTTCATAACCCTTCATTATTTCAACCTTTCACATGTCATTATTTTCACAGCCTTTCACGCTATTCGTGACTCTTCTGTGCAAGTTTCTAAATAATCACCTTCATTAGTGACATACCTACAGTCGCGTTAAATACGAGGTGCAACACGGTGCCCGTCGTCAAAGACGCCGGCGTCGCACAGCATGCGAAAAATTGGGGAACTTAAAAACATCCCAACCAGAGTTATTTATTGAACCACTTTCTCGTATGTCAGCGCCCCTGTGCGTTCTTGGGAGCTCCTTCGACCACGGGCAACGTGTGGCTGCTTATAGTGGACGCAACTGTATACGTGGGAGCAAACATATGGTGCCAAGCATCACCCAGATCAGTAGATTGCGTATATATAGGGAGAAAACCCTAAAACCCATTACAACATGGCCACCCTTCCTCACATGGATCTAGGGTGGCTGTCCTATGATTTCGAGCAACGAACCTATAACCACATCCCCATCAGGGCAACTGAAGAGCAGTCTCACTCCACCACCATCAATGAGGGTCCATGCACGTATATATGCCACAACCTGAAAGCACGTTTCCCATCCCCTTACCTTGGAGGACGAAAAGTCTAGAGCGGAAGTGTTCCTTAAAAAGCATAATGAATATTTTTTTTAGAAAAAGAAAAGGACATTTTCATGCGGAACGAAGAAAGAGCTTCGGTTCAAAACAAGTAAGAGTTAGATAACCAGAGCCAACATTGTGCATTTAACAGCGGCCTGTTACACAACGCCCCGTAATGCGGCATGCGAAAATTCCAATAACACTTGGTTGTTAGCCTTGCAGTTGCAATGTCGGGCTATCGCCAAAGAAGAGCGTCAACTCTTAGCGGTCACTTACCGCTGCTGACTGGGAAATCACCCAGTGTCCTTCTCTTACAAGGCGCACATGCCGGACAACCACATTACATGTGTTAACTACGCGTCAGGCACTTGGCAGTGTACGCTGTCAGGGCTGTCAAGGCAGTCAGTGCCGACACAGCAGCGTGCTGTTGTCGAGGGCTAATGCAACGTCACCACTTCGGTTACTTGCTCGACATACAGCATTGGAACACTGGAATGGAACGGAATTTTTCAACTGCCGTCGACGCTCCATAGAGCCTTCGTTGTGTCGTCCGGTACCACATGGTCTGTCTCATTGCGAGGCAACATTACAATGTCGCTCATGGCTGGGGCGCGATATGCTCAAAAGATTAGCGTTTCCTTATCAAGAGGATGGACAGTGCCTCGCGTAACTTTCGCCGCTGCGGCCAGACCAGGCAATATGTTCTCTGCCACTTCCCATTTTTTTTAAGGGAACACCATACGGTATTCCCGACTCGAGCGCCATAGTGAGGGAAAGCAAGTAGAAACACTGCTGCGCGTTCGAAAGATGACTGTACTGTACGACCACGTTTGAATGCACAGTGAACGCTGGTGAGCGCGCGCGTGCGTCACCACTTATCTCTCTCATTTCTTTCTTTCCTTTCGCCTTACTTTTCCTCACTACAATGTAGCAGATCGTCGGAGTCAACACGGTTTTCTTTCTTTGCGTTCCTTTCTCTCTACCTAAGGGTTTGATCTTGCTCTTAACCTTATGGAGAGCGTTAGAGACGCAGCGTTCACTCTCCAATTCGTGGTAGTCAGATGTGTTCACGAGAAACATAACACAATACGTTCACTCGGGTTCCGAGTCAACTCAACACTCCAGCTCTTTTGCTGTTTTCTCAGTTTCACTGAATAAGTCTTGGAAGCATCGTGGTGAACACAGATAAACACCATTTCCTAACTTTCCCTCTCTACCACACGATATATATGGTTCACTCCTTTCCGTGAGCTTGCGCTTCTTTATTTCGTCTTACTCTTCTAATTCCAGGCAGCGGAAGTTCTATAGCTTTTTTTGTTTCGACGCTTAGGGCAAAAATAAAAAAGTTTTTTTTGGTAGCTGTACAACAGCCAGGGGAGCCTGTCCTGCCTGTAATTGTGAAGATGGTCCTGAAAACGCCGAATAAAATAAATTATAAAGAGGGCAGCACGGGCGTGCAAAATTAACTATGTTTCTCTCTGTTTATGAAAATAAAGAAACACGTTTCGCAGAGTTTCACGGAAATTTCAGGGGACCATGCAACCATGGCGGTTACATATGTCGAGAACCTCGGATATCCTCTTCCTATCATATATCCGCTGCTACAACGAAGATCAAGCTGTGCAGCTGACGATTTATACAGACGAGGAAGATGTACAATGGATGATGATATGTAGAGATGATGAAGATAAAAGTCAGGCATGTGTTGCGGTCACAATATATGCTTTTCTTCAAGTTCTACAGTGCCTGCTTGGTCTCTCTTGCCACATTTGTCGATAGTATTTCGTTTCCGTGCAGTAATTCTGCGTGAAGGTGCCATCGTTTGTGAACAGAGCAGAAACTTGAAACAAACTTGCGCGCGTGAAAGATCCAAGACGAAGACACGCCAACTAGCTTACCGCCTAACGTCGCGCAGAGTTAGGCAATCGTTCTCTCGCGTACACGTCCGCGCTTGGGATGAACGTACCGCTCGCAGTTTAATTACAGTTTAATAGGGCACCAGGGCTACGCCGGAATGCCCAGAGGGGCGAAGATATGCGGTTGCGCGCGCGCAAGTGTTTATCCAAGGGGGTAATGGAGAAGCGAGGGCAGCCGGGCAAAGTGTATGGGGCCAAGCATTGGGTAAATACGAAGATGTCTCACTCAAGACCCGGGGCTGAGTCGGCGATCGAAGCGTGCTACGATTGCGAGTCTGCCCGGTGCCGGTAAAGGATGGCGAGGAAAAGTAAAAACAGAACGCTGCTATACGATGACAACATAGCAGGCTAAAGTGAACGCGGGGGAACAGCGGAGAAGGAAGCATTTCTTTCCCGCACGCGGAGCACGTCTTTTCGAGGTGGTCGCGCGGGACCCATTCGTAACAATCGCGGCAGCAGCGAGAGGAATGGGCCTACAGCATCGGACATCGAAGTAATGAGCGATACAAACGATATTTTTCATAGTTCTGGCGAAATGGCAAGTAGGTGGCGTTCTAGTTGCATTTCGTAAGGGCAGGATAATTGACGCATCCGTTTTCACGTGCGAAGGGGTGCCTCTTTCAATATGGAAATCGAGAGAAACATATAGTAGGTGTTATTTTTATAGCATTGCTGTTCGTATAACTGATTTTCATAACGTATGCTCATCAAAGTTTTGCTTGAAGAGTTCATAAGATAAACACTAAGTGCTGCCGGTAATAACGTTATTCTGTATCAACAACTTCATGCTTTTAATGAGATTTTAGGAATGAAAACTTCATTGATGGTGGAAGTAGCTGAACAGTTATGTCAATATATACGTAATTAAAGAAGACAGGTTACGACTAATAAAGTTACTACATGATTGCAGTTTAAACAAGTGTACGAACCATTCTGCGTCTTGCGGAAATGATATGTATGTTATTGTTTAAACAAAAACAAAACAACGCGTATAATTTGTTCTTCTCTGTTCCTAAGGTGTTCTTTTCCTTGTATAGGCAAATGCTAACTATTAGCGCTGTTTACACGATCGAGACAATGTCCCAAACATATATTCCAGAGATTTCTTGCACTTTCATTTCCCGGGTAGTGTGACTGCACGAGTCACATGCAAATGACTAAGTGTTTACCACAGTGAACGACACATTTTGAAGCTGCACGCGTTCAGTAAAGAAGTAGCTGTCCCACCGTGCCTTTGCCACATGATCCTCACGACCTGCATTCGATTGGTATGACAAGGAGGTGCGCGAATTGAAAGTGGAAGCGTGCGTCACTTCGCTGAGTGAGAGAGAGAGAACGATAGAGAGAGAAATAGAAGACAGGAAAAGCAGGGATGTTAACCAGACGTACGTCTGGTTTGCTACCCTGAACTGGGGAAGGGGGCAAGGGAAGGGGGAAGGCAATGAGTATAAGTGTAGCCCATGCGAAGTGAATCACGTTACGTTGTTCTTTCTGTACCGTGGTATTGAAGTACGCCCCGTGGGAATTACCAAGTTGGAGGCATACTGAACGTAAGAAAAAGTGGTCAATCACTTGCCACACCTTTTAACCATAGATGGTGGGTTAATGTTTATGACGACCAGCTGCTGAGCACCAAATCCTACGTCTAGCTCCAGGTAGGGGCTACCAGGTTACGATGTTGAGAAATAAAAACAAATAAAAAAAGAAAAGAAAAATACGTCTGCTTATACTTAGGCATGCATTAAATAATTCTGTTTGAGCAAACTAACGAGACGGAATCCTCCGCTACGGTGCCCCTGACACACTCAGGGCAGTTTTGGGGGCACGAAATTCCATCCATTCGATCATCGATTCTATCTTCGAGCTCCTTTAGCTGACGAATATTCTGCTTTTGTGGTGCCAGCTTCTAGTTTTCTGGTTAGTGAAGTTGATACTAGAGGGAGGCTGCCACACTAAGGCAGTGGTTCTGGGCTTGATTCCACGGAAGAGCAAGGACTTGCCTTGACTACCGGCTTTCCAAACCGATAGTTTTCGAAGCAACTCGCATCTTCGCAAAGCAATAACATGTGTTTGCTTCGTATACTACAAGGCTATATTCAAGAATACAGATGATAATGTCCGTGACAGTAACGCTCATTGAATGGCACGAAACGCAATGATCTCGACATGCAATATTGTGATTTTGATGATAACACTATAGACGCGCATAATTCACAGCTAGGAATAATAATCAAACCGCTTTGAACTCATTTGTCGATAACGTTTAAGGGAAGAGCAGAAAAAGGCAGGGGAGGGGGCTTCCGCAGTCACATGTTTCAAATTAGGAATTTTTGTCGGCTGCTGTCAAGTTTTGCTTTGTATTCAAGTACGTATGCCTGCTCAGCCTAACGTACGACAACGTCTGAGTTTGCACTCGCTCAAAATATTGCTACAGCCTTCGTGCTAAGGCCACGGGTGCTTAACGCAGCAGTTAAACAAGCACGGACGGTAAATGTCGAGGCAGTTGGTCATATCTTGCAAAGACACCAGGAAAATGTGAGAAACGTAGTCCACGTTATTGCAATTATAGTAGTCAGTACTTGCTATTTATACACGTATACTAGACTACTTATACTTATACACGTACTTATATACTTAACACTTACATACTTATACACTTAGACTACTTATACACGAGCTTGGTAGTCGCTGTTCCGTATTGGCCAGAACTCGGATATGTCGCCATCTTGAAAACGAGACGCATTTTATCGAACTATAGAATACAGCCATTATTGCGAGCCGTTTTAGTTGCTGACAGTTCCCTTTTTTGTAGCAAGAAAACATGGATTTCCAACACATTCGAAAGGCGATTACCAGCAGCTTAATTACTATATGCGAGCATAAAACCAAAAAGCAAACGGTGTGGTTTCAGCAAAGCTCTACCAGAGCGCGAGTAGCACGCAGATTGCTTTCCGTGTGAGTTTTTATGAGGAGTTCGCACGGGGTTCTTGCTGGATTTGCGGCGGGAACGAGTAATAGGAGTATAGATATGTTTCAGTCGTTTGCCCTACGTTTCTCCACGTATTTATGCTCCACTTTCATTCATAATTTGCAGATAACAAACAAGAAATTGTGTTTTTTCTTTATCACACTGGTTCATCTTTTGAATAAACTTCTACAGTAGTCGGAACGCGCATCAATGCCTTTTTAATTATACTATTATAACGACTGAATTTTTAGGGCGTTTAATATGGAGTCTATTGATTCACTCGTCGAGCAAAATAATTTATTCCAATCAGCGAAACTGAAATTGTCATTCGAGCATATCCATATTGAAAACCCCGGGAACATTTGAGTTTGATTAAGCTGGTCGAAACAGTTGACTCAGACTCGGCCGTGTCAAGAAGAATACGCTGTTCAGGTCACAGCAGATAACCAGGATTTGGTTCCGGCAGTCCATGACATGGGGACTACAGGAGAGGGTGGAGTGGCGGCGGCTCGTATGCTGCTGAAGCTGCATCCTCGTAACCCGAGGGCGTCGCCGCCCCTTAGGTGCCTCGAGGTACCGTCAGAGAAATTGCTGCTATGAAAGGGGCCAGTATCCCCCTTTTACACTGTTTTGCGGCCAGAGGGATTTGACGTGATGTGCGTGCGACAGGATCTTTTCCCAGGACCTGTCGCTCCTGGAGGAAACGGAGTGCGAGGCCGAGGGACACCTGCATCCAGTTTTAACCAATAGGTAGCCAGCAGCAGCCAGGTTTTGAACCCACGACCTCTCACGGCCGAAGCGGATGCTCAACCAGGAGGTCATCGCTGCAAGTTCCCTTGACCAGGACAGTTACGGTGTCTATGGCAATATATTTCCGCCTCATCGGCACCCTAAACATAAGCGTTAATGCGAAAGGAAGCATTGAATAAAAGGTGCTGATTTACTTCTACACCTCTACGCATTGCAATGAGAGTCGCGATTAAGCTTTTACTTCGGCGTCGCGTCATCCTTTCTTTTACCAACTTTTTTTTTAAGGAAGGAAGGTTTAAGGAACTCGGTTTCTCAAGCGTCATCCTTTCTTTTACCAACTTTTTTTATTAAGGAAGGAAGGTTTAAGGAACTCGGTTTCTCAAACGTGCAATGTCAAAAGGGTCACTCGTCCGTAGCTCCAACTCACGTTGGGTCCACACGGATGCGTTGACGGAGGCCTTGGGGCACGCTGTGTCGCGGGCTCTTCCTTGCGCGGCGGACTCCCGGGCCAATTGCGCGGTTCCCTCCTCTCTTCGGTCGAAGTCGCTGCTCAACACGCGGCAAACTTTCCCGCGTGGTGAGTATTTATAACGTGAGCGGGCGCCACAAGCGGCCGCGCAGCGCAGCTGCAACTCGTCCCGGGCGCAGATGGGAGGAAGAGGAGGAGGAGAAAGGAGGAGAGAGGTGGGCAGCGCACTCGGCCTCCTCTGCCGCGGATCGACGCAAACCAATCGCTGCCACTGACGTCGACTTGCCACGTGACTACCGCGGACCAATGAGAGAGGTGCGGGGGCTTGCGGCCGAAACAAGAGAAAAGAAACGTCACGCGTAGGAAGAAGGGGACGGGGGGGAGGTGAAACAGAGCGCGGTTCATTGCTGTGTTCGGTACGCGAGCGTATACACACATGCCTTGGAGGTCAGGGCGGACGTTTATGTAAAAGTGACACATACACATGAGAAGAAAGAATGACAACCATCTCGGGCCGAGCCGAAATTGTTTCTAAAATGAAACTTGCCCTCAAAAGTGAGAGACACCCTGAATGCCTTAAGAGAGAGAGAGATGAAAGGGGAAAGGCAGGGAGGAGAATGCCTTAAGAGGTTTCGTGATAAAGAAATACACTACTGCACGAAGTATGCTCGAAGTTCGTGAGGAAGACTACAACTTCGTTAACCTTCATTCTTACCTAATCGTTCATGAAATACCTATGGTAGAGAAATAATTAGAATGGTGGCCGTGACAATGACTTTCTCTTCCTAATGCATTCCAAGCGTGCCGCTAAACCCGTGAGATCTGTTCACTGAGCGTTAAAATAGTTTATTCTGGCTTCGAATTTTTCTTTTCAGGTTCAGTAGCGTCGCATTCCGTTTCAGACTGCCTTGTTTATATTCTTGATCAGACTTGTCCGGATACTACTTTCCGCATTGCTCTAAGTATTCATCTTTATCTTCTTGCTTTTTTTTTATCTAACCTCTCGGGAAATCAATAAAGTTCTTGACTGACTGACCTCTCGGGAAATAAGGTGAGCGGGACCATAGCATAAGCTTGCTTCGTCTCCTACAAGTGAAATTTCTTTCTATAATTACCCACAGGTAAAGTCCTGTTCTGCAAGTACGCTTTCTTTCCTTTTTGTATGTTTTTCAATCATTATGGTTACGTGGACCTAAAATTTTGCGCACTATGACCTGATTTACATGATGGCCTTTTTCTTGAGTGCTTACTTTTACCTCGGAACATATATATTAGTGCTAGGAACCTTTCTAAGTGGACCAATCAATCAGCCAAATAAAAAAGAAACCTCACCGTAAGACGCATGTATTCGATAATCGTGGTCTTGCCCGTTACCACTGCAGGAAAATTAGAAAAAAAGAAAGATCGACTAGAGGGACCACGTGATCTTGTGACGCACAAGTATAGCGGTCTGTCTTGGTGTTTTGTTGGTCTTAGTTCTTGCCCAGAAAGCATTGCGGTCTGAATGAACCGCTCCTAAACAGTGAAAGGTGGAAGCCTCGCTGGGGAGGGGGGGGGGAGGGGGGGGAGGTGTCTGAATGTAACCGTCTTATAAACCGACGGGTGTCCAGCGGTAGGAATCGAACCGTGCATATCCCGCAGCCGAGCCAGACATTCTATTCGCTTCTCAAAGAAGTAGCACGTGTGTCGAGTGAGCTCCTGAACACTTTGCAATACGACGAACACGGTTTAAAGCATGTATGCGAACCTCAAAGAGGTGCCACGTGATGCCTAGGCACTTCTCTCGAATTTACTGCTAACTCATCACTGATATTTCTTTTTCTACCTCAGATGGCATGCTGACATATTCAGATAGAAAGTTTGGCAAGTTGTTACGCATTCGCGTTGGCTAGAGATATTCGAATATCAAAATTTCAGAATCTAATAGAACACGAATAGCGGAGAAAAGTGAAAGTTGAACGTCGAATCGAATGCTGAATAATTTCTAATTTCTAAACAAAACGACAAAAAAGCTTGCGGGGAGTCCGTGTACTAGATATGCTTATTTATGCTAGAAACTTGTAGTGGTCTTTCTCATCCCCCAGAGTAGGGTAGCCAACAAGAAGGATTTCTAGTTTTTCTTTCCTCTAGTTTTTTTTTCAGTTCTTTCTTTCCTGCTCCTCCTGTAATGCCGTTCACGTCTGGACGTCCGATCAACAGAGCAGCTTGTATTATACTGGCCATTTTGAAACAAAAGACGAGCTAGTTACCAGATCTACATGAAGTCATGGACCACATGACCGTACTTTGCTGCTTTTGTATAGTAACCCTATTTGTAGGAGGTCCAACTGGTAGTTTTTCTTTTTCAAAACTCTGGGACCTCCTGCTGTAGTACTGTTACCATGTAACTCCAACATGATTGTTGCAATAAACCTCTCGAGTTTCGTCCTCGCTGAAGAAGCTAAGTGTAATACTGTACCAACGCACATGGCTTGAATGGATGCAGACACGGTAAGATTGACCATATTTTAAAGATTGATTCGCCCTAATTGAGAAAAATTCTAGGTAGCCTAAAGGCGAGGCATCCTCGTTGAACAACTGTAAATTAATGAGTTAAAGTTATCTGCTACATGTGTCTGCTCAGGAACTGGTGCCGAATTCTCAAATAAGCTCGCTCGTAAGTACTCTTTGCCCGTTGGCCGGTAGTCTTCGCTATTGGCAAGTCCAGCATAAGGATCGGCTGAAATTTTCTCTTACGAACAATTCCAGCGTAAAGGCCTTTTTTTTGTGCGTGTGAATACGGGCCCTGGTCTCTCTGCGTAACAACTTCGGCTCTCTTGCAGCAGAACCACGCGGAAGAGTTAACACATGTTTGGTCTTTCTGTCTGAAGACTCTAATTAATTAAATTATGGGGTTTTACGTACCAAAACTACGTTCTGATTATGAGGCACGCCGTAGTGGAGGACTGCGGAAATTTCGACCACCTGAGGTTTTTTAACGTGCACCTAAATCTAAGTATACGGGTGTTTTCGCATTTCGCCCCCATCGAAATACGGTCGCCGTGGCCGGGATTCGATCCCGCGACTTCGTGCTCAGCAGCCGAACCCCATAGCAACTGAGCAACCAGGGCGGGTCCTGAAGACTCTAAAAACGTTGTCTTTGCCCTGTAAGCAAATCTGTATATTTTAACACACATACGAATATACGGCACTTTCAACGAGGGAATTCGCGGACAGAATTCAAAACGAACAGCAAGGGCTATTTCATGCGTACCCGAATTGTCGAATAATCACGCACCACGTAATGTTGGCACAGTGCATTCGTGCAGAATAGAAAGTGGTATGACAGCGCTTACCGTGCCTTTCTACGGTTATCTGCTTTTGTCTGTCGTTTTATTTTTCGCGATAAAACTTGCTAACATAGGGAATGGCATAACCCTGTAATACCCAATATATCATCTAGGCTACGCTGAGCATATTGCCTCAAATGGCTGATTGAAGCGCAGGAAAGATAACAAAAAGACCATAGCTGCGTTTTTGAGACGATAGATTGAAGGTTCAGTTGTCGATGGCTTAAGAAATCAATTACTAATTAAATAATTAGGACAGTAGTTAAGGTATTCCTAAAAAACATTGTTCTTTTTTTCTACTAGTGTGCTCTCCACGACCAGAAAGAAATGCCTACAATTAGTTTCAATTTTCTTGATGTGGAACTGTGCTTGAGCATTACAGGAACGAATTCATCCTACCCTTCTTTCCACACTGAAAATACATTCTACGTGTGCGTTAGCGCACAGGGCAAGACAGTTAAGTGAAACGAGTGGTCATTATATGCCTCTTCAAACAGTAGGCGCACAGCCGAATCCATAGCAGTCAGCAGCCGTCTTTCGTCTAATTGATAAATGTATCTCCATCCCTTCGGTTTTACTTCTCCGCAAGTATTCATCGAGCTTTCCGTGTATTCAACAAAAAATAAAAATAAATAAAAGAAGGGAACTACGAAAATACACCGACGTCGATTACTACTACAAAGAGATAAAGAAACCGTAACAATCGTTATGGCCAGACCTGCTCCGCTGCGCACTTTCGGCGACTATAGCCACGAAGGACTGGCCACGGTGCCCATATTAGGCATAGAACGCCAACGAACGCGCGATAATTCGATCGTGATGCCATAATTCGAACTTTATTGCGCAGATTTTACTTTCTTCTTCCTTTCTTCACGATCTCTCGCTGATTTATTTAGTTTCGCGGCCGCACAATAAGTGGGCGTACTGCCGTAGCTCGCTTACAAAAGCCTCCCTGCAAGAAACCCCATTATAAAAGCGCAATAGGATTTCGATAATTTGATCGAAATGCGGTATAATTCGGACCGCTTCCTAATTCCGAGAACATTTCCGGGCTCCCCCGCCACTAACGTCGAGCCGTGGAGCACACAAACAGGCGTTGCCGCAAGGCGTGAAACGCAGTTAAAGTTGGGTGTTTAGAAGGAGAACAAGAAAGAAGTGCATACCGCATAGACCCTGGTATAGTACCCGGGCTTTTACGGCCAAGATTATGTTCATCCATGTATATTATTTTCTCATTAGGATACCATACTCACGGAATGAAACGCATCAGGTTAAGGCTACCTAATATGTGCACCTTTGCTTCTGCCGTCTCCAGTGTAAATTACACCAGCATGATTTTGGTTTTTACGCTTAGATCTGAGTTCCTGTCTTTTAGCCACCAGCGTAGCGACGTGACGTCGAACTAGATGAATTGACGGTCGGGCTAATGTGTCTTGCACTGCTGATGAGAAAAATGAGGGGAACAAAAAGACAACTCACACATACCTCTTCTATTTTTTTTGCAAGTTCTCCTCATCAGAGACGTCGTACTGCGGAGTATTTGCGCTTATACGGTGTTCAGCTATAAAATCACCCTGTCGAGTTTCATTCCAATAGTATACAGTGCAATGTAAAGAAGACAGAAGACAAAGTTGTTGGATTATGGCTTCAGCATTCGTTCTCCCCTACTTGAACAAGAATAGAAGGGGGCACATAGGCAGACGATATTCATAAGTGCAGCTAAAGCAGAACGAAAGGCCACACAGGCTGCATACCATAGCCTGCGTAGCCACCGTAGCCTGTAGCTCGGCTAGGCTTGGTTCCGTTTGTTGCTCCCTTCGAAGAAAAATCGTTGTAAAGAAAAATTTACAGCCATTCGAGGTTACGTTAAGGATGGGTAAAACCTTTACTTCGTTTTTTTTTCTAAGGATGCTTATTGCCTTCCTTATATATATATTTAAATTTAGAGTGCTTCAAGCCCACTACTGTGCCTATTAAACACGTATATTCGGTATTGCTTTACACGGCGAAAAGCCAGCAAGTTGTAGCAGACGACACAGAAGTTTCCTTTTTCGGTGCCTTTTCTTTTCTTGTGTTTTCCACGTAACACTTTCGCTTTGTGTTCTACCTGTGAAACGCTTTATTTTCCTTCCTGCTTTTCAGATTATGAAAAAAAGAAAGAATAAGGAGGCGTTCTGATGTAAGTAATGCCATTTATTTATTCGCGAAACAAAGAAGAAACTGCTCTTTATTGTAAAGCAGCGTTTAGCTGTCGTACTTTCACGGATATGCTACTCTGCAGGGAATGGAACGGAGAGGAAGAAAGGCGATAGATAAATGTGGGCAGCGGCATCGAAAAAAAAATAATAAAGAACTAAAGATAAATGTCATGCGGTTTTCCACGTGATCTTTCATGTTTATGTGAGCAGCAGAGAATATGCTCTAAGTAGTAAGTATGGGGGTTCGCTGGGCGAATCGGTGCATAGTGAAGGTGCGACGGTTCTAGCAAGGTGACACGGGACGAATTCTTTCGTCCCGGGTTCATCCAGCGGTCACCGCATATCCTCCTCCTGATTGTGCTTGAGTCTATTCACCTCGCTGGAACAAACATGCCTCCGCTGTTCCAGGGCTCGAACGCCAGTTATCATGGTAAATCGGGAATGAATCGTGAGCGGATGTTGCATTCCTGGCCTTGGCTACATCGAAACAACCCTGAATTATGTTTTTTCGTCGGTAATTACAACCTGCATTTACCCGTGCTGTACTACGCAGGCTGTTATACATTGTACTATTGCGGGACGTACAGCAGACTGCTAAAATTATCGGAGGACGGAGAAGAAAGAAAGAAAGAAAGAAAGAAAGAAAGAAAGAAAGAAAGAAAGAAAGAAAGAAAGAAAGAAAGAAAGAAAGAAAGAAAGAAAGAAAGAAAGAAAGAAAGAAAGAAAGAAACAAACAAAGAAAGAAAGAAAGAAAGAAGAAAGAAAGAAAGAAAGAAAGAAAGAAAGAAAGAAAGAAAGAAAGAAAGAAAGAAAGAAAGAAAGAAAGAAAGAAAGAAAGAAATCCATCTTTTCGGTATCTGCCACTCAGTCTAAAATTTAAGCTTACAGTGCTGTGTTCGCAAAAGAGAACCATAAACTGCAGATTTTTATTATTATATTTAAGGTGCAAGCACTGAAGCAGAAATTTTTTGTTTCTTTTCTTTTTCCGGTTTCCAAGCTTCAACATATTTTGCGGGGAGCAGTACTTCGCACCTGTCGGACAATCCATCGTACATTCTACTGTTACTTCTTATGCCGAGAAAATAGGTGTTCATTTTAAAAAATTTATACGTATATACTTTGTTTTATATTTAAGCAAGGATATGTAGTCATCGCCGTCAACAATAACGAAACCTCCTACAGTTAGCAACTTAACTTAGTAACTATAGTTACTACATTTACTAAGTGTCACAGACTCAGTGTCCCCAAGCATGTGCCAGCGCTAAGCAACTCCATAGCAATGTACCCATTCGCATTTGATCACACAACAAAACGAACGCTTACACAAGCAATACTCACGATTGGTCGTCACTTGATTGCCGCTGTTTACTGTTGTCAGTTTCTGTTCCTGTAAGGGGCCAAATTCATGCTAACCTTTATCTTCATTTCATTTCATTTTTTATTTTTATTTATTTATTTATTTTATTTATTCATGAAATTGCCCAAGAACAGCTTTACGCTTTAGTATTGGTGCACTTGTGTTAGGCAAAGAACAGAAAAGAGAAAACAAAACAGAAAACCTGAAAGAACAGTAGTACAAGATGCAACAAAAAAATTGAATTAATTCAAATACAAAAGTCTTGGTTTCCGAGGCTTTGAGCATGACGTCACACGGAGCCCTGAGAGCAAATGATAAAGGAAAGGTAGGGAGGTTAACCAGGACTGAGCCCGGTTGGCTACCCTACACTGGGGAAAGGGAAAAGGGGACTGAAAGATTAAAAGAAGAAGAGAAAGTCCACTGGGGATATCGTTCGGTCACTCAGTCCGGGTCACAGACGCTGACTCAGTCCAGTAGCCTTCAAATATCGCAGCAGAGCTTTTGTGGCCTTTCGTAGCTGCGATATGCGAGGCCATGGTCCCAAGATCTTCTTCAAGGTGAACGGTGTGCTGTCTAGCTGATTGAGAGCTGTGCAGTGGTCATGTCTTTCGTTTTGAAAAGATGGGCAGTAGCACAGTAGATGTTCTATAGTTTCCTCGGCACCGCAGGCATTACAGTCGGCGCTATCAGTCATTCCAATCAAAAACGTATACGCATTGGTGAATGCGACGCCCAAGCGTAAGCGGCACAGCATTGTTGCCTCATTGCGCTGAAGTCCTGGTAACAGCCGCAGTTGCATAGAGGGGTCGAGGGAACGCAATCGTTCTTGGGTGAATTCAGGTGTATGCCACTTCTCTAATGTCATACGGTGTGCTACCTTGCTTAGGTGTTGGGCTGCGTCGGTCCGCGATAAAGGTACAGAAACAAGGGTTGCTCTTTCGTGGGCTTTCCTAGCAGCTTCGTCAGCGAGGTCGTTGCCGGAGATACCGCAATGGCCGGGCAGCCACTGAAACACGACGTCGTGTCCTTGCGCTATCATACAATGGTGCATTTCTCGTATCTCCGACACTAGTTGTTCACACGACCCGCGACGAAGAGATGACAGAAGACATTGTAAGGCCGCCTTCGAATCGCAGAATATTGCCCACCGATCAGCGGGTTGGTTGTTAATGTAATCAACGGCACCTCGGAGGGCAACAAGCTCCGATCCGGTCGATGTTGTCATGTGAGAAATCTTGTATTGGATGCTAATTGATCGTGATGGTATAACCACTGCGCCGGTGGAGCTGGTCTGAGTGGAAGAGCCATCCGTATATATGTGGACTCGGTCAAAATAGAAAGTGTTCAAACAATCCAGAGCTGCTTGCTTCAGGGCCAAGGTAGGCAGGTCGGTCTTCTTTCTTATTCCTGGTACCATGAGACGCACTTGAGGTTGTTCTAAACACCACAAAGCTGAGGTTGAACGTGCTGACGGTGTGAAGCCCGATGGTAGACAGGCACGATGGATGCTGACCTCGTTGGAGAAGGACGCCTGCGGTCGTCGTTCTGGCAGGCAGGCAAGAGAGCTTGATTGTATGCGTGAAACATGACGAACATGGGCCCTAAGCGTGTCGATGCTAATGTAAGTCGTGATCGGATGGTCTCGAGCCAATATAATGGTTCCTGCTGTTGAGGCGCTCCGCGGAAGTCCAAGGCAAACACGTAGTGCCTGGGCTTGCACGCTCTGTAGTTCCCGAAGATTTGACTTGCATGTTTTAGCAAGCACGGGAGAACTGTAACGTAGCAATCCGATAAAAAGTGCTCGATATAACTGTAGCATGGAGCCCATTGACGATCCCCATGTTTTCCCGGCGATAAACTTGAAGACATGAACAATAGATGTGAGCTTCTTCTTCAAATGTGCAACGTGAGGGCTCCAAGAGAGGTCCCGGTCCACAATGACACCCAAAAACCGATGATTTCTCTTGTAGGAGATAGGCTGGCCATTAATGCATACTGGATAACGAGACATTGGTTTTCGTGTAAAAGCGACTAACGCACATTTTTCTGTTGAGATGGTAAGGCCTTGTGTGTGAAGATAGTGAGATGCCTGTGTTGCTGCTTTCTGCAGCCTTGCGCGAACCTGCAGACGAGTGACCGCTGATGACCAGATGCAGATGTCGTCGGCGTAGATTGAGACACTGACTGTTTCCGGTAGGGATTCGGCCAGCCCAAGAAGCGCAAG
Source organism: Dermacentor albipictus (assembly GCF_038994185.2). Classification (NCBI taxonomy): domain Eukaryota; kingdom Metazoa; phylum Arthropoda; class Arachnida; order Ixodida; family Ixodidae; genus Dermacentor; species Dermacentor albipictus. The sequence continues at coordinate 126,253,407 of NC_091825.1, forward strand.
GTTGAAAAGAATAGGGCTTAGAACCCCACCTTGGGGAACTCCTCGGCATATGTAGTGGTCGGTAGTTGGACCATCTTCCGTACGTACGAACAAGGACCTTTGTGTCAAGTAGTTTCTGATCCATCGATATACTCGCCCTCCTAGTTCAATTGTCAAAAGTGCGTCTAGAATGGGTTGATGGGAAACGTTGTCGTAAGCGCCTTTCACGTCCAGAAAGAGCGCTACTGATAATCGTTTCCATGATTTTTGCTGTTCTACAGATGACACTAAATCGATGACACTGTCAATCGATGAACGGCCTCGTCGAAATCCCGCCATAGAATCAGGGTAAATCTTGTGGTGTTCTAGGTACCATTCGAGACGCATGAGGATCATGCGTTCCATGAGTTTCCCGACGCAGCTAGCAAGTGCTATAGGCCGATACGATGCCAGTTCGAGCGGCGACTTTCCTGCTTTTAGTAGCGGTACCAGGCGGCTGCGTTTCCACTCCTGTGGGACGACACCATCTTGCCATGAACTATTAAAAAGGCTGAGGAGTTCTCTTCGTGCTTCTCGGCCTAGGTGGCGCAAAGCAGTATATGTTATGCCATCGGGCCCTGGTGAAGACGAACACCTACAGAGCGCCATAGCAGCTTCTAACTCTTCCATAGAGAAGGGAGCCTCCATACTGGTATCTCGTGGACCGGGGATGTCGCTTAAAGCCATCGCAGGGACTAAAACTGTGCCGCCGGTGATTTGCGCGCAAAATTCCTCTGCGACGTCTATCTCACGGCGGTTTTGATAGAGAGCAAGGGCGTTAAAAGGGTGTCGTTGCTGGGGTCTTGAGCAAAGACCCCGTAAGGTACGCCACACACGGGACAATGGCTTGCGGGGGTCTAGTGACTCGCAAAAGCATTTCCATCTTTGATCTGCTAGCGTATCCATTCGGCGTCTTATCTTCTTTTGCATTCGCCGAGCTTCTCTGAGGTCAAGAATTGACTTTGTGCGCCTGTACCTCCTTTCAGCACGGCGACGTATTGTACGAAGCCTTTCCAATTCAATGTCATTCTCTGTACGCTTTTTCGAATGTGTGAAGCAACGCGTGCAATCTTGCATTGCGTCTGCAATTATATCTTCTAATCTGCGTGCGATATGTTTCTTGCAGATGTCTTCTACTCGATCTTGAAAGATTGACCAATCGATTTGGCGAGATACATCCGGTAATGCGGCGTCTAGACCATTGATTCTCACATAGGTCGGATTGTGATCACTTCCATGGGTTTCAATATCAGTGAACCACTGCACGCTCGAAGTCAGGCAACGTGACACCAAAGTCAAGTCAAGGCAGCTACTGTACGTTGTTCCTCGCAGAAATGTCGGACTTCCGTCATTTAGAAGACACAGGTTGTGGCCTGATGCAAAGGATATTAGTGACCTGCCCCTCGAATTTATCCTGGAGCTTCCCCATATATGGTGGTGAGCGTTGAAGTCCCCAGTTATTATCCAAGGACCGGGAGTAGTAGCCATAATATCTTCTAGTCTTTTGCTGTCAAACTGACTTGTTGGGGATAGGTAGACGCCAATAATAGTAAAAGACAGTCTCTTCTTTTTCACACTAACACAGACGTATTGGTTACCGTCGTGTGGCGCTACAGGTTGCGAAAAATACGTTAGGTCCTTGCGAATGTAAACCAGAACCTTACTACTACGGACACACGTTGTTGAAACAAAAGGTTCATACCCTGATAGTCTTATGGAAGCTGATAAGTTCGGTTCACAGATCACCAGTATAGGAAAGTGGTAGTCAAACACGAACTGTCGAAAATCCGAAATACGTGACCTTAGGCCTCTCGCATTCCATTGGAATATGGAGGCACTTCTGACATCATCCCGGAACGATCGCTGTTGCTGTCGATGAGCCATGGTTCTGCTGTAGAAGTTCTCAAGCACTGGACTTCTGAAGGCTCGCTAGCACCGGATTGATGGCATCCAGCACTTGCAACGCACTTCGAGCTGTTGGTGTCTGTATCTTGTCCAGAAGAACACGAATGGCACTCACCAGAGAGCTGATCATGCCAACAATTTGTTGATCTTGGTCCGTCAGTTTATCAGGAACAGTCGAAGTGTCCCTTGCCGTAGAAGTTTGATTTCGCTCAGTAGCAGCATGTAGCCTCGGGAGTGCAGGCCACGCGTCAGTAGCAGGGCTGGTGGTTGCATCTTTGTCCTTTGATTCGACTGCGTTGGGCCTGGGCGGAAGAGTGGGTGGCAGTGCACGTGGCTGGCGCTCTGCAGAGGCTTTGGAGGTTCGTGATCGACGTCGGCGACGCGATCGTCGCCGCCTAATAGATATAGCTGCTTCTCGGTGAGACGAGTGGTCTCTAACCATTTTCTTCAATATTGCCATTTCCTTGCGAATAAAAGGGCATTCCTTCGAGGAGGCATCGTGAGGGCCGCTGCAGTTTGTGCACTTCAGCACACTGGCTTCGCACGTGTTGGTGGTGTGGGGCCCAGTGCAGCGAGAACAGACGGTAGTGTTCTTGCACACACTACTCACATGCCCAAACTTCATGCACTTCCAGCACTGCAGTGGTTTTGGTACGAAGGGGCGAACTGCGTGTCGGAAATGACCCACTTTTACATGCGAAGGTAGGGATTCGCCTTTAAATATGATTTTGACACACCGCGACGTGCCGAGACGAAACGCGTTTGTGATGATGGTGTTTTCCGTAGCTGGCTTGATTAAGATTGACAGATCGGAGTCGACGAATGGTCTCATCAACATCGTAAATTACGCCACTGCTGGTTTGTTTGCCCAGCGGAATATGAGGGCGGACTTTCATCCCGTCAAGTTCCGTGACATTGCGCAAAGAATCCAACCCAGCCGCGTGCTCTACGTCAATCGCTAGGACGTTCTTACGGGTATTCACTCTGATATCTTTGATTTCATTCGGAACCAGTGCCTCTAGATGTGAAGACACGGCTTGCCTGTTGAGGCGTCTCAGGTTGTCTGTAGCGAGAACTGGCGTGAACAGGATGGTGAGCTCCTCGGTATTCCGCGAAGATCTCACGGTGGACTCACTCGAATTCGAGGATGCGCTGAGAAACCTTCGTTTTGCTTTACGGCTCCGCACCAGCTCGAAGGCTTCGTCACTAGAATCTTCACCGCTGACATAGTATTGCATGGTGTCGTCGCTGTCAGTGTCGCTCTCGGTGCCGTTGCGCTTCCTGGAGGCAGCCGCCGCGGGCACTGCCGACTCCGGCGGACGCGCGTGAGACTCCGTCTCCATCGCAGGTAAGGAGGAAATAGCAGTTCACTGGCAAAGTCTAAAAAAATCCACAAAATAAGTAGAGCTGGAAGACTCGGCGTTCTGCCTGAAAGGCACTTCGTCTTCTTCTCACACGGAGCCCTGATGCTGCAAGCACCCATGACGTTGCAAACTTACAGCGAACAACGGTGTTAGAAGGAGCCGTGATGTTACAAGTGGCCGTGTTACTACAAGGACCCACCGTGGTAGCTTAGTGGCTGTTAGGCTGCTAAACACGGGGTTTCGAGATCGAATGATGGCCACGGCAGCCGCATTTAGATTGTGGCGAAATTCGAAATCACCCGTGTCCTTTGAGTTTAGTGCACGTTAAAGAGCCCCAGGTGGTCTAAATTATTCCGGAGTCCCCCTTCTACGGGATGCCTCATAATCAGCTCGTGGTTTTGCCACGTAAAACCCCATAATGTGATTTCGTGCTACAAGGAACCATGACGTAACAGGGATATCCCGATGCTTATAGGTCATAACAGCATAGCGCAATAAAACCGATAACGCACTACTTCGGTTTAATTTCAGCAGAAAGCGCTTTTGTTTCTTTTTTTTCAGGAATCTCACTTTTCTTACGACGACGAAATCGAAACGCACACAGCGCAAAGTCCGAATGTTTCATCCCGACAAACCATAATCGTGTATTTTTTATTGCACGTTAGGCGATTTAAAGCCCACGAATTCCACAAAAGAAACCTAGTTTGCTTAAAAGAATTATAAGCGTTTTATCAACTTTTCCAATAACTTCGTAGTTAGCCGAGCGCAGCAATGCTGGCGCCCTTTGCAGTAAAGTTCGCATTGGGTAATACCCCGTCCTAGTACCTACAGCTGATTCGACGATTACGTGATCGGGCGTGCAGCTGTGTCTCGTTTCCGCAATTTCGAGAGCCTCGAAGAAAATTTATCAAATTCGCCGATAATTTCGTAGCTAGAGCAGTGTCGTCTCTGACAGGCACAACTGGGAGAGCCATTTCAACGTCTACGCAATATTCAGCCGTGGGAGCTACGAAGACCATGTAGGAATCATTCTCAGCCGCTTCATCTTCATCCACAACCTTCGGTTTATCAAGGACAATTTTCTTTTCTCCGTCGAATAAGTACGCATATATCATTCTCGGCTCACGAAGAAACCACGCACCGCGACGGCGATACGTTAGTATATAAGTTCGAGTCGGGTAACACCTTGCTGCTCTCCTATGGAAGATTAATCGAAGTTGGTGTGCGTGCGCGTGAATCATTGTCACGTGGACATTTTCACCCGTCTGCGAGGTTTGAAGATGAAGTCTCCACGGGTGGAGTCACACGGTGTGCGGTTAGCGCTCTACTCTGTATATTGGCGAACTTTTCTATGCACGTATACTGGGACCGCAGCGCCTTAGCGTCGCGAACGAGAAAGAATGACAAGGACAGCGCGCTTCTCACATTCTTATACGCGTTCTCTTAAGCGCTGTGGTTCCAGAACACGTATCCAACCAACTAGCCCGAAAGCGTGCACTTCGACATGATATTCACTGCCACTGTGTCACTGTGAACGCGCTAGGACTAGCTCGTTTCGCTCACTACGAATAAGTACGCTCGGAGAGACTCTATGGACCCGTATTAAGAAAAAGTTGTTATGCTAAAGCCGCTCGCAAGAGCAGTTACAAGCCAATCGCGATGTTGGACATGCCATAGGCGAAGGCGGCCGCCCAATAGTAATGAGTACTTACGAACAAACTGCCTTGTAAACTTGGCCGCAGATCGAGACCTCTATAAAATCAGAAAACTCACGAATGTTTTGGCTAAAGAATATATATACGAATGTAAAATCGCTCCGCAACCTCGTGACTGGACATTTGTTATTCTTCAAACGTATCAGGTCTACATCTGCATTTCCGACAAATGTTGTCGCTATTTTCTCAAAAATACGACGCTAGAATTTTTTTTCTTGGGTTTTACGTGCCAAAACTACGATTTCATTATGAGGCACGCCGTAGTGGGGGACTCCGGATTAATTTCGACCACCAGGGGGCCGTTAACGTGCCCCCAATGCACGGGACACGGGCGTTTTTGCATTTCGCCCCCATCGGAGGAAAATTTCTCATATACATCGAAACGAAGTAAAGTAATGCCGGGGTCATAAACTACACAGACACTTCCACGTTCCACTTTATGCATTACATTTTTCGCAAGTCATTATATTCTACTCAAAAGTTTGAGATTTCAATGCACAGCTTGAAGTTAAAATTTTGCATGCCTTGAGGCAAGAAGAAGAAAGCTTCGGCCCCATTCAACAACACCACTCGACGCGGGATGCGAGGTTAGGCGTCTCGGATCAATCACCTTGACTATTCATTCTAGTAATTTTTTCCCTTGGACAGATGTTCGCGAAGACCATTCAGAAATCATATGCACTATACTGTCTGTCTCCCAGGCGCGCTCGGCCAACAGGATGGTCGATCCTTATGCAGATTCAAAGGTCTTGAGTACATGGCTTCACTCCTGACCAACCCAGAAAGCTACACGCTACGATGTCGTTATTGAAATCAACGGACCTACGAAGACGTTTTCAGACGCCCTTTCTGTACTACTGTGCTGGTGGGCTCTCTCTCTCTCTCTCTCTCTCTCTCTCTCTCTCTCTCGCTGCTTTTGCAATTTTTTTTCTTTCTTTCAATGCCTCATCCCTTTTCTCCTGTGCAGGGTAGACAACCGGACGTCCGTGTGGTTTCTGCCTGCTGTTCTCTCCCATCTCTCTTTCTCTCTCAATTTACAGTACCGTGCCTGAGAAGTAAAGCATCAGCAGGGGCCTTCCGCGTTACACTGCGATATTATAAAGCTTCACTGACGAGCTACGCAGCTCCCTTCCTCATTTGCTCCAAGCCGGTTATTTCTTCTCCAACATCAGTGTACTATCGGGGATAAATGGGGACAAGGTAGGGCTAGCTAGACTCTAGCATTACTTTGTTTCGCCTTTAACGACTTCGCGTGATGACAGCATGATTTCGGCTCGTACGGATAATTTGAAGCGTGGACCACTATTGGAGATAGGATCGTAGCGGTACAAAACGTAGCTCTCGCGTTATTGTTCGTAAGGGGTGATCTGCATTACAATCTCCTGTCCACGTTTAGTTTACCCAGGGTAGTTATTTAGGTACACTTGTATACCAGATAGACGTTGAAGACAGGCTACATTTGCTGATGAGCGTCAGACATGGTACCTACCCGCTATAAGCAACCTGCCAAAAACCAGGTGGTGGGGAAAATTAATAAATAATAAACCGGTACAATAAAATGAAAACAAAATTTGGACATGGAAATTTGCGGACAAGGAATATTGCGAAACTGAGTGACCCGACCGCATGAATACACATATAAAAGAGGCTAAAGAAGAGCGCCATGCTCCAGTGAACATTTTGGCCAACAAGTTTAGACGACATATAACTACGACATGAGAAACTGGAAATAGCATGAAAAATTTTGTAGCTTACAGTACCCTGTCATACATAACCATTAAGCTATAACCTAGAACCGATGGTCAGTGTGAGAGTACAAGTGAAACGCTTAGATCCAGTGCAGGATGACGAAGCAGACCTTTTGGGAACCCTTCTCATTGAAGTATATATCCGCAACAAACTGAAATACAGTGGTCAATAGAGTCAATTTCGTTTCAGAAATGACACGGTGGAAATATAACTAGATAGTAGATAACCAGCGAAGAAATGACTGAAGAATAATTGCCCAACTGTATTTTTTGTCAAGACACGGTTCTCCTTTAATTTTTTCGCATTCTGCAGAGAATGGAATGTCTCTCTACAATACCGTTTCCTCATCAGGCGCTTTCAATTTGTGGCCGAAAATCCGTTTCTAACGTCGACTACCAGCTCACGCGAATTAAATGCTTGCGCCTTAGCGATGCGGGCAGTACTTATTAGTTAATCTCCCGCACGCCTCACGTCATGCACTAAGCAAAGCCCCTCAAACTCGGGCGATTGCTCAATGAATATCCCGTCCACCCTTGCAAAAGCATACTTCATTAACTCTAAGTTTCCAAAAGCACTCTATCACGGTGAGTAAAATGAGCTTATAGTGCCAATAAATGTAGCGATATTTTGTAGGCGTACGACGCGCAGTAGTGCTCTTTGTCAATGACAATGGCTCTTCGAATCAATTTTCTGGGTAGAAAATTTCAAGAAATAGCTTCCTGCATGGCGTCCTAGCTCACGTCGTTACTATCAAATCAGCGGTCTCTCTGTAGTATGCACGCAATAACTATTCTCATATGATGTTAATGCTTCAAAGCAGGGTCTAAGCGCCTGTCACCAGATTGCGGCCGTTAGAGGTGCTGTTTATTTATGGGTATAACGTATATGTCTACAAATTTGAATTGATATTCCAGTATCACTGCTGTTACCACTCACACGCTGAACTTAAATAATAATTTGGAGCCGTGGCGGGAGTAGACTCGAGGGAGGCAAGGTGGTATCATGGTTATACGTCATAATTGTTGTGAGTAGCATGGGTGGCAAATTTGCGGAAGAGCTGCACCCGTCCGCTTCCTTGCAGTTTTGAGATTACAGTTGAACATGGTGCTTGGTAAGCGACAGCTTGCCGATTTTGCTCTTTGCAAAATGTCGTGCTCTCACGTTTATTGCGCAGTGAATTGGCCGATCGGTAGACAATGCAAGAAATGTCAGTGACATTAGAAACGCTTTTTTGGAAGCATATAAAGGTTGCACCGTTCAACGAACGCAACACACCAGCAAATTAAACGCGCGATTGAATAAATTAATAATATGCGTGATTACTAAAGACAAGTGGGCGATTATTTAATTCAGGAAGAGTAAACTTGAAAACCGACAATAACGGGCCTCAATCGACGAGCTGACTCAATAGGCAAGTAAACAGTAAGCTATCAACTTATTACAAACAGACCCAATTACTTAGAGGGACACTTAAAAGAAAATGTGAATCAGTTTAGATTGATTAAGTATTCTTGAAGAAATTTACTTTCATTGATTTTACTTTCATTGATTTTGCGGTAATAGGTTGATTACTATAAAAGGAAGTGACGGCCCAAGTACCATTTTCGAATCTTGCATCGAAACCCCCTTCGTAGTACGTCAGTGTGACGTCACGAATTGCAAAGCATTTTCTTCATTTTTATTTCTTCTCTCATTTCGGCCGGTCTCGTTTCATAAAGCTTCAGTTTTTAGTTCTTTTTTGAATTCGGTGGAGTTCATTTGTACCGATAAAAGTATACCTAGGCCCGAGCAGGCGGCGTCAAAATCCACGTCGTCACGGCGAAGTTGGTGCAGGAGCTTCAAGGCGTCACCGCCACCCGTCTTTCCATTTTGCGTCTTCTCTGTGGCGTACCGAACGCCTCCTCGCGGTAAGAGCGGCATTGTTTTTTTTGTATTTTGGAAGTGTAATTTACTAACGGAGCTCGTAAGTTTTCTTTTTTTCCTTTTTAATGTCCTTTCGGTGAACCCGACACTCCAAGCTGTTAGTGGCGAGAAGCTGGAGTGGTGCCCGCCCTCAAGTGACGTCACGGCTAGGACGCCGCTCGCTCCGGCTCGCTCAGCCGACGCGCGTGCTCATTCGTTTCGTGCATCTTCGAATTTCGGACGCACCAGCCGTATCCTCCAGCTTCCTGGATGATATTTCGGCTGCTTTCTGCTGTCACGGCTTAACTGCAGTTTTAAGTCGAAACCACGTGAATCGCGAAAATTTGAGGCTTGGTTGTTGCCGTATACGTGCCACATAAAGAAGACACCAACAAGTCTCGTATGAGCTCACTCTATTATTTACCTCCTCTGGCTAACGATGATATCTTCAATGCGTCCCATACTACTAATGAATGATTTGGCCTTTTCCGCCCGCCGCCACACGGTCTAGCAGGTAAATTTCGTCCCAACATCTGGACCGAACAGCTGTGTCAGTTTGCACAAACAGATCTGTCATACTTGACTGTCCCTTAAGCAACAATCACCCGAAAATCGCTGAACTGAGACGAGTGCGTAGCACTGAGAAGGAAATAAATATTGCTCTATGCGTTATCGTGGGCTGCAAGAAGCTGAAAGCCTCAAGCAGCTCTACTGTATGGTACCACCGCTTAAAATTAACCGGCAAAGAACGGCTTAATTTTGAGACGCAGTTTAAAAATGTAGACTGCGGTGTTAGTTCAGTCCTCGTGCTACCGCCGAACGTTTCTGTGAAGTGAAAATTTGACGTTTTAACGTGGGCCACTCGTCATCAGCAAACGAGCTCTACCGAGTTAAAATCAAGGTAAATGTTGTAGAAGACACGTATGGTCAGCGTTTGTTACATGTACGTTGAACCACGGCAAGTATCGTCGCTTAACGAAATTGTTCTATGCTGAGTTGTTGCATTTGTGGCTTTGTTATTCCCGTGAGCTACCGCTGCAAGTGCAGAACCGCGCATGAAAAGCCCGTACTGCGCAGGAGTGAGCTCCGTTGGCTGGTACTGTAGCATTGCCTTTGAGAAGTGCATTACTGTATAATAAGCTCTTAGAATAAGTTTTGACGAACGAAAAGATCGAGAAACATATCTGAGAGGACCGCCATAAGCGTGCTATCATCGGGAATGGGGCGAACAACCCAAAAGGGCGTACAAACGGAAACGCTGCAGGGGGCACCCGGACACCACTCGAACTGTAGCAGACGACAGTCGCTAGTCCATGCCCTGACGTCACACGACCAGAGCCCGCAGCATCCCTGTAGGTCGTTCTCAGGGCTAATAACCTCTGCAACTGTGATTAGATGGTAAAAGATACAGTATCGACATCTTTTGACGAGAAAATTAAGGCTGGCGAAGCGGTTCTTCCGGGTTGATGAGCAATTTGCCGGTCCAGTCACCTTTTGTGCATCAAGGTAATGCTTATAAAGGCGACTCAGCGTCTGCCTGAAGTGCTTTTTTCTTTGTCTGTGTGAGACCCGGCAAGTCTGCTCTTGTGTGTGAGACGCGGCGCGGAGGTGCAGCACACGAGGAAGTATTCTGCGCCGCTGAGATTTCGCGTTTATCTCTGTACTTGAGTTTTGAACACGTGATACCGTGCTTTTGAACCGGGTCTTACGTCGGGTAGCTAATATTTGCGAGCTCATCACGAGGAGCTTGTGAAACTTCGGCGGTGGGACAAGATGTCCACACTATTTATTTCTCTTATACTTCCAGCACTACCATTTCTCCTGTCACTGGCTGTTGGCTTGAGTGCTAGTCTGTGCTGGCAAGGCTATCAACGCGGCTAGTATGTGATCATTCACGACTTGTCCATCGCAAACATCAAGGCACAAGAATCCGCCCATTCCTTCGTTTTACGTTGAACCTCCTTCCTTGTGTTCTGATCGTGACATTTTGTAATTACCCTTTTCTCTCTGCTTCCCTTATCCTAGGGCATAATATGTTCAATTGGATCTGCGATAATATAATAATTTGATCCGTCATGACAAAGCTAAAGCTCCCCGGCTTTTATTGAAACAAAAATAATGACTAACGACAAAAGCATTTGCCTTCTTTTCACAGTGGAAGACAAAGAGGTCTTAAAATATACCGCATGTATATTACAGTTATTGCTTCCTATGCAACACATAAAACCCCCTAACAATTACATAAAAGAATGAAGCCTGGGAGAACTCCTGTTATTATTAGCCTTGTTACAGCATTAGTAGTTTCTTTAACTTTTGTTGTCGGATAGCCAGTCACGCCAGCCGAATCGCATTTCTTATCAATGTTGCAAGTTTACTTATTTAAAGGGTGCTTTGCCGCGTTAGCACTCTTATTGAGGCAAACCCACCTTCACGTTGAGATCGAAGGGTTTGAAGGTCTGTAAGTAGGCAAGCTGATATCGTTATTATTTGTTAATGTTAATGTGTGTGTGCGTGTGCGTGTGTGTGTCTGTGTTCGCGCACTTGCGTGCGTGTGGTGTAACCATCCTAGAGAGATACGAAATGGCTAGAAAGCTGGCATTGGCGAAATCCGAAATAAATGCATATCAGCACAACACCCTCGAAATAGGGGCAGGCTGAAGTATCACGTAGCTTCTTTTTCTTATAAGTACGTCGATTGGTGGTAAGAAGCAGTTCGCTGGCTCGACAAGAAAGAAAAAGAAGGCAGAAAATCTCATTATATTTGGATTAAGCTTAAAAGGTTCGAAGTGTTGCTAGTAATCAAAAGTACTTATTCTTACACTTTCTAATCTATGTACCATCAACCATCATTGTACCTCCTCATTGTCTTCATTGTGAGCGTCAGGTGTTTTCTTGGCTATGTTACGGAAGATACACTCGATTGCTGACGCCCTCTTTCTGTTACGTCACAATGTAATTGATTGGAAATGAGTGCCACATATTTATTACAACCAAAATGCTCAGGATCTATTCCTAATGCCCGAAGATTAAGGTAGGTTGCGCCTGAATGAATCTTGGTCTCGCCAAGCTGTTTTAACACGTGATCGTTTAAAAACAATTACAACCGTATTAAACTAAGAGATGAGAAAAAAAATTGTTGGCGTTAGAAAAACAGGAGAGAGGGCATGAAAGAAAAAGGGGGAGGGCATGGAAGATATCCATGAAAGTATCCGACTGGCTACCCTACGCAGGAAAAATGGGAAATGTAGCACAGAAATATGGAAGGGATAAAAGGAAGGTTACTTGGACCCGAGTGCGCTTGAGGAGAGCGCCACGTGTTCAAAAATTATCACACAGGCAGATCTATTTTAAGAGGCGTTGCTCGACAGATAACAACCAACGTCAGGCAGCGAAATTAACAATGCTCAAAGCATCAACTTCATACAGCCTGACCAAGTACATCGTTTTCTTTTGTTCTTCAAAAACTGGAGCAACCCCCTCTCCCCCCCCCCCCCCCAAAAAAAAAAGTGGAGTATAGATATCTTCAGCTCTCGTAAACCTAGGCTACAAGTACGCCGAGTTGAGTTCCGAAGCTACGTCTGCTCAAGCCCCTGCTCACGGGGCACAAATCGACAGGAAGTTTACGAAGGGCAATGGATAGCAACGTTATTGCACTCCGCTTTCTTATACGGATTTCTAGTTTCTTATACAACAACAGTATATGCCGGAACGAAGTACATCGAAAAAGAGTTCGTTGTTGAGATGTCGCCTCGGAGGAGTGCTCCCGATAAACGCTCTTGATACAAGAAAGCCCTCTCGCGCCGGAGCAGACAAACTCATGGGCACTAGGCGCGACAACAGAGTCGGAAGCGCCGCCGGGCGCTTTCGACAGTTCCTCGGAGAGGGGAAAGACAAACACTCCGCATCTGGTACTCGTTAAACGAGCCGTTTCAACAAGAGCCCAAGAAGAAAACTCTCCGCACTCCGTACTGAATGATCTTGGCGAAAAAAGAAAAGAGAAATAAAGCTAAAGGAAACGAGAATCACTTACTCGTGTACAAGCTCGTTAGAGAGCTCGCAAAACATTCCAACCCGGACTACAATGAAAGACACTTCCTGGGCGACCCACGCGCGACATAAAAAGGAGGTAACTAAATATACGCGCGTAGTGTAAACAGTATCCTTCAGCGAGTGTAGTGAAAACGCCGAACGTCTTTCTTTCAAGCCGTGGTGTGGGAGTGGCTTCGAAAGAAATCGCTCTTATGTAGGCGAGCGTTACTGACGTGTGTTGTGGGAAACTGAAGCACCTTGAGTGCCATCGGCTGAGCCATCGCTCTGCTCAATTTGTGTGACGTCCTAAAATTTGTCCTTGGAACGCTTGTCTCACAGTGATACAAGCGCTGGGAGTTGTTGACCACGTGTATACGCGAGTTGCCTAGACACCACACAAATCTTTTATTAATTTATTTTTATCTTGGTACTGGCAACCGCATTCTCTGGGTAAATACGGGGAGGGTACTGTTCCAATAACACTGGTACACAATACAATGTGATAGCGCACGTTCGCTGCTACGCGATGAGCAATCAAAGAAAAATGCTCGTGACAAAGCTTTATCGTATTACTTTACCGCAAACTTTGTCTCGCATTACGCTGCAACCTTTGTTAACACTTCTCTGCGGCAATGTATCAACAAGTTAAATTTGTCACACATTGCACCGTAGGCGGAGATTTTTCATTCCCACGTGCCACCCCGAGAGGGGAAGAGGGAGGGGGGGGGGGGTGCTCGATGCACAAAACAGCGATTCTTTAACAAAAATAACTGAAACTGGTGCCGTCCTAAGAATCCTTTCCAAGCGGATAAGCCTTGCGAACACATTAGCTACAATTCGTAAATTTAGATATGTGCTGTAAGGTAATTAATTAAAATTTTGATTAGCGCAATGGTGATAATTATTCAATGAAGCATTCTGATTTATCGCAAAAGTAATAGCCGCCTCATCGAGTAATTTAGACCAGGTCTAGAATTGTGCTATCTCCAACACGCATTAAAAAAATTTTGGTGAAGCTAAAACTAAAACACCCTATATATAACAAGCCTTAGCCAACTGAACTTTTTAACAAGTGAAAAGTTAAAAAAGTATTAAGACAACTTAAAGGTAACCTCGGATGTGAACGACAGAAGCTTCGATAGCGAATTGGGGAGAGGACACGGAGTGGGGGAGAGGAGGAGGTCACTGCGATGTGCCTACGATGTGCTTCATAATGCAATCACGGCTTTAGACCCGCAATACCGTTTGTTCTTAATAAGTACTGCCCATATTTATTTTCTTTTTTTGAGCCCAGTGAGCACTGCATCTCCCGTTGATTTCTGCCGTCCTTTCAAGGCTTACATAACGTAGCAACGTGCCAAGCGTCGAAGAAATTGTAAAATTGTATGGATGCACCATGGTACTCTGGCCTCCCACGCCACACACAAAAAAAGAAAAGACAAAAACGGGTTACCGGCACTTAATCTTCAATTTTTTTTTATATCATAGCCAGTATTTGTTGATCATAGCTAAAAGACTAGTGTTGTTATAAGTGTTTTTCCACTTGTTTCATTGCCTATGAACGCACGCAGAAAAGTCACTCAAACTGTTTTCAATACGTCGCTGAAAGCGTGGGCCTTTGGCCAAATGCGTTGACGAGACGCAAGTTCACCGCGATATATATATAAAGCACAAGGTATTTATCAACGTTCCTTGACGAAATAGGAGCACAAGTCCAAGATGATATTCATTCCGCTTATACGCGCTGCAATGTGTGACAAGAAAAACCAGGGTGAAGAAAACAAACAAACAATGCGTAAAGATCACGAGAGCGACTAAAAAGCCACAAGAAACACGAACAAAGAGCCAAATGACTGCAAGATGGGGGTTAATAAGTATAATTGGGCGCAAGAAGACGCCCTCCCGGCAGCCGCAAGGCATCTATGGAAATGTGCAGACTAACCCGAGGCGACAATACGTTTATATAGAAAAGGGGTGCTTTGGGAAAGACTTGGGGAAATTAGGAAGACGACGCTTTATCTCGTTCCTCTTTCCTTATTGTCGAGGCTGACGGCCCAGAATTTTGACCGCGCACCCTGAGTGAGCAGACCTGTGGTGTAAAGGATGGGGGGGGGGGGGGGGGGGGGGGGCTAGGTAAGGCGCGAGATTAGAGCCTCATTTGTTTCTTCTCTGTTCTTTCTTTTTCCCTGCCTTTCATGTTCCTTGTGTTTTCTGAACCTTTCCATCGCAGTGCATTCCTTCTTTGTATCTTGATTTCTTAGCCATGCATTACGCTTTCTTCCTTCGTCAACGAACTTGACGCTTGAGCGTTCTCGTCACCTCGGTGAATTAAAGATCATTCAAAGCAAAACCTCGTCTCCCTCCAACATGCCCCCCTCATCGCCCACCGGCCTTCTCAACCTCATTTTTTTTTAGTCTTTTGCACAGCTCTCGTATTTAAACAGCTGTTCTCGTGTGCTTCCCGCATATCGCGCGCGTTATACAGTGAATACGTAGTTCAGGCGGAAGTCTAAGCAAATGAGGTTCGCGCCATCTTTGCCCTGTGTGGGTCTGCCTTTGTGTCCTCGGGCTCTTTCTTTTTCTTTTTCTTCTTCGTTGCTTTTGTTAGATCACCGCCACTTTCACTTTGCTCATGAAAATTAATGAGTGATGAGAAAAGCTTACTTCTGACCCCGCAATGGTGCATGGGGTCACATTCCCCGCGGGCAACACTACAAGAAGCGCGCCTGAAATAAATATGCGTAGGAGTGAGGCCTCCATTTTTTTCAGTCTTGCTAGGCCAGTGTGGGCGGGCGATATCAACTAACTCCAGACAGTTTTATGGAGCTCCTACTTCGTAGAGGGCACTCGCTAAAGTGATTCAGCACTTCTAGCACGCCACCACTGAAGACTGGCTCGAAGGTTCGACACTCAGCTGTCATGGCGGCGCCGATATGAAACTTTTTTTGACGCGCGTCTAAGGAACCTCGTGCGGTTAAAAATAATTCGAAGCAATCTTACGCGACATCTCTCAAAGCCAGCGTGTAGCTTCAAGCCTTCATTTAGGTTCAAAATGGCGAAGACAGGAGCTGGTTGGTGTTGCACGCCATAATTCGTGTGTCCGTTTTTTTTTTCTGTCTGTCTTTTCGTACTACATACCGCAAGAAAAAGGTATGTTCTTTTAAGCCTATGGCCAAAATATTCTGCGTGCCAGGCCATTGTGGATTTTTTAGAGACAGTGCACTGGATATGCGACTGTATCAAATGTTTCCTGTTCTTTTTTTCTTTCTTCGTACATCTTCATTTCGCGTATACACCATCATAACATTCTTCCATTGTTACCCTTCCTCCTTGCCCTAACGCTGTGTAGCAGGCTAGAAAACTGTAATTCAAGCCGATTTCTCAGTTTTCATTTTATGATAAATCTTACCCTCCGGGCGTTTATTCCCCTGACTCGTCATTAACCTACCATACCAATTCCTGTTATTTGTGCAGCACTCCTAGCAACCAAAATCAGTGCAAGGTGAGGAGAGCTCCCGCCTTCACACTCTACCGCTCAGGAGCAATGGAACGCCCCCCCCCCCCAAGCTAAACACCGTGATCGTGTAGCAACTCTGCTTGATCACGTGTGTGAACAACTTTGTTGTTGTTTTTTTTTTTACTGCAACTGCATATCAACAGAGTCATTCGCTACCCCAGAACATTTCATTCTAAGAAAAACGTCACAAGCCTGCGCAACATACGTGTCACAGTCACAGCGTAAGCTCGAGCAGCGGCTCCAAAGGAGCTTTATTTTCGGCAGTAGAGGGGGTCTTCGCGGCGAAGTCTTTTCGCGACGAAGTCTCTTCGCGTCGTTTTCACGATAACGATCTGAACTGTCCGCCCGGCGTCGGCTGCGAGACATTTAAAAAATATGGGTTTTTACGTGCCAAAATCACTTTCTGATTATGAGGCACGCCGTAGTGGAGGACTCCGGAAATTTCGACCACCTGGGGTTCTTTAACATGCACCTAAATCTAAGTACACGGGTGTTTTCGCATTTCGCCTCCATCGAAATGCGGCCGCGGTGGCCGGGATACGATCCCGCGACCTCGTGACTGCGAGACTGTGGCTGGTGCTGCGGCTTATCCTGCTCTCAGCACAGCGTTCTGCTGAGCCCGACGTTGCCTAGCTGCAACCGCGTGCGTTTCAGCGCACGATTCGCTTCTTCAGCAGCGGTTCGTACCTTGTGAAGAGGCGCCATAACGTGCACGGAAGAGTAAACACAGGTACCTAGACTACGGGGCGGATATGTCACATCCCTTGACCCGCGAAACGATACGATGCTGTTGTTGATGACGATGATCATGACTTATTGGCATCCCCTTTAAAAGAGGGTGGTGGTATACAGTCACCTAGCCTGCTTGAGTTGACCAGGCCCATCTACATACAGCGTGTAGCTAATACATGCAACTGCTACATGTCGAGACACCTGGTGAAATACAACGCAACTACAATACAAAGTGTGCACGTATCGACGTTACGCCGCACGCATGTCAGATGCGTCACAAATGGCGCGATACGATGCTAATGCTGATGATTTATTGGCATTGCTTCTGAAACGACAGGTGAAAAATGGTCCCCTACCCTGCTTGATTTAATCATGTATACAATACATATCTATATTTTTTCATTCTAGTATTTCTGCATGCATCTCCTTAATCTATTTTTTCTTCCTGAAACCTTCTCTATCCACCTTGTACTGCTACCTATGCAAAAGCTACGTGGCGTGCCACCTGGTGTAATATTATGCAACTGCAATGCAAAGTGTGCACGTATCGACGCAACGCGCATGTCACATCGCGTGTCTCTCCTCACGCGCTAGGCCGCGTTTATGTGGCTTTTTTCCGCTGCAAGCTAGCAAGTGCTGGCGTGAAACTACCCATAATTCCATGCAATAAGAAAAAGGTGGCTCAGTCGTAGAGTAGCTGACACAGGAGCAGCAAGCCCGGGTTCAATCCCGGCAACAACTGGTTTTTCTTTTTACTCATAGTACATTTTCTAGCGCACAAAAAAAGAACACATGACTGAAAGTAACGACGCAAACACGGCGCGAACTTCCAACCTTTGATGTATTTTTCGGAGCAGTACATGTATATATAGAAAAATAGATAGCACCACACGCAGGCGCATTAGTACTAGTTTGGTATTTTAAAAAGAGCAAAGATGCATGTGTGCTGAGAGTTAAGACAAAATGAAGAAGTGATCTATTGGCCGCAAGATAAAGAGACCAGTCTGTTTTGTCATCCGCGTCGAACCACTCTCTGCGTCTTGTTTAGAAAATCAATTTTTTAGAGCACACGATTGAAGGTGCATTAACACACGATGTCCGACAAACTAGCAGCCTTCGCCGCTTCAATTATTTCACTAGTTGTTTGCGTCGGACTTCTTCCTATCATGCTGCATTGCGTGAATATGAGACCACACCCGCAGTTCCCGAAGTGAAAGGCCAGACGGCCCGTGCCTGCAATTCGCACGAGATTTGCGAGCTCACGTAGCCTATCAATTGCGCAAGGTCCCGTCTGGCCGACGTGTTTTTGCCACAGGACAACGATAATTCATGCAAAGTTTCACATTTAACAAAGCTTTCTTTGTGCTTTTTCTGGCAATCGGACTTCTTGGAAGTGTAGTAACTGGCCTTCCACAGACTAGAAAGCTTGCTTGGAGCTGAAAAGACGACTCTTACATTCGCGTTATTTGCGATCTTCGACCTGTGTGAGACGTCGTGTATGTACGGTACTACCATAGACAAACATATTGGTAAAGAGCGGACACTCCCGTAGGGCCCTGCGGTCGGACTATGCTGCAGTGTCGCCAGTGGCCCGGGCGGATGGTTACACCGCTAATTTTGTCATCCGATAATTTGGACGCGTGGGTCAGCTATGTTTTGGTTTCGGCTTCGATAACAATGCTTTCGATTGTGGTTTACCTTTGCCCGCAAAAATGTCCAGTACGTCGTCTTTAGTGGAGCGCAAGAGCTTTAATATATCATTTTTAAGCATACCGTACAAATGGACGTAATAAACCCTTGGATCGCAAGCTTTTTACTGAAAAAGCCGCCGAGATTCTCGAAGAACCAGCAAGGCTGAATCAGCTCATGCAGATTGGAAAAATATTGCGATCAGAGCTCTCTTTTTCTGCAATTCCTTTGCCGTTTCTTAGCCGCTTTTCTCAGTTGCACAGAATAGGAAGCAGTGGTTTCATAGCAAAAAGTTCTTTTTTTTTATGTTTACAAGGAGAATTGGAGAGAAAAAATACTGGATCACACACTTGATAAAGCCACAGACTACAAGAAGAACGTTTTGGCCGTGACAAGCAACGCGTCAAGTAAAAGTGGCCGTGTGAACCGGGCCAGGCGCATGCAGCGTGTATTTGCAGTGAGGTAAACACCCTTCACAACGCGATCCCAGACGCGCATTACACTGCTCAAGCCGCGCTTAATGAAACGTTTGTGTGATGGTACGGGTGAGCCACATATAACAAGTTCTGTGCTCTAAACCGAAGGTCTTGCGAGTGACTTTTGGAAAATTACGCGTTGGAAGTAATGCAAATGCTCATCCGGAAAAGATGGGCGCAATAACAAACGGGTGGCTGCACGGTTAACGAGTGCCACGGCTCAGATTCTATGCTACACGCCCAAAATACGCTCACCCTGCATAGCAAACGTATTGCTAACAATGTTCTTAACGCGAGAATATGCAAAATCATCTGTGCAGAGAAAAGCAAACACCTTACCGCAGGAGCGAGGCGACGAGTGGAAAAGTGTGGTGAGGTGGGCGTAGCCAGCGCCTCATGACCGGCGCAGCATCAACGTCTCTATGGAAACGGGATGCGTGAACGTGACCCCGTAGACGTATGATAAGCTGTCTACCTTTGAGGTAATGTGGAAGTGCACATCGCTGCGCCACCTGGCCTGTGGTCAGACCCTCATTTCCTCGGCCTCGAAATGGCCCGACTGTCCGCTCTTTACGTAGGTATGGTTTGTTTTTTTTTTTTTTATGGTACTACTGCGCACTTCTGCTTCACTCGATCCATTTCCGGCGTAGTATATTGGGCACCCTTTCGAGCGTAGTTTGCGGTATTAAGCAAACTTTCGGTCGCAGGTGTGACAACATCCTGGGGAACTCCGACGCTTTTCAAGCAACCTGCTTGTGCCAAGAAACTGTTGCAACAATTGTGAAAACACGAAGGCGAAGCGCGTTCATTAAGGCTAACTTGCATGTGAAGCACCTCTTTATCAACTTGGAGTGGCCCGACTTAAATTGCAGTAGTGGCTTCTTGCCCTTGCAACCAGCATACAACTAGCATGCATGGTCTCGAAAAATATTCTTAAGTCAAGGAATCGCGAAGTCCTGTCATTTGGCAGTACACGTATGACTGTGAGTGGTTGTAAGCCCTTATATAGTGAAAATATCTAGCATGTTTGAAGCGTAATGACGAAGCCTGGCTGAAGTTGATTAAAAAAAACACTAGGCACTCCTCAACATACCTGAATCCATTCTTTACATGTATATTATCTTCTCTCGGCTTTAAGTTTCTTGTTTACACGAGCTAAATAAAGGTCACCTAAAATTGGCGCGATGCAGGAAACAATGCATATTCCTTTATTTGGAAGAAGAATATATCATCCCACTTGGAAATTGTGGCACGCAGATAAATAGAGAACAGTTCAAGAAACCCTTGTGCAGATATGCTGACGAAATTTACAGCTTCAGTCCATCGTAGACATCAATAGCCTCTTGGAAGTCCTCCACATCATTTGAGGTTTCTTTTGAGGTGCCTCTACCTTTTCACTTAAAATATTATTGTGTCAATTGCTTGCTGCATCATTGTCGGCGCGGACATGCGCGGCTTTTACTTCACATTTTCGCTTTATTTCTGCAAGTCGTGACAATAGGAGGACAAGCACATTAGAAGCACCAGCGGCGGCTGCTTCATCCGCATTGCATTACTTCATCATCCTCAACATCATCATCCATCATCATCATCATCGTCCATCATCATCCTCAGCCTATTTTGATGTCCGCTGCAGGACGATGGCCTCTACCTGCGATCTCCAATTATCCCTGTCCTGCGTCAACTGATTCTAGCTTGCGCTTGCAAATTTCCTAATTTCATCCCCCAACGTAGTGTTCTGCCGTCCTCGATTGCGCTTCCCTTTTCTTGGCACCCATTCTGTAACTCCAATGATCCATCGATTATACATCCTACACGTTACTTGGCCTGCCTAATGCTTCTTATTTCAACATTGTTTAAAATTTCCACTGTAAACACCATGTACACACAACATATATATTGAGATATATATACGGGACAATGTTTATTATGTTTTTGAAAGAGATGGAGGTAGCCAATTAACAATTACTTCTAAATGTATGGATAGCTTATGCCTAGAGAATGAATATGTCGCTGTATGCTCATCTCGCTCCAAATTGCTTGGCGTGCTTTTTCGACCCTGAAAAAAACCTGCAAACGTCAGTGACCCCTTCGGCAGGGTCTTTTATCAACGGCGTGTGAAATGCACGTGAATGACAGGTGTCTCAGATTGCTTCTCTTTCCAGTAAGGAATGCTAACATTTATTAAGGATGGGAAAATCGCTACTTGCACACAGAGCTCATTTGATTGAGCTCATTTGAGCGCGTTTGATTTTCCCTTTATTCAGATCATAAATATACACAGGGTGTCCCAACTATCATGCACTAAGATTTAAAAAAGAGCAATTGCGTTACTCCAGGAAAGCCTAGTGTATATTCTTTCCAGTAGAGTGGAGTTGCCGCCAATAATTTTTTCGTTACGGAGATTTAATTAGGTAATTGTAATTAATTACCTAACTCGAGACGTACTCTCCTAATTATCAAAGTGTCAGCGAAGCATTTGTAGGCACAGCCAAAGGACATCTAACTACGGTATTTACAGCGATATACTAATTGAGTACTAATTTTTCTGACTAATACATAAACACCGCGAAATATGAAAAATACCACGTGACTGCGTTCACCGTTATCCTGTGTCAAAGGAATAGATTGGCCAGACGGGACTTGACGCAAATGATAGGCTACGTGAGCTCGCAAATCTCGTGCGAATTGGAGGCACGGGGCATCTGGCCTTTCACTTAAGGCACTGTGGGTGTCATCCCATATTCACGCAAATGCAGCGTGATGGGAACAAGTCCGACGCAATGAACTCGTGAAATAATTGAAGCAGCGAAGATTGCTAGTTTAGGGGACACGTTTGTTAGCGTACCTTCAATCGAACTCGAAAAAAAAAGAAAGAGTGTGACTTTCAAAACAAGACGCCGATAGTGGTTCGACGGGAATGGCAAGACAGACTGGTCTCTTAATCTTGCAGACAATACATCACTATCCTCGTTTCATCTTGACTCCCGACAAACATGCATCTTTGCTTTTTTTTTTAAGTACGAAACTTGAACAAATGCGTCTGCATGTGCTGCTCTCTGTTTTCTATGTATACACGTACTGCTTCGAAAAATAAAACAAACGTTGGAAGTTAGCGCTGTTTCTGCGTCGTTGCTTCCAGTCAGGTGTACTTTTTTGTGCGCTAAATAAGTTGTTACTATGGACTACCAACATGCCCAAGAATACGCTCCTTTTTCTTCTCATTCCAGGCTATAACTGCGACGTACACCGGCGGTGGCAGCGGATAACATCGCCAACCGAAACGGCTATTGCAATGAGCCCATAACAGCTTACGCTGTAAAGCGTAATGACATCTTTCGAACAAACGCAACCGAAGTGCAACTTAAGTTACGAATGGACGCTTGTATAACCTCCTAGTCAGTTAGGGAATAGACTCTAGACAAATATCTAAGAAAAAGTAGCTTGAGGACATCTGCAACCCATAAAACAAACACACATAATACGAGGACGCGGTGCACAGTCACTGCTTATGCCAGCATGCAATGACGAAATAACGTTTTAACTATGAAGGAGACAAGATGCAATACATGTATACTGTGAAACATTCGACGAAATTTTGTCGAGAAAACCTCGTTTTTTTTTTATTGAACTCCTGCTGTTATCGTTATATTTTTCAACTGCATACCTCTCTAATTTGTTTTCTTCATTTGAGCCGTGGACAGTTGCAAATATATTGTACTGCCAGTCCGTATTTTTTAAATTGTGGAACCTTCGTGCATCGTCGTCGTTTGCTTCATGCAGAGGAACAGGCAGAAAGTAAAGTGGGGAGGGGAAGGTATTCTCTCAAGTGGAGCTCTTAAAAGCACACAGCACCTCTCTCCCTGGTAGGAGCAAAATATTGTTGCGTTGTATTGCATTGCACCATTATTCGCAAGATACTATCTTCATTTAGTGCTCACCGCGAGAACATGTTCTTTATCACGTAGAAGAGCACCATGCGCGTTCGCTGCCTATTAATTCCGAGATATAAGCGTACGTACTTGATCACAGGAGATATCCGCTCAAGGCGACGTAAGGATATCGGAAACACTGTTTCCCTTCTCGAATTACTCTGCGAGCCTCGTTATCGCATTACGCCATCTTATCACGCTGGCCTACGATCGACGTGCCGGCAGTAACTGTCCACGCGACACAGTTTTGACTTCCACGGAACGCTGTTTCCGACGTTCCTTTCATTCCCTTTTGAGGTACGTAACGGCTGTTCCACGGTGAGGATTTATGAAATAATATCCTGAAAGACAAGCGTTGTGTTAGCAAGCATCTTAATCTCGTATTTTTAGCGAGCAATCCGTAGCATCGGCAGCCATAACAGTAACGCGATGATACGATCGGCTCCCTATAAAATAGGCTACTAGAACCGCGCACCCAACAGGCACTGACCTTTAGTTATACAATGAGACAACGAGAATGACTTCAAGATACTATGGATGAAGAGGCACATCTGCAGCGGACGATCTTGTCACCTCCCACAGTACAAAGTGGTGACAGAAAAGGCTTAGGGACCGAAGAGAGCAGCGCTCATGTAGCATCGTCCTTGTCGGAGGTGATGGCCAATATCAGTAAGAAACAGCTTTTTCGCTAGACGTGCTTATGTTGCACAACATTCTGGGCCAGTCACGGCAATCACCAATACATAGTAATGTCCCAGAACACCTCGTCGTGATTATGGTTGAAAATTTAAAAAAAAACTGAGAAACTTTGCGCGGAGACATGGGGACAGCCGTGAAAAGACAAGGACGAGCACTAACTCACAACTGAAGTTTATTCCAAACGCATACACGAATAAATAGGAAAATCGAAACAGAACAAAACAAAGCTACCATTTTGAACACGGCGTGTTACACCGTGTACCTGATCGAGATGGCCAAGAACCGAAACTCCCTATCAGAGAAGCGGACGGAAGGCTGGCTGACGCACTTATCTCCGCTGATACGCATATGGAAGGCGTCCATGAGCTCTCACACAAGTTCATCCCTATGCCTTAATAGGATTGTTGTTTTGTGGAAGAGCGGTTTGCATTTGGATTTTTTTCTAACCGTTCTTGCCACACGTGCCGTAATGTTTAGGGAAGTTATCAAGGGAATCTCCTCCAAATAATCTTCCATGTTCTCCTAATCTTTCATTAACGCATCGTCTGATTTGACCGATGTACAATGCGTCACAGGAGAATGGCAACTTGTAGACAACTCCCCTGGCACAAGGAATGAACGCAGCTGTGTGCTTGATACTGCAATCATTTTTTAATGAAAATTAAAAAAAAAACGTTTTCGCAGTTCTCCGTCTGTTTAGCAAATGTGGATTAAAAAGGTCACTGATGATTACGATACTCTCTAAAGCGAAATTAGAGCGGAGCTTATACGTGTTTCCATTTTGCTATATAATGGCTGGCGCGGACAATCTGTCTCGTGCGGCACGCTGCAAACGGAGCGAAGTGTAGCGCGACTGCCTCGCTAATTGGGAGATCGCGAGAGGCAGCGCGTGGGTGACGCGTGGGTGCGATTCGCAGCAGCCGCCGCAGACAGACATCCGCTCATGCAGCGCTTTGTTTTAATAGAGACGGCGCGCGCTACTCTGGCGCCATCTGGTAGCCGTGGTCGCCGCGAAGCCCGTCTTGCGCGGCAACACGCTTTTCTTGTCACGCTTTCGCCATACCCTCCTCCTCCGCTTTCCGCCCCATGGTGCCGCTGCACCCTCCTTCCCCGTTTCCCTCCTCGCGCTCTCTTCGCTATCACCGTCTTTCATCCACCTATCTATACTAGATAGGTGAATATATAGATAAGCGGATAGGCTCCGCGTTTGCTCTTTCATCCTTCGTTGTGCTCGTTCGCTCGGTTACGAACCGCCGACACTCACAGCAGGAACGGGCGCCTGAGAGCTGCGCTGTAAAATTAACATTCGAGGAAGGAGAATTGTTATGTCATTGGCTATCGTTGTTGTTATTGTTATAGTTGTTGCAATTAGCGTGAGGCCCAGGTACAACGTTCACTTTCCGACCTAGCAGATGGCACCCCGAATGCAATTTTTAGTTATAATTTCGGACAGTTGCGTAGCACGGATCTTTCTTACAACCTGATATGTCATGCTTATAGTATATCATGTTCTACCATAATTTATTTCCCAAGCAGAAGTATGAAAATACAGTTGTTTTTTTTTTCGCTTGATTCCTTTATATAATAAAATATTAAAAGGTGACGTGTTTTAATGACGTAAAATGAGTCATGGGTGCTGCCGCGTAAATATTAATTTGCGACCTGGCCTAGCAGTCCTGTAATAAAGTCACAACTCCAATACCGTGGCGGTTACGACTGTGCCTTTGTTGAGAAACAAACAGTTAATTACGCAGAGCAGTGTCAAAATTGCCTCGGCAGATATACCCAAATAACGTTAAAATGCAAAGCAACGTGACACCTAGCAATGACGTAAGTAGAAAAAGCGAAAATTGCAGCGCGTTTGATCTATGCAAATCGTGGATAATTCTCATCTATTCTAGATTAACACTTCACTTGTAACTTCGACTGTTATATCCACACATTATAACTTATCTAAGACATAATGTTCAGTACAATTTAATTACGTCCTCGCAGTTATACCAAACAACGAAATGCTGCAGCGGTGAAGCAGCGCACGCCGCGTGGGTGACGTCAACACTTTTTGCTTGTTTGTTTGTTTGTTTGTTTGTTTGTTTGTTTGTTTGTTTGTTTGTTTGTTTGTTTTCTGCTTTTCCTCGCTTGGGTGCAATAAGGAGGGGTCTAAAGAAACTTGCTTGTGCCATGCCCCAAGGAATGGAAACGTTTCCGTCTTTATTACGAAGAGTATATCTGGCTCTGCATGCTCCGCGAGGTGAGGAAAAGAAAATTATAAGTGCGTTTTAAAACTTTCTCAAGTATTTTCGTTGCCCCGCACGCGCTCGCAAGGGGAATAAAGATAAACGGCGTTCGTCGACGGCCACCGACAACGCTGGCGCGTACCCATGCCGCTTACGTGTGGGAAGTGTGAGGCGGTGTCCATTAATCACATTGTGCACCACTTTACAAGGCGCGAGAAGCCAGGAGAACATTAGCGGTTCAACTCGATTTCGTCAAGCGCTGGCTGAACCCAGGAGACACTTACACGTCAGACCAGAACTGCACTGCCCATGCTGCATTTTCGTGTCACCTAAAACCGTGCATCAATGCAAATAATCGTACGCCATGTTTCTTGTTGCGCTTGGATTCAGCTGATAAATGAAAAGCGTCCAACAGAGCTTTATGCACACAGTGCCTCACTAGAATTTATTTTGGACAGTCTGTGCAACCTGCATAGACCTGTGTTTTTGTTGATGTTGTTGTTGTTAGTTTGTTTTCTTTCTCTAGAACATATGGGTTGTGGATTGGCGGTTCGTGGGCTTATGACCTCACACTTTTTGTTAACTGATGTCCGTATACATTGAGCAGGTCATCTTCTTCAAGTGAGTGCACTTTTATAGAACAAAAGAAACAAACTTACTAGCAACACCTGTCGCAGAGATTGTAGGCTTTATAGACTGAAAAGTAAATGACTATGAGAAATTAAATAGCTCCATAAACCAAAAGGTTCAACCTATAGTTGAAGTCGATGAAATAAGATGTCTTCCTGGGCGAGTTTGGGCTAAGCAGTTATCATTCTCATCATCATAATAATCCCCACTACAAACACCATCACTTTCATCATCGTTGTCGTCCTCATCAGCGTGGCTCTAACAATAAATTAAGTGGTTATCATCGTCAGTATTGTCACATCTTTATAGTGCGCTATCTCCGGGATCGACACCCGAAGGAAGTTAGAAACAGAGGTTAGAAACAGACATACACGATACGAAAAAGTGTCGCTAACTCGCCAAGTAGGACATTGTCTTTAAAAAATTATGCAGGTTCCACGCATTGTGGGTATCGACGTCGGGCGAAACATTTCGCAGGTGACTGGGTATTCAGCAGCGTTTGGGGTCTTGCGAAGCTTTACGAAATTGATAAGCGCGTTTGTGTAAAACGCGAAATTGCGCATGTGTGACGAGAGTATCTCGACGACGACAGTGTGATGACGACGGTTATTGTATGACCACTGATTTATTGTAGTCTGCCATAGAAACGCTAAAACCTGCACCGTTACAACCTGGGTCGATACCAAAGGCGTTACAATATACGGTGGAAACTGGCGCGCTCTCATTGTCAAAAGCAACGTGCTGCTGTGCTGCCTGACGTACGCCACAGAGTTTCCCACTAAACTCACCAGGGGAAACTGTGGCGCTGCGCTCCTGCAGCCACCATGGGAATGAAGATGATGACATGGAGAGGTCTGATATTCGCGCTTCTGGATTCAGACGTCCTCGAGGCTGTATCTGTTACGGTTTACCTGAGTTAATTGCTTTACATTTTTTGAAGGAATCTTTTTGTTTTTGTTTTTTTTTACACGCGCAAGGCAACCAGAAACTAGTACTATGTGAACATGCAGAATCGCTGCAAATCGTGTCATTCATAACGCGCTATTTCGTTGGAAACGATCAGTTTGCAAAGCCGTAGAGCCGTCTCTTCAAGCAGGGAGCACAAAGTTAAGGCAAATCCACGTACCCTAACCATTAATTGCCATGCTGGTTAATTAATTGCCTTGCAGCTCCCCTAGGCACTATAGCGCCATAGTTACCTCCAGTAACGTTTTTGTAGGGAACTCTACGACGCACGCGAATGGCACTGACAAGGCTGGCGGCACTGGTTGGCATTTATTCGCGCATACCGTTTCCGCGTCTGTGACGGAGAGCGCGTGATCACTATTTCTTTTCTTTTTCTTTTTTCTTCGCCCCCCCCCCTTTTTTTTTGTAAGGAAACTGATGCCATGCGGCGTGACCCACGAGCCAAGCGTCTCAAAACACTCGTTGACATTGGTACGAGATAAGTGCGCATGCGTCTGTCACCTATAGTGGGCGGAGCATCGAGAATTTACATCGCAGACCCTGGAAAAGGTCCCAACGACACGATGCGGGAACGAACCCGCCTCGAAGTGTCTGGTACGAGACAAAGAACGCTTCGCATTAAAATCTGCATACAATACACGCAGGCTGTCAACATGTTCCGGAGTTTTCCATCTCACGTACTTCCGCAGATTTCATAAACAAGAAAGCGTTCTACGAACGGCCCCACATTGTTACAACCACAGAAAAAGCAAAGAGAAAAGAAGTAAACGAGCTCTGCCCCGTGCAGCACATCACATAGGGCATTCTTCAATCAATCAACCAGTGTGGCCAATCCCCTCTGTGGGTACGAGCCATGTTTTGAGGCAACAACAATGTGGGCGGGAGGATTTGTTGATTCGTGAAACACGGACCCGAGACCGGGAGCACGATCAACGACAATCAATGCAAACCTCGTGAACTAGGCGGAGAGGAGAAATGCCGACCAATGCGAATCGTAAACTTTTTTATTTCTTTCGCCAGAGATGATGACGGTGCAGCTGCGGAGATAGAGTTAACAGACGAACGAAGAGTAATAGACGGTCATCCAACAACGATTGAATAATAGCAGGAAAGAGTAACAAATGGCTCCCGTGCCTGTATCAGCAAATTCTGCCTCAATTAACGCACGCTACTAATTACCCGCGGTCCACAGTCGCCGCGAGAAAGGTCATTGAGTATTCAGCATGCGGCCATCTTACGGCCTGCTTACCGATCAGAAACAAAAACATAGCATATGAAACGCCGATGATTTTCCTTACTTACACTGACAGAAAGATGCGGATCGTTTTATAAAATATTCGCGGTTTTATTATGTCCAAGGCTGCGCCTTTTGTTTGTGTTATGCGTGGTGGGAAAAACAACTTCAGATTTTTAGGCGCCACAACTGCAACGTATTTAGGAGGCACTCTGTAGAGGAGGAATCGCGATCCATTTGACCGCTTCGAGTTCATTCACGTGCACCCTATGAACGGTACACGAGTGTTCTTG
The DNA here is from genome assembly GCF_038994185.2 of Dermacentor albipictus. Classification (NCBI taxonomy): domain Eukaryota; kingdom Metazoa; phylum Arthropoda; class Arachnida; order Ixodida; family Ixodidae; genus Dermacentor; species Dermacentor albipictus. Next base: position 126,282,494 of record NC_091825.1, read on the forward strand.
CAGTCCACCCCCATCGGAATGAGGCCGGCGCCGACGGAATCGAGCCCGCGACCTCGTGCTCGCAGCAGCGTAACACATTGGACAAGTTGAACCGCCCAACAGTTGATGCCAAGGGTCAGTGTACCGTTTCTTTTCATGCACCTCCACAAAAGCAGCACATACGAAACATCGAAAAGGCTTACTGAAAGGCACGTAGTATCGATAAAACGCGTAACGCCTCGCATACTCACCCGCTTACGGCAAGCTCGCACCTTTCTGGATCGTATTGCGCACTGAGATAAAATTTCACCGTGGAAACTTGCGTGGGGAGTGTTTACCACGGTGAGTGCGTGCGTGTATGTGTGTGTTTTACTCTGGTTATGCCCAGTCAACGTCAGCAACAATCTTAGATGGGCTAACTGGTTTTTAGTTTTGTGAAACAGGTTCCCAAATTCAAATTAAATCGGGGACGTCGTGGGGGGAGCACTCCGCACTAATATCTTACCACCTGGGGCTGTGTAAATTTAACGTGCATACAAACCACGATACACGAGCGTTTTTTGGCATTTTTATCTCCATCGGACCCGCGGTCGGCAATCGAATCCGTGACCTCGTGTTCAGCACAGTGCAACGCCGTAGCCTCTGACCCACCTCGGCGCGTGAACATGTAACCAGCTTTCTACCGTTTCGTATTCTGAACAACAAAACTGACGATATCTATAGTGCGTCGCTTGAAAGTTATCTATGTGCCCTTACAAGGGACTTTGTATAGTAATTTGCTTATTCAGAAAGTCAGTTTCCTCATACGACCTTTCTTTTTTTGATCACGGGTGCCTAACTTGACGCTAGAATTTTGTGTAAAAAGATATCTCAAATGCGAAGCTTAAGATACAAAGTGTTTTTTTCTCGAGAAATGGCTTCATGCCGGCGGGCGCAACACAAAATTAATTTTTGTTCAGTTATATTCATATTGCTTTCTCCGTCCACGGCGCCGACCCTCCAAGTCACGAAATACGAAAACAGCGTTTTTCTTTTTATTCAAATGAAATCGAAATATAATTGCGTCTTTATATTTTGACCTCGACTGCTTTCTGCTCTAATATCCTTGAATTGTAATTACCTTGGCTGCTAGAAAGCTATCGTTCCCATCAAGCAAGCAAAACTTGTGCCTTATAAAGCTCGTTTGGGAAGCCTCTTTAGCTTTTGGGGCAGCGAACAGCCCGGCAAGTTGCCCTTGTGGGACTTCGGCGCTTTCCTTGACGTACTTCTTAATCACGACGTGGAAATGGTGCGCAAGAAATTAATTCTCCGGAGCATAAGAGCCACAAAGAAACCCAGTGCAGCACAAGGTCGTCTGGACTTGACTCGGTTCCCGAACGAACAAAATTAAAAACCATGAAGCAAACAAACAAACAAAGAAAAACGAATGAAAGGAAACAAGTCTTGACTGCCAAATGCGCATATTACCTTCATACGCGTTTGACGCGGGCATTCGCTGTCGTTTCACCAAGTGCCGCGACATTTTTTTTTTTCGCGTTCGTCACATTTTTTTTTTCGCGGTCTGGAGCGGGAAACGGGGTGCACGGCAAACAGTGGCACTCTTGATGACCGGCCAAGAATTGTTTGTTGCCTGCGCAAACGATGCCGCAGTCCCTCCGGGGCCTGCAGGCATACAACGCTTTCTTAATTCGTTTTTTTTTTCTCTTCTTCATTTTGCTGCTACGTACGTAGTGACGAGCGGTCGCCGCAGCATGACGCCGTGCATATGCGTTCGACCATACGTGCGTCCGGAGCAGGGATAATTAACAGCGTGATCGCATGCACAGAACGCGCTCCGCGCGCCCCCAAGGAGCTGTTCGCACAAACAGCGAGCAGTTCTCGTAGCAAATGATGAATGCGTCGCGGTAAGAACCGAGGTATTGAGAACAGGCTAAAGAAAGAAGAAGAATAAAACAAAAAAGATGCATTCGAACAGAGAGCAGCACTTTCAGACAATAATCGTGAATGTCGGCAAAAAAATAATAAGAACGCCGTTTCTGGTGCGACTGCGGACAGCCTCCAGGAGCCGCGGTCCATGCCGCATTCTTGCAAGCCGCGTTACCCACCGCGGTAGCTCGGAGGCTACGGCGTTTTGTTGCTGAGCACGAGGTCGGGCGTTCGATACCCGGCCCCTGCAGTCGCACAACAATTGAGTTAGAATGCAAGAAAAAACGATTGTCTCTAATCCACGCTGTGGGGGTGGTTGCCCAGCGAACAGTGGCGTAGCTATAGGTCGTCTGGCACCCGGGGCCCATAGGTCTTCTGTCACCACCACCTCCCTCCCCCCCCCCCCCGGGTGTAGTCGAGGAAGGCGAGAATATCGACAATTTCCGGGTGTCTTCAGACATATATGACCCCCCCCCCCCCTGGCCCTTTGCACCCGGGGCCCACAGCCCCACGGCACCCCCGTTGCTACGCCACTGCCAGCGAAGCTACGGTATGACCTGCTGATCCGACAGTCCGGTGTGACGTATAACCTTGAACTGGGTCCTGCCGAGCCTGAACACGAGGCCGTCGTGCATAGTGACCTTGCTGTTCATTTCATCGCTCATCGTATCCGTGCTGCTCTTCGAGAGTCCTAACTGTGTGTGACTTGTTTTGGGCAGGAACCGCTGCGCCCTGCCTTGCCTGAGCACGACGCCATTGTGTACGTTGACGTTCGACCACGGCGTGTCTCGTAGTTCCCCGATTGCTTTGGGACGAAAAACCGCACGAATCACTCATCGAGTAAGTCTTACAAAATACGTGGTTTTTGGCCTTTGAGAAAAAACTAGAGAACCGTCAACATTGCGACAAAAACAACTAAAGAGGAGAGGGAAGCGCAAGCTGTAACTGGCACGCCGTCATTGGCACCCAAAACTACAATAACCGCGTCCAAAGAAAGCTTAGCGTTCAAGAAGCGATTGCCTACTGCAAGCCTTTCGACATGGCATAGCGCGTAACACATAGCTCGTGGCCATAACGGCACCATATAATTTCAATCCTATTGTAGAGAACGGGAGGTGCAAAAGGTCAAAGTAGATAGTTATGCAACTGACATATTTTTCTTTTTCTTGTTACGATACTTTCCTTGCGCATGTGCTACGAGCTCTGCCGGAAGGTAGCATCTTTCTTTTTCGTTAGAATTCGTAGTTGCGAGTTCCAGCTTTGAACCGTAGTCTTGTTTTCTTTGCGTACCATGTTTACCGCTGTTTGTTTATTATTATTATTAAGGGTGCAAGGACACTTTTGTCTGCTAGCGCATCAAAATATATAGAGTTCTTCGATGGCTTATAGTTGGTGTCTAGCTAACCGGTAACCGTGCTCTATATCACGTTTTCAAGTGTCACTCTTCCACTGTAATGTATCAGTGGCCTACCAACGGTTGGGGAGTAGCGTTTACGAGCGGCTTTTATTTACGTATCGAAATGACCGATAGGCCAACATGCGACCGCTGTGGGTGCCAGGTGACCATCGAGCACCGGTTGTGCATCCGTACACAATATGGCGCCCAGCACCTCTCTCTCTCTATACTCCCAGACAGAATTCCAGAACTTATTCAGATGCAAAGATTCTGATATTCTGACGATTGTTCGTCGCTGGCAGAAAAAAAGAAAGCAACTTGCTGCTGTATTAAAGTGTAACGACACTGAGTAACCGTCTGTAGCAGATAGGTATAATTAACTGTGGTGAAATGGTACGAGCCTTTTTTGAACGGAGCAGGTGACGCCGTATGGGTGAAAAAGACGTCCACCGAGTGAAGAACAAGCACGTCAACCAACCTATCGGTAGTTCCATTATCCACCTAGTCGTCACGCGCATGCTCAACTCCTCCAAGATGCTCCTCCTCTTTGCTTCTTGGCATCGAATACAGTAGACGACACTGCCTTCAAACAAGTGTTTCAGCATGGGGTGCAACTCGAGCGGTTGGAAGCAACATTAGGTTGCGCGTCTTCTTGTGTGTGCGCTGTGTTCGCACTCCCACTTCGTTTCCACTTTTGTACCTTGCACCATTCTTCTTTAAACCGGTAGAGTAGCCAACCGGACTTCCGTATGGTAAGCTTCTCTGTCTTTTCGATATCCTTGCTTTCTTCTTCTCGCTCTCGAACGAGACAGTGATCACCTGTCCGGTATTTAATGTACACGATAAAACGATTTCTGCTCCGGCGTTGTAACACAAACCTGCACCTTCATTACAGAACAAGTCGGCAAGTTGTGTACTCTCTCAATCCTCATGTAATAATCAGCGACGGTACATAGAGAGACCTACTAGATTAAGTTATATTGACTTATTACACCCGAGGTATATCAATCAGCTAACTTCTTTCGAAGACGGATGTTGTGTGCGTACGTGTAACACGTGTAACAGGGGCTTACAAGTGCCAACGCAACTCTGAAACTCTTGCAGCGACTGCGCGTGACATCACAAATTTCTGCAAGCTCTAGCCAAGCTAGGTGTTGTTTTTTTTTTCGACTAATCAAGGTAACACACACAAGACAAAAGCATACGGCAAACTTCATGCGGCAACTTTCGCCACATTATTTTCTTTCTTTCTGGTGAATATATTTGGCAAAAGAATACTAGAAATTTCGAAACTTGCCCGAACTCCATGATGAAAGAATGGTGCCATTGGCGCAGCTGGGAAAACTAGAAAGGAAAGCTTTATCTTCACCTCGTCCCAAAACAAGCCATCTTATTGACCCAAACAAAGGCTGAGAGTCTACCAGTCAAGGTTATAGTTTACAGAGAGATAGAGAAACATGCCCTTTAATTAAAGCCCGTGAAGTCTATTTACAATTTACTGAAGACTAGCACTGCCACGTTTAGCACTGCCACGTACTATCCCCTTAAGATCTTCCTCGAGGCTGTCGTGTCACCTTCTCTTTCGACGAGCTCATTTCCTCTTACAACAACACTTCACTCTTTGTTGCCTTGCTTGACCGCTTGCACCACTACTTAAATCAGCAGTGCACAACCGCGTCCAAGTTAGGCAACTTAATGTAACGGTTGACCGAGACCTTACCAGAACTTATCTGGTTTCTTAGGGATATCTGTTTTCATTTCTATTCCCCTCACGCCAATGTTTTTGTTTTCTTTTGGAGGCGTTGCACTATTAAATTTCTTGCACCCTTTAGTCTGCTGCTGAAGGTCATGTGACAAAGCTCAAGCGTGCATCCAGGGCGCGAAAAACGAAATGGCTCAAGGTTAAAGCTACGCACGGGCCGCCTCTTCTCAACAATTTCAGTAGCTTCTCATTTGGTCATCCTTGCTCTAAAAATCTAATCGCTTGCGTACGTATAGATATTTACAGTTTGTGTTGCTATAGCAGACACGTGACGCAAGCCCCCTAAAACTCCCGCTGCTAAGCTCCTTCAAGCCACTCGGTCGTTAAGAATCAGTATACGATCGAGCGGCCACCCACACGGCCTTCTCCCGGATAGGCCGTTCTATATACACTGCGTCCTTTAATACAATGCACTGCGGCTGAAGATGTGCGTCGTGGACGTGCAAAGGTGGATGTCTTTTCTTCGGCGTAGCGGGAAGTATTTCCCTGTTTATTCTGTGTTTGCATCACAGATTCATTTAATGCCCGTTATATCACAAGAAATAGGTGCACGTGTCGAATAATATCACTCAGTGAACCGTTACTAAGCAGTCGTGCAGCGTTGTGCGCTGCTTCGTGCAATATTATGTAGCTCCGCCTCAATCGCAACAACTTAGTAGTACCAGACGTGAAACTCCTGTTTAGTTTCTCTTTTCAGGGTGGTGCATGCAAATTGGCTAAAATATCGAGAGAAAGAGAGAAAAAAAAGCAAATGGAGAGTTAGAAATGGTCGCACTACAAGAGAAAATACTAGTGAGCTAATGGAAGCAAACTGTTGACAAATCAGCTGTTGATGGCCGACTGTTTCGTGTCGACAAGGAGCAGATGCGTCCATTTGCTTTCAAACGTCGATCGTCGAGACATGATTGTGCATTAAAACCTGGTTTGGAAAGTGGCAAGATTAAAGGACTACGCTTTTGCACATCACTCAATTCAGTTACGAGTGAGTGGTGACTCACACATTGAGAACTCTTTGTCCGTGTCATTTGTACATTGCTGTCCTTTCTTTTTTGTCAGCTAGCAGGTTAATATGAAATAATAACAAGACCAAACTTACACCCTTTCGATTTATGAAACTAGTACGAATTTGTGCGTTAATTCCGCAATGCTGCACAGTTTTGCTCTAACGGCGTGCATCCGTCTTCGCGAACAGAAAGAGGACACGTCGAGTGAGCCCGCCGTCAACCGCTATGCGGCTTTCCCGCAACACCCAGAAGCGCGGCTGGAGAATGCGCAGCGCAGGATGCGACGGCGCCGCCCCGCTGCGGGGTGCTCTCGCGACTCATTTCCGGTGCGCGCTCACTTGGCATTCCGAGGGGTTCGGGATCTGAGCGGAGCACGTCTGTCCCCAGAGGTCCCAGAAGACGCCCGCACACGCGCCTTGTCTGCCCTCTGGTGTCGCCCGCAAGGATAGTGCCGAGGGTTACTCCGGACATCATCGTCGTCACCCCTCTCTCTCTCTCTGTCTCTCCAGTAATTCCCTCTGTTCCTCTCCTTTTCGAGGCGGTTGCATTTACACCACTTGCCTCGCTTATGATCCGATCGGGACCCGCTTTGAGAGTGACAACGTGCCTGGAGTGGGCGTACTGCCACGGTCACTCTTCAACCACCACGGCAGACCAGCGGCTATAACGTTCTGCTGATAGGCACGAGGTTGCCGGTTCGACTCCCCTTTGCAGTGACCAAATCCCGACAAGGCAGAATCCAATGACGTTTCTTTACTCAGATAGAAGAGCACATTAAAGAACCCAATGTGATAGAAATCATTACAGAGCATCCCTATACAACATCTCCCAGAATCAATCAATCAATCAATCAATCAATCAATCAATCAATCAATCAATCATGTTTATTTAGGGACGATCGGTGTGCTGTTGTTGCAGTGGCAGCAGGGCTGGGCAAAAATACTTCTTACATGTATCATGGTATAGATACAAGGCATCTGCCAAGATATATGATAAAGGTATATGCCCGTAACTTTTGTATCTAAATGTTTCAGATACAGATAGGGGTTACAGATACAGATGCAGATACAGGCGGCTGATCAGTTGTATCAGATACGATACTTGTCACTTGTACCTTAAGATACTTCGACACATCAGCTAATTCCTTATCATAGCTTCGCAATAATTCCGCTGCAAATGTACAGTTGTTTGCCCGTAAGTATTTTCTCTCCCGCCAGTAGGCCTCGTTCATGTCAAATTTTGTGTACTAAGCGTAACATTTCCTTTCTTTAGAGCGCAGCTCTTGAGCGCTCATTTCTGCATTGAGCGTCGGCGTGCCTCGGTGCCGGCGTTGTCGGCGTAACCGAGCGAACGAGCACAGCGAAGGATGAAAGAGCGAACGCGGAGCGCAGCGGGGGATGAAAAGCGAAGAGAGCGCGAGAAGGAAAACGGAGGAGGAGGCTACAGTGAAAGCCTGAGGCGGAAAGTGGGGGAGGAAGGTATGGCGAAAGCGCGAGCAGAAAGGCGTAGTGCCGCTCTACGACGAATATGGCTGCGAGATGGCGCAAGAGTAGCGTGCGTCGTCTGTTCACCGATGGCATGCGGCGAGTGCGTCCAACGATACCATATATGAAAGCAAAGCGCTGCATTAGCGGAGGTCTGTTCGCGGCGGTTGCTGTGAGTCGCGCCCACCACGTCACCCACGCGCTCTCTCACGATCTCCCGATGAGCCAGGCAGCCGCGCCACACTTCGTACCCTTTGCAACGTGCCGCACGAGACAGATTCTCCCCATCAACCAATGTATCGCGAGGTGAAGCCATGTATAGAATTGCGCTCAAATTTAGCATTAAGGAGCATCGTAATTGTCAGTGAATTTTTTTTACATTCTAGTCAATCAGTATATTGCCATTCCGCAACAGTCTATATGGTTTACCGTGGTTGCATCGGAATATTTATTTATTTATTTATTTATTTATTTATTTATTTATTTATTTATTTACACGTACCTTACAGGCCTTCGAGAAGGCATTGTGTAAGGGGGAAAATACGGTAACATATAAGTATGGAATCGGGAAAAAAGAAACATCAGTATAATGAAAGGAATATGCACGCAACATGGAAAATTGATACATTAGCATTTCTTACATTAACGGAGGAGGTAGACTACGCAATCAGCGATTTTTACAACTGACGTCTTTCAGGACTGATGTCTCTTCGAAAAGTGACGTCTCTTTAAACCGTAACTGACGTTAAGTGCCTGCCTTATTATTCCTGGGTGTTTTCGTGAATCTTACCCTACCTACATTTTGTATCTTGAGATGCACGATACTTGGCCTGACGTATCGGAAGAACAGATACTGATACAAGTCTTGCAAAATGTATAACGATACAGATAATAAGATACCCAAGGAGTATCCTTAGATAGTATCTAAGACGTATGTATGTTCGACACTGCCGAGGCCTAGGTGCCAGCACCCACGTTTGAACAGGGAATGCGAGTTTCAAGTTTCCCAGCACATGCTCTCCCAGCGAGAAACATAAATGCTTCCTCGTATATCCCCCCCCCCCCCCTCAAGAGGAAGAGCCGCTTCGAGAACGCATTCTGATCGATATACACGTCTCACATGGCTTTGTATCATGTAATGACTTTTCTGCATATTAGGAAAACTTCGAAAGGTATCGGTTATAAAGGGAAATATTTGTTTCGAAGTGCCTTATGCAGCAAAACGTACAAGTGTTAACCAGACAAAAGCAATATTTATAAAAGGTGCTCCAAAAAGATGGTCGACATTAAACCGTTTTCTTTTTCAACTGATGTGCGCAGCCTTGTAGCTCACGTACGTATAAAAGAAATTATTGATGCTTATGTTAAGTGGCATTAACAAACAGGATAAAGCGCGATGCCTAATTAGGTACAACATGCAAGTTCCTATTATGCTCCTAAAAGAAATGTGTAAGCCACCCTTCCTGGAACACCAAAAGACATATAGATGCTGCCGTTTTCCCCGCTTTGAAAGCATGAGCTCACTGTACATAAAGCCTTCATACTACATACCATTTTCGAAAGCGCATACAGTAGCTCGACGTTAGTCTCTTTGAAGCACCACCAAGTGGCAACGAAGCCTCACTCGAATTTTCTGCACGTTGCCTAACGTGCCTAGATCTCGCTTCTACTCACGAATAAAAGCATTTCGAACAACAACGAAATGTGCGCGCTTAAAAACGGAAGCGGGCAATTAATTTGGCACAGCGCGTAGCCTCTGCCCGAGCGCTTACCTCTGATCACACAGTGATGCGCTACGAAGTGTACTGTACTCGATAAATGAATTGTTTGTCTGAAATCACGACGCTCTCAGTGAACGGCGTATTCCATTACATCAAAGGACGCGTTCAAACACTCCCATCGCAGGTGAATCCCGTCGTCGCCGTCTCCCTGTATCTCTGAGCCTACGATCCTGCTCGCAGATCGCTCATCGTGCAGCTTATAGCATCGATTCATCTCTCGTTTTATTGCCTAAGGACCGAAGCCGCGCTGTCCCCTTCAGTGGGCGTTTATACTGCCCAGCGGAGAGCGATACTACGAAGCCTTAAAAATTAAACGCGCAATTGAATCCACGACCCACTAACGTCCTTTATGATCGAGCAGGTTGGTGGCTGGGGTTTGGGTTCGGTACTGCATCCACGAATGAATGGCTCCAATCAGTACCAAATTCTCCCCAAAGTTAAGCTGGATGGCGGGGAGTGTCGACATCACGGATGCGAACGAAAGTGCACGTGCTGCAGCAAGTGGCGTTTCTTCCTTCCATTTTTTCTCGAATCATGCAGATTTATCCACTGCATGACAGTATACGAAACTAATTGGCTACGCACGGCAGTCCAAGCACACAATTTATGCACTCTATTTCTTGCAACATATAGCATACACCTGCGTACCCAATATGTTATCTGATCAGGCAATGCTCGCTCATTATTAATTGGCGCTCCGTTGTTTGCGTTACACGCCATTCAAATAAACAGAAATAGAAGCGAGCGCCTGCATTCCATGTCGCCCAAAATATTAACGCGACAGCGTTAAGGGCCCCGTGTCCCAGAAAATCCGGCGTCGAACGTCGATTCGGAAAAAAGATTTTCGAACCAGCCATACCGAGACTCTCCATGTGGCGCAAGGAAGCTACTGAACTAATTGAATTTCTCAAACTACAATACGCAGAAAAATCTTAAAGTATGACTTACACACAACTTACGGATATGATAGCGTCGGATTGTAATTTGACTACACGAGAAAACATAACTCTGTTACGCAAAAGCTCAAAGAAACCGATTTTCCAGCGTTTCACTAAGACCAACCACGGCGTCCGCCATTTGCACGCGCCGGCACCCGAGGGTCTTGGGGGCCTCAGAGTGGCGCGCCATGTTCCTCGCAATACCTCTAGATGCATGTAATATGTTAAAAAAAAATATGGAGAAATATATTTTTTTCTCTTATTGTCAACTGGAATATCAGTTATGCCTGTTTGTTCTCTGGTCCACATCGCTCTTTTCCTATCCCTTAAAATCACGCCTAAAATTTTTCGTTCCACCGCTCTTTACACGGTCCTTAACTTGTTCTCGAGCTTCTTTGTTAACATCCAAGTTTCTGCCCTGTACGTTAACACCGGTAGAATGTAATGACTGTACACCTTTTTTTTTTCAACGACAGTGGTCAAGATTTGGTAATGCCTGCCGTACGCACTCTCACCAATTTCTTATTCTTCTGTGAACTTTTTTCTCATGGTCAGGGTCCCCTGTGAATAATTGACCTAGATTAACGTACTCCTGTGCAGACTCTAGAGGCTGACTGGCGATAATGAATTCTTGTTTCCTTGCCAGGTATTGTGGTTCGAGGTCGAAGACGAGAGACGGACTCTTGGAGAAGACTAAGAGGAGACGAAAAGCTTTATACAATATGTACGTATAGCAGGTAATAGCATACAGCTAGCGGTGAAGAAGAGCGCATTAGACCGACGGAGCGGCTAGTGTTGACTCTCTCTCTCTCTTTCTCTCTCTCTCTCTCTCTCACAACGGGCCGGTTCTGCCTTAAATCCCTTTGGCAGGCACCGGGCGAGGTGGATGCTGACGTCAACCGCGTCGCCCTCATCTTCTGTCGCGGGAGAAGTACAAGCTGCATACCACCGGTCTCCACGACAAGGGGACAGCAGTTCTGTGGAATTTTGAAGGCTGTCAGTGGATTCGTAGTAGTGCTCTGTGCCCCCGGGCTCCTCAGTTCGACCCACGGAAAAGGGTCGTCAGTTTCTTGGAACTTTGAAGGTGTAGATGTTTGAAGCCCAGCACAAGGGCAACGACTTCAGAAGAACGAGGGGGGAGGGGCAACGCCCCTCGATGATACGCACGCAGTGCGGCACAACACAGGTTATTGAACGCTACTTTTGTCTTCTGCACACTAATGTTCAACCGTACTCTTGCACTTTATTTGTTAAAGTCCTCAATCATTTGTTGCAAGTGTAAGGCATCCCATGCAAGTATGGAAGTATAGGGAACGTCAAAGCGCGAAAGTTATACGAATGGGAGTCATCCAACTTGCGGTCACTGTACAGTCTTCCCGTAAGACAGATAACGAACTTATATCAGGGTAACACGCGCTACGGTGGCTAGACGCGCACCAGCGCGCGCCCACTTCGAACTCGGACATTGTTACAGACACCGTTTCGCACTGTGTTGTTTATAGTGCTTCAAAATGCTGAAATATTGATAAACGCAATCGCTTCATTTCTAGAGTCGTTAGATCAGCGTAAAAAGCAAAAAACAAGTTTACATTCTCGCGTGGCATTGGTCTGCCTCACTGGGTGTTGATTTCACCACGCCTTAGCTGCGTAGACAGGCGCGTGGAAACGCGAGGCAACCAGAACGTCCATATCTGTATGGAACTTATATCCGTACTCGCGTCGCGCTTGGATGCGTACGATCTGTCTCGAACCACTTGCGCATGCGTAGGTGCGCCGGTAAGCGTAACGTGAGGTTTGGCCTTTAAAGGTTTGATACCACAGATGGAGGGGATCGCTATGTAATGAACAACGTAAGAACAACGTTATGAATTCGCAACACGGCGTAATTAATGTCGCGAATGTGTTTTCGTTGGTTATTCTCATTCGCCCTTCACGGGCACCGCGCACGTTCATCAAGTAACGACGGCTACGTTACGTGGGCGAGACGCTCGCCGGCAAAGCGCACTTCTCTTACGACGCTCACCACGAAGTCCGTGGCGGCTCCATAACGGCTTCGTCCTCGATACGCCCTCTCCGTGTCGGTGGGGCTCACCACGCGTCCTCGGCGGATGTCCGCCCGGCCCGGGTATATCGCTGCGACCCCCGTTAGAGCCATGCCCGAACCTTGGCCGTTGCGCGGATAGCGGAAGAGGTTGTGAGAGGGCGCGGTATTAGGGAACGGGGGTACACTCCCGGCGATGCGGTTGTATTCTCCACGATGCGCCATGAAGCGTATAGTAAGCTCGTCTCCGGTCCGGTGGTGCTGCTTTACTTATTCGGTTTGTTGTCCGATTGGGCCGCCACTCGAGTGTATATACCGTGTGAGAGGCGGGCTCCGCCGCCAGCATCGACGCTAATGAAACACGAGCGCCGAAAGTACGTGGGGGACGGCAGCGGGAAACACGCCCACCCACATGACGATGCACAGACTGTGCGATCACAGGGTAGTGTCGCGCACGTAATTTCGCTCGCCCAGTGCGACCGTAGTAAACCTATAACTTTGCGAGAGTTGTTCACCGTGTCGGGCTGGGTGTTTTGTCAACTCACGCCCTGAGTCGTGCAGAGCGCATTCACTGGACGTATAGCATACTGCCAACAAAGATTGAGAACACTGAGGAGATCCGACGGGCTCATTTTTCGTTAGTTACAATCAAATGAAGAAAACGAGCAACGAAGCCGGTGAAAGCATAGGGGAAATTATTTGTCGTGTTTAGCTGAAACGCAGAATGTAGCAGGGATAACGTTAATGAAAGTGGACGAAACGACGGCCTGCTGCCTGGGGAAGCCGAACCCATACTTTGCGCAATACTCGTGCGCGATGCTTTACGAGATGCTGCTGCGGTCTACCGCCCATCCAGTTTTCTGGGGCATTTGTGTATGCGTGCAAGGTTAACACTGGGAGTGTTAACCAGCGCCACTGGCGGCCGTGGCGGCGGATGTGGAACCTCATTTTAACCGCAGGTATCACATACGCACACGTGAACTTTGCAGCGGACTACTCGCCAATAAACCCTCGCATGCCACCTCATGGCGTCAAGACAGCCAAATTCTCGATGGCGCCATTGTCTGTTCTCATCATATGCAAAAAAAAGACATACATGGCCGCTGTGGTACGGCTCGACAGAAGCTGTCCAGGTTAGCTTCAACGTCGTGTTCTTCAGTTATAGCAGAGAACGCACGCTTGTATGCCTTCCCTGACAATGGTTATCCGCGAAAACGAAGCTGCATGGCTAAAAACAAACAAGCAAACAAAGAAGCGAAGCGCAGGAATTTGAAAGACAGCGCCATTACTTACTTCTGAAGCAGTAGGAACGCAAGGACACGCACAAGTTACACGAAGACACACGTATTGCGTTAAAGGTCACTTTCAAATTATGTCGCACCAAGACAACAAGTTACGGCAAGAATACAAAGAAATGCAATTATTATGCCCGCAATGGGCCTCAGTTCATTGAATATTGCATATAGAAACGAACTTATTGGGGTTCTGCATAGTAAGACATAAAAAACAACAGCTTAGCAAGGCCCATTAAGCTGATCAATCTTCAGAAGTGTTCAAAACGCAAAAAAAAGAAAACAGTTTTCTATGGAGCGTCGTATGTGACGCTTTTATAGTGAGTCCTACTTCAGCCACAATATGCCCTACCGCACAAAGAAACATCGACATGACAGTCAAATAAACTCTTCTGATCTGAGAAACTTCTGGCACCGTAACGGGACCAGTCACTTCCGAATTCGGCCGAAACGACGCCTAATGGCGCCAGTGTGCAGTTCCAGGAACAAATGCAGCTTAAAAGCAATTACTTTCTCATCATTTCTTTACGCAATCGATTTCGCATATTTACGCTACTAAGAGTAAAGCAGTTCGACCAGTACCCATTTCGTACGTCGACCACTTGATGTGCACGAGCACGGATAAACTATCTGCACTTTAACACGGCCTACCAGTTCAGCGTCAACCGCACGCTTGTGGAACGGTGAGCAACTCGTTTTTACTGGTTAGAAAAAAAAACTTTTGCTAGGTATTCGAAGCTTGCCCGTTCACATTACTCACAGCTGACCAGCAGAATTCGCTCCGTGCGGATCTATGTTAACAAAGAGTCTACGCGCACCCATTAGGCAGACGCCACTGAAGTACGAATAATGTTGCGGCAATCGCACCAAGGCTTCGCAATCCTGATTGCGCAAAACACGCCTGTCTTAGCGCTAACCAGGAACACAAGCTCACTTTATGGAACTTCGCACGCCAAGCCCTCATCAGAATCGCTTCAAGTGTAATTTCCGCGCACCTAGGCTGAAAGGAGCACGCCATCCAAAACAAAATGCCGAACCTCCGTCTATATAAGCAACATGGCAGAATGCAGACAACGCGTTCCGAAACGCCGTTAACTCAGTGTGAAGCTCGCAGAGCTTTGAAGTGAGTTACAGAGCTTTTCAGGCTCGATTTCTCTATAGCCACGGAATACCGGGCAAATTCAAAGGAACAGGCAAAAATTCACATTGGGAGTGACAAATGCTTGAACATTTGCAATGCTGCTTTACTGTGCGAAAGTATAGTTCAGATGCACATGTTTTTCTTTCTCGGTTTTTCTTCCTCCTTCCTTTTTCGCGCACTGATGGTTTTTTCACTTACAATCATTTTTCAGCTTAATAACGCCTCAGAGTGTTGATGCGTTCAAGTAAGATATAGGCAGAACACAGCATCGAATAAAGTTCAATTAGTATTTTGTGTTTTTTTTTAATTTTTTCAGTTAAATGCTTTAAAACACTAAATGAATCTGTGCAGATGACAGCTCTGCCAAACTATTCGGTAATATTTCACACGCTTCTGCACTTAACATGCTGGTTTTGATTAAACGCCCGCATGATCGCAATGTTTGCAAAGACATTGTTGCGTCGAGTACATGCGCCACTGCACATTCTAGTTCCCTCGGTGCTGCAGCAGCACTTCGGGAGAAAAAAATATAAAGCTCACAGGCATCGTGACAGATGACCAGTCTCAAACCGTAATCGCGCGTGAAAGTGTATAGCCGAAGTTTACCGCCGTATGCATGCAGCGAAGCAAGCAGAATACCCACGGCAGTGTCAGCACTCTTTCTTTATATTCTTATTCTGCTTTGCCCGAGTTTTAGCATCCGACCAAGAAAATTTACTACGCGCGATTGATTACACTGTTTTAGGAGCTAGCCTTCGTGTTATAGTACTCTGACTCACCAAACTGTGTGCTTTCTACGAGGCTATATGTGCTGTGCTCTTCAACTTTTCAAGTGTTGAGGGCTTCATAAGCTTTGAGAAACATGGTATGTACATTGTAGAGCCAAATACAGCTACCTAGTCTGTTTATACAGCTGTTCATTCAGGACGGAGAAGTCGTTTCTAACGGCTATTCTTTAAAGGTCCCTTGCCAATATGTCTCCAGTAACAGAACACCCATCGCAGAAGCTACAGCGACAGCAACGCTGAACGCCCATGCGAGCAGCCTACGCTGCTCAGGCGAGGAAGTTCCGAGCTGCCAGCGAAAGTAAGTTTGAGAAACGACTGCTGAATGCCGAAGGCGGACAGCCGGTTTTGTCATGTCGATGCGATTCACCTGACCCGAAGCCCCCTAACAACTTCCGAAACACGACTAATAACTCCCCACGACGTCCCCAAAGCACCCCCTCTTTCCCACCGAGATTCATCTGCGGCGGCTCGCATGCACGTCCCCTAGTCCTGCGATCGCAAGCTTTTGAAGGCGCATAGAACGCGCCAGCGAGGGAAGCGGAGAACGAGGCGACCGAGAGTCGCCTGCTGTGAAAGAAACCCCGCAAAGTCGGCGGTCGTCAAATGACGCCATTCAAAAAGCGTGCACCAAACCAAGTCAGAACGGTTCAGGCAGCGATGGCGTCCGCTGCCCCCCGCTTTGCGCCACGTGGTTCGAATGCTTACGACTTTCGCGGGAAGCCCTTTCGGTGCACGCTAATAACGCGGCTGGCTCGGCTTTCGGCGAGCGTTCGATGCGAAGACGAAGACGATTCCCTTTTCATATTTCTTACAGAGAGACTAAGCTCTTTGTCGGAAACTGCGAGATGTTAGTTTTTTTCGAGAGAGCGAGCGGTGACGGAAGTTTGGAGCGCTTAATCCATGGTATATCTTTTAAAACGAAGCGTGCAACCCTCTCATTGTTTCTTTTTTTCATTACTCAAATTCTGTACGATTTGTTAGTTTCCATTAATTTATAGTTAGGAGCGGTACTTCTCCGGGTTTCGATGGGTAAACGGGCTGCTCTTGACTTTAGGATGGTCAAGTACGTCTTCAGCCGGGACAACGACGGGACAACAACGGGACAACGGGACTGTCGCGAATATTGAAGACACGCTGGCTTTTTTAACGGCAGCGGTTTGGCAAATTTTCGATTAGCACCCAACGCTATGCGCACCAAAATCCGGATGACTATTTTTTCTTTTAAAAGCTAGACGAAACTGCCTACAGTGTCATCGCCCCCCACCCTCCATCACTCAGTAATATTAACAGACACCCCTCTCTAAGTAAGACCTACGTTACACGGGGTACCTATATTAATAACACTAGGCTAGTCTGCAATCGTACGCGAACACTTGAGTGTGGTAAGCAAACACACGCGCATGGACGCAGCTATACGTCGCACGAAAGAAAAAAAAAACAATGAACAATGGGCACACGTTCTCGAATAAATGCTGGAAACATGTCTCCGAAGTTGCTTTTCTAAGACTTCTATAATTGAACAGGGCTCCTTAGCACAGCGAGACCCGGTTGGAAAAAACTATTTGCGCTTGTCCGCTGCTAATTACTCCGTGCCCGGCGCCTACAGCGCCTCGATCCGGACTTCGTTAAACAAGGCTTAAGTGTATCGAAATCCTCAGGAGCCAATGGCCCGTACTGTTCGCTGTTCAGTTATTCCTGTCCTGTTTGCCCCATCCACAAGCCCCCTAGTACAAACGTTTTCAAAGCAGTGTGCGCAGCCAACGAACCCAATGGTGTAATCTTCTTGGTCAGACATTTGTTTGCATTCATTTGGATCGGCCAAAGGCAGTGAAGCTGGACATAAATTTCTAACAGGAACAGGCAAGACAACCTTCTCTCCTTTCCTATTTATTACCTTTTTTTTTCGAAACAAACGAAACCAACTTCGCATTCGATCCGCCGCAGCAATGAACCGAGCTTACATCGTATTCTTATTCGAGCTTCACGCCGACAAGGCTGTCATCAGATCACTTCTTCTGCTTCCCTCTTAAGTCAGCCGGTAATCCCTTACTAATCCTAAGCGCGAGTGGTATATCTGAAGCCCATGGAAAACATTCAAAAAGACAAGTGAACTCAGAGATATTGACGCTGAGCGTTACTAATTAATCGAGCTTGCCTGCATGTCTGCGAATGAATTTAACGCTGAGGCCTTTTACACTCCCGTTCCCCACTGCTCTGCGAGTTAAACCCAAGTGGGAACACTAAGACTTGTCGTATTGTTCTTATCTTGAATTGCAGCCCATTACAGGCAAGGCCTGTGCCATCTTTTTTTTTTTTGGCTATCGACTGTGTTTAGTTGCATACAAGTATTTTCAGTGCAGCCACATTATATATAGACTGACTTCACCTACTTTGCACATGTCTGTCTGCAGAACTACATGGGCCGATCCCAAAGGCAGCGAAGTCTAGCAGAGCGTCTCAAAGCCCAAGCTGTCACGAGGGAAGAATGCGAGAAACTGACACGTGACGCATGCGCCAGGCGTTTCAAAGGGCGACTTTGGCACGAGAAAAGCGTGAGTGCGATCGCGGCCTAACGACTAGCGCCGACTGACCGAGGTGCCATCCCACCATCGGTCACGCAGTTTAATGCGTAGCGTTCTTTGGCTAGGTGCCCGGAGAAATTTCCTGCTCCGTTCCGTTCGTCCTTCAGATTTCGTGTCTCCTCCCCCCCCCCCCCCCACCGAAAAAGAAGAACTCCAGCGCCATCTAGCTTGAACAGGTGAATGCACAAACTTCTGTTCGCTTGCCGTTACCTACTCGTGGGCGCACGAACATACGACGCGATTCGTTATCAGAAAGCCGCCAGGTGCCGACACAGAGCCGCCCGAGGCCCTAACTATAGTAGTATACAACTTAAATAACCGTGCGATTGGCAACCAAGGCACACGGATCGCGCGGGTTTGTTACTCCGCCAGCAAATCACAGAAGCAAATTAAATCGTCGTCAAGCGACCATTTCGAAATGACGTCGTACTCGATACCTCCGGAGCGTCTGCTGTTCTTGAAGAGTCTTTTCATCGGCGGAGGCGATGAAAAGACCTCAAAAGTCTTCAAAAGTCTTCATTCTTCAAAAGGCGGCGGCACAGTTCATTTCACTGCTGACCCCGTTTTACTCATGAAACTTCCCTGCCAACTTGACAATAAATAGTTGCAGCGAAGCATCCGTTTCATTTCAGTTCGATAAAGAATTAGGCTATCACCGTTCCACCATAATAGACGAGTGAAAACGTACAAAATTACGCGCTTATAATTTTATTTTTCTGGTTACCGCCTTTGTGACCCGACATCTACCCGAGCCAGACGTGCAAGGTCTGTAAAACTGAATCGGCAACACTCCCCCACATGCTATGGGAGTGCAAACACCAATACCAAGACCTTAATCCCGTGACCGTCTCGTCGAGATGGCACGCCGCCCTGCGCAGCTCCCACCTCGACGACCAACTCTGGGCGTCCCAGCAGGCCTACGAAGCGACGAAGAGGCAAGACCTCGACGTCCCATCGTGGGAGGTCTAGGCCCAGCCGACAAAACTGCTGGTGCTTATTAAAGTTCGCTCTCTCTCTCTGGTTACCGACTTATTTAAATAACAGGGAAAGTTTGAAGTCCGAACTATTTGCAGTCTCGCGGAGGAACAGTGGCTGACGGTTATGAGGGCGTGGACGGGGCTTCACTACAGACTTGAGTTGTATCCGACTATAGAGGGAACGCAGGCGCCAGTATCTGCGGAAGCAGCAAGCGGCGTGATTCAGACAGCGAGAGAATGATGGTTAGTGCATGCATATGCCTAAACTTCGTCTTTCTGGCTTTAAACGGCTTCGTGACGCTGTAAAGTGATCATTTTACACGAAGTACTGGGTTATAAATAATTAGGTAAACACCATTAAAATTTTCCGACAGCAGAACTCGAACACAGGACGTCTAGTACAAGAGCCCGATAATGAAACCATTGCGCCGCGGAGGCTTTTATTTTTATTCCTTTATTAGATTTACTCAATTCACACAGAAATACCAGTATATACACTCGTACCTCCCAGCAAGGGCTGAGAAGATGAACACTCAAAATTCTGGCATGTACACCAGCCCAGGAAGCCAGTCTGGTTCCGGTTCTTGCACTTCATACACTTGAACCTCTCTGCTTACAGATTCGCGAAAGTAACGCTTTATTGACCTCACTTCCAGACCTGCATGAAGATCGGTCATTCTTGACCACCAAATACATAGTATGCACGTGACCTCACATCCGCTGCTGTCGTCTGCTTACGATACCTTCCACCATCTTGGGGAACCTTATGAACAGGCGCGCGCATAGACCTATAGGTTCCCCAACATAGCGCCGCCACAAACCGGAAGTCGCGGAGTATCTTTGAATGAGGTACGTGCATACTATATATACTCTACAAGCCCAGAGGCATTATCATGCCAAACGGAACGCCTTCGTCGTTATCGACCGGTAAAAATTTAATTCCGTAGCTATCTATGGGTCAGTATATCGCTTTAGGTTTTTTGAAGAATATCCCAAAACGAATTAACCTCTCCAGCAGTCTGGAAAAAACGCCTTCATACATCCCCAAGCGACATTTTCTCGCGGGCAAGCGAGCGCGTTGAGACGCTTGGCGCGTTTCGATTTGGCCCCTTTGACAGGCTGGACCGCTGCAATTCGTAGCGATTGCGCGTACTCGTGGGGTCCTCTGCATTTGTACTGGTATAGGTTGCTTTTGAAATTTAGGCCAATGAAGCAGCAAAAGCGCAATGAGCGAAGCTACAAGACTGTCTGAAATCACAAGCACAAAGTTAAATCCATGTACAAACCATTATTCGCATGATGGCTGAACAATCGCAGCCGCAGAGTTCCCTTTAGTAATCATTGTGGGCAACTCTAGAGCATAAAATATTGTTAGAATTTTCCCGACACGCGAACGGCGCACTAAACATCGGGGACCTGCGTCGCATCGTACGCCCGAAAATATCAATTGCTCCGTGAGTTCATTGCTTGTTTTACAATGAATGTGAAAATTCTGCGACTACGACGCACCCTGAGAAACTGTTCAAATAAACGTATAATAAACGCATAAGAAACGTATAAGAGACGTATAACAAACGTATGAGAAACACAATCCTTACAGACGGGCAGTTAGAATGCAGGCGCGAGCTTGCGCGGGCAAGGTACATGCGGAAAACGCAAGCGATTGCGATACAATTACGTCTGCAACAACGGAGAGAAGCTTCTGAAGAGTACGCGCTGGAAAGCAAGTGAGCGCGTCAGCGGGCAAATTATGCGAGAGAAAGCACTACAACAACATTTATTTCATTTGCCAAAAACAGCATTGGTGGTAAAAACGAGTTTACTGGGGAGATCGTCATGCCGTGCGCGGCTTCCTTTTTTCTTTGAGTTGCTTATTTCGTAAAATACGGGAGTCTTGGTTTCAAGGGTACATTGTATAAGCTTCATTAGTAATGATTCCAAAGAGAATGCTACGCACTGCATGACGATTATTCCCCAGTGGGGAGTTTCTGCCCCAATTTTCTTTGCAGCGCTGTCGGCGAACTTCCCCCACTGTTCACTTATTTAACAAAAAAAAAATGGCTGTGGCTTAGGTAAGGTTAAGCCTAGGATGCGAAGCATACTAGCCTTTATTTTAGTTGTTGAACCACTGTTTAGCCTGGTGAACTGCTATTGCTTGGCTATATTTGGTTCGGCTAGACGAAGAAACAACTCATGCATTACTGCTTCGCCTTCAAGAGTGGAACGCGACAGCGTTCCCGTCGACCCGCCAAGGGGTGTGACAATGGGCTACAGGGCAGCGACTACGCGCCCCGCATTGGACGCGGTGAGCGTCGAGCAAAGCAGCGTTCGGCGCGGCAACGAAATGTGCGCCTGAGCAAGAGACGCACGCCTTAGAAACAGCTCGTTTCTAAGGCAACACCGCATTCACTAGAGGCGCTTTTGTACTGCTTTGAAGCATCGTACTCGTGGCTCAGTGGTAGCGTCTCCGTCCCACACTCCGGAGACCCTGGTTCGATTCCCACCCAGCCCGTCTTGCAAGAGTTGAGCCAAAGCCACTTCTCCTCTGTCGTGACGTCACGGTGTCACGTGGTTTCAAGGCGACACCGCCGCGCCTGAGGAGCTGGGTTGAGCTCTCGTAATATGCTTCGCATAAAAATCTCGAGGTCATCGCCACCAGGCGATAACATGCAGAAAGAGGCGGATTCAGAAGAAGAATTGGAAGACCAGTGGGAGGCTCTGCTGGTGACGCAAGACCCTGACAGCCAGCTGCGGTTGGTGAACAGGGCTCGGGCGGCGGCAGCGAGCCATGGCTACCTGGACTGAGGAGGCCACCAACCTTTGGGCTCAAGAAGCCTGGTCTCACAATAAAGTTTATTTCTCTCTCTCGGGTTGCATTGA
The DNA here is from genome assembly GCF_038994185.2 of Dermacentor albipictus. NCBI lineage: Eukaryota > Metazoa > Arthropoda > Arachnida > Ixodida > Ixodidae > Dermacentor > Dermacentor albipictus. The sequence goes on from NC_091825.1 coordinate 126,304,465, forward strand.
GCATGCGCGAGCGCATTACAGTGCGCACGAAATGGCAAGTGCGTACAATACATACAAAGGCCGCTTTGACAAATGAAAGTGTGCAAGGTCGTCCACACGTGATGCACGCGCGCACAGCTGTCGAGGCTTCACACTCCTCTCATTCTATATAAGTATGCTATTACATCTATCTATTCTAAGCATGCTATCGCATATACTTCGAGAGTTTAGGGCCCTAAGTTCTGGCAAGTTTTCTTTTAGTGGTACTGAAAGTGAGAGAGGCACAAAGGAGAGATGCCTCGACCTGCACCACTAGTGTATCGCAGGTTTTTAGTGGTACAGTAAAGGTAGAACATGCCGGTACGTAGGTGGCTACCGCTGATGTCACCGGACGGCCGCTTATTGGCGGCGAGGAGTTACGGAGTCGCCATCTAGCGGAAGCGCCTCGCTGGCGTAGTATGAGGGATCAGGCGGCGCGCTCCACATAGGTTTTGCTGTCAGCGCCCACTGAAAACAACACGCGCGAGCTCTCCCGGACATTTCTGTAAGTACTTTCGAAACGAGAGAAGTTTTTTACTGTCTAAATAATAATCTTGGGCAAACTGAAAGCACACAATCGTTTACAGACGCTATCTCTTTACCGAATACGTACAGTGAACGCCACTGCGCGCGGTCGCCGCGATGGAGTCTCCCGAACCGGCTTCTTGCGTGAAAGGTAGGTAAACGCTGAGAGCAAACTATGTGAAATATGTTCTTGTAGTGTTTGTATAACTAAATGGGGCGTAACAGAACGAAGCCTCAATGCAGCGATCGCGCAGATTCCCAGCGACCGGCGCGTCTGGATGCTTGTCCGCGCACTGTTTCGCTTTCCCCGCGCGCGCGTTTTCGCACCGTGCCTTGAGCTTTAGGCCGCAGAATATGAGCATTTGACAGTATACAAGCAACCATTGTTGTGTGGGTGTTATCAGAGCTGTTCAAAAATAACTTCATTGTAGAGACTTCGACGCCTACGGGGACTGTGATGTGCCGTCGCGACGATTCAATCTTTTTTTTTTCTTCTAAATTCTTTGACCTTTCAATATTATTTCTCGAGTTGCGTCGCAATGTATGTTTATCGGTGTTCTCAGCGTGCAATTTCCCGCTGCTCCTCTTTTGTAATCCAGTGCATGCATTAATTCATAACACACATGACCATATGCCAAGCATTTTTAAAATGTGCTTCTTACCGCTGCCTTTCCACTCCACTCAACTTGCCAGTATCTATAGCATCGACAAGTTCATAGACCAAACCGTCATGACATTAGTCGGGCAGCGGACTCGGGCGAGCGTCTCAGTGCGCGTTTTCAGAGCATCGCAGACCGGGCGCCGTAGCAGAAATCTTCCTCGCGTCTGTGCTTGCTGCATACCCGAGTTGTAGCCGATGTTTGCCGGTTTTATGTTTCGCGAGCCAAACTTCACGCAGCTTGTCCTGCGGCTACGTGTGAATAAGGCTGACTGCGGGCTCCGTTGCGTACATCCGGCATTGTGGCACCGAGCAGCAGCCTACCATGTTGCGCGCCTTCAAAGGCAGCCACTACCTATTGTAGTGCTTTTAAGCGTTGTAAAGGAGACATCCGAAGCGGGAAAATTTCGCCACTAAATGAGGACCGCAGCGTACGAGGGAATTGAAACTCTCCTTTTCAGCTCGCTTCGGCGCTCCCAAAGCAGCCGACGCGGCCGCTATGTCCACGTGATCCCTCCTAGCACGTCACGCCGACGGTGGCGCCAGCTTTTCCAGTGGTGGAGCTCGAGGCCAATATTGTAGAGCTTTCGACACAAGTTGGTAGAGGGAACATTGCACTATAAAAATGTTTTCACCCTTAAGGGTGTTGTCGCACATGTAACACCCTTACCGTTAGGGCCTTACAAAAATTTATATAGGATGACAACGAAGTTGTAATTAGACGTGCGATGACAAAAGATGTAGTTGAAAACTATGTAGTCATTCGGACAGCCTTCTGCGCAAAGAAATATTCGATAGGAGAGTTTTATACCTATCCCTGTCAATTTCTTTTGTCGGATATTTCTGCGCGAACAAGGCTGTCAGAATGAATACGTAGTTTTCAAATACGTTTTTCTTTTCATCGCGCGTCTAGTTAGAGTTCCATTGTCGTCCTCTATAAATTTTTTTAAGGCCACAGCGTTAGGGTGTTACCAGTGGGACAAGAAAACACCCCTAAGGGTGCAAACATTTTTGCAGTGATGGTGCTGGTGTATACGGGAGCCCCAGGTCATAGCGTTTCGGCCTGCATAAGGGTCATGATGGTAAATACATGCACTTGCTTGGACTTTGTCCTTTCTGGCTTCAGATGGACTTGTGACTGAAGATTGAACGCGTTCAACAAAATACTGCGTGATAAATTCGACAGTTCCTGACGATTATGTATGTGCGTAGAGACCGATTGCGTTGCTGCGTAAAAACTATTCGGTTGAAAATTTAGAAACAAGAAAGCATATATTAAGTAACGCCACAAAAGCGTTCGAAGCAACGTGCACGAGCTTTCGTTAAACTTTAAGCAGTGGGGGCGTGCGGTTTGATAATGAACGGTATGAACGAACTGCGGGCAGATTTGGCCCGTGTAGAGAGCACGACACCCACACGCGTGCAAGAATGAGCGGCCGCGATGCTGTTCAAAGCGGCGTTGCAAGGCGTCATCTATATAGGAGGGCGCTGCCGCCTAGGTCTGGCCTCGCCTGATATGACACGCTCTAAACATCCAAGTAGTCACGACGCACCATCATCATCAGAATGTTCATCATCACCTACTGCGTATCGTGCGACGGTGCTTTTGGGTAAGAGTCAACATAAATGTTCAGATATAAACACTGTGGGAGTTCATGCGTGAGGCCAGATTGGCCGGAAGATTATGAGCGCGTTCTTCACATATTTCGTTTATGATCGCCACCACTGACCTTCACCCTTGCTTAGGCCACTGCGCCGCCCTTGTCATAAAAGTTCATTCTCTCTCTCTCCCTTTCTTTCTCGTCAGATTCAATGCAAGAGAGAAAGAAAAACTGCCTTTCTGCAACGGTCTTGCCACTGAGGACATGTTCTGTCCATGCACTATACAAACGTGCAGCCTGTTAAAAGCTTTCGTGACGCCTGCCCGTTGCGGAAACTCCAGCAATCACATTTGACTACGGCCATAAGACCAACAAAGGCTTGCTTTTACCTCGCAACTAAATAATAAGGGTGTACGACGCGTGCAGGACTTTCTTTTGTTGTTTGTTTGCCGATGTCGCTAGTGCCGCTTTCTCGCCAGAATATTCCTGCGTACATTGAAATCAAGATCCAAATTTGCAGTGATCTCGAAACTTGTTGCTTTACATCATAAATATGGTCTTGATCGCGTGCACTCCAAAGTTCAAAAGCCACGATCTCGCGGAAAAGCTTAATTCAGAGAAGACACGATAAAAAGTAAGGTGCCCCTTGTTACAAAGGTTAGGTGCCCGATGAGAAACAAAAATCCCGGATTAACGAGGTCCTGCGCCTCTGATGACTCATTGCAATCCCACTGGCCTCGTTACAATGTTTATCGCTTCCGAGTTTACATCTGTACAAATAAAACAGCAACTGCATCGGAGACACTCCGGTTACGCAATCGTAAACACAAGTGCCTTCCATATTTGCTAGAGTTTCGCAATAATTTCCGCGGTAACACTGCCCGCTTGAAACGGCAACGTTCGATATAAGGCGTTAGCGACTTTGCATCATGTCAACGAGCTCTAAAACATCTTCAAGGTTGCCTTTCTTTCTTCGGCATCATTTATTGTTTTCTTTTTCTTTATTTTTTGTATCATTTATGTAGAAAAGTTGTCCGAAGCAATGAAAACTCAGAAGAGTTCGTAACTGGGAAAAATAAATCAGCATGCTAACAAACAGCGATTCCTTAAGTCTTATCCTCAGCCATGGACAATGCGAGAGCGCCACAGGTCGCAAAAGTGTTCGCGGTAGGCGCTCGATATCTCCTCTCTGCCGTGACCGAGAACGACAAACGAGCGCCCGCTGCTGCTGTAAGGTGGCCACGGCTTTTTGTTGAAAAGCCGCAGATTCCTGCGCGAGAGAGAACGACGACGCATCGTCAGAGCCACGCAAGCACTGCTCGCGTACAATGAGTCGATGTTATCCGTCGCATTATGCAGCGCCATGGACTACGAAGAACGTCGCATTGAAGGCATTCAAGGCCCCTTGGACCTCATAATGCGAAGAAAATTATCAGCGCCAACTTCACCAGCAGTCGCTTAAGCACTTTCCTTCGAGCTGGTGATCGCAGTCGACAGTCAACATCGTCAAGGCTCGCTCAACGACAAGTCCTTTAGCCTCGAAGCGGCTATAATGCTGAGCGAAAAAAAAAATCACTATAATCCAAATGTTATAGAATCGCATCCTGCATCTACTCTTGCTACCTAACCCGAAGATTCGAGTGTAACAGAATGTCTTAAACTAAGGAATAATGAATAACGTGCTAGTAACCCAAACTTCAAAAGAAGTGACGCACAGAAGCACTTCTTATACAATTGATTGATTGATTGATTGATTGATTAATTAATTGATTGATCAATTGATTGATTGATTGACTGATTGATTGATTGATTGATTGATTGATTGATTGATTGATTGATTGATTGATTGATTGATTGATTGATTGATTGATTGATTGATTGTAGTGTCGCACAGTAACAGCTCTTATATGAGACGGTAGTGGAGCACTACGAATTAATTTTGCTACTTTCCCTCTCCCATTGATCATATAGACACGCATGCGTTTCAATTTATGTGCACGAGCATGTTTGCGCCCCAAGTTTATTGAAAAGCAGCGCTGGGCTGCAGCCATCGAGCCATAGCGGCAGGCTGATTAAAGAGAAGGTTAGGGCAACTAATGAGCGATGTTAGTTGGCGACGACCATGGTTGAGTTCTTCCGTGCTGTGACGCACTTCCTGAACAGGGATGAATGAAACAAACACGTAGAGAGCTTATAATTCCCTCATCTTCGTTCTGAATGCTGCCGTTGTGAGTTGTTCTAACAGCGCCCCCAAATGTTGAGGAATCAGTTTAAGGCCTCCACAGCCGACGTCACAAAAGAATGCGGTACTAACACGGCGGACGCGATAATTCGACGCTAAAACAATTAGCTAGTTGTAAATTAGATCGCAGGAAGCTTCGGGAAGCGACGGGCACGTTATAGGGTTGCTTGGATTGAAGCTAACTCCGTATATTGTATTGGGTCTGTCGCACGCGCCCCAAACAGCGAGCGCGACAGCTACTGAACGTCAGGCACTGCGCGCCGGTAGCCGCCGTTCACAGCACAAATCCTGGAACGAGCACAGTTCGTCGTTTACAGTATAGTATTGTTGTCCCAGCCGTATTCCGCTCACCGGAATTCGAGGCTTTCGTATAATTTCTCGCACGCTTTGAACGGTACAATGCCACGATTGGCGCGAGGAGAGGAGGAGGAGACAAAGAAGAGGAAAGACAGGGAGGTTAGCCAGTGTGAGTACCGGCTGGCTACCCTGTGCTGGGGAAAGGGGTAAAGGGAATAAAAGGAAAAAGAAGAAAAGGAAAAAAATGGAAACCAGAAAATTGAAACAGTAACGCGAAACTACACGCTACCACATTCAAAGACGGTCGCACAGTTCGCATGTCCTTAAAAACTTAAGCAAAGCCCTTAAGGCCTTGAGTGCCGAAGCCCGTCTGGACCAATGTCCTAGAGCTTTTTCCTCTGTAAAGGGGCGATTGTCCAGTTTTTCGAGAGCGGTCATGAGCACTTTTCTTGGCACTTTGTAACGGGGACAGTCAATAGGAGGTACTCAATCGTCTCCTCGCAGCCTCAGGTGTCACAAGAAGGGCTGTCGGCCATTCCAATGCGGAATGAGTAGGAGTTCGTGAATGCCACGCCGAGCCACAGGCGGCACAAAAGTGTTGCTTCCGCTCGTGGCAAAATGGCTGTAACGGTAGATGGCGCTGATGCACTATGAGCCAGCTCTGTTCAATTATGGGGTTTCGCGTGCCAAAACCACTTTCTGATTATGAGGCACGCCGTAGTGGAGGACTCCGGAAATTTTGACCACCTGGGGTTCTTTAACGTTCGCCTAAATCTAAGTACACGGGTGTTTTGGCATTTCGCCCCCCATCGTAATGCGGCCGCCGTGGCCGGGATTCGGTCCCGCGACCTCGTGCTCAGCAGCCCAACACCATAGCCACTGAGCAACCACGGCGGGTCATGACCCAGCTCTATCTACCCAGCTGTCTGCCTAGGCTCCGCTAGCCTCCTTGAAGCCCTTGTGTTCAGGGATAGCAGGGGGAAAATGAACATGCTCGCAACAGAGATCGGTAAAGGGCGATTGCAGGTTTCGTGGCTGAAATGTATGGAGACCACAAACAACGGAGGCGTACAAAAACAATGTTCTCAATAATGATTCAGAAAGTTTGATGCTGGGAATTTTTCGTCTGATAAAAAAGACAGGTAAGATATTAGGCATAATAAGAAAGAGAGCTTGGGGGAGCAACCCACCGCTCCCTTTCGAAGGGGACACTCATAGCATCCATCCATCCATCCATCGTGCTAGTTCTCACTGAACTTTTAGCGACAAACTTTGAGCTTTCGTGGTTATTCGAACGATTCGTGAATAGTGGAATGCGTACCTGTAGTTCGTGGTGCGCTGAAGATGAACTTATCGCAGTTTTGGCAATGTCTGCTGAAAGGGTACCTGCTCTTGTTGATTCTTGTGCTGGTTGTACTGCGCTTGTCGCTTATTTTATAAGTATACCCCCGCTTATACAGCTCATTTCTCCGACATAACTGTTTATTCGTGAATTGAATCCTTCGTGGATATGTACAGCGTTGAGATCGCTTTGTCTATGGGCTAGATATTTTCGGTTTATATATTGTAAGCTTTGCATGACGAAAAGACAAGGGTCGAGACAAGAAGGCGACACCCACGGGCGCTGACAAATGAACTGCTCGACATGAAGTGTTCATGCTGACACAAACAGTTCGATGTCGACACACAAGGTGCTGGTTGCGCCATAGTGAGAGTATGTACTGGCGATTTGACAAAGTCATGAAGGTATAACTCCGTAGTTCAGCTATATTGAATGGACGTTAAACAAACAAACAAAAAATGCGCAGCGCTGGCTTCTTCTCTTCCGCGCTCCTATTCACTCGCTTTTATAGTTTTTTAATTCTTTTTTTATTCATAGCGACAGATACACCTGCAATTATTTGTACACTAAATGGGACACCTTGACATCTTGATCGGTTACTACAGCTAACTTTAGAAACCAAGTTGTCGGTAACGCTGAAAATCGGCATCGCAGCTTTATAGGAAGCTTTAGCTCGGGCCCAACTCCGACGCGCCATTTTCAAATACGTGTAACACGCAGAAACGCTTTTCTGAGATAACCAATGGACCGATTTGAATGAAATTTGCTGCATTTGAGAGAGAAAGGTAAAAGCTAGTGACTGTTGGGAGCGGAATTTCTATCAACGGCCTACATATTGTTAGAACAGTTTTTACCTAAAGTTCGAAAAATATAGAAGCACGAAGTTTACAATTTAATAGCTCTGCATCAAGAACAGATATCCCGGTTCTGTAAACGGAATCCATTAGATCATTTAAAGCGGACAAATTAAATATGTCAATTTACATCTTACGTGAATTAGTTACGCTGTGTACAAGGGTTCTGCAAAAACTGTATTTCCATATTATTATTATTTTTTTAGATTCATGTGTAACATATCAATTTTGTCCGCTTTAGATGTACTACTAGATAGACTTTACACAATTGTTATATCATTTTTCGTTGCTGAGTTACAGAGTTGTAAACTTATTAGTTTCGTTTTCTGAAAATTTGTGATTTTCGCCAATCTTTAATGAAAAATTGACGCCCGAAATTAAAAATTCGAAAATAACAATCACTATAGATTTCAAGTTTTTCTTTTAAACTCAACAAACCTCGTCAAATTTGGTACAGTGGCTGACGAGAAAAACGAATTCTCCTTTTACATGTATTTAGATGGAAGCACCCGAGCTAAAGTCAACGTTTTTAGAGCTAATATAAAAACGTTGGCTAAAGCTTCCTTTTTAACTGCGAGGGTTGCGAACGCGAAAGCGCCGCATAATGCAATGCGCCAACGACATGAAGAACGGTAAACTCTCTCGCTATCGAAGGAGACCAGAAATACTTCCAGTGATCTCGTTATAATCTCTGTGTGTACCGCATAGAAAGCGCACACTAAAGCTTCTTGTCTTTGTCGCTTTTCGTGCTTTAAAGTTAATGTTTCAGTACTCTTAATTAAAAAAAGGCTAGGCTATCTGCGTTGCAGTACTTTCACAGCCGCTTCGTGTGCCTTGGCGGACACCATTCTCGCGAACAGCTAAAGTCAATAAATATACAATTAACAAAGCTGCTATCTTTTTTTGTAGTATACGTTTATCTTAGAAGCTTGAGGACAATGGTACAAGTTAAGACAATTGTTTGGTCCTTCTAGAGAGCTCTTGTGCTTCAAAATATTCGTTATAAAATTTGACACTGAGTACGCTAATTTCATATCCAGAGGCGGGGGTCTCCACACAAAGAGCCGACTCTCCGTTTATGCGACGCAGCTGACGGTGCATGGCATAAGGGAGGAAGCTACTTTTCTTTTTTTAACCGGTCGAAAGTAAGAGCGCAGCTGTTATCAGCTTCGCCCGGATTCCAAAGTGATGTGCTATATGTAATCACCTACCTTAGATGGAAGAGTCGTATTGTGCTGTGACTCCCGCTTCTGAATGCGATATTAGCGCACTGAACGTCAAATTTTGTGACTATTATCTCGCAACAAAAGCACTCTACGAGAGTCAAGCACGAGGGGAATTGTCTTCGAAAATGATTGTGTTCAAGTTTCTCATATAGGCATATATCATAATCGTGGTCGTCAGGTGTGAATTCGATTAATATACTTGTTTGAGAAAACAGCATCCACCGTTGCCCAATAGCCGCCTCTGTAAGCAGCATTTGCGAAGCTAGTATAGAGTTTTCGTCGAGATTCTTGATTCTTCAACACTGAAGGCACTGTAGAACTGCTTCTACTGTGGCGATATCGTCCCTTTGACGTCAAGTGTGCTTGTTCTCGTTCACTATTCCTAGCTTTATTCCGACTCCCTAAAACTATACCTGCGCCCTCCATGACGCTTCGATGCGTATTTCTAATCGCAAGCTGCGTCTCGATTTCAGAAGGTTGTATTAGATCAGAGCGGCTAACATTGAATGCATTCGCTTCTTTCTGCTGCTCTTGAGCATGTATTGGTGGCACCGTCTGCAAGGGTGCACCACGTAAGACTACCATATATATACCGTATATATACCAGTACGTAAGACAACCATATATATATATAAACCGCAAGTTTTCGCTTTAGAAAAGTAATTTTCTTCATTTCTAACAAATAGTACTACCTCGGTTCAACTTCAGCGGTATTTGTTTGTCATTTAAACTCACAGACATCTCTTTTTAGTAGACGCTGGTTAGCTAAGCCAGCGGGCACAACACCCGTCACTCCATCCAGCCATACCACTGGGCGCCATGTCATGTAAATATCGAACCGTACAGCCGAGAGCGACCGACCGTTAGCACAGACGTGGTGACAACTCCACGTACTCCATAATTATTAGTGCAGAATCACAGCGTCAACCATCGTAAGTGTCGGGCAACAAAAAAGAACGCCCTAAAGTAGCAGCTCACCCTGTTTTCGCGAACGTGGTCCAGCTATAAATGACGTTCTTAGATAGCGCCACGAGGTCAGGAGGCGCCGAGGGTTCCTCAAGAGGCAGACCGAACAGGAGGCTCTGGTCGAACGCCGCGTCCATGAGCTCAACCCAGGCTGGTTTGCTCTTCAGGACATAGTAGAAAACCCTGCGTCCTCGCCTGGCCAGCTCGTCCGCGAGAAACTGCAGCGGGCAACGGACCACGAAGTCGCCGACCATGTCTGCAAAGGCGACTGTCCTGTTCGCCGCGCTGTAGATGTCATACTTCTTCATGGCCTCCGCACCTTCCTCGAAGCCAAACTTCCTGAGGAAGTTGGAGCCGAAGGAGCGAAGGCTCCTGTTGAGGACGCCGCTCAGGGACATGGTGAGAAAAGGTGCGACCAGGGACTCGCCCACAGATACCTCGTTGCCCAGGAGCACGTCTACGCCGGCGTACGGCGCCGACTTGAGACCGGCCGGGATCGGGAAGGGCAGCGCGTCGTCCTGGTCGCTCGGGTACATCGCAAACTGTGACAGGTCCTCCAGGTCGACGTAGTCGTAAAGGTCGATCTTGGCGAGGCACTGAACGGCGTCGAACACGTCGTCGCCCCGGTCGCAGCCGAGGCGGCTCGCGAGCCGCTTGACGTTCTCGACGCTCTTGATGCCTCGATTGTCCGGCAGGTTCCAGAAGGGAGAGCCGCCCAGAAGGATGTACCGCCTCACCAGCCCCTGCGCGAGCGGGGAGACCATGACGTAACCGGCCAGCACGGCGCCGGCATCCCGGCCGGCGAGGATTATGTTGCCCGGATTGCCGCCGAAGTGCACGATGTTCTCGTACACCCAACGCAGCGCTAGGATCACGTCGTGCAGACCCGCGTTACCCGGCGCGTTGGCGACGTGGCCGTTGAGGAAGCCGAAGGCGTTCAGTCGGTAGTTGGGCACGACCACGACAACATCGCCTTCGGCGCTCAGCAGGGTACCGTCGTTGACGGCTTCGTCGTTGCCGCCCCTCTGGAACGCGCCGCCGTGAATGAAGAGTATGACCGCGCGCCCCTGGGAGCTGTCCGCGGGAGCCCAGACGTTCAGGTGCAGACAGTCTTCGCTGATGTTGACGTCCAGGGACTGTGCTCTGGGAGGGTTCCAGGGTTGGTTCTGCGGGCACGGGAACCGCTTCTGACGGGCCATAACCAGGCGCCCCCGGGGGCCGGAGTTTGTGCGCGGCGGTCTCAGCGGAACGGGCTTGCGAAATCGCAGGCTTCCCAGGGGCGGCTCGGCGAACGGGATGCCGAAGAAAGCGTGCAGCTTGCGGTTCCCCACCGTGATGACGCGGCCGCTGTAGATGCGATCGGTCAGGTGGACCTCGACGTGCGGTATCTCCTCGAGCACTGGCTGAATGACAGCGCTGCGGCGAGCGGCGCCGCTGACCGGCGCGCCATCGTGGAAGCCGGCGGCGCGCTTGGTCGCGATGAAAACAAAGAGAAACACTGCAGAAGCCACCATGGGCACGTAGAGCACCCTGCGTTCGAGAAGAGATTTCGCCATACGCGCACAGTCTAGAGTTCGCTGAGTCAGTTACGCTTACAACATGAACCATCCGAAGCGTCCACGAGATCATCACGTTTCTGAGGAATGAAAAGATATCTCAGGGAAAAACTACGCGCGATATTATTTGTGGCTCGTGACTGCTTGTCTCTGCACTTCGTTCAGTTGTGACAGCTGTATTTCTGCACTTCGTTCAACAATGTCTCATTATACGCGTCTACGGAATATATATTAACATTTTTGTTGGAGAAAGTGATAAAACGCCAATACGTTTTCCTTGAAGTTTGAGCAGAAAAAGACATCCGTTCCTCAAAAGAAAACGCGACGGCGCGATAGTTTGTTGAGTTTCGCATATGTAATTTCGTGCTAAAAATTATTTACAGAACAATTCTATCTAATCGACGCAAACGGGAGGGACACATGTACACTAATTTACGTTTTATTGTCGGAGAATTCGAACACGCGGTACTACATACTTGGAGCATTCCCATCGCACCTCCTCAAAATGTCACGCTGTTATGTGTAAGAAAAGCATGTTAAGTAGATGGATAGTCGTTGCACCATATATTCTGAATGCTTACATTTGTTATTTCTTATCCATCAAAAGACAGTTATGCGTTCAAATTCCCCACGATTAAACTGTTCAAAGCTGCACATCGTGGTGTGTACGTATTCCGCTTGTCCGTGTCTTCTGGCCCTTAAGCTATATCATCTATAAAACTCAATTTATTACGTATAGTGAAAGGTTTATACATACGCCAAGTTAAAATTTTCCACAGTTATTGCGTGCGCGCGATTTGCCGCGAGTCGTAACTCCCTGCCGCTGCCTCCTCTGTGCAGGCAATGGGAACTCCGTGAAGTGCGTTTTCACTCTCATTCCGGCCTCCCCAGTCAATACGCCTTGTGTTACGGGAATAAACAATGTCATCATCATTATTAAATGACAGAGACAATCTGTGGTTGGTGCAACTTTCTCAATGGCGCGGATGACCACAGTATTCGCGAATCACGTGCACTTATATCATGACTCACTCGTGCTAATTATGACGACGCGACTAGATGCGCGATATATTTCATATGGTAATACCATAGTAGCTTCGGTAATTTTATATCAATTTTATAGTAAGGATATCTCAGCCACCCATACGAAGGCCTATAGACTAAGAACCTTCTCAGGCCTAGAGTACATTTTTGCGTCACCAATTATTGCGAAAGCTTTAAAATGTGCTGATCTTGTGGCCAAAACATTACTTTTATCACGCTTTCGATACTTGAAAGTATGCGACACAACGACCAATGTATCGTGCGTCAGACGTCTACGAGACTTTCTCACCCTTGAGCAGTGCTCACTAATACGTGTCGCCATGTGTTCTATCCGTCGTTGCAGAATGTTAACTAATTCTTATAGGGGCTTTAACGCAAGTTGCAATATCATATGAACAAATGTGTAAAATACATTTTCTTTCCAACAGTATGGACGCAGAACGCGTTTGCAGCGCGTCCTATCATTTGAGAGCAAAACGAGGCAATAGAAGCCACTAAACTTCGACTATACGCTTTTCAGGTTGAACTCTGTGTCTTGGTCCTTTCCTTCATCTCTCTCTCTCTCTCTCTCTCGCTCACTCGCTCGCTCGCTCTCTCGGTCATAGTCGCTAGACAGCGGCTCAAGAGACGGTGAAATGTTGCACACAAGTCAAGCAAACGGCTGCGCAGCCATTCAGTGCACAAAATGAGGTGCATATTGAAGTGGCCGGGTATGCGGTTTCAACCAGGTTCGTGTAACGTTGATTGCAATAGATAAATAGATAAATAGATAGATATATAGATAAATAGATAAATATAAATAAAGATAGATAGATAGATAGATAGATAGATAGATAGATAGATAGATAGATAGATAGATAGATAGATAGATAGATAGATAGATAGATAGATAGATAGATAGATAGATAGATAGATAGATAGATAGATAGATAGATAGATAGATAGATAGATAGATAGATAGATAGATAGATAGATAGATAGATAGATAGATAGATAGATAGATAGATAGATAGATAGATAGATAGATAGATAGATAGATAGATAGATAGATAGATAGATAGATAGATAGATAGATAGATAGATAGATAGATAGATAGATAGATAGATAGATAGATAGATAGATAAAGCGGTTAAGAGGGAGGGGGGTGCTTACCATTTGGGGATGCTCCTAGGGCTGCCGTCGTCACTCTGCGACACATCCTGCTCAAGGCTCCTGTTTTATAAGAAAAAAAAAGAAAAGAGACCATGCGTTACGCCGCGGTATCTGGCGCGCCAACACTCGACCGATTCGAGGCGCCTTTCTCGGTCATCCCGCACACCTCGAGACGAACAACTAGACGTGCAACTACTAGTACAAAGACCCTCAAACACTATGTTGCTCGAGTAGCTAGTCGGGAGCATCGTACGAACAATTGTCCGCGCTGAACGTCACTTACGCCAAGCTGCTTGACGTTTGAAAACTGTCGATGGCGGCGTCCATGGTCCGACGCGCACGGCAGAACGCACTTCTCCTTCACTTCTCGAGACGACGACGCGTGGACACGTTGGCATATTCTTCTTCGTTTTCTCGCTTCCCCCCAAAAGTTGCACATGCACAAAGAAGGTTATATTATTATTATTATTATTATTATTATTATTATTATTATTATTATTATTATTATTATTATTATTATTATTATTATTATTATTATTATTATTATTATTATTATTGTGTTGTTGTTGTTGTTATCGTCATCGTCGATGTTGTTGTTGCTGTTGTTGCAAAACAGAAAAACCGAGTAGCCGTAGCGCTCTTCACCTCAATCTCTGTCTCCACACCAACTACTGTAAAACAGAACCGAACAGAACCGTAGGTGGCTTACGAAATTAAGCTTCGTTATGTTTTTTTTTTTAGAACAAGAAACAAAAAAAGTTGACTCCGTTTTTGTAAGTGTTGCACGACAGCAGACGACCTCGCAGGCTTAAACGATCAAATTCAACAATCGTACATATTACTGCAATGAAAGAAGCCCCCAACGGTATATTTGGAAAGCGTACAAGAAGTGATGGCCGTTTGTTAAAAGAATGGCAATAAATAACCTCTACCTAGTGACGATTCTCGCGAGAAGCAATGAAGTGAAAAAGATTTCCCTATTCTACAGGCTCTAGCCTGCTTAGGGACTTCGTCGCGAACCACTGACATCGTCCATCGGTACGTTCGTAAACCGATAACAGTTTTTTCGCCGCTCGATTCAAGGCCGATCCCCCACAGTGGGTTGCGCATTTCACTAGGAAACAAGAACTTCATTTCGGTATAAAGACACAAGGCAGAGATGTAGTCTGCCTCGGTTGCTCTTCTCGATCATGGCTCCTTATTGCCGTAAAAACAGTTATGTTTGTGAGGGAACCCAAAGTAGAAAAACTGGGTATTGTGTTACCGAGCTTACGACGGCAGTGGTATCACGTTCAGCTCCTCATGATGGTGCCACGTACGCACTACTGCTACTTACTACTACTACTACTACTACAACTACTACTACTACTACTACTACTACTACTACTACTACTACTACTACTACTACTACTACTACTACTACTACTACTACTACTCCGCCGTCGTGGGCACGAGACAGTACATGTTAGCCGCCGGAAGCCGCACTACGCGTCCCTCATATCTTGTCTGCTCGCTTAGTTACTCCATCTCCGCACCACCACCGCCACCACCACCATTACCACCACCACCAACAACAACAACAAAAACAACGACAACAACAACAATAACTTGATTGAAAATAGCTTCAACGCCCGTCAGGGTCACAACTTCGGAGGAGATGGAAGGACGCGGATAGGAAAGTCTCAACCACAGCTTCTCATGTGAACAACGTTACAACGCGTGACAAGTAGTCGGAATGTACTCGAATTAATGCTTAAAATGGAGATAAGGCATAGCATATCCCACACTACAGATGCATAACCGAGGAACTAGCCCCGAATACGACCTAAATATCCCCCCAAAAAATGCTCTACTGAGCGTTCTTGCAGGATATTGAGCGACGTTGTGGGACCCCTGCTGCAACTAATTGGAGATATGGTTCGCCGGGGAACGCCTACGTTTTAAAGTTCTCTATAGAATCACCTGCGGAAACTCGCCACTCTAACCCTTGAATACGCTTATACTTTCTTTCCTCCTTTTCTTGACTCTTTATATGCCTCGTTTATTCCACTTGTCGAAAGTGAAATTAAACGTTGTGGCTGATGCTCAAAAACAATGGCCCACTCTCACAGAGCGCTGTATTTCCAGAATCATTCCTGAGAGAAAATTCGAGCCAATCGTGTACAGGGCAAGCTATAAGCGAAGGCGTACGGACAGTGGCGAAGAACAGTAACGAACAAGAAGCTTTATGAATTCGACCGCAGAAGGGTGTAGTGGAAAACAAATACCCCAACAAATATGACCGTACTTGTTATAAACCTGAACGTGGTGTAACCAAATGGGGAAAAAAAAGTTTTCGCCTGGTCAGGCATGCGGTGCTACTTGTCGTTCACGACTGCTTACGCTAAGCTCAACCATTAAGTTCAGTTATAGGAATACTCTGCCACGTCTCACCGCTACTACAAGGTTTATACTCTGCGTGTTATTCTACATAGACACTTACTGTTTATTTTCCACAGACAACCCATAGCCTGATAAAGAGACGTAATTCTTCGGCGTCCTTCATCCCCGCATTAACTGGAGCGCTGAAAACCCACACATGCGTTGTAACTAGGGCGGGAAATTAATGAGCGAGTCTTCGACAATGTGATCAATATCCAGCGATGAATACGTGAACCGCCGCCTAGTGGTTACGTAAACTGTAATTGCAAAAACCAGGGAACCCGTGGTTTCTCGTACGCCTGTTCGGACCCTACTTCGTAGAAAAGGCGAACGCGAAGGTATATATAGTCGCACGCAGGCAATAACATCAAATTACCGACAGGCCACGACATATTTGTCGTTGTTCCTGAAAGACTACGAGGTAGCGAGTCACCGTTCTCGTAGAGATAGCTTGGACGAAGCGAAAAAGCGCTGTCGAGATACGGAAATGAATTACCTTTGCATCGCGCACCGGTAAGCTGGCGTTTCATGGACCTGCCACGTGAGCGCAGGTGAAAGCGTTTCATCCTTGACTGAGCGAGCTGGCGAGCGAGCCTTCACGTGTGTCGCATGTGGCGCTGACAAGCGCCTCCGGCGGTCGTAACAACGTGGATCGGGTGCAGGGAACGTGACAGGCTGGTTAACTGGAAACCTACGAGCCGAACGGAACGTACGCATACCTCCACGTTTGTTATCCTCAGCGTGCGACGTGCGAAAGAGATGGTTGTTACGCCAAAGTTTTAGGCGCGGCCACCTCGTCCTGCCATGCTCGCGGAGCGGCGCGTACGAATTGGTTTCCCTGTCACGGGCAGGTGTTATCTCAAACGTTTCAATCGGTAGTGCAACAATAATGTCGGGTCCGGCGCTGGCGCTCTAACGCAATTCGCATAGTCTGACCAGTGTGGCACGCGTGAAACGAAACGTCACAAACGTTCGAAAAAATCGCTGCCTTTTCATTGGCTTTAACATAAGCGATACAGTTACGCGTCGGTTTTGCACAAGCGGTATGCTACGATTAGTTATTCGTTGTAGCTATACTGCGAGAAGAATACCAGCACCTGCGGCTCTTGACGAGCTCGCACAATGCACTTAGCAGTGATTAACTAGCCTCCTGTTGCGAGCCACCATCTATGGGCCTTTGACCACAAATACAGTTGTGACCTCCCATCAGAATGAGAGCGCATGACAATCTAATTATTGGAGAACTATATATGGCTTATCTGAGAAAAAAAAATGGGTTTTCTGAGAAAAAAAATCAAGCCGTTTCATTGTTCTCTTCACAGAAAGCACGCTAGGTGTACTTAGTTTTTCTTCCTTTTTTTACCAGGTCCAAACTTTGGCATCAATGTGGGTTTATACAAATCTGCGTCAATATGAGTTCGAACTTTGCGTTTGGCATTTAGTATTAGTTATGCTCATGAAATTTTACCATTACTTCACGTATAGCAGAATGCCACTGAAAGCCTTCATAAAAAGCGTCATAAAAGGAACTTGCAGTCCCCGCGCTTCCACACATCAACGAAAGATACCTTAAGATGGAATCACTATAGACGCTGAACTAGTATTAGGCAACTGACCACCTTCCCAAGGCTGTGTACCTTTTTTATCGCGTACCATGCAGCGAGAGTTGATATTGTAGGGAAGTGTTGCTGTGTAAGCGAACACCTTTGTACAGTTGCAATATACGTCACGAGTAGGGAAAGATGGATCCGCGTGACATACACAGACAATTGCACAGACAAGTATAGACATCGCAACAGTATTCTGGTGTTGAAAACCACTTATTTGAATTCAACATCCTCCATCACCGATTCTCACCATGCCGTTCTGATTTCACAGGAAACGGCAACAGTTACCACATCGTTAGATCTTAAATACAAACAGCACTTGGTCAAATGCCCATTTATTTTTGTCTTCCACATTTCGAACTTTTATCAATACCGGTTGTTGGAATGGGCAGCATTGCAACACCCGTTTCCATGGCGACGATGTTATTTCACCAACGTCACAGACTCAGACGGTCGGCCTGCAACCAGGGTCATCCACTTTTTACGCTCGGCTAACAGCGCGTGCGATTGGAGAGTGTATTTGGGCCACACGTGTGGGTGGGCGCAGCTCGGCTCGTATCTGGCTGGCACCGAAGACACCCGCGGCTTGCTTAGTCGCCTCGAACAGCAGAGGCTAGCTTCTGCTGGGACACCTCGCTCCTGGGGCGGCTCGTACGTGGCTTCCGAAAAAGGGGCTTCGCCACGATTAGTCGTCCCTCCATCGTATGTCACGAAGTAAGCCGTCACGACTTCCATAGGTTGCACTTTGCCTCGGGATTCATTATCGTGCGGTTGTTGCATCCCCAGAGGTTGCCGAATACCCGCGTGTTAGCGAAGGCCTCGTTGATAGCATGCATTTCTTCGTTCCCGCTGCGCAGCGCTAGTTGAGCCGACGGCGCCTCTGGGACCGCGTTGTGACATTTGCCCATCGCGGCGAAAATGAAGAAGCTTCTTTCCGTGCTGTGGTTCCCGGGAAACGCGTATCCCTCCCACCTAGTCCCGGAGAAGTGACGGAAAGAAAGCTCCCAGGCTGTGGCATCCAGCACAAGTTCTTCGACTGAACGGACGCTATCCGGTTGCGAGAGTCCGAAACGATCGCAGTTGTGCGGCGTACCGGGCGTCTGGGCGACGGAGGTGAAGACGTGCCGCAGCAGTTGCTCCAGGAGCGACCTGTAGACGTCGTGCGCCAGGTAAGGGTACCTGACCAGCAAGTCGAGGTCTGCGTCGTGGAACAAGTCGAAGAACGGGACTACGGGCAAGTACAAAGTCTGCGTCTTCGTGTCGAACGCGGGCGCAGAGGCGAACAGGGAGAAAACGGATTTCCAGCCGTCTTGCGGTTGAGCCAGCGAAGTCTCCACCCTGCGCCGTTTTAAGGCGACGTACTCCTCGAGAAAGAACCCGGTCGTCATGTTGCCGGCGGCGGCAGGCGTCGTTCGCGTGACGTTCAAGTCGACGAGTTTGACGGACGTGCCGTCGATGAAGCTGAGGCAACTTTTCGCGCGTTCACCCGCGCACCATTCCAGACCCTGCGCTCGCGTGCGAAACACCCGACGAAGCCTCTCAGTCACGGAGCTCACGTTGACCAAGTGCATGTGAGTCTTGGCGTACTTTCCGAAGACGCCCAAAAGGATAGTAGGGTCCATGTCATCGATGAACCAAAGACAGCGCTGCCAGAGTGCCCACGACGACTGCCAACGTTGAGACATCCAAGCCATCTGAGCGTGGGACATGGTTTCGAACTCGTTGGAAAGAAGCGGAGACACGTGGACAAGCACGCAAAAGCCAAGGTAATTGTAGACGCTCGAGCTCTTCGTCCGGCTTATGAGTGACTTGAGGGCCTTGAAGAAAGCCTGGTTGTAAAGCTGCAACGGGGTGTCCGATTTAACGGCCGCTACGCCTTCCAGCGTGTACTTGACGAGAGCCGCGTAGAACGGCTCTGAGCTCAGAGTAGTCGAGCGGGGTCTTTTCCTGAATTTAGCGCGAAGTTGTGCCAACGTCCCGACAAACTGGAGCACTCTTTGAGAGACGTCCTCGTAAAAGTCAGAGTCAAACATACTCGTCGCTCGATACAATGAAGGAAGGTACCAGGTAGGCAATCGGACGTCGTCCTCCGTCTTAGCATAGAGGGGTGGAATGTCCAGGCTTACCACGGACTTAGAGACATTTTTCGGATCCGGAACATGCGAGACGGTGACCAGAGGTGAAATGCCGAGCGCCCTGAATATGCGAGCGTGAATGTTCCACATTTCGTTCTTGCTCATCACGTTGTCCTTGTAAGGCCACTTGCTGAGCCCCACCCTCTGAAGCAGGGAACTGACAAACAACTTTGAGTCCGCGTAAGACGTGCGCTCAAGACAGGTGTCATACAGAGAGACCACTGCATCGCCCTTCGGCGACGCTGCTCTTCGCTCCTCGAGCAGAGTTTGAAGGAGCACTTCCGTCTCTTTGTGCTGGTCTGTCCCGAACGAAGATGTGTCGTTCTGTCTGCCCTGCGACCAGTTGCCGCAGACGAACGAGTAAAAGTCATCGCACGGGTGCGCAGCCGAGCTTAGTGTCCACCTGGACGTCTGGTACGCGCACAGAATGCGTTTGCATGGAGGCACAGTCTTCACGGTGGGACGCGCACTGGTGGTCGTCGCGGCAACGCTCGAGCTGTCCGTGACGTGAGAAAGCACGTCTACCTTCACCCTAACGTCGACGCTTCTAGTGGCGACAGTCGAGAGCGCCTTTGTGTTGTTTGCGCCGATTCTCAAGAACCTCATCGCCTTGGTCACCATCACTTGGCCCTCTTTGCTCTGAGAAAACAAGTAAAGACCTATCACGAGCGCTGCGACTATAGCCAGTGAGCAGCACGTGAACAGGGCACAGGCCGCCGACACCGGGTATTCTTGACTTCCCTGGCGGATCGCGCTCACCGGTTTCGCTAACATTTGGCGCCGGGACACAGTCGTGCTGGGCGCGCCCACGGAGTAATGGTGATTCGACGCTTCCACTGCGAAAGGCCCACCCATGTTTTGAATAGCGGCGATAGGCACCTTCGGTGCCGGTCTGTACGCTACCTCCAGCGCGGACGATTGTGCCGTCACGACTGCAGGCTTGGAGGGAGGCGAAGAAGGCTTCTGCGAAGTTCCATTTGGGGTATTCACTGCCCTGGAATTCCCGACGCCTGACGCGGGAGAGGAGGCGGCGCGTCGCTTTGACGTTAGGGCCCTGGAAACTTTTCCACGTTGCGCTGCAGTAGCCGTTCGGCGGGCAGAAGACTGTGGTGATCTCGACGGTGTCGGACTGCGAGAACGGCGTGACAGTGGCGCTGTGCTGAAGGCGGTGCCAGGGGGGAACGCCGATATCGAAGTGAACTCGAAGCGACCGGTTCGAGGGTTGAGAACAACAGTGGCGACGGGACGGGCCCCGGGCCTTACGCTGCTCGTATGGCCACGCGTCGGCAGGTACACGGGTATAGGTCGCGGGCTTCGCCTCATAATGCTGTGCTAAAAGCACGCACCATTGAGTATTGTGTTCAACTTCGTCTTCGTTTCGTTATTGCGAAGGCCTGCTCCATGTGTTTGCTCACTGACATCAACCGCGATTTCGCATGGATAAAGGGTGTTAAGGCAACTTTCGAAAAATACCTATAATTTAAAGCGCCTTTGGTGCTTTAAATTATAAGATTTCTTTCCACAAGAAAGCAACGATTTCTTAGCTGTCGCCAGTGGCTATTCTTATACAGCGATTCTTGACGTTGCTCGGGACACCGACTTCAGCATCGGCTTCGACTTTGTTATGGACACCACGTCTGGCTTCGCTATATGAAAACTGGCTCTGGCATTGCTTTTAGAGGCCAACTATACGATAGTACTTCGAGTATAGGCTTTCAATCGTACCACCTGAGCGTTACTCGCAAGCCGAGCTACGGCCGTGCCGAGCACCGTTCGAAGTTTAGGCACTTTTCAGTTGCCGTCGACATGCTGCCTCTCTTTCTTTATATTCGAAATTGCTTAGTTTGTGGTAAAAACTCTATTCTTTATTGCTTTTATTTTTCTGGGGCAGGAATAGATATTCGCGTTTCCGCAAACATACTTCCGCATGTATAATCGAACGACGTTTGGTCAGACAGTGTGGTTAGACGAGCTCTTGCTTTTTCTTTTCTTTTCGAATGTCAAAGCGCCAAGCGCGTGGCAAAACCCGCGAAAGATCATACAGTCTATTCGGCAGTAAACTACTGACGTACTAGACAAAATTGCTGCTATGGTTGTTTTAATAAATGGAAGAGCACGAACTGTACGAATACCATAGAAGAAGAAAGCGCACATGAGGCGTCCAAGCAGGTGTGATTTGGATAAACCACGGCTATAGCGCTTACGTCCGAAGAAGCAATATTGAAGGGCGCCAATTTTCCGCACGTTCTACTCGATGTGCACCTCGTATTTGCAGTAAGGAGGGAGCACGTAAGCGAACAACTTTTGGTTTATACATTTCACGCGTGAAAATAAGCAAGCTACTCGTGGCTCTATTCTGAAGTATCACATTGGGTGGGCCGTTCCGTGTCTCAGTTCCTCCATCATTCTTTTTCGTCTGTTTCATAATTACGACCATAGCATAGTTTTTTTTGTATGTATATAGTTAAAGAGATGAAAGATTGGCGCAGCCGTGGTTTTTTGACGCATGGGAATGTCGGGATATGGTGGCTTCGAACTGGTATTTTTCTCGGATAGCCAAGACGCCGTGAAGACGCGTCTGACTAGCAGTACTGCATCTGTCCGCAATCGTTCTTTTCTTTACCAAAACAGCATATAAAATTCCGATTTTCTTCATTATTGTGAAAATTATCGTTTTTGTTAGACCATGAGATCTCATGGTGCAATTATATCAAACGTGAGCAGTACCGGCGTCCGCTATAGTTGGAGAAAAAGCAAAAGAACTACAAGGTCAACGTTCACTGCGCGCCATTGCCATTATTTGTCTTCTTCACTGACTCCTTATAATAAACGTGAGTAAACAATCACGAAATATGCATTACGGATAAGAAATTTTTTTGCGGTTATTTCGTTCTGAAAGCATTCTTTCAGAGGAAATGGCAACGCTTTATGCGGAGGCAAGACAAGTCCTGCACGTTCACTTCAGGTGGGCGTGCGAGGTTTTACTCCGTGTTTGGTCGTTCGAAACATGAACTAAACATGTATTGTTTTGTGTCAGGCAGTCACGTGGTGGCACAGCGACCGCGAGGAAACTCGCATCGACGGTGGCGCCAGATTTCTCTATAGGTGATACTGTAAGAAACTTTGTGACTGTCGCTGCACTTCGCCACTGCGGGAAAGAAAAAGAGCCCCTTCCAGAGGTCTCTAGTTACGCCTGTGCTGTGTGAGTCGAAGCCATCACATGCCTGCTAAGTTGCTCATCTCATCTACGTGCCTTGCGCCGAGTAAACGCGTGTTGGTTAGCCAGCCGGGTATGACCTTGCGTAAACTCCCGGCTTTTACTTCTTATTTCTCGCTCTCTCTTTCTCTGTGATAATCATCTGATCCCGCCGGGTAGGGCACCATTGGATCCGCCAGGCAAGGTATAGTTAAACCACCTTTCACGATACGAAGAGGAAGTTGGTTGCATCTCTTCCTCGTGAAGACAGGGTCAACCTAATCACGCGCACGGCTCCCCGTGTCCGAAACAGGAAAGAGTGTTAACGGTAAACGGGTAATTAAATTATTTCTTTTGAAACGTCTACTCCTGGAAATTGTAGCAGGCAGCATGCATATACTGTCGTTTTACTTCTGATTTATTCAAAGCAGCTTTTCTTTACTAAAGTTCTTGTTTGTTTCGCGTTATCTAAATTTCATTTAATATCCCGTTACATATGTGTGCCTTGGGGATTACGACATTTATTAGGACTTTCTAAAACCTTTCCAGGTTTTCTCGGTCATCCACCATATGACTTAGGTGCACCATTGTGTGCGAGGAAAGAAACAACGATAAAAAGGATGACAGAGACAAAATAAACTTTCATATATGTGGAAAAAAAATGTCAATTTCTCACCGATTAAAGCATTTTCCGCAAACTTTTACTTTCTTTCGAGTAAGAAAAAGAAAAGATAGCTCTACAAGGTCGCTTGAATGATGCCGGTGAATTCATTTTCGTATTGTGGGCAGAGATTTAGCGTTTCCCCGCAGAAAAGCGAAAGTCAGAGTAAAAGGCTCCTGGACTGGCGGACGCATATAAGTATTCCGCTTCTGAGTCCCCTCTTAATTGGTTTTCCCCAAAAAACAAACAAACAAACAAAATAACTTTTCGCTACCGGCCACAGTACTGATGTTTTCGTGAATAAAAAAAAAGTACGCAGTCATCCCAACGCCAAGGACAAACCACACAGCCTAGGCAACGCTCGGTGAGGGACGCCGGCACGACTCTATTTAAGGCACGGGGGAGACAAGGCTTCTACGCAGAACGACGCGTTTCCCTATATTAAATTCAAGCCATTCTAATGCTTAAGTTTGGGGTTGTCTTTCTTCTTGATGCTCTTTTTTCTTCCTTCTTTTTCTTTTCTTTAGGAGCGAAGCTGCATATGGCTAGTTTCCAGCGGATCGATGTCCGTAGACCCAAAAACCACGGGCCGATCCCGAAGATGGTGCAATACCGGGCCGACCCGCGGCGGAAATGAAGCAGGCTTTAAGCACTGCGCCAACTTTCAAAAAATAAGTTTAATATTTCGGGCACGAATACAACCCGGATAAGATGTTAAACTGATAAGAATAGATACTACACTTATACCCGCGTCGGCCATGCCTATGTGTTCGCACCGCCCTCTCTTTGTCGGCGTTCCAAGTGCTTGTGCATCCAGTTTCCTTCCCTTCCGCTCTCCCGTTGCGGCGGTCCGGCCGAAACGTCACGCGTGTCTAGTTCCCTCCGGCTCCTCGGGGCGGCAGTCCTGTCGTCCACGCGAATGTATATAAAGATCACACTAAATAAGTCCGTACCTATGTTCAAAATTATGTGCCACCTCTGTGTCGTATGCTAAACAGCTTCGCATGTCATCCCCCTTCACAGAGTGCAATGGCTCTTTTTTTTTTTATTGCACATTGGTAGGTTGAGAACAAGATATCTTTTTTTTTAATCTTTCCATCGTCTCCACGTAGGAGTATGCCATCAATTGTGGAGAGAAAACGACAATGCCCGCGAAGAGCGCTATGCAGTACACACGTAAAATTACTAGACAGAAAAAAAAAATAAAACAAGAACAAAAGGAAATGCTCGAAAAATCCATTTTGCCAGTCGCGTACCTCAGGACCTCCATTAAAGTTTTGCATCCATCCATCCATCAACACGTCTGTCACGTTGGTGTCGATACCTTTGGTCTAGCTGAGTAAGATTCAAACTATGGCTGATCAGTTATTCCCCTTTATTTTGAAACCCGAATTCACTTATTCAGACGCAGGAATGTTTGCTTCACTGTCTAGGATTTCCTTGGCGAATATAAATAATCTCCCTGTTACATTTTCCTCACTTGCATGTGCGCATTAGTGATTGATTGAAACGATTCTCGATTTACTTTCCCATCGTTTTTGTTCTTTTAAAGTTGCATGTAATACTATCTTTCAGCATCGCTTACTTTTTAACATTTCCTGAAAGTTTATATGCGATCGTCATTTAGAATAATTCTTTTGAGTCTTGGTCGAAGCCCCGAGGTGGGCATGAGTAGCGTACGTGTTTTGCTTGGCTAATGGCAACAACGACAACCATAATGAGAAAAAATATTCTTTCAAAATTCCCTTTCCCAAAAATGACCTGGATCGGGCACTTCCTGTTATCCTCTCATTTGGAGCTTCGACTCTAGGGTACAGTCACAGGGATGTTTGCGCCGCCGCCACAACTTCATTATTGATTCCAAGCAACAGCCCACTTACATCTGGCCCCTTTACCATCATTATTTTAGCATATCTCAATTCAGGCTTCACTCATTTTTTCTTGCAACTGTCACAGCATAGACTTTATCGTATTTCGCTCATTTAAAACTATGACGTAAGCTTTATATTTGTCAGTTTAATGCGTACGAAATCACAAAATCTTTCCGGACCGCGCACCCTCACAATGCGTGTCGCTTTTGTAAACACATAGCTAGCCTGGCTCACATGCTCTGGGGTCGCCCCCTGGCGCCGGGGCCCAGGACCACCAAGGAAGAGTGGGCCGAGCTCTAGGCAGCTCAGACTTTGAAGCACAGCTCTGGGCTGCCGATCGGGCCCGCGACGCTGCGGAGGGGGGGCATGGCCTCTCTGTCACGACGTGGGAGAGGCCCGCTGCGCGCTAATCACGCGCACCGAGGGACCTCAATAAAGTCCATCCATCCATCCATCGTCCCATCCATCCATCCATCCATCCATCCATCCATCCATCCATCCATCCATCCATCCATCCATCCATCCATCCATCCATCCATCCATCCATCCATCCATCCATCCATCCATCCATCCATCTCCATCCATCCATCCATCCATCCGCCCATCCATTCATTCATTCATTCATTCATTCATTCATTCATTCATTCATTCATTCATTCATTCATCCATCCATCCATCCATCCATCCATCCATCCATCCATCCATCCGCACGAACATTGGCGAAACCGCCACAGTGGGTATGAGCCATTGCGTTTCTCGGTTAACAGCAACAACGACAGCCATGGCTGCAGGGTCAAGGTGTCGCGCCCTTTCGTCGGGCTCCAACCTGACGAAAGCGGGCCCGGGCGGCAACGCATGGCCTCCAGCAACGAGCACCGAGTGAAGGGGCCCGCCGCAGCAGTTTCGAGCCGAGCGCGCCGGCCTCGACGGCATGGAAGGACCACTCAGTGTCTGGACAAGCTCCATCAGCGGCTGGCACTTGTGCTGGGTGGTGCTCGACGACCGCAACGGCATGCTCTACCGATTCAAGGTGCTCGCTGCAGGCTTGTTGTGACCCTTTCATTGTGGATAACGCGTTGTATCGGGGAACATAGCCAAGTGTGCTTTAAAAAAATACAAGTCATCCTTTATAGTGCGGCAACAAAGAAACACCACAACAAGAGAGGTACATTTCAAAGACACCTCTTCATTCGGCATTGAGATAAGCATAGATTACTTCGAAGTTTACGCGTGAGTTTCAATAACCAACCACAACTGTGTCATAAGGACTTGGCGGTCTCTCAACTTTTCGCAGGACGGGATTTGCACAGGTTGACAATACATTGAAATGCGCGCTCAGTTACAGTTCCCTATTGAAGATAGAGACCGACAGAGAAGGTCAAATAATGCAAACCATTTTAGGGCAGCCTGCTTACACACAGGGAGCACTGGATGTTTAATTGTGCGCTACATCATGTCCCTTTTTCTTTACCTTTTACGTATGGCTTCACGTTGGTTTCAGCATCTTGTTAATCTTTAATGAACTGAGGCAGCCGTAGTTTGAGGCCCTTCCCGCGGTATCTTGTTCATTTGCAATCTTGAATAACAGCGCATCTGTGATCATACAATTTCTGTCTAGACCTGCAGTCGAATGAGCAACCTCCGCCTCGGCAAAACCACTGCAATTTCATTGTCTCCTTTTAAAGCGATAGCTTTCTTTGGATTTATTTTGGCTTCTGCTGAGTCACGGAGTCATACAAGCATAAATAAAAAGGTAGATAAAAGAAGAGATGGTGCCTCATCCATGCGTCTATTTCTTGATGTGGTTATGTCACACAGACAAATATGCATATAAACGGTCATCTATACCGCCCCGCTTACGTGTCTACTTCGTAGTCGTGTGCTTTTGATCTGAAGTCAAACAATTTATTAGCCTGCATCCATAGCCTGAGTTAATTGGTCCAGAACAAGGTTCTACGTAACAAAACAGTCACGTAAAATGAAAGTGAGGCCATGAGTCGCCTCCTTAGGCAGCATAGGTAAAAGTTTCAAACAATGGATAAAGCAAATGAAGCGTAGTCCAAAAGAGAAAAACATGTTTAACGCAAAGCTATTGCATCTTTCTTGCGTCCTGTTATAGCAGCAAGCACATGCAATCTCTTTGCAGTCACATCACCAGAGGCGGAAACGAATGGGCTTGCTAGCTAAATTCGGCGGCATCAATCTCCTGGTAAGTACGAGGCAACACCTTTCTTTATGTTCAAGAGGACGCGACCGATGATCAGTATGTTCCTAGCTCGAGGAAACCAAACGAGGTGCGAAGCGCTTCTAGTGCCCACGCAAAGGAATCGTCACCGTTGTCAGCATAAGTTCTCTTTAACGATCACCGCACACTCTCGTTACAAAACCATGACCTTCAAACAAACCGTGGTTAGGAAGAAAAAAATTTATTTGAGAGCGGGGCATCGGATCTGCCGGATCGGGACACTACAACAGAAACACAGCAACAAGAAACACACTGGGCGTGGGGCGATCGCCTAACCACGTTCAGAGACCTCACCCAACACTACAGACTCGAAAGACGCAAATTCCCGCCACCACACGATAAACTGAACAGGAACGAGGCCGTGACGTTACGCTTGCTCCAGACACACACCTACCCTAGCCCCGCTATCTTACACCACTGCTATCCGCGTTTGTACCCAACAGACGCGTGTAAAACATGCGGACGCAGAGCAACGCTGCGACACATGCTCTGGGAGTGTACCGGCAACAACGGTAATCAAAGCAGCTCCGTTGGCGACGCGTCCATAATCGCGGCTGTTGCCAGAGTAGAAGGCTCGAGCTCCGTTCTTCCCGACGCCGCCCCGGATGCGGGAGCCGCCGGGGACCTTCTCCGTAGGCGTCGCCGCCGCTGGGAGGCGGCTATCAGAAGTTCAGAGCTGGCAGACCAGCTCTGGGCCGTCCGGCAAGCCGAAGATGCCGCTCGAGTCCAAGAACTTCGAGCCGTCACCTGAGGCCACCACATCAAGAACTGCCGGACTATTCTTTACTAAAGTTTCTTCTTCTTCTTCTTCTTCTCCGACTGAAGAGTTAAAGTTATGGTCTTCGCATATGCAGGGAGCTGCGATTGCGTATCCATACATGGCGTGCGACACGCTGACCGTAGCCTGCTCTACGAATTTTACACAGGGTGCCATTGTGACGAAGGACCCCAGAGAACCCAACGGTTTTTCCGTTGTCTCCGAAGGCCGAGAGTACAGATTTCAAGGTGGGTGAATTATGCCGGGTGTCGAAAGTCATGTTAGAGACGAAATGCACCCCGAATGTGCGCAGTGTCACTTTATTATTAAACTAATCAGACCTGCGGTCAGTGGCGTAGCAAGAAATTTTTTTCAGGGGTAACTCCCATTGACCAAGGACGGAATTGTCCCGGGAGATGGGGGGGGGGCGGACGTGTTCGGTGTGGCCCCTCTTCCCCCTCCTGGCTACACCACCGCCTGCGGTGGTTAAAGTCAGCTTCCCGACACGAAGCACAATGTCAAACATAGATTTAGGTTTTGTGCAAAGGGGAGCGCTAATTAAAATGGTACGGAAATGGAGGGTATATATGAACAAGAAAGATGCGGGAAAGACGTGCGTCAGTACGTGCGTGTGTACGTATACTCTCCTTTTCCGTACCACCTTAGCGCTCCACTTTGTACGAGACGTTGCACCAGCTAGCCCAGCAGTTCTCTATTCTAAACACTTAAGTGCAAGCTTTTTCTGACTTCGCAATTAAAGTTCCTAAACATTTTTTCACCAAGTGGAAACAAGTGTCGGCTCTATAGCACACGTCCTTCTGCGCCACTTTTTCAAACGCCGCCAAGAAACCCCAGAACGTGAACGGCTGCTGACGGATCACGCTTCGCCGCCAAAGCTGTAAAGAGAAATCAAACGAATTAAGCACGGAGTAGAAAGGGGCGCGGTATGGTTAGGTCTCTTTAAAGTGTTTGCACGTTGTGGTTGTTTAAATTACGTTTAGGAGACAAACACGATGCGCACATGCTGCACCAACACGTGTTTAGAACACGACAGCCTTTACAATCACGGGTGACCAATTTACACGCGAGGAACGTCACTCGCCTCCACGCAGCTCCCAGCGAAGACGAGCGAGACGCGTGGGTGATGGGGCTCGAAGAGGCGGTTCTTCGGCAGATGGTCTGTCGCCGAGCCTACCACGTGAGTGAGTCATTAGTTGGGTGTCTCGGTAGTTGGTTCTCGAGGACCAACTCGGCAAACACCCGCTTGAACTAAAAGCAAAGTGCAACGAAAATTTGGGACCGCGCAAATCCCACCCCTTTCAAGCGGTGTAAATATGTCCCATCTCCCGGGCAAAATCTAACGTTTGAAATTGCGAGTGGATGCGTCACGCAAAGGTCACATAAGTTAGCGTTTTCCATACTCAAAACATTTTTAAAAAACAGAGACGTCACCATTGTCGCCAGCCGGAAGTGACGCATGACCAAAAACGCGCGGCTCCTCGGCGTGACCTCCGAGATGAGGCGCTGCCCACGGCGCTCTAAACAATCTCGGAGATGACGTGCTGACACTTACGTCATATCCGCTAAACACCGGGCGCACTCGTTGTTTGCTTATGCTTTATTTCAACGCTGCTAATAATGAAAATTAGACAATTAACAGCCCTCCTGGCTTTGTCAAGGTTGCTTCAATAGAGTGCCTCAATTTAACCAAGCTAAAAGTTCGGTGTAGTTTCCTTTCAATCATTTATTCATCATCCTTATAAGTATAGCCACACATACCTCGCGGTAAGTAGAGATAAGTCGTCAGTGAAAGAGATCGCGAAATCAGCAATAATCTCCCCAGAATGCAGGGAAAAAAAAGCAAGGCAAGAAATGCTCATTAAAAGACCCCACACATCTGCCAGCTTTCTTCGCAATTGCATTCATGGGAACCATTTGGCTACTAACTCTGCTAGTCACTGATAAACGTAGACAACGATCAATGAGGTGTGAGGAAATGGCGGTTTCATGTCGGAAAACATGCGTGTGGAGAGCTTTGTGTATTATTTATATCTACAAATAAAATTTGGCACCTTCTCACAGGGGAACTTCAGATGCCCGGCCACGGATGTTCAATCTTTGTTGGCTTAGTATTGCACTGTGTCCTGGCGACGACATCTACATTTAATGCGCTGGCGGTTTTCGAACAGTAACCTTGCTATGTATTAGCGCAACCTATTTCTTGGAACTGCACCATTCGAATGCACGTGCTTTACATCGGTCAACTGCATAATATATGGTAATTACATACCTTTTCAACTTTAACGGCAAGCTTTCCGTCCGCGGCTTCGTAATGTCTGCCAATTGCACTCAAAGTAGTGTTCATTGTTGCACTGTAGTTTGCCCATTTGATAGTTGTGGCAGTGCCAGCTATACAAAAGCGTGGAGATCACTGCGATATAAGCAAGTCGAACTACTTTGTCTATATATGCAAATCAGAGACCGCGACTCGCAGATATGGGACAGACGATACATCGGGCCGACTCTGGCCCTCGTGAACGCCAAGCTGCAGGATGCTGGACTTCTGTATGAGGAGCTGGCATGCAGTTTGCAGGTGAGCGCACAAAATAGGTTGAGATGACCGCAACCATTTGCCCCAGATATCTCGGAAACGCCCGATGAAGCGCAAGAACCTTTGTTCGAAGGTTGTAATTGTTCCGTTTAGCTTCTGCGTTCATTAGTAGTTTGTGAAAACATCGAGTGGCCACCATACAGATGCACCAAATATCCTAAACTAGTACACCGAAGAGACGTGCGCTAGGCTATACAACAATATATCGAGCTTCTAGAAGGTATTAGGCCCTTCAGGAACCTGACATTCATTGTGCTTCCTTGATAGCGTACTTTAGTAACCGTAAAGATACAGCTAAAGTAAACTAGTACACTGAAGACAAGTAGGGCAAGATAACGAGCTTCGTGTAAACCTTAGGCCTTTGTGGAATGTGAGATTCATTGTGCTAACCAGTGTATCTGTGCGTAGCGGCTGCATGCTACAAGTAATTAAAAACAAAAACAAAACTGTATTTTTTTAACAATGCACCGTTCCGGCGTTTCTTTTTTTTCAGTTTTACGTTGCCGTAAACTCATGTGTCATCCTTTTCCAGGAGCTCGACAGACGTTGGTCAACTGAAGAGGCAGGCCAGAGAACGCGATGGCCGGGCGTCATACGAGACTTACTGGTTTGTATGCCACGGCAGCTCTTTGCCGCCCGTGGGTTCGTTGAGAAAACTGAAGCTGAAGGAAGATGCAATTCTTACAACCTCGCCGATTTATTTATCATTCTTATTCGTTAGATTGATTGATTGATTGATTGATTGATTGATTGATTGATTGATTGATTGATTGATTGATTGATTGATTGTCTATGTTAATAATCAGTCTTACACTCCAAGTGGGGGCATAAGAAAACCGAACGTTACAGAAGCGTTTTCAAAGCAACGAAATTTGTCAGAATACAATGCCCCATACAGTTGATTACACAGGGTACTAGACGGTACCTCGGCGCAAATCTCTGTGAGAACTGCAACGTGGCGGTTGCAACCAGATATGAATAATGGGTAGTACACTGACTTGCACGAACTTTGTTATTGTGGCTTCAAACGGTTTTGTAATGACAAAGAGCACGTAAGAGCGAAAAGCTTCGTGAATTCGGTCCCTGGTTTGTAGAGAAGCTAATATAGCCAAGTTATTTAAGGCGTTCAGAGTCATGCCAGTATTCTTTCTAGCGCTTCGTGCTCCAAGATCCTCATTCAACTAAAGAAAGAAAAATTGAAAAAATCAAAACCGTCCTGTCAGCATTTATTTATTAATTATAGATATTTATGTTTGTTTGTTTGTTTGTTTGTTTGTTTGTTTGTTTGTTTTACACATATGGCTAGCCTAAGCTTTTGAGGCTGTGACAGGACTGGGAAATCAATACAAAAAGTAAGTGCATGTACTACTCAAGAATATTCACAAAAGAGATTCACAACTGTAAATACACAGGCATCATAAATACAGAATAATGTGCGCTAGGCTGCTGCGGCTAGGTTAGAAAGTAAACTCGGATAATTTTATTTGTAAAGAATTCATTATACGTGCAGTTTACGATCTCCTGTGGTGAAAGGTGAATTATGGACAACACATTCTATAAGTCGCTGTTGCAGTACCTCTATGAAACGGGCCTGCACGCTTATGTTTAAATACATTGTGAAGTTATGCCGCGTGGTAATCCGAGCGAGAAAAAAAGGAGTTCAAGTCTCGGATTGTGCAGGGAAAAGAGAATAACGACAAGTGTTTCCCTGGAATCTGCACATTGTCAAGTGCCTAATGCGTTTATTTCTATTTAGTCATGTTTGTGTAAGTGATACATATCTGTCGCGGTCGATTTTGACTAGGTTATTTAAAAGTTGAGAAAGAAACGTGAGTCGTAAGAATTTGGCATGTTTATTAATCTTTAATTAAGGGGTTTTACGTGCCAAAACCACTTTCTGATTATGAGGCACGCCGTAGTGGAGGACTCAAGAAATTTCGACCACCCGGGGTTCTTTAACGTGCACCTAAATCTATCGCATGTTTATTGATCGTTGGGATTTCAGCCTTAGCGACAAGTTCGGAAGTAGTAGTGCGTCGGTCACATTTATTGTAGAGAAATCTTACTGCCTTGCGTTGTACCTTTTCTAACTTCGCTATTCCTGAATTGGTGTGGGGAAACCGACTAATTATACCGTACTCTAACATTCGTCTAATAAGAAAAATGCAGGCTAACATTCTGGTATCAGGATAGGCGGATTTTAACATTTGTTTTAACGAACAAAGACTATAAAATAAAGTTTTCCCGCTAGTAAAGAAACATGCCTTTTCCATCTTAGATCTGAAGATATAAACAGTCCAAAGTATTTGTATTCGCGAACCTCCCTGTTCAGACTACCCCGTAGTTCATATTGGTAGCTTATGAGTTCTTTTTTTTTTCTAGATATCTTCATCTAGATAAAAGGACAATAAATAACGTTGAAGGTGAAAACATGTAACCATGAACACTATGCAGTAGTCGCTTAGGGTTTAACAAGCTGGACTGAGAACGCAGGGAGTATGAAGCATTGCGCAACATTTCAGTGTTTCCAATTCGCTGGTGTTCCTCTAGAACTCGCCGTATCATGTCGAATTTAGTCAGAGAGAACTGAACCTCAAGCTTTTAAAGTGATTTATTTCCTTTGACTGGGCCCCAATACGTATTAACTTAAGAAAGTTACAATATTTGCTAGCTCATACCATGTTCACGATTCGATACCTTTCGCCATTTCTTCTCAAGAGGTCGACATGAAGTTGAAATTTTTGGCAGTGCGGCTAATTGCAATAGTTAAGCTCAAAAATTGCACAAACGTGGAAATTTGCTGCCACTTTTGTTCCTAAATGTGTATATTAAGCTACACAAAGATGGACAGAGGGTTCACGAAATAATGTACGGTGCGAAATCTTAAGCTAATCCTACGACCTCGGCAAGAGCTAGCTCGCGCAGGTTTATCCTACTCAATGCTACTGACAAGGAGCAAATTTGTATTCAGCCACATGAACTGACTAGAGTCCGGGGCCTCTGTGATTTAAACGCGGTACTCTAGATGTGGTCGTTAACTGAAGCACGCAAGGAAAGAGTATAGTTAGCCTTTGCCACCCACGCACAAAACTATTGGACATGCCACAAACACATAAAGATTTTACCGACCGACACTGCTGCAAGTCCTCTGTCGCGCCTTGCCTTTTTTCGTATAATGGTTTCACTTGGCTATTTTGCAGGCTTTCCTTACAACTGCTCGTGCCACCATGGCTTTGCTGGAAAAACTGAAGGTAAGCCCGCTGAATCGTCGATTCGTTGAAGAAGTGTCGAATTTTTGCTCACAGATATTAAACGTGCCTAAGTATGAGCAAAACGTGAACAAGGTGAACGCAGGTGCCAACGTTTCGACAAGTGGACTTGCCTTGAAGAAGACAAGTCCACTTGTCGAAACCTTGGCTCCTGCATTCACCTTGTTCACGTTTTGCTCATCGTCTTGAATTTCCATCTCCCGCATTCCCCGTCTTTTCTCTGGATGCCTAAGTATTGTGGTTTAACGATCAAGCTACACGAATACCGAGGTGAGAACTAAGGTAATACATATCAGTTCTTAGAGACAGCAATGATGTTGTGGGCCAATAGCCACGTGCACGTGTGCCGACAGATCTGGCGCTGGCGCCTGAAACGGCATTGGCTGTTTCGAACACCACGGTCATATTTGGTGCTAGCAAGGTTCGTGCGAAAGTGCATGGTGTACTAAGGTAGTAGCGTCGCAAGAGAGTGCGCGCACCCTTAACCTCGTTCCCTGTAAGTTCCTATAAGTGGAAAATTTTTTAACATATGTTCCACTTAGTTGGGAAGCATTTGTTGCAACACATTAACGAGATTAAGATGTTCCGCGTGGCGAAACGCGTCTGTAAAAAAAAAAATCAGAGTGATGCACAGTAACAACGGTGGCAAGAAGCTGGACCGAAGTAATTAAGAACTTACGCTGAAAGACGTTAGTTCCACGCAGGCTCCACTTAATGAGCGGAACAATCTTGCAAAACTAAGATCCATTTACTTGGCCGAGCTCATGTGGAACAATATTAAGAGTTTACGGAGGAATATTTAAACAGAGCGAATGCATGTGCACCTGCTTTTAGACTTTCTTCCTTTCTCGATTAACTAATACCCATTTCTATCAACTTACCGTGAAGACAAAGAGAGAGAGAGAGAGAGAGAGAGAGACGAGGACAATAAACAAAAATTTTCTCGCAGGAAATGATTCTTCCAGGACTCCTCGCGCAGCTGGACACAATGCAACCACGCAAGAAAGCAGCCACCATGCTTAGCTTGCTCAGGACGCAGGCAGCCGGTGAGAGGCAACCGCTCGCATGCGAGAACGCCGCCTACCGCTGCGGCTGAATTCTGGGCAATTATCGCAGGCCCCCAGACGCCTTCATCCCTACAAAGCCGCAACAAACTTTGTTGCGAAAGGAAATATCTGCCCAATCTGTACGCCGCGGCCGTGCCATTTTATACGGAGCAACAACCCCCACCCACTCCCCTTCTACCTTCATTATAAAAATAGCGCATTTGCATAATCTTCTCCCAAATCACCAAGACACAAAAAAAATAAATTAGGAACACCAATGAAATCAGCATGACATCGCCACTGTAATGAAGAACGTGCAGTGGAGAAGTGCTCCAAACTGTATTGACTCTTGCCTAAACGCATTTTGCCTGCGACAGACAGCGTGTGGCTCAATTAACGTTCTTGACGCGCTCTTGTGCTACAGGCATGAGAAGATCATTCGCTGCTGTGATCAGCAAAGGAGTGATGACATGGAAACAATGCATAAATTTGAGCGACTACCCATTGCGAAGTTATCCGTAGTGCGATATTACAGCGTTGCCAGAGCGTCCCGTCGCCACACCCTCATCTTCTGGCGGAAACCTTTTCATCTTTATCCTTATGGTTAGGGCAAAATTCGAAGCAAATATTTGTGACATTCCTTGGCGAAGGTCGCTGCTCACATGCGAAATAAAACGAAAAAAAAAGAACTTCAGCTATCGTTATTGCGCTTTGTATCTTCTGTTTTATACGTTAATAAAAGACGGGGAAGGCAGGAAAATATATGCCCATGGTGGAGTTTTCTTGCTGCTGTCCACTTAGGTCATTTAGCAAAAGTGGCGAGGTAAGTTACTGGCGTCGCGTGTCTTGTGAGCACACTTGTTGTTCGCCAGGCATTCATAGAAGATGAAACGCCAAGGATGAAAACACTAACGATGACGTAGATGTGAAATTTGTTGCAGTCCACATATAAGTGAGAGAGCTTGAAATTAATGTGAATATTTATCTGATTAAAAGAGAGGCACTGGACGCACAAGCTTCTTTCTCAACAACTGTCCTTCAAAGGTTGCAATTTAGTAGGCAACCGGGACTGGCCGACCGGCACACTTACGAATCGTCTTACTTAGGAATCATCTTACGTACTACAGTTGTTGCGTATATATGAATGGATTTGTTCATACGTCTCCAGTATATATGCACATCTAACACTTCTCAAGCACGCTTCATCCGTTAGTACGTAATTTTCCCTCACAACAATATTAGTCATCATTCGTTTGTACATTTTCTCTCAACTTGCTTCCGACTGCTTTCTTATCAGGTACGCTATGTGCACACGTAACGTTCTCGCAAGGAAGCGCCCGGCCACGCAAAGATAAAGAAGGAGAATGTCTAAACGAATTATTACAGATATCAGATCGTGACGTAAATTCATGCCTTAAGGGTGTAGCATACTCAGGAAGCTGCAAAAAGTACGCTGTCAGAGAAAACTGCGGAATCGCTCATGTACAGAGCTTTCTATGCATGCTAATAACACAACGAGGTTAACTTTAAACCAGATACATCCACAAATACGTCTGTCATAATAGCGCAAGGGTATTGCTTTGGGGCGGAAAATCGACTGCTTCATCGTTCTATCGGTCAACCATTTTCAGAAAGAACTCACAGTTTCGCCCGAAAGGCGAAGCATTGATTGCGATAGCAAATTATTAGACAGCTATACGAAGCAAGGTTAGTCCTCTTATCAGCTGTATTAACTGCTGTAAACATTCACTTATTGACTTATTAACTAAAGTAAGAAACACGTTCTCATGCGCGCACAGCGACACATGAACACATCTCACTCAATGACCGCGGACACTCGCTGTCAAAACGCTAGCGCGAGGAAGAGCGGCAGCAGCAGAGAGCGAGTTGACCTTCTTGCTGCGACTCGCTTCAGCGCGAATCAGGCCGCGAGAACACAACGCACACGAAGCCATCAGCCCTCGGCGCACCTAGACTCTGTACTCACTGTAGAACGCTTTCAAGATAGGGTCCGCGCATACGCAGCCGCAGCTGGAGTAGAGCGACCTATACCCACCCCCTGCGGCCTTGCACGCGACGGAAGACGGCGCCCTTCCCCCTCGCCGACCTCCTTTGGGCGCGCGAGATCGAGCCATCATCCCTCTCTCCTCACCCTCGCACGCTTTCGATCGCTCCTACAGCATATAGCGCGCGGTCGCGATGTTATCGAATTTGGACCTTAAAGGAACATCACGGCCACGGCAACGGCCGCGGTTGGCAGAAATTCGCGCAGTGTCCATATATATTTGCTATCGCAACGATAAGCGTAGTCGCGAAGCACATCAAATATAACTACGGTCATCTACTTGTGTAAGTAGACGGACGTACATTCTGCTATGTTTGACCGCAGAGTGTGAGACGCAATGGAACGTCGCTCGGCGTTCTCGTCGTGCACTGGAACGTTCTTGGCAAGGTGCTGATGCATGGGCGACTGTGCTCTTTACTTATCGAATCGCAGGCCTGGCTTTGGACCCACTCTCGGTGCTGCTTCGCCGGAACCCGGAGCCTACGGTCGAAGGCAGCGCGTTGCTCGAGCCGGCCATACGGGGGTCGCGCACCCGTCTGCACCACCCGCTGTCCGAAATGGCGCACACTGACCCCTCGGGATACGCATCGAGACTGGGTGCGCTCTCCATTTCCCTCGAGCCCGTCATGCCAAAGGGGTGACGGTATCTGTTGCCTTCACAATATACCCACGGCCACACCGCTGATCGTTTTGCGCATATAGCTGAAGTCAAGAGAAATGGTATATAGATAGCGCAGCAGAACACGAACATAAGAAACGAAGACGAAGACGAGCGCCAACTATAAACAACGAAACTAATTTCCGGAATCGGTGACCAATGTATCATGAAGCCGTCAATATTCTTGTCCGCGAGAAAGTTAGATTTGTGCATGCCATGAAAGCTGATCGCATTTGCAATGTGTCTTTTAGGCTTTCTATGCGGTTTCTGGATGCACCGGTTTTATATTGCTTTCATGCCGTCATGTGCATATCTTCAAGGTTGATATCGCTTTGCACGTGGTTTTTAGGGTGTATAAGTACGACCGATCCCGGAAATAAATTTAACTGTTGATAGCTAGCGTTTGTCTTCGTCTTCGTTTCTTACGTCCCTGTTTTGGTGCTCTATCCAGATACATTTCCATGATGACCGACAAACAAGCCCATATCGCCACCCTCATCGAAGTCAAAAGTTTTGCATCCAGCTTACAAGTCAAAAGATATTCTTGAGGGTGGTGTTTCGGGACTCCTGAACCATCCGTGATTCTCGAAAGCTCATGAAGCTGATGACTACTGTATAGGAATGAAAGTTAATTGAGTTGGTGCGCAGGCATGATGGTAACGGTACACAAGACACTGTACTTTCAGATACCTACAGCATCCAAAATTTGGCCCTTTGACGTTTAATTTAGTTCCACAGCAATAACAGTCATGATCCTCGACAGACGCTCTTTTTATGAAGGTCTCGTGTAGAGTACTTTTCTGTTCGGATTGCGATCAACGTCATGACTCTTCCATATAATAATTCAAGGAGGCACGCACCTGGCACGCGGTGTTATGAAAAAAAAAATGCCCGAACGATTAGTGACGATTATTCCATGTCACAAAACAACATACCCAAGAGTGTAATAACACAGCGAAGCTTCGGAACAATGAAGTTTCTGCAAGGGCACCGGTGTACGCGACCCCACGCCAGGTCTACTCGCGACTTCACTCGCTTCGAATCATTTGACAAAAGGCCGTAGGCCTGCTGCTGTTCACTATAGGTATGAATGAATGAATGAACTTTATTGCCCTTTTAAGAAAGGGGAGGAGCCCGGGGGAGAGAGGGAGGTCTAAGTAGTCCAGTCCCAGCAGGCGTCCATCACCACATTATGTGGCTAGAAGTCCGTCTACCAGTCGTGGTAGGCCTCCGCTACATCCTCAGCCCACCTCAGGACTCGGTCCTGTAGGGTGGGATCGAAGCTGCACAGGGCAGTCTCCCACAGCTCCTCGCTACTAATTAATGGTTTGAGCTTGCGGGGGGGAGTAGCTCACGGTGTGCCACGCAGACGCGTTGGGACGCCGCAGTCCGGCAGGCCGCCGAAGTCCGTCAACGTCCGAGCGCACCGGAACGCGAAGTCTGCCCCCGGTCCGAAGTCCCCGAAGCGGCAGCGGTCAGCAGCTCGCAAGTGCCGACGACTCCTCCTTCGTGTCAGTCAGCGAAAGCGTCACCTGGTCACAGGCCCGTTTCACCACCGCTGTCAGCAGCATCGAACGCTCCGGTGAGGACTTGGGACCCGTCCCGCAAAAATTTCTAGAAAGATTTTTTTAAATTAATTAAATTATGGGGTTTTACGTGCCAAAACCACTTTCTGATTATGAGGCACGCCGTAGTGGAGGACTCCAGAAATTTCGACCACCTGGGGTTCTTTAACGTGCACCTAAATCTAAGTTGCACGGGTGCTGTCGCATTTCGCCCCCATCGAAATGCGGCCGCCGTGGCCGGGATTCGATCCCGCGACCTCGTGCTCAGCAGCCTAGCACCATAGCCACTGAGCAACCACGGCGGGTCTGGAAAGATCTATGGCGCTGCGCAGATTCAGCAATGCCATGAGCTAGAATGATGGTTTTTAGTACATACGGATTTGTCAAATCTTCGTCCTTCAGGTTTCAAACGTTCCTGCGATGTTGTTTAGCAAACCTGTGTCCCTTCTAAACTTTCAAGCACTGATAGTTTTCTAAACGCAGCAAAACAGTAAGTCTCAGCACACACGCGTTTATCTTTTTGCAATTTGTTGCACTTATATAACGCACCATTTACTTGAAAATGATCAATTTACAATGTCCCGAACCCTTTTGAAGCCAGGAGAACGAAGTTTCAGCTAATTCCTGTACTGCCACTCATTCCAATGCTGACTGAACCACCCTGGTTGTCGTTCCCGTAACCGTAAACACCAGCAACAGATATCCCTCTAGTAATATTTGTAGAAAACTCTATCATGGGGCCTGCACCGTCTCCGCTCAACATTGCCACATGGGCAACCATATGGGACGCATTTAATGTTTCGGTTTATGGGTCATCAGGGTGTTATCGGGGACACCCGAATTTGACTATATTGTCAAGTTCCTTATCGGTAGCGTTCTGAGCCAATCATGGAGGCCGCAGACGCCCTACGAACCAACCAGAGATAAAGGGATGGCGAATTTGACAACATGGCGCAGCCAAACGGTGTTCAAAACAGGGCCCCTCACGAGGCCCCATAGCAAATTCTGGTTATACACTGGAAGTTGTTACGTGTCCTCTAGGGAGCGTTCTGCGGCAAATAGTTTTTTTAATCGGCTCATTAATAGCCGAGATAGAAATATTATTGTGCCGCGAATTCATGATTTCGAAAGGCTAGCTCCACTGCCAAGCTAAACACTCTTTCCACTTGCCTCGCCTAGCCTCCGCTACAGTGTCTAGAATACCTCCTGACTGTTTTAGGCTTGTAGCGCAGCTCAGAAAGAGCAAATAAGGAAGGAGATAGGGGTAATCAAAGGGAACGGAAAAACAGAGCTCAAAGAGTAAATAAGGAAGGAGATAGGGGTAATCAAAGGGAACGGAAAACAGAGCTCACTGTTTTCTGTTCCCTTTGATTACCCCTACCTTCTTCCTTATTTGCTCTTTCTGAGCTGTGCTACAAGCCTACAACAGTCATGACATACCAACTCGCCCAAACTGCCACGCTTCTAGACTACCTCCGCAAGCGAAATTCCTTCCCTGCGTTCTCCCGCACTGCACCTCGAGGCCCCACCTTCGTTTTGTTTTTCTCCTCACTTTTTTTATTATTTTTTTTAAATTTTTGCGACGCAGCGCACTTCCGCTGACGGCATAACGCGCGAGCTGATTTGATTGTCTCGCTTCGCGCAGCGCACGATTATGCGCGCTGTGCACGAGGACACCTGACTAGCGGTATAAGACAGTGCTACACGAATACTGTGGCAGACACAAGCGGATCACAGAACACGATCTCCCGCGCTGGAACACGGTAGAAAATGACATTGTTTTGGTGTCTGCGCGCGCGACTGCACGATGTGGGAACAAGCAGACGAAACGGAAGTACACCTCTCTTGCTGAGGTGCGAAGTTAAAAAAAAAAAAACATGCAGACATTCGATTTGTGCGTTTTATTATTTTTTGGGGCTTTAATTCGTCTATTCAAGCAACATATTGCACAAATACCTAATGTTGCCTTGAATAATTCTCGAAGTGACGTGTCACCACGAGCGACGTCACAGTGCAAACACCATTGGAGTTGTTGGACAATCTCGCCGCTGCCACCATTTGTAAGGGTTGAAGGTCGTAGAGAGGAACTTGGGAGGAACTAGGCGTACAGGGTTTATTTACAGTATTTACATTTTAAACGCGATACATTCGACAGTCTAGCGTGACTCCCAAATAGAGCCCGTAAGACGAAGCATACAGCAAATGAGCACACAGCTCACGAGCACGAACACGAGCACAGAGCACGACGACGAGCACAGACGAGCACACACTCTAGCAGCCGACAACAGCTGTTTATAAACACTCCATTGGTCCCTAGTTCCCTAGGTGAGGGAAAAACGTCAGTTCACCG
This sequence comes from Dermacentor albipictus, assembly GCF_038994185.2. Classification (NCBI taxonomy): domain Eukaryota; kingdom Metazoa; phylum Arthropoda; class Arachnida; order Ixodida; family Ixodidae; genus Dermacentor; species Dermacentor albipictus. Next base: position 126,346,404 of record NC_091825.1, read on the forward strand.
CCGATTCGCAGCGTCAAACGTCAACGCAGTCGACCCGCCGGTGGTGCATTATCTTGAGTCTTGAAAGGCGCGTCGGTTCCCGAGTTGACCCCCGCAGCACAGCCGCCGGTTGCCCATTGTCTTGCGCCTCTAAATTCCAGAGCTGCCTTTCACCTGTAGTCGCCACGAGTGTCAGCAGACTGTGACGAATCCTGGGGCCCACGTACCGCAAAGCACCCTTTTGTTTGAGAAGCTCTTCTTGCTGCCGAGAGAGACCATGAAGACCCGGCAAATTAACCAACAATACGTTGGGTGCCAAACGCGGCCTGCTATGCTGCCGTCACCGATTCTCCGAACGAGGCGCATGGTGGATTAACGCTGCCGTAGTCCGCAGTTCTCTGGAGGAAGTTCATGGTCGGTTAGCGCTGTTGTCCTCGCTGGTTCTCTGAAGGGCGCCACCACCGCGGGTCGATCGAAGCACGTGCAGCAGGCTGAAATAGCTTTACAGAGCAGCACCCCTGCATGCCGATCTTAACACTTGTACGTAAGCGTGCTAGCGCGTGTACGTCATCCCCCGGCTTGGAGCGCGGCGGACGCGAGAAGGGAAAACGGCGTTCGGTTTGAAATTTCAGATCTTTCCGCGGCACGTAGCGATGTAATACTTTGCAGACACGATCATTATCGCGCAATGTACGCTCTGCGCTTGTCAGCTCAAAATGGCCAGACCTGGTGAGGGGCCCTTTCAAAATATCATCCCAAGCATCGGCGCGTCCATTTGACGCCACCCGGCAATCACACGGCAACGATGGTCAGAATGCGTACCACGATGCGTATCAGCACTGCGGAGGTTAGGACTAAGCTGGGAACCCCGTGAACGGCTGCCAGAGCGCGGGCAGCTGCCTTTTGATAGATGCTTCATAGTGCTGAACGCGCCATCCGTCATTGGCGGTGGCGATGTAGCTGCCGCCGTACGCATGCTCAAGAGGAAAACGGGTGGCCGATGGATCAGTCGGCAACTACCGCGTATTCCACGTGAAGTTGCTGCTCCTCAGCGCGCCCAAAATAAATGCTGAGGATGCGTCTCGCAGTTGTTCCACATCTGGGTGCACGTTAAGGAGACTGTCAGAGTTAGTCTGAGGTCTTCCACTCTTCTGGCCGGCATAGTAGCTTTTTGAAAGTAAGAACGCATCACTTTTATTGCAGTTGCAATTGTATGGACACTCCAAGCACATTTCTGCCGTCTCCGTTGCCGTCGGTGTCGCCGTGGTGTTTTGTTTAAAGTCCAAGTGCGATAACATCGTGGCCGCGCGCCATATACTGTGGGTGCGAGTGAAAGCGTGCGAGGGTTAGCCAAGGATGGTGGCCCGATCTCGCGCGCACAAGGAAGGAAGTCGGGCAGGAAGCGCGCCGTCTTCCACCGCGCACAAGGCACCGGAAGCGTGCCGAGGGAGGGGGGAGGGTCGTTCTACTCCGGTGGCGGATGCGTATTGCGCGGCTGAGCACGGCCGCAGCGCCCTATCTTAAAAGCAATCAGCGATGGGTACAGAGTCTAGGCGCAGGCCGAGGGCTGATAGCTTCGTATGCGCTGCGTTTTGGCCGCTTAATTCGCCTTGAAACGAGAAGCGGCACGAAGGTCAATTCGCTCCCTGCTGCTGCCGCTCTTCCTCGCGCCAGCGTTTTGACAGCCAGTGCCCACGGTCACAAAACCACATGTGTTCATGTTTTCCTGCGTGTGCGTGACACCACGCTGGTTAATTTAGTTAGTCGGCGAATATTTACCATTTTATACAGCCGATAAAGCTACTATCCTTACTTCGTATAGCTGTCTAACAATTTGCCATCGCAATCGGCGCTTCGCCTTTCTGGCGAAATTGCGACTTCTTCTTGTCATTCCCACTTTTCGTAGACACTGCTGTGAATCTTACATTCGACCCTATCGAAACCTGTACTCTGACTAACCTGTTCAAGTGCAAAGCGCCCTCTCGACACCTTTTGTGCAATCCTACCGACGAGAAGTTCCAGCCAGGCTGTTCCAGCTCCCCGTTACCTTGTTCAGACACACGTCTTTAATTAGACACGCAATCAACAGCACGGCTCGCGCAATACGCGACGGCTCAAAACGCTGGCAACCAGGACAACCACTGCGCTTCAGACACACGCCTCTCTGACTTTGACCCCGAAAGTTGCGTAGCTGGCCAAGCAATTAGCGAAGTCGTATCCTGGCACCGGCAGCTCGAACTCGCACTCAGTGCAACACAGTGGAGGAAGTAGCTGCTGCTAATGAGAGCGAACGACACGGACGTACGCGACCTGAGTCCCTTCAGTATTCAATACCGCTCACCATTAAACACGTAGAGTCGACCTGCGCCTCAGGCTGCGCTTTCAAGTATTGCGCTTGGCTGTGGATAAGGAGGGGTAAGGGAGAGGTGACGTGAAGGCGAGCGTGCTGTGAAATATCTAAATTTAAGAGGGCGACTATAGCATTTGTCTGCACGTGTGTGCATACAAGGAGGTCATAAATGACGGCATGCTCAAACAAAATGTTGTCATTCTACTAGCAGCGATTATTTCTTTATTTACGTTTTTGCACCGAAGCAGTCCCTAAAATCAACGCATTCTTGTCTGCGTCCGCGTTTCGGCATCTCCAGTTAAATATCTCAAAACGCCGATAAATATAAGGCTAACTCTCATTTAGGAATCTCGTTCTACACGAAAAGAATAAATTTTTAAATAAAGATATGGGAATAGAATCACACGAGTAAGTTTCCTTATATTGAAGCGTTGAGTAGTAATAATATTGCGAAAAATTCGTACCGTCCGAATATGTCAATATGAGAATTTGCCGCAGAGTTCGTACTTTCTATGAGAGTATCACAGACTACCATTTCTTTTTATTTATAGCAATTAAAACAATTTTACGTGAAATCATTGGTTGCTTCTGGTCACGGAAACATTGTGAATATCTACCTTAACTCTTTATTACATTTACCAAACGCATAGCGTTACGGTTAAGCGTATTTCTCACCGTAGGCACGGAGAGGTATTCCTCATAGCGGCAATACCTCAATTTTATTGTGTTTACCACAGAGATCGCTAAAGAAAGAGACATATTGTTCGTGTGAATGGTAGCCGAAAGCGATAGGTACCTTCTAGTACGCACAGGCAAAAACGTATACACGCTGAATCCTTTACCAATAAATACGCTGACAACGCTTAACCGTATGCATATAGCGGACGGCGCGGGTCAGTAAAACAGAGGCCGGGAGACATCTAAGAGATCGGAGTTGGCGTGGGACGGACTGGGTTGACCTTGTGCGCCACGCCAGAGTGTTGCGGCCCCGAAAAGCGGTGATGGGTACAACAGAAAGCACGTCCTGACTGTCCGGCACGAAAGTCGAGTCACGGATCCACAGTGCGGGCTTGACAATATCTCGGCCCCGGCGCTATTAAGATGACGAACGAGTCGGAGGGGTCGGGTCGCGCAAGACTTTCCGAGGCAGAATAAGCGGGAGCATATTAAAAAAGAAATGAGAAGAGCCGCGAAGGAGAGGAAGAATTGCAATTTTACGCAATGCGTGAAGCAAAGAGAGAGAGAGAGAGAGAGCTTTAGCTTGCGCAACACCGCTGGCCAAACGACGTGAATCTGCCTCTTTGAATTCCTTGGTTTCCTTCCCTAACTCAACAGTGTTTCAAAAAGCAGGCTCGTAAAGATCCCACCACGCAGTGCGCCAACTTTCGCGCATACGAATGTATATTGGCTCTGGCATGACTCCGCATATACGCTGTCCGACGCAGAGTGAAATTCGCATAAGCGGGCCTCCAGCCTTCATCTGCGCTAGCGGTTATTTTGCGTATGCGTCGTAAATTACGTCTGCTGCCTATAGAGGGCAATAACCAATAGAGACGCGTACTAATAGCGTTGTGGTGTGTAACTAACATGTAAATGTACGTAATTACGTAAATGCACACTGCCCAGTGGTGGTCCGCCAATGTAAGCACCGTATATAAGCAAGGTTGTTGTTTTTTTATTTCCTAAGAAAGAAAGAAATGCATCACCAATTAGCTCCACAACGTGCTTTGTTAAGCGTATATAATTAAGGGTACGACGTAAAACCGTCTGGTTATCTAAACGCATCATTAGTAGACATGGTCACTGACAAACACCGGAAAAATATTCACGTTTTAGAATATGTATTGACCAACGTCAAGAAAATATATATTAACACTTAGGGACCTGTACGCATCCCGAAACGTCATTTCTTATTTCCTGTCCTGTTCTACTAATTACGCAATGTAGCTTTTGTAGTTCAGAAGCCTTCTGTGGCTGCTCCTTCCTTGTATGCTTTCTTCAAGAAAAATCAATTCAATTCGATAGTCACCCCGCAACATAACACACAAACACATGCTTCCGGTGGTCACTACAGAATTTGGAGTTTTCTTTGGAGTTTTGTTTTTCCTGGCGCATGCAACAGTTTTTATTGAAGTCTGCTTTTCGGTTGCCTGATAAGCGAATTTCCAGTTTTCACATGATTTATAAAACGCAAGACATGAGTTAAAGCTTCCTCTTTAGCCCGTGAACGAGAAGCGGTGTTCTTATTTCATGTCACTAATCAGCGTCACTTGTCCATTGCAGACGTACACGCCGACAACAAGAGTTCCCGGTCAATGTGAGTAGGCCTCCAAAATCTGAGTCTCACTTCGTTTGCCGTACATATCCTGGCTGGCCTAACGTGAACAGGGGCCCTGTAACGTAAAACTGTTCCAATGTGTTCTTATTCCAATCTCCTGTCGTCAAATTTATGTAACCGCCGACGCAAGCATCGTGCGTTGACCCACCGCGTTGTTTGAACAGGCCAATGAAACGTTCTCTTCGTTTATAGGAGATAAGTTTTGTTTGATTTCAAAACAAATAGCATTGCCTACGTTGACAGGCTCTTCTTATCAAATTGGCTGACGAGTGCCGAGAAGAAAGCAGAAGTGGATAGATTTTTGGTCGGACCGTAGATAACCGGATGAGGAGGGTGGTGATGGCGTCGGCGATTGGCCCACTCCTCCTTGCGTAGCTTACAGTGGCTGTTAGAAAATCGCGGCGGCGTGCAACGGAAGGGTAAAAAAAAATCACCGATGATTACGATACTCTTAAACACGAAATTTGAGCGCAGCTTTATACGTGTTTCCATTTCGCGATATATTAGACAGTTTTAGTTTATCGTTTGCGGACAAACGTAGAGGCGCTGCGTATGAGAAGAAATAGCGTTCTCATCATTGTGCATGCTCTGAACGTTGTTTGGACTCTGTGGTTTACGTGCTCTATGGTAACGTACGTTATTCGGCGAGTTTAGCGTTCGTAATGTTTACGGACGCAAAGAAATAGCGCTGTTGAACATGGCGGCACCCACGGCTTCCTCGTCAGCGTGGATTCTCGCGATGGCTACGCTCTCACTCGCGTTGATCGGCAGTAACTATCGAAACGAACTTACGCCTTCTCTAAACGATCTTGCCACACCCTCCCCCTCCGCTTTCCTTCTCGCGCTCTCTTCGCTCTCACCATTTTTCTCATTCCCCGCTGTGCTCCACGTTCGCTCTCACGTTTCCTTGTGCTCGTTCGCTCGGTTACGAGGTACAGGACGCCGACGCCGAAGCTGGCCGCACGAACGGACGCCTAAGAGTTGCGCTCTAAAATGCCGCCAAAACGAACCATCAAAAAAAGAAATGTTGGCAAAGCAATGTCGTGTGCGTGCTGAAAGGGCTCGACAACATTATGCTGCCGCACAAAAAATTCCCCGGCAGCTGCGAGTAGTCGGTGCCACAGCCACAGAGGACAGCCATATTTTATTCATTTCGGAACGGAGCAGAATCCGGCTATACCAAGAAAAAAAAGAAAACTTAGTTTTGTTCGGCATATTAATGCATATTTACCACGTACATGTCACTCTGACGCGGTAATTTTTCGCCGTTTTGTAATGTCGCGTGACACACAGGCGAAGTTGGCTCAGCCCGAGAACTTTGGCCGATAGCGGAGCTATAATGGGAAAAAATATGTGGAATCAGAAATAATTATTTTTGTTTTGTTCGGTCTAATCCTGCATAATCAGCGTGCACACGTCATATCAGACAATACTTATCGCTGGGCTAGTTGGTTTATCTTATTCCTCGAAGTTAAGACGCAACCAAGGGAGGAAAAAAGCTTTAGGACAGTTTTTACTAGTAGCAAGTGACGCTCTTTCCTGTCCGAAAGCATTTTTTCCTCCCTTGGTTGCGTCTTAACTTCGGATTCATACCAGACGGCAAGTGTTAGTGGTATTCCTGATGCCACATGACAGACAAGCGAAGTGGGGGTGGCCTGAAAAAATTTTGATCAATCGTGGAGGGCTGATTGCATTAATGGAATAGAAAAGATTGCAATATATTTACGTTATAGCGCACCAGAGCGATAGCAGATGACTTGGCAGCGAGTGGCAATAACAATGAGCATGAAAGAGAAGTAAACGCTAACTTGCGACTGCAAGGAATAAACTGCACGTGCACGCGCTCAGCGACTATACGTAGTGGCGCCACGTGTTGTCTCAAGTGCGCTTCTGTAGCACTGTGTTCATCCAGATTCGAGCCCAACATATCAATCGTTCAAATCCTACTCATAGGCGGCATTATATGAATGCGAGTATAAACATAATATATTGCGCACCAGGATATAGTGCCACTATACAATACCGCTCGGATCAAAGCCCACAGACGCGACCTGGGCCGATATCTTGTAGCGATGCCTTTTCCGATTCTATGCCTTTTCAGGCTTTTCGCGCTTGGCCAGTGGTCAGAGCGACGGTCTGCCCACATTATCAAGGGGATCAGGCGGCCGTGTGTGGTGGATGATAGGAATAGCATAGAATAAGGCATAAGGCATCGCTACAAAATAGCGGCCCTGTACGTTTTTATCGAGTGATCGAGCGTGTACATGCGTGCGTGTGTGCGTGCGCGCATGCGTATTCTATTCAAATGTATTCTCACAATAACGGAGCTTGTTGTGGTTAGCCGTGCTTAACTTACGAACCCCCCGTAAATAACTCTCTGTGCACGCTTGTACTCTGCGCGGTGATCCAACGGACGACCGCACCCTGTAGGATGACCACCGCCACGGCTCAATCCAAGCGGCCAAGCCAGAACAGCAGCGATTCTTGTAAGTATTCCTTTCCTTGTGAAATTCGTACGTCACACAGTGGTTGATCATCACACATGATGCGGCCTTTGTCGAAACGCCGTTAATAAAAAAAAAGTCAACTGACAATGGCGTAACACTCTCAGTTCACAGTAAAGCGTGCTGCTCACGGCGCTGAGGGACGCGGACAAACAATACATGGAAAAATATTGGAGGTTGGAATGCGCAACAGTTTGACGATACACACAGAAGAGACACACACCACAGAGCGCACCACAAGCGCTCTGTGGTGTGTGTCTCTTCTGTGTGTATCGTCAAACTGTTGCGCATTCCAACCTCCAATATGCTATACCAACAAGCCCAGTCGTCAACCTTGGCAAGTTACATGGAAGAAGGCACGGACAAAACGGAAACGGGGCGCGAATTAACAGCTGTTGTGTTGCTAACACGCAGTAATCATCATGCAATACTGATAATAATCCTGCGTACACTTAGCCAGTAATCCGAAATCTTTGTCTCTCACTTCGAGCTTTCTCAATGCCACGCTGCAGGTATAGACTCGTTCACATACGGCTGCCGCGATGAAGGGCTTCCGGCAATGTGTACTGCAACGAAGCGTTGTCGCAGAATATTCGTTGCACGCTGCGTTCGAGAGTGGCCGTCGGTCACGTGCTCTATCACGTGCACGCTACGTAGTGAATGCTGACGGCGTTGTACTGCTACGCAGTCTGCGTGGAAGCCTTCACTGAGAACAGTAAAACAGTCAAATACGACCACGCTCGAACGCAGCTTGCGACGCATCCAGCAGACACAGACCCCTATAGTGCTTCCAAAGCGTGCGACGAATCGCTTATACGGCTTCTTCGTATTTTACGTATCAATTGTCACATTGGCATACATCTATGAATGACTCTTTTTCTTCCACTTTGCACCTTTGGGAAAATCTTGCTGTAGCTTTCCGGCATTTATAATGAAACAAATATCGCACTTAAATGCATGCTTTAGCAGAGAGTGCCACTGTAAAGGCACAAAGGCCTCGGAGAGTCAAGATTTCCAATATATTGGAGACTTCCGAAAAAATTAAAAGAATGTGATGAACCCGCACTAACGCTTTAAAATGCAAGCTAAAATAATATAAACGTGTGGCAAGAAATTGACAGCACAAGTCTCAGGATGTCTCAGATGAACTCCAAACAGCCCAGCGCACTATTCTTGATATTCTGAATTCGATACCTCAATTTCCTCATTTAAGCTCTGTAGCCTTAACGCAGAGACCACATTAGCGTTTCTGATACGATCCGGAAAGCGTCCAGCTGCGGATGATATCGCAAACCAATTACTATATAATCATTTCCATACGAATTAATGCAGCTTAATACCATTTTCTTATTGTACTTATTCAACCTCTATGGCTATAAATAAATGAAACGTGTTGTTTTAGTTTTACTTGGCGCTTGGGCTGCGAGGGATCGAGTGAGACTGTTCAGGTCAAAGGTCGTACAAAGCCATAGCTCTACCTCTTCGATAGCCCGTTAAGCTGTCGACAGCCCTCTGCATGTCTCACTCTAGTATATGGACGTTGATACCCAGCTGAGAGTTCGGAGACGGAACCCTCCTCTTCATCGTCGGTGTCTTCGGCCGATCATCGCTGGCAGGTCGACACGCTGGTGGGGCGGGGGCAGGCGCCAGAAAATCGGCCGCCGTCGAAGCATCACACAAGGACACCACCGGTACGTAGATCCGCGAAAGCGTTGTGGCAAGCTTAGCTGCAGAGAAGGAAAACGCACGGTCGTTCTCCTAACTGAAACTAGCAGTGGCATGACATTTTCGAATCTTCATTTTTCGTTTACAGCTAAGCCGTTAGCCTCTAGTTGGTCGGTATTTTTCGTGTCCGTCAGCAAAATAAATAAATAAATAAATTGAACCAAATAGAAGGCATACAACACAGAGCTCAGAATTCATTTCAATAACGAAAAACACAAAACAAGCTTCAAAGCTGCATGATGAATGATAAAGCGCCTGCGAACAATGCGAGACACGTTCCTTCTCCCCGCGTGTGTTTCCAGGTAAAGATTACGGTTGCATAAGCTGCTCCGGTGGTAAAGGGGCAACATCATCGTACGAATCAGTGAGTGACGTCACCAAACTTCATATAGAAAAGCGAGACCTGCCTAACAGCTCATTCAGTTCATTGCAAGACCGCTATGGGCGGACCACACAAAGTTAAGAGTCCCGAAGAGCAGCGTGGATACGATGAGCGTCTAAGAGTGCAAAATCGTAATGCTCAACAACGGTGTCGTGCTAAGACTAGGCAGAACAATAAAACATTCCATATCTTCATCGACGGAATTTGAGCGGTTTTCCAACAGCTTCGCTGGCCATCCGCTTTCCCAGGGTCAAGATGGCGAGTCATAATTTTTTTTTTTGCTTCTCATCTTCATCGTTCTCCGTCGATATAAAAACATTAAAAAATAATTGCGGACAGTCTCAAAACATCCAGAATAATTTACAATGATAGCTTTTCTCGTTTAATTGCAAGAATAATGAGGGCCACACACTGCTCCTATGAGGCCAATTCCTGTTCTGGCGAGGAATGAAAGCGCAGCAGGGGACGGCAGAGCACTAAACGCTCTAGAAAAGACGGGAAATTTGCAGGCATTAAAAAAAATGGGGTCGGCTGGCGCAAGACAGGGGCAATTGGATCCACATCGATGGGAGGGGCTTTCGTCCTGCAGCGGGTATAAAAGTACGGAGGTTGTGAACGATGACGTTGAACGATGGATGAAGTACCTTGCTGCAAGCCGGTTTCCGTTTCGTTTTCCACGAGCTATATATGTGTTATGATGTCATGAGGCTTGAATGGATGGGGGTAGGTCACATGAGAGTAGATCATCGCAAAGTTTTTTTTTTTTTTTGTAGCGCTCGTTCCGGCTCGTTCGATCATCTATGCCGCGGCGCTACTTGATCCTTGCGTTTCTTGACGTAGATGACCAAGCTCCTCCCAAAGCGGTCGCGATGTTCTCGTCGAGGTGAGCACGAGTGATGTCGTACAGAATCGAGCCACCGAACTTCCGAAACTGCTGGATCTCTCGATCGTCGAAGGATTACATTGAAAAATAAATGTGAAGCAAGGTATAGTTCGATCAGCAGGATACCGATAATTCCTCTCGTTACCCTTCAACAGCTAGGGCACGTGTAAACATCGTGTCTACGACGTTCCGAGCACCGTGCTTATATTTTCTTTTACAGCGAAGATGTTAAGCGCAGTTCCGCAACGGTTTTCTAGCGGCGGTGGAGGCCCACTTGTATCGGCGAGGTCGCGGTATGAAATGCCGATTAACGAACACCAACCGACGCAACCTGCGTCAGAGCCACCCGAATTTGCTTTGAGACGTAATTATCCATGATGATAATATGAAATAAAAGTTACCTTACACATACCTCACTCAAACAGAGAACTTTGTTGCGCGGTTTATTATAGTCAGTAATCCGTATTTTTTTTTCCTTCTCGCGCCACATTTTGTCGGCTCCACATTGCAGGTTAGCTGCGAGTTAGTTGGGCTGCAGCGGTGCAAGCCGATGCGGTGGCCATGGTTTTTATCAAATGTCACTTTAGCTCAGGTCCAACTATATAAAATGCCGTTTATTCAAGTACATGTAAAAAGCAGAAATACTTTTCTGACATAACCTCTGGACTAATTTCAGTGAAACTTGTTGCATTTCAGAGAGAAAATTAAACTACAGTAACTCTTGAAAGCGGACTTTTTTACTCATGGCCTGAATTTTTTTTTCTGTTTTGCAAAAATTGCCGAATATTGGTAAGGTTGAAAAAAAAAGAAAATACGATGGTTTCCCTTCGGTCTCATCTCGTGAATTAAAGACGTGCGACAACTGCGAAGGCGCTCCTCGTCACGCCAGCATTATGAGACGCCTTCCGCGCATGCGCTAAACCTCCCTATCGCTTTCAATGTTTCGCGTTCAGGCGAGACTGCCTTCTCTTTTTTTTAAAAGCGAAAACAATTTTGCGCGCCAGTGTGTAGTGCAAGTACATAGTACCGTACCGACACTTCCTTCTTGGGCGAGTTGGTTAATACACACTGAAGCCATTGTAGCGTAAAGGAGCACCGACTAAGAAGAGGACCGTAGCGCCCGTGGTGTTCTGTCCTCTTCTTCGTCCGTATTCCTTTGCGCTACAATGGATTCAATGTATACAGTGCCGCTCGAATCAGAATGCACAGTTGCGATCTGCGCGTTTTTATTGGGCGACCGTGATAATACATTTCCACTGTGCAGACGATTCGCAACGAAGAGTCTCGCTCTACACCACCCTCCAACTTAGCGGGTTCGACGCTCTGCCATGCGTGCATGTGTCTTTATTTGTGCAGCTATCCTTGATGCTTGGGACCAGCCGCATATGGGAAGAAACCCTCGGTCCAACGGCACGCACCCTGGGCGACCTCTGTTCATCGCTTCCCTTCGGCGAGAGCCTGCTTCATCTCGACTACCCGATGCCGCTGCTCCAGGCTCGCTCGTGTCTTCAGGCCCTAGCCGACCTGTTCGCCTGCCCGGAGCTGTTTGCGGAGTACGTACTGTACTCACTTTAAGCGACGCCCGATACGTAGTGGAGCAGGGATACATAGCGTACGCTGTGGAGCACGCGCTGTACTATCAACGCGGGCGGCCTTAGCCTGATTGCCCGAAGGTGTCTTGTTTACAGCGAAAGTCACTAATGTCCCGACCCACGCCAACGTTGTTTCTTTGTGTTACTTTGTTTATGTTAATTACGCACCATGTGACGTTCTTTGAATCGCCGCTCGCTGAGCTACCAGCGCGGATAACCGCTCTAGTGAAAGCAACGAAATCTTAGTGTGACGAAGATAACACGGACATCATGTCTGCAAAGCGTGCTCCTTGGCAGAACGAGCCTTATTGAGGCGAAGCACGCTTTACGGGAGTTTTTAAGATATTATTTTTTTTTTCTACAGAGATTTATACACCGAAAATTTGCTGCACATTAAAGAACATTAAGTGATCATCTTTATTCCAAAGCCGTCCCTTTCCGCGTCTCTCATAGAACTTGTGCGACATTGGGACGTTAAGCATCGGTGATGGGCACGCTACATAGTCGTCGTGTTCTGTAAGCACCTTGGTCTCGTCCCACGTCTTTCTTGCACTAGTTAAATAAGTCTCAAGTCTACACAGGCGTTTACACAAGGGGTGAAGCAGTTCTGGGAGATGGAGGTCAGAGCACCCCTTCCCATGAAGCAGGGGGGTACATAGCATATGTTCCTAATAGCTGCACCATTGCAGCTGTGAGGCGAATTCCCATCAATCATTAGAACGCACTGACGTACCTGCAACCTGTGCTCGAGCATCCTCTGACCGCTCGCGAGGACACCGGCGGCACTTCAGGCAAAAATTCGAAAGAGCGGATGGTGCAGGTTCCTTTGTTAGTTTCAGAGGATCAGCGCGTGATTCCCGCTCGCTCGCTTGCGCGCAGGATCGGCTCGTCGACGCGAGCATCGGAGCGAATGCTACGCGCGTTACGCTGGTACCTGGCCGGTATCCACTATGTCAAGCGAGGCGACGACATCACCAAGCCGCTGGAGCCGGTGTTGGGAGAGACACACCGCTGCACGTGGCCCCTGCGCTGCGGCCAAAGCATGGGAGACCTGCAGTACGACGCTGAACAGGTCTCCGTCAACCCGCCGCGTAAGGCAGCGCTCATGGGGGCGGCGTACGAGATCGGGTACAAAACTGACCGTTATGGCAAAACAAATTTGCCGCTTCGCCATAATGCGAAGCGGTGGTACGATAGCTGGCGCAGTTCTGGTGCGCAGTAAGCCTTTCACTGCTTCGGGCGGTATCGGCCATATAATATGGGAGTGTGCTGGCTCCCCAGGGGCCAAGGAAAACATTGACAGTAGAGAAGCCTGGGAGGCCTTGCTCCAGAGCGAGGCTGAAGACGACCAGCGTCGAGCGATCCGCCTGGCCGTTGAGGCCGTGAAGACTCACCGTCCTCAACGCGCAGGAACTGCTTCGTCCTCCCCCCTTACCTTCATGTAGGTTAAGAGGTGGGCACCCCAGCTCGTTAGAATAATAAAGTTTTCAATCAATCAATCGGTTGAGGAAAACGTTCGCCGGTGCGCACGAGCATTCTTCTTTCAAAAAAAAAACTTTGATTGACGCCTTTATTTGAAATGATGGTCTGTGGCATAAGATGGCGGCACTTTAGTCATGCCTCCAATCCGAGTCGTATTTTTGTTTGCGTAGGTGGCGCTCGCCGACGGTAGAGGAGAAGAGGAGGGACTCGACTGTCTGCTCCTCCTAATCCTCTTTCCTTTCCTGCCCTTCGCTTTTTGCAACTGGCTTCGTTTATATTCTTTTACATCGCCGCTGGTTTATGAAAGGATGCAGAATGCGGTGTCAGCCAATCGTTCTAACGAAGGCTCAAGAAGCCAGATAGAGTACTGTCCATGCACAGCATCGGCGGAGTAACGGAATAAGTTGTACTTCAATTGGCAATCAATTTGTGCGGACGCTGTGTGTGTGTGTGTCTGTGTGGGTGGGTGTGCGCGTGTGTGTGTGTGAATGAGAAAAGAGGGAACTGAGGAGCCCGATTTTTATTAATCATATCAAAAGAAGCCAACAAAGACACCAAGGACAGCACAAGGGAAATTACTTGTACTTGCTAATGCAATTAAAACAATTACGTAAATTAATGGGAATGAAAGTGGATTAAAAAACAACTGGCCACAGGATGGACACGAACCCACGCCTTCGCATTGCGACTGCGATGCTCTTGCCAAATGAGCTACCGCGGCGCCGTTTTCCAATATACTTTCTGGGGCATTTATACTACTAGAAGTAATCCTGGGAGTGTTAGCCAGCGCCACCATTTGAAAACCTAGGCAGCGGATGTGGAACGTCCTTTCTGCTTAATTTTCTAATTTTCAGCACAATCGTGGAAATACTTGTGGCACTAAAAAATTTCTTTAATAAGGCCCTCCGTAATTCTCGTTCATTCTTTTTGTCTCGCAGAGACGTGTCTGTACGCCGAGTGCACCTCCAACGGCATACGAGCTTTGGCACAGCTTCGGCCGGAGGCATTTAGCGTCGGTTCGTACGTGCAGATCCGGCTGCACGGCAAGGTCAGCGTCTACGTGAGCCAGTATTCCGAAGAATACCTGTTCGAGCTGCCAGCGGCATGCGTGCGGTGCGTCGAAATTAACCAAGCGTGGAGTTTCAAGGTCAATGGAGTGTCAATGGAGTGTCAATGGAATTTCAATGGAGTGTTTCAACACTCCAAAGTCAATGGAATGTCAATGGAGTTTCAATGGAGTGTTTCAATGTCAATGGAATGTCAATGGAGTTTCAATGTCGGAATAACATCCCCCTTAACATTTGTATTAATTTCAGCACAGGGTAGCCAGCCGGTACTCACACTGGCTAACCTCCCTGTCTTTCTTCTCCTTTGTCTCCTCCTCCTCTCCTCCTGTGAGAGCAATAAACACCTTCCCGGCTGGAAAAGGCACCCCCGAAACTTAGTCCTGGCTGCACGACTTTTTGAATTCTTTGTGAGCAGCACAATTGCACCACGTGGACTTTGTAAACGAAGACATTTTAGAATTGCGTGCAGCCTGACTATGGCACCACACTATGTATAGTGCTTCAGCCGCAGGTTTGCAGTCATGTGGACGCGTTGCTTCTTCACCCAGCTATATGTTTGCTCAATGAAACGAAAACACTCTTGCACATTCGCGCAACTTTCGTAGTACACCCGTGGGGGAGGTTTGTGGGGGGGAGGGGATAAGTGTGCTGTAGCATCTAGTGCCACCCAATGTTTCGCGAAGACTAGTGATGATTGGGTGCTTCTTGGACGAAAATACCCTTAAAGGGTGTTACGATTCACAATTTTCACCATAAAGAGGGTAAATTCATTAAGTGCATGCGTGTCAGTCTGCTTCTCTCTGGGCTTATCATATTAACCATTAGCACTTATAACACCACATCCGCTCTTATTGCAGAAACATTTCAGGCAAGCCCTGGTTCGAGTTTTGCGGCGTCGTGAATGTCAGCTGTCGCCAGACAGGCTATCGCGCCAAGATGAAGTTCATGGCTAAGGTACGATCCGCCATATTCGCTGCTGCTACGCGTCGCTGTATTCTCGTGCAGACGACAGGTGCAGACTTTGCGCGTAACACGCACCAACCTGTCTGATCCTTTTAACACCGCATTTCCCCGAGTGTCGCAATATGAATTATTGTTCTGGTAACGAAGCCTACTTGCATTGGCATTGTTCCTATATATAGTCTTTTTTTAGCTGCACCAAATTTTTTAAAGATTGTTTATGGCAGATTTATTTATTTATTTATTTATTTATTTATATCCATTCCTGCCATAGCCCAATATAGGGCTATGGCAGGAATGGGAACATTATACATTACTATACATTAGACATTAAAAATACACATGTACACGAAAAGATGAATGATCAAAAAGAAGTGCTTTAAATGTTAGCGAAGTGCTTGCCAGTGGTAGCTGCAAAATCTTTTAGTGGTAGTGAACGAATGTTACCGGGTAGAAAATTCCAAAGCTCTATTTCAAGTGGGAAAAAACTGTACTTGAATGTGTTAGTACGAGTATAAATAGGTGTTATGTTCAAGGCGTGGGAGCTACGGGTACAATTTGCGTTAGTAAATGTGATATAGTTACAATCAGAAAGACAGGAGGAGGAGTTATTAAGTGCATATAAAAGCTCTAAGGCTTCAATGTGTTAACGTGAAAGTAATTGCTCAATGTTCAGAGATTGTCGAGCCTCTGTTGGTGAGAAACGGCGGTTGTAATTTTGGCAAATGAAACGGATAGATTTTCGTTGAACGTTATTGAGCGAGCTTATTTCACACTGTTTGTACGAGTACCAAACGACAGATGTGTATTCTAGAACATAGCGAATGAACGTTTTATATAATGGCAGTTTAGTATCGCGGGGGGTCTGAGCTAAAGTGCGGCGCAAATAGCCTAAATATGTGGCGTAAATTAAGTAATAAAAACGTTTATTAGCATGATTACGTTAATTATTTATTTCAACATTTTTATTTATCGTATAAGTAATGGCCGCCTCGTCGAGTAATTTAGATCAAGGGTTATAACTGTGTTATCTGCCATAGGCAATGTTTAAAAATTTTGGTGCAGCTAAAGAAAAAAAAACACCCTGTGTGTGTGTGTGTGTGTATATATATATATATATATATATATATATATATATATATATATATATATATATATATATATATATATATATATATATATATATATATATATATATATATATATATGGGACAGCCTTGTATATAAACTCGGAGAGAGTCATCTGATGATGGGTGACACAGCGTTTCTGTCATCAGTGTGACGGCATGTAATGTAGCTACGACCGTCTAACCACATTACCCAAGAGGGAATCTATGTTAGGGGAAGACTTACGTATCGCCAAATCTATGCAAGTGCTAGCAATTTTATGGTTGGGCAAAGTCGCCAGGTTGCGGCCACAATGGCTCCATTTTGAGCGAAAAGTCGCTAAGTCATGATGATAATTACTTGCTCACAGTTTTCTTTTTCTTAGATCTTTGTCTTGTTACCTTTTGTTAACATACCTCCTGCTGTGGCAAGTCAACGATCAGAATGTGAAAAAAAAAGAGAACAACCCCCCTTTTGTGGAACGGTGTCACATATCAAGGTTATGTTTTGCCAAGAGAAGCGGCTTTAATACATCCAAACAGTTCACAAATTAGCTCTTCGCTGTCGTTAGAAACAAAACCGGCGCACATATATCCCCCCTTGGAATAAATCATGGGCGAGGCATTGACCTCAGCCAAATTTCCTTAATCAATTTCACCGGAGGTAATTTGCTCGCTAACTTAATCATTTAAACAGGAGCACTAAAAAATCGCTAATACCCCCAAAAGGCGGGTGTCGTTAAGACGATCAAAAACTCGCTAAATTTAGCCACATTCTACATAAATTACGAACACTGCTTTAGGCGTCATTAAGAGGAAATTGTAGTTCGAGGGTTCCTATCTAAACACATGGGAAAGGAGGAATCCCTTTTCTCGGCAACCACTACACCGAATTCGATGGGGTGTGTTGCCTATGAAAGAAAAGGTTAAAATCTGGTGTCTTTCGGAAGCGGAATTCTTAGTTACGCCGTAAATATTTTAATAAATATTGTTGAGAATCCCAAAATTTCGAAAAACGAAGCTATCAAATTCACAATTCTGCAAACTCAAATGCCCGAGCATGGTGGCAATGAGAATTTTTTTTTTCTTCTGTTCTCTAACCTCTGTTGTGCTACTGGAATTGCAAAGTTTCGTTTTTTTATAAGTGTATATACTTGTCCTTTGAACAGTATGCATATATGTGCTTTTTGGTCTTTATATGTATAAGGTGACAATAAAAGTTTAATTGTATTTGGTAGTTGGTGTAGGTCCATTTCTTTGTTTATTTAAAGCAGACTCACTATAGCAGAATGCATTCAAGCGCTCGGCCAATGTAATATATATAACGGTCGGGTCCTTGAATGTGTGCCGGCCACTATTGTCGCTTCAAGGTATGTGTATATCTGGAATATCCGTTGGACGTTCCCCGGATATACATACATACATACATACATACATACATACATACATATATATATATATATATATATATATATATATATATATATATATATATATATATATATATATATATATATATATATATATATATATATATATATATATATATATCCTGAACGTGCCCTGAATATCCATGTTGGATGTCTGCATCGGATATACTACGGACTACAAAGCGGTTACCTTTGGATTTCCCAGTGACGTCGCTTGGACGTACGTCGGACGTTCATGGATATTCCACGTACATCGCGACTATCCAGAAAGGACGTCCGTCGGACGTTGCCCGGATATCCGTGGTTATGGGCAATTATGTAAACCACACCTAATATTTCATCTAAAGCGGACAAATATGATGTATTATGTACCGGTATGAAGCACATTATTATTATGCGAGTATGACTTTTGCAAAACACTCGTACACATTGTAACAAATTTACATCAGCTGCAAATTCATATATTTAATTTTTTTCACTCTTTCGATGCTCTAACAGACGCAGTTTACAGAACAGCGATATGTGTTTTTGGAGCCGAGTAATGCATTTACAAACATGGTGCTTTTACTTTTCTTGAAACATATCATTATCTTGGCAATTTTTCAAAGAAGGAAAAAAAAAATGAGTTCATGCTCTAAATAGAAAATTCACTTCCAACAGTCACTAGAGTTTAGCTTCCTCTCTCAATTGCAACAGATTTGATTGAAACGTTTCTGCGTTTTACATGTATTTGAATAGGCGGCAACGGAGTTGGCGCCGAGCTAAAGCTTCCTTTTTAAGCATATCCAGTGCATAGTGCCTACTTCATCCTTCCTTGCAAACGCAAACGGCGGCATACTTTTCAAAGTATGGAGACACTAGAGAGACGTATCAGTAAGCTCCACAGGAACTTCAGTGAGCATGCTGTCTTCTGCAGCGAGATCACTGTGTCAACCGGCAACTTCATGATCAGATGGTCGTGCTTTCCGCTTAGCTATCGAGTTTGCAAACCTTGTTAGCGCGAAAACGGGGCATTTAGCTCCCAACCGTACAATGCAAACGAAAAAAGTAAATTCCAGCAGAACCCATCGACGATTGTCTAAGCTATACGCAGGTTTGCCGTAGTTATCGCCACATCCGCTAAATTTGATCTCGGTAGCATTTGTAGTTATAACTAAATGCCAGGACAGCGGGCTAAATAGTGCGCCGGTCATAAAACATACTCATAACGCTCCGGAGCATTTGCATACGCAATTTATTGCAAAGGAAGTAACTCACACGCTTTGAACTTTGCCTACGCATCACCCATAATCTGTGCCTTATTTTCGCTAAATATGAGCAAGCTGCATCGTCTAGTTCATCGACGACACCAGAGACACCGACTAAGAACCTCGTATGACACATGAAAATAGGGGAGAAAAACCAGGGTTTTTCCGACGCTTCTATTTAGGCCAGGAGCATGAACATTTTACCACACATTACACACGACTCCCATTATTTCTACCGAGATTGAAGTTTGTATCTTGTGCATTTGTTTTAGGAGTGTGTGAAAACATTGCAAATAACGGCAGCACAGCACTCTGGAACGCTTGAATAAGTAACCTTCGACAAAAGCTGTAAATAACATACACACATAAAACATTCATTGTTCGTCATTCCCAATATGCTTTCTACTTCAACGAACTATAAACCCCGTGCCTCGCATAGCTCACCGATTATACTTCGCGAAGTTATAGCAGCCGTAGTGTATGGACTCAAGGTAACATCCCTTGGTACGGACGTTGCGATAGCAAGCAGAATTTCACAAGTGTCGTGCGGTCATGCGCAAGCATGTCGTGCGCAAGCATATGAACCCATCCGCGCGTTTTCTTGGTTCTCCGCTACCACGAAGCGCTGCTTTGCAGGCTCCGATGCCAAGCAGTCAGAGACACAACATTCAAGTGGACGTCTACAACCCCGTCTTGAATCGACCCTTCGTGCGGCTGCACGGTCGATGGACGGACGGCGTGACGGCCTCCTGGGCATCTGGAGTACGTGGACACAGTTGCATGCAGCTCGCGGGTGCTGCAGCGATTTTTTTTTAAAAGCACATCGAGTGTCCACCGCATTAGCCGTTAGCCTCTAGTTGGTCGGGATTCTTGTGGGCCCGTGCTCACCTAAAAACAGTACCTAGGCCTAGCGACAACGGCCACTCAGACAGACCTCAAACGGCATCTGGAAAAGAGCCTCGTCTTCCAGTTTCTGTGCAACACAATTGTTTTCTCGTATATTCGCATTACAGTCCGAAGCTATCATGTCTGCAGCTTGTGCACAAGTCGTGATTTACGAAATTTCTGACGCAATTCACTTTGAAAAATCCAAGTAGTTCAATAAGACACGCTTGGCGGGGGCAGGGGCTAGAACAATGAGGATGTATGCTGCGCGTGCGCACACGTTCGCACATGCGTCACGTACGTAGCTTGTAGTGGTGCTTGTCTAACATCCGCAACAGCTTCGATGTACATCCACTGTAACAGAATTGAATGGACGCGTTTTTTTTTTCCGTTTTTGTAGTGCCCCTTTGCTATTGGCGGACCTGCGCCTCCTGCCATTAAATGTTTGGCTTCCCCATGGCGCTTACGTGCATGGTAGATAAACTCGCAGCTTTTTCGAGAACTCTCATCCAATGTGCACGGGTACAAAGAAATTCGTTTTTCACCGTATCCACTGCAAGTAATTTGATGACGTTTGATGTATTTAAAAGAAACTTCTAAAATCTAGCCACAGTAGGTAGCAAATTTTCTTTTAGGCTGTCAACTTTTTCACAGAAATCATTGAAAATTTAAAAAAAAGTTTAGTTTTCTACTCTGTGAGAGTAATAAATTCTGTAAACTGCACCTATTAAGGCATCTAACTTGGACAAAAATGATCTATTACACACCACTCTCAAATATATCACTGATTTGTAAGCAGTACTTTATCATAATACTTGGATGATGTGAAGAGAGGGAAAGCTCGCGTTATATTTGAAGCATGGTCCTCAATATGACATGAGGTACTTTCACAGGCCAGTCAGATAATCGCCTGCTGCGCTAAGGGGCAGGGGTTGCTGTAGTAAGCGTTGTGTATACTTGTCTACTTCCCATTATCATACAATTTTCCATATCTGTAGTCTATCTCCTGCTGTTTTTGCTGTGTCAAATACGAAGCCGACTACTGTTCGCGTGCGTGCATCGCCCAAAGAGTGCCTGTTAAGAAGCAAAGAATATGCTTACTCCTTCTGGCATAACGCTAGGCTAGACATGTCATCAGGTGTATACGAGAGAGAGAGATAGGGTATGATGTCAAAACAAAACAACCGGCTGCTGCAGCGAGGCTACCCCAATGACTTAAAGAAAAACTCAAGGATATACCTAGCAAATGCTTTGCCTTAAAAAGAGAAACTGCAATGTTACACAGCCAACTCACCTAATGAAGTATCGTTTAAGTTTGCTCCTTACAAGCACAAATCAAAGGTCAAGCTTCTCTCATTTTTTCTTGTTGCAGGAGACGAAGGAAATCCTGAACGCACGGTTACTCAAGCAGGCCCGCCGGGAACCTACCTTCATCACAGAAGACAATCCCAAATGCTCTACCATGTGGGTGGCAACTACAATTACAGCCATGAGTTGATACATTTGTGCTTTGTAAACAAAGTGTAAAACTTTGCTACAGTGTCAATCAGGGGAATTTGTGGCTGCTATCCTTTAATAAGTTAGGCATTTAAATACCACCTTTAAGGATCTGCTGATATAGTGTTAAACTGGTACAGTGTTAGAATCAAAATGAAAGAAAGAAGCACTCACTTTAAGTCGCTAGCTATCAAAATATGGCCTAGCTAAGCAGGCGCAATCACTTTCTGAGCAAGTCAGCAGGTGTAAGATTCAGATACACTGGAAAGCCAGGGGTGTCAGAAAGCAATTCAGATGCTGATGCAATTTTTCATACAAAAATACGGATTTCTATCAGTGTAGTTCCATATTAGGGATATTGTATTTGGGAGCATGATCACCAGCACCTCATGGTTCCTGTGTCTGTGTATAATCTTGGTTAAAAAAAAAAAGAAGCTTATGCTTTTATTTCATACTTATGTTCTACCTACAATATTTTGTTCCTTAGGGCTATGTGATGAAATGGCAACATGGTAGATGCTAGAGAATTTAATAATAATAATAATATTTGGGGTTTTACGTGCCAAAACCACTTTCTGATTATGAGGCACGCCGTAGTGGAGGACTCCGGAAATTTTGACCACCTGGGGTTCTTTAACGTGCACCTAAATCTAAGCACACGGGTGTTTTCGCATTTCGCCCCCATCGAAATGCCTAGAGAATTTCATGTTGGTGAATATGAGGGACAGTGAAGAATTTCATTTCAATAAATTATTTATCCCATAACTAAGTTGCATTCAGGACTTTTAGCTGAAGACCTTTGCATTAAAAATGGTAAACATATGTTAATATTCTGCAAGCTCTACTAATAATTTTTGTTCTGCTGTATTCAGTGGTGCAGACATGGTAAAGAGAGAAGCTAAAATACTTGTCACATTCAAGAACATTGATAAATAATTTGACCAACCATAAGTTGAACATGCCAACAGAGTGAAAAACAAGGTGCACAATAAAAACAAAAGCAAACTGTTTGAAACAGCAATGCCATGAATACTTTGGACAGACTTTGCTCAGCTAAGCCCTCCCCATTGCTTGTTTCACCATGTGTAACCTGTTTTCAACGCAGAGTATGGCGAACTGTTACGGATGTGCTGCGTCGCAAAAAGCTTCAGGAAGCCTACGATCGGAGGCTTAATGTGCTGAAGTCAACTGAGCCAAACTACCAGCCCATGGTAACAGCTCCAATAAACATATTTTGAAAGCATTTCAAATGCAAAGGTGTTGTTTGATTAGACTCGTGAATACTGTCACAGAGTTCTTTTTTTTTTTCTTTTAGCACGAATTTCCAGATTGAGGAACATCATTGAGAAGTTGAAGAAGCACGTAACGTGTCACCAATAGGGCGAAGTAGAACAAATTGCTTGTATCAAAAGTGACAAATTTGTACAGGAATTTGATTTTGCTGTCAAACCTACAAAGACATACACACACAAAAAAATATGTTGCATGTAATCAGAGCACAGCCATACCTTACCATAAAGAACATGGCTATAATAACCGAACGTCACAAAGCCCACAAAAAATAAGTTGCAAGTAACCAGAGTACAGCCAAACCACAATATATTGAAGATGGATATAATGAATAGTCAAACATAAAATAAATCTGTTTTCCTCAATTACATTAGTATCTAACAAATGTTTGCCTAGAATATCGTATACAATGAGGATATTTCCCCGTGAGATGACAGCGCAACATAGCGGGACTTGACTGTATTTGTTATTGTGATGATGATGATGAAAAATGTTTATTTGCTCTATATTTGTTATTGTGAGCAGGGTCCTGGGAATATCTGTTTTTATTTCATTAATACCAACATACTGACTTAGGATACAGGACCAATATCTGCCGATTTCAACGTCTCTAAAAAGATGTTTCTTTACTGCAGCTGTTCAAGAAAGAAGGGGACACCTTCAGCTACAAAAATGATTTGAAAAGAAAGTCCGAGAAGAAACTTCAGTAGTGCCTGGAAATGTTTTTCTACACCGACAGCACTGCAAGACTGCTCCGTGCCTACCCACCATCAGAGAACTGTTGCATCGGTTTCTAATAAGCTGTAAAGACCTTCAAAAAATTTTTATCTTCATTGTGCACATACAAAGAAGCTATATTATAGTCTCATCTTTACCTACTGCCTTAAAAACATAATAACTTCTGCCACTCAGTTTTTCTTTTAATGCAAGTCTCATGTTACAGTTGGACTTTTTCCTAAAGATTCTGCACAAAATTTCCGTAGTTGTCATTGTGCAAATAAAAAAAAAGTTTTCATCATTTTTTTTCTTCAGAATATGTATTATTAAAGTTAAAATATTTGTCCCTGAAAGATGAATATATCACATATACACTCAGATCAGCTGATGTGCATAACCCATTAGCAAGTAAAAAACACACTGACACATCTTTATGCTGATAGCTACACATGGCTAATCATGGCCTGTTGGTTTCATCGGAAGAAGATTACCCTTTGCACCTAAAGGACACAGCCAACACAAGTGCAAAATCAAAATCAACAGCTCACGAATTTTTTTGTTTATCATTAGCTGGAGGTATAGGTAATTATGTTGTTATGAACATAAGAAGTATTAAACGTGAGCTTCCATACACAGAAAAGAAAGCCTAGCTATGCAAGTTAAACAACACGAAAGCCAAATATACACAGCTAGAGTAATAAATCACTCTTATAGAATTTCTCAGCATTTGTTTGGCATTAGGAGATGACTAATTCCCCAAGTGAAAATCGCAACTGTAGGCAGCTCGCAACTGGAAACAGCAAATCACCCAATGCTGGCAGATTGTTCAAGAAATCAGACAGCTTTAGTATAGCGTATGCTATACCATTGTGTAGGCTATAATATAGCAGGTTGTCACTGCGCATGCGCAGAATGCTAAAGGACCCATAGAGCATAGCGTATGCACGCTACTTCTCAGATTTAGCATTAGCGTCGTTGCGTGGTTTGCAGAGTTTGCGTGAAACATGGCGGTGGTCCCGGCTGCCCGCTTCGAATTGACTTTGGCGTTGCTTTTGTAAAATGCACTTGGTTCGTAGCAAATGATTGTGTAAATGGCTTTTGCTTAGTCTCAGGCCGCTTCGACGACACAGTATTATGAATAACCTTGTGGTGTTTTCAAGATCGCTTCTCCTTTCGAACAAGTCAAAGCCTAACGAAAGAAACATCTGAGATGTCTGCATCACCTATCGCTACAGTCGGGAAATAGCCGCAACAACGTCATATGGCCTCTGAGACCTAAAGATCTTGCAGGCCAACTAAAACTGTAAAAAATGTGCGCTGCTTAGCGTGAGCTACACTATAGCGTACGCTAAACTAAAACTGTCTATTGATGGAAATGCATAATCCAGAGCAGTTCGGCAATCCTGCACTGCGCCAGCAATATTGCAGGTCATGCTCTGCCTTACACCACTGCCCTCACTGAAGTCTGATGCACTCTAACAAACACCCAATGACTTATTCCGCAGAACAAATCAGTAAAAGTGACCAAACTACACTTTCTTTTATCTTCAAATGCAATATGATTCTTTATTATCAGGGGTTGACTACTACACTTGCCAATTATGAACATGACACAATACATCAGTGGAGGCTGGCAATATGTTTTCATAGTGGCAAGACCAATCCCATCCTAACATTTATGCTTTCTTGCTTAGCTCACAAAACCTCTGCCTTCAGTAAAACTGCTATTTCAAACATTTTCATTTCAGCTGTCTGGCCATAGTTCCTTTAAGTACAGCAGAGAAAGCTTGATTGGCTTTTCTCAGATGGCTGCGTGCAACCCTGCTTCAACCCTCCACATGTGACAAATTAAGGAGTTAAAAGAAAAAGCATTCTTTTATCAAAAATGAAGCAGTCCTAAAGCAGCCATTAAGGTAGGCTGCTATGGTCCTTGTCCAGACAATACCCTACTCCACTAGTGAACCACAGCATTTAGTGGTTCAGCGCGCATGTTCGCCAAGTCTAGGTGCATGTCCAACTCGTCATCCACTTGCCCGACGACAACCCTGGAAACGTACAAGGGGAATGATGACAGTGTCCAAGCTCTCGGTAGCCAACATGTGTCAACAGATCTACATCACAAATAGTTTCACTACAGCACTCCTGCTGCAAAGAATGCCAATAGCGGTAGCCCTTAGCGATCCGAATGGCAAACATGGCTATAAGTACCCAGTTTTATATATATATTTCTTAATATTTTGCTCTCCCATGACAAACCACATTGAACCTTATGAAGTAGGGACTAGGATGTGAACATAACAAAATTAAATTAGGATAAGAGTAATGCAGTCAAAGAAGAACTGAAACTGTCTGTCTATGAGTTAACTATCCCTACTGGCAATAATCCATACGCAAAAACTAGAATGGAGCTGGCCTCTGCATTCAACTCCTGGTTACCCTTGGCCTAAGTGCAGTGGATACATGGCCATGACTACTGACACTACAGCAGCAAGAGCACAGGTGCGTGAGTGCTCTGAGCCTCGCGAGAATGGTCTACTACACATGCACTGTTTGCACAAAACAGTGTGCATTAGCTCTGTTTCTTATGAAGAACAATGCACACGACAAAACAAGCGCTGAGTGACACAAATTGAAATGTTAAGAAGAGGTCAGGTTATGATTACCAGGGATGGAAGCTTGAAACAAGGGACCCTGTGCAAATGGGTGAAGTTTTGACAATGTTTGATTCACGCTACAACTTGAATAACGCGAAATTCTTGCACATTACCAATAGTCATTAAAGTAGCATATTCTCATCAATCAGATGATGGATGCAGCAGTGAAACACTGTCAATTTAACACAATTTTCATTAGTTACAAACTGCCCACTCATAAGGTCTGCATCAGTACAATAAGGTGTAAAGCTAATCATGTCTGCATCCCGACCTCCTCTATAAACTTTCGACCTGCTCCCTCACGCCACCCCTACGGGGTCACGCGAGCCTAAAAGCTGTTGTGTAGAGACCGAACGTGCCACCAGGTGCCGCCTGAACTAACGCCCACAGCAGACAATGCGATATAGGGCCCGACGGTCCTGGCGCACTGGTGTGCGCGATCTTCTGTTTGTTTCTCGTGTTTCCAACGTGGGATTAGCAAAACAAGAAC
The DNA here is from genome assembly GCF_038994185.2 of Dermacentor albipictus. Taxonomy (NCBI): domain Eukaryota; kingdom Metazoa; phylum Arthropoda; class Arachnida; order Ixodida; family Ixodidae; genus Dermacentor; species Dermacentor albipictus. The sequence goes on from NC_091825.1 coordinate 126,372,982, forward strand.
AAGGTGAAAGCAGGAGCCAATGTTTCGACAAGTGGACTTGTCTTCTTCAAGGCGACACATGCTTTCCTCGCCACAGTATATATAACGTGTAGATTGACAGTATATATAATGTGTAGATTCACTGATTCATGGGGTTTAATGTCTCAAAGCAACACTCTGACCATGAGAAGCACTGTAGTGGAGGGCTCCAAAATACTGTTGACTGCCTGACCCAGCTGCACGAGCGATTTTGCAGCTAAAATGCATAGGTACGAAAAACAAGCAAACAAAAATAATATACAGGACATGGCCTGGAGAATGCAACCCTCATATTCCTTTTCTTGCTTCATTTTGTGCAGCAGCGCCTTGCTGTCTGCTGCAAAAATAATTTGTCCGTGGGCTAGTTGGTACATAGATCTTAAAACCCCGAGTTTCTGCAGAGCGAATAAACAGAACATATACAAACAATGTACACGGTCGCCCGTGTAAGTCATTTACCTTTATGACTTGTTCCTTCCCGCTGCATGAACTCGAATTTCAAGATTACATTTGTCATCCTGCAGACAAGGGAAGCGAGTGGAAGGAGTGGTCGTGCTTTATGCATCGGGGTCTAATGGCTACCTTCTAAGGACGAAAGTGTGCAACACAACCGTCAGCATACCGCTACGTGCTACAGTGACTATTCGCGCCTACAATATTTTCAACATGACCCCTAACACCGTTGTTTCTCGTGGTTACAGCCCCCATTCGAGCATCGATGGAGCTTTGCTGGAATTGCCGCGTATCTTGCATCAGCGATGCTCCTGGGCTTTCACCAGTGTGGCTGCATAGTTTTAAGAATGTTTCAGATGAAAGGGTTAGGAGACAAACCGAACTCAAATCAGCAACTCTGGTGAGCACTACTGATCCATGGGAATGTTGTGTAGAAAACCAAACTTCATTTAGTATGACCAATTTTGATACTCTACCCATAAAAATCTTGTGCAGAGAAACTTTTTCTTTTCGTAGGATTTCCGTCTTGGAAAAGGACATGTATTCTGGTTGGATATTTTTAGATGTCACAACCTGTTCTTTGCTAAACTAGATAATAACCTGCATGGTATAGCCCACTACTAATACACTATGCCTGATCAAAGGCTGTATTTTCTAAATTCTTGGTTGACACCTCAAAAGCCTCTGTAGCATAAGATCCAAGAACGAAATGGGTAATGGGAAACTCGTGGAATGATATCCCAGTCGAGATCCTTGACTGCCGCCCGCTCGACTTGGAAAAAGGAAAGCAAAAGTACAGCATTGTGGGAAACGGTGTTACTGCTGCTGTACCCTAATGCTGTTGTTGACTGTGCAGCTGCAAAGTGACACACAATCACCCCTGAATGTCACAAAGGCAAGCGCCTACCACAGAGACCAACAAGCAGGCCACGCAGAGACATCGACTGAGAGCGAAGCAATAGGGGTAAGTTGTGGCGCCACGGCATGTGGTGGCAGTTCAGCGAACTAAAAAAAACTAGACAAGCAAAGGCAAATCTAGCATCAGAAGGACTGTCGGCATGAGCAGGTCGGAAGTTTATAGAGGAGATCGTGGTCTGCATGTTGTAGAAATAACACTGCAGAACCCTCAGAAAATGGCATATGCACAAGCAAACACAAAGCAAAAGCCTGAATTGTAGTACTGCACAGTGTTAAATTTTGGGGAAATTTTAAGTGTTGCAAATTTTTAGTACATAATTACCTCCAATGCAGAGCAAACCTTCATGTGTAGGTACAGTTCATTTAACTTGCAGGCGCAGTGCTTTGAATCTAGCAGAAATGCCGTAGTAATATTTACTGCCCCTTCACATCATGAAGGCCAATGATAGCACATCATGAAGGCCAATGATACTAAAACATTGCTCCCAACTAAAAACTGTACAGAGCAACACTGTGTTTTAATGTTATGCTCACATTACCCATGCAATATATAAAAGCACAATGACACATTATGCCATGTCAGGCAGGTACCTTCAGATGTTCCCAATAAAAAGGAAGATTGTTTCTTAAGTTTCAATTACAACAGCATAAGCCAGATGCTGTGAGACACTAAATTACTGAGTAGAACCACAAGATGCTGTGAATGTTCAGATGGATACATACACATTGTCCCCTCGCACAATGTACAGTCCCAGAGGCACCTGTTCAACACCGTGGTCTGAACTATAGACGCGTTCATGGCTTTCATCCAGTATCAGGTTGATGGTCTGGTCAAAGCCTTTCAGCGTGCCCTGGAGACAAAGTTCAGACCATTAGGCCTTCACAATCTTAATTGGCTGCCAAACATGACACGTGCTGTACGGCTTTCCGTACCGACTATTTTCACCTGTGTATGCACACTACGCTTACTTCTGTTGTGCTCCATATATTTAATACCTTATGGTAAGTTATCTAGCACTAATGCAAATAAATGTGTTTTATTTATAATATGAAGCAGCACTTTAATGTTCAAAAACCCAATTGCCAGTCACAGACTCACTTTTGCGTGGAAAAGGTTGAAACACTCAAGCATGTCGAGAGCAGCACCGCACCTTTGACACTCTCATCTATTGTTTTTCCCCACCCCCCCTTTTTTTTGCACTGCCATGATGCATATTGTTTGCCAAGATTCATCATAATAAGATATGGAAAATTCGCCCACTACGCTGCTTTGAGGCACATATGTGTCGGAATTTGCACAACACAAGTGCAAACATTTTCAGATGTCATCTAACCCAAAGTCAGCACCTAATACCATCTACTGACAATTCTAAACTTGTCCAGCATACATTTGCTGTTGCATCCATGTATGAATAGCTAACAATACCACCCGCCCAGCAAATTGCTGGCTTTGGAATCCACTGAGTTAACCTAATTAGGAAAAGATTAACTGTCAATGCACAAAACATATTTTCAGTACCAGTGTGTTTTTCACACAGCAGCCAAGTTAACTTAAACTTGTAAATTGCAGTATGAAAACATTTGACAATGTAAGCATTTTTGCCTCATTACGCTCACGTGCATAAAGTAGGGTAATGCCTTATTAAACTGCTGCACAACAAAAACTTGAGTACTTGAGCTCAGCTGCATGCTGTAGTAACATATGACACATATGCTATGTTAATGGCAAGTAGTAAGGGCTGATAACACACACAAAAACAAGAGATACCCTTCATCACAGACGTTCGTCATTAAATTTTTGATGCACTACTCGCCTGTACATTTAATTATTCAGGTGGCTTGCCACCAGCAACTTACAATGAATACAAGAGCATGCAGACAGACATAGCAGCTGCAATATTTTGCCAGCAGTATGAACTTACCACTATGTGACGACCATCAGCAGTAATAATTGATACTGTGTCTGAACAACAAATGTTAAGGAAAATCTTGGAAGTAATGAGATATCTGAGATTCCATCTGGAGGAGCAAACTAAAGGGGCTCTGCCAACACATTTCTACATAACTGAGAACCCAATGAAGTGATGTGATGCCTTCCAATGAATACATTGCCGCCAAAATTTTCTTAAAAGGACCTAATAATAACGGAGATATAAAGAGTGCAATGTTTACATTCCCAATTCTTCCTATACACAACAATTTCTCTCAGCTGAGGTAGTAGTCAGAGCAATATTCTGCCTAGTGCTCCTTTTTTACTTATTCTTTCTGCAGTGCACTTATATTAACCTTTCAAGGTTGGTCTTTGACAAAGGTGTCCAAGCGGTGAAGGATGGGCAGAACACATTAACAACTGCCACTTCCCCGTTTACTAGAAGGGGCATGAATGAGAGGCATGAATACATGCATGCGTGAGATACTGCTGGAAAGCAACCCATGATCATGAACAATCACCCAGTGGCTGCCATGTACAGGCTGTCACAAGACTATGACATCATAGGCCTATGAAATCAATAGAGAGGGCCTCAAAAGCCACAGAAGAGAGTATGCGATTTCTCGGACAAGATTGCGGGCATGCAGAGGAATAAGATTTGGTTTGCATGCTCATGGCAGTATTGTCTAGAAGGCAAATATTTTCCTATGATGCTGAAAAAGTGTTACAGTGCCCCTTTAATGAATGATAGCTTTACAGCTTAGCCTTCGAACTTAAGTGCCCAGTCCTCAAATGCTATTTCATGTAAACCGGCTGTCCCAAGAACTTCAATCAAGTGTGCCACTGTGAGTTTGAAAGCACTCACAAAAACTAATTTTTGGCACTTACATGGTATGCAAGCGTTAGCATCATGGGCTTGTTCTAGTTTTCCGCTCGTCTCATGGCTCATACACACTATAGGCGTTTGACCAACAATCAGGTGGGTAAAGCAAGAACCAAAGGTGAGGTTTGGTAGACTAGTTCGTTCCTTGAGAAATGGCACAACCGACTATGGGGGATAGGCCATGAAAAAGAATGTTGTAAAACATATATATATATTAAAAGAATGTAAATAGTTTGCTTTGTCTTTGCATAGTATTATATAGTCTCTATAATGTCGGTATTTTGTGCTAAGACTACAGTACAGTGTACTAAGACGAAGCAGTCAAGGCACACGCACACACGAACGCAGCCCTCCACCCCCTCGGCGCTTTTTTTTTCTCTCTCTCTCTTTCTCAGAACAACTCTCTTGCTAAGGGCTGTCTAGGAGAAACAGATGGTAAAAATCAATCGCAGTACATTTCTGAAATTGGAGCACGATGCACAAAAAATTAGAAGGATTAGTTGCTGCTAGTCAAACATGCGCGTGTGCACACGAAAGTGCGATTCCCGCGTCAACCCAGCACAGACTTTGACATATGAATACTTACTAGAAAAAACAAACTTCAAAAAGGATACGGTTGACATATCCTTCAAGCGATGCGGCCATTGTGGAATAGTCGATTCAAGCTTTCAACAAAAACGATTTCACGACGTTCGAATCTAAACGCACGCCGGGTCAATTGTAAAATGACGATTCACATCAGCGCCGAAACACTGATTGTAGCCGTCACGCGTTTGTGGAACGTAGTGCGCTATGACAGGCGATCGCTAACCAAGCGAGAAAAGAAGTAAGAATTCCAAGTCAAAGTAGTTGAACTTTGCATGCGCGTACAGTCGTAAACATGTGTTTTGGTGTCAATACCGATGTCGCGTTAGTGGCGTTAGCGCCAGCTAGTGCCAGCCATGGTTTCAGCTAAACCCCCTCCATCCTACTCCATCCGCGTTTTGCGCGTGGATGGAGTGACTTTAGTGCCAGCAACAGTTTAAAACTATTTAGGAAGCCCTTTATTTATGCTGTAATTGACACTAATAATGTGTAAAGTCAGTGCTTTTTTTTTTAGATAGAGTTTAGTTTTCACATAATTCTCTCTCCGAAACACAACACAGCAATCGCCAAAGGTTGCCGTACAAGACATTACGAAATCTAGCCGAAGCCGGGTGGAGACTCACGCGAGTCCGGCTGCAGTCACGGATGATCTGAAGGGTAAATACGTTTTGCGAAATTTAAACATTTACAAATGCTCTTCTCGCTGAATCCGTAGGTGTCTTTGGAATCTGTACAGTGTAATATCACCGACCGAGTGCAGTTCGTGTGCTTATTGTGCGTATTCCTAACTTGCGCACACTAGTTTAGCCCTTCGTAGACGCCTTTCTACCCGAATGTTGAGTTGCACGAAGTAGTGAGGCTGCCGAATGTGCGAAGCGCCTCCTTGACCGGGCTTCGCTCGTGTTCGCAGTTATGTGTGAATCAGATAGGAAGTCAGTTCACATTTTGTTACATCTCGTCTTTGGAATCATGAGTAATTTTAGGCTGTACTGAAAAGTTGTGTTTCGCTCTCACGAGCATAGCGCTCGCATTGTACTCGCAAATCGGTTTCAGTGCTTGTATAATGCTCTGCTTCTGGTGTTGCAGACTGCCCTAGTGAACCGACCATCAAATCATGGCGGTGAGCCTCCTAGCAAACATAGCCCGCACGGCGACTTCGCTGCTTGCGGCTCAGTTGGAGACGCAGCTGCAAAGCCTGCGGTTGAAGTCCATGCGGGCGTCGCGTCGGATTCGTGGTTATCCACGACCGCTTCTGGAGACCGTGCAGAGGCCTGAGGCACGAAAATACGGCTGGCGGCCAATATTGCCCGAAGACGGTGTCTACACGACGAAAAAGCTGCCGATCCGCAAGCTCGGTGGCCGGGATCCAGTAACAGGTGAGCAGAGCTGTCCTTACCTGATACTTCAGGTTGATATCACGTCGATTGTAGAAACACCGTGTTCAAGCGTGGATGCACCTAATGATGATTTCAAACAGTGTCGCGGGAACTTCGACTGCTCTGGCATTTGGTCGCGCTAAATAAGAAACCGTACCCGTGTGAACAGGCCCCTAAATCACGGGTACTTCAACGCATATAAAATGCTACATTCCATTTAATCCATTGTTCGCAGTTCGAATATACTATCTGCAGCCTAAGAGTACGATCTTAGCCTTAATGTATTGAAGAAAGAAGGACAGCAGTTTATTATATTAATGCGGGCATCACAATCACTGGCTGCAAGTCTTTGTTTTATGACAGAATGAGGAAAAATGACTATGTGAGATGTGCTCTCTTTGTTGACAGGTAAAGTGGTCGTGAGGACTATTGGAGGAGGTATGAAGCGCTGGTTTCGTTGGATTGACCACAAGCGAGTAGCTGGAGAAGATGGGAATAAACTGGAAGAGCGAGTGTACCAAGTGCGCTACGATCCACTGCGCACGGCACGCCTTGCCCTGGTGGCCTCCGGTGATCATAAGCGATGGTTGACGGCCACTGAGGGCATCAAGCCTGGTGATATCATCACCACTTCAGGCGAGATCCCACGTATCCCAGGTGCATATCTCCATGTATTCTATTCCAATTCTATTCGTTTTCACTCTTTATCAATGGTCTGAGCTGTGCTCCACTGACATTATCACTGGGATTGGCCGGTCAGGAACGGCATACAATAAAGAATGAATAGAATTTATCAAAAGGATTCGTTGCATTTTACCAGCCCACCGCAACATTTGTCCATATTCAAGAGGTTACAAGTAATGACCTTGAAAATATCTCATCTTCAGCATGTCTGACCTTTCTGCTAAAAGCCAGGCAGGAGGGCTTCAATCCCTATAAAAAAAGCTATATTTTTGGCTGCACTTTTGAATAACTGAGAGCCCAGGTTCACAACACATCTTTAATGCAAGAGCATTCTTCATTGGCTAGAATTTGGGCACCAGGCAATTACTGCGATTGAAGCCAGTCACAGGTGGCATTTGAGTAACATTAGTTTTGTGGATGTGGAGCCAATTCAGTACTCATTTTTACATACTGACACACTGCTGGAGTTATGACATTCTGCTGCTGAGCATGAGGTTGCAGGTTCAATTCCCAGCCTCAGCATCTATGGTTACTTGAATGTCACAATAGCGCATAACATTCTTGTTAGCACATCTAATTCATGTAAACAGGGACATTACTCTAGGAAGTTGCATGCACCTCAGCCTGAGCTAGCTTGAATGATTGATGTTGCCTTTAGTGAGTTCGTGTAAACTGCTGGCGCATCACTCCAGGAGGGATAGAGTGAAAGCGAACATTGTGGCATCTGCTCTGCTCCACTCACAGCCAAGGTGCACTCGCTAAAAACTGGCACAAGCACTTTTTTTAAATGCTGTCGCATAAGGATTGATGCACTGCACATAAATTGCAGTGCGTTGCAGTATGATGATGTATTAGAAAGTGCAATGCGCCAGCGTTGCGTTTAAGTGTGGCTAGTGGCCAATAAGGCAGGAAGCCAGGATAGTTGGTTTGAGTATTTTGACATAGTGACAGTGCTGAAAAAAACAGGAACATGAACGAGACAGGACAAACGCTGAACATAAACTCAGTTGATTTTCAGCGCCAATCCTGTCTTGTTTATGTCACCCATTCCTGTTTATCCTGTGTTGTAGGTATGGCTGGTGATCGACATTGTGATGGAAGCATAATGCACTTAGATTTGGGCGTGTGTTAAAGAAGCCCAAGTAGTCATAATTTAGCTGGGTCCTTTCACTACAGTGTGCCTCATAGCCCACTGCGCAGCTTATGATAACCAAAGGCATGCTCTGTCACTAATCCAGTGCAACCGAAGGATGGTGACGCTCACCCATTGGGTGCTCTGCCTGTGTCCACTCTGGTGCACCACATAGAGAAATTCCCTGGTGAAGGAGGTGTCATGTGCAGGGCTGCTGGTGCATCTGCTCAGATCCTTCGCAAGGTATGCCTTTTGCATTTTCATCGTGGAATGCTCTTAAAGTAAATAGCTTTCTTTGACTCTTTTGCCCATTTTTGTGGGTACCAAATTCAACCTCTAAGACAGGACACGCTGAGGAGCAAATAATGACATTGTTACACCAAGTGTTTCAGCTGGCACTAGACAGTATCTTTCAGATGTACTAGACACATTGCATTCTCACATAAGATAATTAGCACAGGTGGGTGAATACGAGTGTTTTCGAATACAAATCGAATGTGAATAGCAAGTATTGAATAGTCAAACGCAGCGGCATGTCTTTAAAGCAAGAAGGCTTATTTCAGTACAATTGGGTCCCATGCTTGTGCTGACAATGGTGTAACAAATACAACTAACTATCAGAGACAAATGAACAGTTTTAAACCCAAGATCACTAATTGTCATATAAGTGAACTGCACATATAGCCTCTCTAAAACGTTAGATCCTGGTCGCAAACAAGTTTTCTAAGAAAGAATGACTACTGTATGAAATAGCTTTCCAAGAACACTAAATAAATGGTTGCCCGAAAGAAGTTCAGAAGATTGGAAAAAGAAAAAGCTGCTGAAGTACTTGTGTGCCGTAGAAACATGTAAAAAGGCTGTTTGCAAGGAAAACATCAGGGTTGTAGCATAAAATATAAAACTGATACATGACTAGATTGCCAAAAACACTGAACAACAGACTAGAAGCAAAAATCACAAATTGTCGTGTAGGCTTCCACTGGGAATACGAAAACAAAGCTTGCATTATCCAGTTTGTTTTGCCATTGCTTTGAAAAATTTCATCTTGGTCTTGCGTCTGATAATTTGCAATACTTTGTATCGCAGGCTGAGAACATAAGCATACTTTACCGTTCGGCTGTGATAAAATATCTGGGCAGTTTTGAATATACGAAAGTACTGAATATAGTTTTTTTTTTTTTAGAATATAAATATGAATAGTTAGTGCGTAGTATTCGATTGATATTCAGAACTTCAAATGTTCACCCACCCCTAATTATAAGAGAATGTATATCACAAGATGTGATCAATTCGTAAAAGTCAAGCACTAAAGAGGCAGTGGGATTAAGTAAATTGCTCCGACCTCATGATAATTATTTAATGTTACAGTCACCTTGCAGCACATTTCGAATGTGGTAAATCTGCTCAGCCACTGAACACTTTAGTGAGCATGACAACCAAATATATAGTATATTGTCTGTTACTGGACTACACACAAAAATTAGTATAAAATTTTGCTAGGAAGACTGCCTTCCTTTTGTGTTTATTGTGACAAATCAATAAGCAATATGGCTATTGACTTCTTTTGTTGTTTTTTTAACATACTGCAGCCCTGTTGAGTTATAGTAGCAGGAGTAGGGAAGGGAACAAACAGTGGAAAAGTTCGCACACGTGAAAAACAAGATCAAACATGAACAGAACATGTTATGAAAGTAATGCATTTAACACTACAGCTCTTATAAAAGGTGAAGTGCAAATAAAAGAAACCAAGAGCACCGACAGGAAGGCACGAAACGTTAATTTCTTGAGTCCTTTTTTCAATGGCAGGGAATGAGTGGAACTGGGTAAGAGTTCCAATTGTCAAAAAGGAAGGAAAAAAAAAACTATATTTCAAGATATCTTTGTGAGGATAGAAAGGGGTATTATTAAGGTCATGTTGGCAACAAGTAGATAAACTGTTTGTGAAAATTGCATTATTGCTGTCACATGCTTGCTGTCGGTAAAGGAAGGTGAAGAACAATACTAAACAATAACAATACAATAAATAAATACTGTGGCCTTCGAGATTTAGCAATGCAGTGAACCAATTTTCGAAACCATGCCGATACCAGAGCTCTTTTCACTGACGAGTGGAGCAATGCTGACATTGATCCATATCTTCACAGCAGCACAGTTTTGAAAGAAGCGGAAGCATGCAAAATTGTGGCAGGGGCAGTATTTATTGAGAAGAACTGCCTGATAAAGTGCCTTGTGATACTTTCTTGCCAGCTACATTAATGTATGCACACATATGTGCACCGAACCATGCCATTTCTACCAAGCTATACTTCCTGCTCTTGGCTGCTGTTGAGGTGAACCTGCAGCCGGCAAGTTTGTCTTGGTGCATCACTGGGCCTCTTCAATTCGTCATCCCGGACTGTCCAGAACTGCCTAAACGCTGTGTACAGCATGCTCATTGGCTGAAAGAATCGTCTCCGACAGTCTGGGACGGATAATAGAAGAGGCCCATTATTGTCACGAACTTTTGGCCTATTGATCAGTGCATTTTTCTTTCTCATGCCCCACATCTGATGCGGGGATTTATTTATTTTCTTGGTTACTGTTCACAACGTTCCCTGATCTTTTGACCATCCATGTTGCATTTATTGATGCAGCTCGAGGACCGCGTGATCATCCAGCTGCCATCCAAGTTACAGGTGTCACTCAGCGAACGATGCATGGCTGTGGTTGGCCAGGCATCCAATGCTAACCGCCGTGAGACCTTCTATCCTATTGGCAGTCCCAATAGGTTGCGTCGTTTGGGTCGTCGACCTCGCTCTGGCTTCTGGCATCGTAAAGACGGCTATTGCGGCCGCAAGATACGTCCCCCACCTCCTGTCAAAGTGTACCCGTTGCAGAGGCCCACAATGCAATAAAGTGTATGCCTTTTATGTCGAACCGAAATTCGCCTGCATGGTTTGACTTGTAAAGGTTTGTAGGTTCCAACTACAGTTTGCAGAACGCTCATGCTGTCGTAACGCGCCGCGGACGTCGCTGCCAGGCTGAAAACCTGCAATGGCTTAGCAAGCATCCCGACAGCGGTGCCGACGTGAGCGCCACTTCCACCTGCAGCGGTGATCTTGCGCATGAATTTCGCGTCGGGGGCGCGACGGGAATATCTGGTGGTACCGTGCAGCGCGCTCATGCTGCAGTTACTCCGTTACTCTATGCTTCACAATTCCTCTTCCTAGTAGTGCTGTCCGTGACGGAAGTAGCAAGATTCTACTCGCGCGAAGCTGGCTAGAGGCTGGAACCTTTGTTTCTAAACCCTGTGTCAGCCTTATAACTACTGTGACGACAGCGACAGCACTCTTCCGCATCGGTAAGCTCTTCACACACGCACGAGATTAACGGGAAGAAGCCATATGCACCCAATTCGCTCTTGCTAGTTCAAAACTTAAATATTTCAGCACAAAAGTATTTGATCTACGAACAGTGACTGAGGCTGTTACTTCGGGATCGACGCGAAATAAATTTCAAGCTGCCATGAACAGCGTACTCGATAAAGTGTAGTCAACGCAGTGGCGCACCGCGCGCATATCGCAGGGCGCGTGATTCGACCGGGGAGTTCCGCTCGCGAGCGCGCCGGCTTATCTGCAGCGCTATCAATATTTTTTTTCGATCACACACAGGTGATAGACGCTAGTAATTAGCAAAGGGCAGAGAACAACGGTGGCTTTTGTCCAGCCAATCTGTAATGTTCGGAGAAATTACTCAGCCTCTGACGCGAACGGTGTTGCGTAAAAAAAAGCCGTCCCACGCACATTGCTCAAGCGTACCGCTACATTGAGCACGCGAAAGCGGAACGGAAAATCATTCAGGTAGCTTTTTATTGCCGAGAAGGGAAACTTGCGTGGCCACTTAGTGCCTCGCCATGGTTCACAGGCGTTGCTTGCGGTGTGATCAACCGGTAAGTACCACCGTTCTACTCTAGCCGTGGTACCGAGAAGGTAGGGTTTGATTGGGTATATTATGCCCGCACTTAGGCCGTGCTTTAATGCAATGTGCTCCCCCTTTTTTTTTTCTTGTACATGCGAGCTCGGAAAAATTCCGTTCCGAGACTTCCCACAATACAAATGCAGTATGTAGACACGGGAATCGGAAAGAGGTGCGCCGAGGAAATGCCCTCGTTTCATAGTTTCTCATCCGATGAATGACCTAGTATGAATATGCCTGGCTTATAATGGTGAGAGATGCACTTATTGGGCGCGAAGGGGCAACGGGCTGTTTTATTGCAGTTGTGTTAAAACCAGGAGCCATCGTGAATATCGCCCGAAAACGGACAGTTACAGGTGCGTTAGTCTAGCCTACTTTTTAAAATTTCTTCATTTCTCCGTAGAAAGAAAATTTCATGTAAGAAGTCGGAAATGATGGCGAACTTCTCGCGATAGATGTTTGCAAGCAATTTAATCTGGCAGTTACACATGATATAATTGATTGTAGAAGCACTTATTTAAGCAATGAGGTGGCAGTAGCTTCCTTTTATGGAAGGAAAAATATTGCGTGGCATCTGCACTTTTGCCCTCATCATGGTCCTCATCATAAGATCTGTGTGGTGTTAGCCTCCATAATTAAGCAATTAAAGGATATCATGTCGACTTGGGGATTTGGTATGTGTACTTCATTATAAGATTAATAATAATTAAGTTACTGTTCCTAAAGTGAGTTCTTGTGGTTTTTGAGGTCAGAACAGAACACTTCATGTGAGGAAGGAGTATAATGCAAGAATGCCAAGTCACTGCAAAGTTCTAATTGGGTGCAAAATCAGTGCCAGTGATCACACCTGCATGGCTACAATGCATATTGTACATTCAAAATAAAGTAACACAGACTGACACAATGGCCACACCTCTTAATGTTGGGTTATTACAATGACGAAACAGCTGGAGGTTTCATGCCAAGTTAGTGCACTTAGCTTACAAAATGAAGCTACTGGACACTGATGGCAAGAGGGGATTACTGCTTAGCTTGAACTCTAAATCACATTAAGAAGGCCAAGATGGACAGCATCAGCAAGCATAAAACACAGCCAATGGACAGCATCAGCAAGCATAAAACACAGCCAATGTACAGCACAGCTAATCTGAGTTCATTGTTCATGTTAATGTCAGGTGGCACTTTTCACCTCTAAAACTAAGTACAAATGTAACAAATATTCAGACACAAATGTAGTTTTTTTTTTCTTTCAAAGTTTCTGTTCTGTTCAAAGTATAAAAAAATGTTAATTTTCTTAAAGTGATCACTTACCCCGAAATATGCTGATGGCAAGTGTCACAGCTTTTGCAAAGATTTTTGACACTTTGTTAGTGATGATGCTGGTACTAAATACACCAGCTACTCTGCTGCTTGCTTTGTTTGTCATTCATTGTCGCTTTGCTGCTTGAACAAAATTGGCATGTGTGAATCTTGCGCAGGTTCTCTCGGTGCCATACTGCAGCCAGTGCTGGCCTGGGAACCGGCAGACCTTCCCCCAAGAGATGCCCTGGGATCCCAACGGAAGCCACCACGATGTGGTGCCTGATGCTATCCCCATACCTCACAGCAGGCGCCACGAAGTTATCGCAGCATTACGCGATTCTGGTACGTCCGGTGATCGCCAGCAGGACAGCTCTGAAAGAAACCTGCACAAACCTGCGCCTGCGACCAGGGATGCTGGTACCATGACAGAACCACAACAGAGGCGTTCAAGCTACAACAAACCCGCATCTCCACACTTGGATTCTCACCACTCAGAACAGCAAGGGAGAAAGGCGATGCTTGGGAACAACACGGAGAAGCCTGCACGCAAATAAGAAATGCAACTGTTTTTACTTTGAGAATTGCGTTGTGGTCCAGCACAAGAAACAAGTGGTGGAAAAGGAAGTCCCACATTGGGAAATGAACAGCTCCTCCATGTGACTAGGAAGGAATGATAGTGTTTTCACACAGTGCGATGTAAGAACCACCCTGGCAGAAGTGGCCAATGTCCAAGCCGACCAACGAATTTGCAAGTCCACAGTGTCGTGAACAAAAGGCACAAAGGCAGCCACACCAAGTATTTGCTGCGCTTCACCTCAGCAGGCAGTGGTGGCCACTGTGGCTGGTACTCGACGCATCCTTCCACCTGCATTTTAGAAAAACGACGACAATGTGACGTCTGCTTCACCATCCTGCACCGACACAGCAGCAGCAAAGACAAGGAAGGAAGTGGACGACTGCAAGAATGCTACCTCAAATTCTAGTAGATGACATAGTCAAAACTGGGATGAATTGATATGGCTAAACCAATGTTTGTGTGTGATGTGGAGAACATCTGGATGATCACATGCTAACTGAAGAAGACTCCCAACATTTGCAAAGCATTACATGATACACCAACTCTTTCGACGTAAAAATGTGTTGACAAAGCATGCATCAATTTAGTGAATGCATGCTTCCAAGGACAGCGAATGTGCAATGCCGGATGCCTTATGCGCATGTTGAACGAAGGCTGAATGATTTATTTGTTTTAACACCTCACGAGACGTTCTAGTAACTTTGCCAGTGCCTTATGGGTGTGAGGCCTTTATTTCTGTCTTTACTTCGCATTCATAGTACTGTATCTGAATGAATTTGCAGCTGACAAATAGCATATGCATAATGGAAGGGCTACAAGCCTGTATGAAATTAACAGAGCAGTACTAGTTAATATCATTAATTAGTTAGGTAGGAAATATAAAATACTTCCAAGGCAGGTGGTCACAAGAAATAAAATTTTTTTGTTGATGCCTTACTGATTGTTTGCTCAGTAATCCTTGTGTTGCAGGAAAATTAATGAGCTTCACACGAAATGTAGACAAGAAAGACAAGTCTTTTCACTTATCAGAACTGAAAGACAATCCAGTAGTTTGATTAGCATTAATGAACATGAATGGGCACACAAACTGCTGAAAGTGCAGCGGTGAATGAGCGAAAATTGTTTAAGAAGAAAGTGGTATGACCAAGGGTACTGCTGTAGAAATACAGGGTAAGTCAATCATGGCACATCTGCCAAATTCAATGTACAGCAAAACCTCGTTAATTCGGATTTGAAGGGACCAAAAAGAAAATAACTGAATTAATCGAATGTCGAATTATCGAGAATCAAGAAAGCAAACGAATTCTCACTACGTCAACACGTTATCTAATGCATTAATCAGCAAGTCCTGTTTATATTTTACACAATAGTACGTGATCTCGACACTGATTAGCGCTCGCAGCGGCGAAGGCCTCGCGACCTCCTTCACAGGGAGGCCGCGGCAGGCGTCTTCACCTGACTTTTTTTACTACTGCGCGCACATATCGATTATTTTTGCGCCAGGTCGCCGGCCATCGCGATGCAGACGGTGCTATTCATCCAGGACAGCCCTGCACTAGTAAAAACGAAACTACTGTTCGCCGCAACCGCCGAGTGCGAAACCGCGGCCGCTGTCGATGTGATCATGGACGGCGACCTTGCGGTTGTGAAGGCGCGCTGCCGACGCACGCACTGAGTGAAAACGAAACTACAGTCTGCCGCAACTGCGATGAAACCGGAGTCGCTGTCGACGCGATCATGCATGGCGACTACGCAGTCACGAAGGCACGCGGCCAACGCGTGTTAACGAGTCAATGCGAGTCAACTACTGTTTGCCGCAACCGCTGCGGACAAAACCGCAGCCGCTATCGGCGCGATCATGGATGGCGACTGCGCAGTCATGAAGGCACGCGGCCAACGCGTTGCTATGCGCAGCGGTAAACGCAAGAATAAAAAGGCTTCAAAGGCACAAATAGGCACGCAGCGTTCTGGCGTTGCTGTCAGTCATGGAGGAAGGAAACTAAGGAGAGGCCCTGACGTCACTCTTTGTGAAGCAAAAGTGAAGCCGGAAGTTGGCGTTGCTCATGGCGATGCTCCGCCTTTTGTGCCACCCTCCTCTCTTGTTTACATCTTTCGCGAAACCACGCCGCGCTGCGCGTGGTTTCGCGCGGGGAGCGCGCGCGCTCGCGCAACATCCGGCAGAGCACGGTGCAGGTAACACAGCGCAACAAGAGACGGTGACTAACGCAAACCCGCCCACACAGCGCCTTTGCCACGGCACGAAACCTATTAGAGCAACACGTGTGAGCGCTCAAAATCAGAACAACGCCGCCATTGTGGCCCAAAAGGCGTGGCCATACAGCAAAAAAAAATAAAAAGCAGCAAAAAAAATGAGAACCTACTACGTCATTTCCGCCACACTTTTCTCCTAGCGCGCGGAGGGGGTAGGGCCTCTCCTTAGTTTCCTTCCTCCGTGCTATAGTGAACTAGAATGTATTCTAGTTCACTATACTCCGTGCTGTCAGTCATGTACGATTTCCACTGATGACTATGGCGATGCGAACTCCGCCACTTCGTGCTCGTGGACGCCAATACCGTACTCGCTCTTGTGCGTCGCGCATTTGCGGCGCTCGCCGAGCTCCGAGAGTTGTCCGAATTAACCGACGCGCGGCCAAATACGCCCGAATTAACGAGCGTTTCATTGCATTATATAATACACACGCCTGCCGGGACCAACGGCCGAGTCCGAATTATTCGATTTTGCGAATAAGTGAGGGTCTAGTTAACGAGGTTTTGCGGTACCATACTTGCACAATTCTACCGCACCCCGCCCTCCCCCCCGCCCCCCCAATTGTAGCGCGCATTTATATTACCGCCACAATATTTAAAAATTAACTTGGTGCCGATTCTACTGCGCACATCAAGCAACAAAACCTGAATCGACATGTATCGATCGTGTTGAAACAATATTATGGAACGTACTAAAACACACTACACTGGAGGAAATAGCCGAGGCACAAGAAAGAGCCCAGTTCATTAGACTCTCCATCGCGTGATCAGGAAGACATATCCACAAACGGATTGGTATACCAATTACAGCACTATATAATAACCACAGAGAAATTCCAAAGATCTGGGGAAGAATATCACAATCATGCCTGTTCCAAGGAATGTTCACCCCATTCATAATGAGGGCAGAAGGCAAACCAGAGCCAAATCCCTTCTAGAGAAAGCTAAAAATCAGGCTGAAGAAAGCTCGTTCGTTGATGCGGCTTTCATGTCGAATAGACGAGCCTTCACAGTGGTTCTTCTGAACGGCAAAGGCGAAGTCGTCAACTCGGCTTCCTCGTACACCATGCAACCAGAAATTGCAGAATAGGTAGCCATCGCATTGGCACTTTTAGACTTAAAAAGACCCAGGATCCACAGCGATTCTAGGGTAGCCATCTGAGCATTTGCCAAAGGACTCATCTCTAGACAGGCCCTGGCAATTCTCGACAGAAAGGTCGTCAAACCCCACAAGATCATCTGGTTTCCTGCTAATATGGGAGAAATCACCGTTCTCGTGCGAGCCTCAACAAATCTGCCTACAAGGCTGCATGAGGACTTGCCAACTGTGCAGCCACAAGGAAAGAAGATGCTGAGGTTCCAGATTGCAGGGACCACCTCCTCACGTACAACGAGCTAACCAAGCACTTCTACCTAGGGCACAGGGCTTCCCCCTGCCCACATTAAACTAAACAGATATCAGGCCATTACGCTAAGACTCCTGCAAACAAGAACCTATCTGAATCCGCTTCTAAACAGCAAGATCTATCCGGAGTTCTCTACACCCACAACATGCAATAAACGTAACGACACCATAGATTTTAGTCATATGCTCTGGCGTAGCTCCGTGTTACACAGCGACAAGGACAACACTGAAGAGCAGTGGGATGCAGCTCTACGCAGTATTACGTTCGAAGAACAGATATGGGCAGTCCGACGGGCCTGCGAAGTGGCCGAAGGGCTTGGCCTTTCGATCCCAATGTGGGAGCAGCCCGCTTCGGGTAGGAAACAAGCGCGATCTAATGGACCATAATAAAGTTTTTCCATCCATCCATCCATACGAAGGCACACAGGCATGCACACAGCTGAATCTTAGCAGCTAGGTCACTATCAGAGTCGGAGGATACCTTCTTTTCGCTGTCTACCAAACACGGAAAGTCATCTTCAGTTCCATCTAATGCATCAGAAATGCCAGACGTACAACAAACTTGAAGATAGTGACCCTAAACCAAATAAGAAAAAGAAAAAATGTATGTTTGATGGTAGTGTGGGTAGCTACCTTGCATTGAGCTTTTTTTTTTTTCAGTAAGAATCTATTTTGTGTTTAATTTTGAGTAGAATTACAATTGTAATGCGCAATTTTGAACGCACCTTCTATCTAAAAAAAGGAGCCTATTAGAATCGTGCAAATATGGTAGCAATTCCTTTTGCTCAATTAAACTCCTTATAATCCATCTTTCATGACTGACCAATCCTAACGATAATGAAGGCAGAGCGCTACTCCAACCACTGACAAGGTGTGAAAAAGAAAACAATTGAAATAGAATCGTCACAATATCCCAGCCCTGAACTTCCAACTACATATCGCCTCAATGTGTTCCATCCACATGCACAGATGACAGTGGCTTAGAAACAGCCATGGTATCTGAACCAGCTTCAATCATACTTGCCTGTCAATGAAAGAGCACACACACTGGCTGCTGACTCCGGCTGCGGCTACTTTTAGCACATTACCAAAAATCATCGGGCCAAACTCCTTCAGGACATCTTAGTATATACAAAAGCTTCAATAACGCAGCTTAAGCAGGACCTAAACAATACTGTGGCAGTACTTTCGCCTCCTGCACAGTACTGTCCAATGGCTTCATTATTACACTAACTAGAAGTAACGAAGGGAGTAAAAACAGCTAAAGACAGCTAAAAACAACATAAAGGACAGGACAAAAGCAGAGACCACATACAAAGCGCTGTTTTCACCCCCTCCATCATGAACCAACCAGCCCAGTTCAGCACACCCCGACTAGAAACAAAACACTAAAGAACTATGTTTTCTATCAGGTGTTCCATTTATCATTGGTCAAATAAATGAATGTTTGAGCATGAAAATTTGACATCAAGCAACAAAAGGGCACAAAAGATTATCATACAAATAATACAGGAGAGAAGGACAGCTTAAGTGTATGTGTGCCTGCCAGTGTTGTGGTTAAACCAACCAGAATGACGGACAGTTCACTGATTTGCCTTTTAATATTTAAATGCATTATTCTGGACTCACATGTCCTCGTGGATTCTTATGCTAACATTCTTATGTGACACGCTTGTCACTGCAAATTTGTTACATGGCTATGATTAGTCATGGTGGTATTCTACTGCTTTCAGAACATTACGGAGATAGTTGTTCAGAATATCATGACTAATCAACTCACACCGGGTTTTATTCTTCGGATATAATTTAGACAGCAACAAATATATAGTGCTCAAATGCGTCACAATTAATATATTAGCAAGAAATTACTGCTTCATTAACTAATCATGCAAACAGTGAATAGTCAATTGCTGAAACAATGAAAGGCAAGCACATAGAACAACTGAGCCAGATTGCAAATAAAAATGTCGTTATGTGTTTCCTTCATGACGCCATATGAAGCCATTGAAAATTCACATAAAGTATGAAACAATACAAGAGGGATAACCTAATTTGTTATAATTATTCACTATGTGTTTTCATCTTAATCCGTTATGTTAATGCATAAGGAATAGCTTTACAATTACACATGTAATCTCACTGAACACTTTTCTGTGGAGCATGTGTGATCAGCCACAGCGGCCTCTTGAAAGCAATTTGTATGTTCCCTTTCATATCTTTTGAGAGGTACTACAAATGCTTACCAAAGTGGTTGAGTTTCCATAGAGTTTTCATAGAGTTTCCTACAAAATTTACAAGATGGAAATCTAGCCCTAGTGTCGATTGGAGCTGCAAGCACGGTGGTTCAACCAGCATGGGAATGAAGGTACATGTATACTACAAGGGGCGTTCATAAAGTTTGTGCTATCAGTACCATAAATTTGGAGCACACCTATATGATAGGCATAAAAATGAGTGCAAGTTTTAGCCTAGTTTTGGCGGAATTTAAGATTTGTATCCTATGAACCAAAGACTATGAACACCACTAGGGCATCAAAACAAAATGGACGACGTCCATCAGGAGAGTTGATTTCAGAACAGGCCGCAATCCGCTTTCTGCATTTGAAGAGACAAAAGTCCAAAGAGATCCATGCCAAGCTGGTGGCGGTGTACCAGTGATCGTCACCATAAACTGGGCTGTAAGGTGATGGTCACCATACACTGGGGTGTATGGTAAGCCAAGCACCTGAAGATAAGACAAATCCATGTCCTCCTGCACATCGTTTCAATAGCAGTAAAACAATAACAGTCCCAGATTTTCCTCTTCAGTGGAAAAGTGTAGAGGAAAATCTGGCATGTCTGGCAAGTTCCCTGGTCAAAATGTTGGGCCCAGTGACATTCTTTGTTTGACTACTGTTTATAAAGATTTCCCTCTAATTGAGTAGGCAACCCTATGAATTATACAACAGCAGTGCCCCATTTCCCTCTAGTGACACAAGTAGAAAGCTTCATGGCAAGCACCAACCTTAGCTGCCAGCTGGTCTAGTTTGCGCATCTGCATGGCCAATGAGCGCAGTGCCTGGTGGGCTTCCGCGAGCTCCTTACGCAAGTGGCGGGTGCTACAGAGGTCACGACCCAGCTGCAAATCTTGGGGTCTCTTAGTCAGGTGATTCCCCAGGTGGCTTACTGACACCTCTAGGTGACCCAGGTGCTGACGCAGGGTCGACACAACAGACACCGCCTCGGGGCACCTGTGTAGAGAAGCACAGCAGTGGCGCTACGTCAGTATTGCGAATTGAAGTAACTCCAAAGATACTGCGTTACAAATTGATTGTGATATTGTAAGCAACACGGTATTACATATTGCAGGTTTGATTACACAAGGTTCTACTAGGCTGGGCTAGCTGGTTCACAATGAACAAAGTGAACAGCACAGACGACGAGGCAAGTGACATGAACAGGACAAACACACTGTCCATATGCGACAGATACGAACAGGACAACGAATCACTTGTCCTGTCACCTGTGCTGTTCACCATGCTGATTGTGCAGCAATTCAACACTGCTCTTAGAATTGCTAAAAGCTGTGGCACAATTCTGAAATTTTCATATTATGAACAAAGACAAAAACACATTATGCCACCAGCTAACCTTGACCCTTATTTTTTGTACAACATACAGACCTTGTCCTCCCACCTATGTCCCTTATTCCAGCTCTTTTCAGGTGCCGATTCCCCTCCCCCATCCCTCTGGCGTATATATTGTCTTTCTACATGCATCTCTCTTTAATGAGCTGCCCTACCAACTTCTTTTTTTCATTACAAGTCCTACCTCCCTGCCTGCAGCCCTCTCCCCTCCCTTCTTTTCATACTAAAGAATTAAGGGGCGAAAAAAAAAGTCGCAAAAATGCTGCCCATATGCTTCCTTATGTCAGCAAAATTTTTGCAGTGCATGCAACCGTGGTCCTCAGTGCTTCTTTTTTTTACTTTTGTATGTCTGCAATGCCACCAACAACACACATTCACTGAAGAATGACATCCAATTAAGGATATTCCTGCTCCCACTCTCCGTTCTTTGTTAAACTACATGTCGCCAGCTTTGAAACTTCAAACGGTTGGCACTTCATCGATATGAGGCCACTCCGACTAACTATTTCCAGCCATTCCTTCACTTTCCCCAGCCCATCTCTCATTGGCTCCTCTCGCACTGAGCAATTGACTGACCCATCTTTTTTATTTATACATGGGTGCCTGTTAGACCTAGCGGCTTTTTTTACCAGTCTTCCCAGTTTGTCGATACCCTGTCTTTTTTATTTGATACTGCTCCCCCTCCCCCATTCCATTTCACCTGTTTTTGCCCCTCTTTATCCAACTCAGCTCTCACCACAGCAATGACTAGAAATGCAAAATAACAGCATTCATTTTCTTTTCAGTTTCTTTCTTTGCAGGTAGTCACTATCGCCAGTGACACCAGATCACGTCAGTCTTCTAACCTTTCAAAACTAACATGCCAAGCATGGGACGTATTCTGAAACGTTCGCCGCGGCGAACTTTTCGCACTGGCCACGCCTCCGCCGTAGCGGCGCGCGCTGAATGGCTGCTTTGACAAAACCGGAAATTCAGGTGGCGCAAGTGAATTTGCGGTTTTGTCAAAGCAGCCATTCAGCGCGCGCCGCAACGGCGGAGGCGTGGCCAGTGCGAAAAGTTCGCCGCGGCGAACGTTTCAGAATACATCCCCATGACGAGGCCACCTTTGACAAAAACATGGCCCACCGACTGAAATGTTGGCCAGCCTGTCTGAGGCACTTTAACCCTGTTTATCCAAACTTTATCCCGCAGTATGTTCACTCCATGTAATGGGGGGACCATCAAGGGGCCTTCAAGCCAAAAACATTGAAAAAAGCTGCAATGAAAGCACTGGTGGTGGGAGGAATGGAGTGGGAGTGCTCGCTTCCACTGAATTGTATCTACTCAGCTTTAATACGGGGTACGGACCAGAAGCACATGGTTAGCAACTAGCAAGCGTAGACACAGCTAGTGCGTGAACTTTTGCATGAGCAAAAGAAAGAAAGGCTGCTGAAGGCTTTCATTTCTCAGTTTATATGTGGCACATTTTGCACAATAAAGGGCGTCTATGCGCCATGGATTATGTGTATACATAGTACTATGGGAGGATAAAAGGGAGTCAGAAAGCACGGCATTATATCCAGAATGCTGGCTCCCTAAAGAGAGCCATATACAATAACTCTAATTTCAGTAATATATTTTTTGCAGTATATGCGAAGTGCGTGGTTATTTTGCAATCTAGTGAAACGCAAAGAGCACGAAGCTGTATGACGTACTCTGATGTCATGAACACTGCTCGTGACACATTACAGTTGGTTGTACATATTCATTCCCTTTGGTCTCGTTATTATTGAAAAAAATAACACATACACACACTCCACTGTTCACATTTGAATGACTAAGATTGTACACACTATATCACATGAACTGGGATAAGTGCCCACAGCGGCTATCACAGTGAAAAACCTGCATGTGGCAGAATGTGGCAGAACAAAGCAGGGAAGGGCAGCACAAACTTTTGCAGCAGCACTCACGTGATGGTGGATGCTTTGCGAAAGTCTGGTACGCTACTCTTGTGCCATGGCAACTGGTGAGCCCGACGTATTGCAGCTGCTAAACGCGCCCGCGAGCCAACCTGGGTGATGCCAGCTCTCTCGAGGCCCTCCTCATCCAACTTCAGCAGGGTGTCCAGAGTGCTCACACCATGCTCTCGCAGAGTGTCTCCAAGTTCTACTGTGTCTACAGCTGACAAGAATGACTCTAACGCATAGTCCACATTGACACCCCTGGAAGAAGTGAAACACAGCATATGTAAAGGCCAACATTCTGTACAAAAGAAAAGCACACATTTAAGCCATGGTGACTTTGGGCCGCAAAGCAACATAGTACAACAATTTCAAAATATAATCCAAATACAGTAGCCTTCCACCGATTAGATATTTTGGGCAATTCGATACAGACCAAAGGTCATAGGTGGTACCCATACATCTTTATGTGCCAAAACATTTATCTCAATCTTGAAACTGGTCTTTTCAGATAATTCAAACTTAACTGGTCAGCATGCACATGTCAAACCTCAATGGCCACAGTGTATTGGGAGCAGTAGAGGACAGAGAATGTGTCGATGACATTCTCATCTTCTGCTGAAGCTGCGCGTCTTGAGCCCGCCCCAGGATTTTCAAGTGGAAATAACAGCTCACAATGAATGATTGCCAATCGACTCAATCCTAACACATGCCTTCTTTCCAAGGAGATTTGTCCGAATATCGCCTGCACGTCGCAATTGGATATGAACACAAAACTGCATTCGCTGTGATCGCAGCAGCTTGCCATCAAAGCCAGCACCACTGCCACATTCATCACAAAATAGCAACAGAAGTTTTCTCGTAGAATGGTGATGATGATGGGCCACTTCCAGCTAATTCTAAAAGCCCATTTAAAAGACAAGTTATTTTTCACAACAAGCTAGTGGCAGTGAGTAGCACTGTTAGTGTTTTCAGCATTCCAGCGAATTGGATGAGTCATAAGAGGAATTGGTGAACTTTTTTGTCTAGGCAAGGACCATCATACCATTTGTGATTGTTGCAGAGCCATTTGACAAATTCGGAATATAAAACACACTGGACCACATTGAGGACGACAAGTTGTGGCCTATGTACAGCAACCAAAAGTTTTCGG
This sequence comes from Dermacentor albipictus, assembly GCF_038994185.2. NCBI lineage: Eukaryota > Metazoa > Arthropoda > Arachnida > Ixodida > Ixodidae > Dermacentor > Dermacentor albipictus. The sequence continues at coordinate 126,397,189 of NC_091825.1, forward strand.
AGAGAAAGAGGGCAGTGAAATTTAATCGTAAATTTACATTCTGTGAAGATAAACTTCACTGGCTCCACCTTTCCTCAATGCCAGAATCAGTGGCATGCTACATTTTTCTCGGTAAATAACGAGCTACGTGTTAGATTTAGGTGCACCTTGTTTCTTACTCTGAACCCATAATAAACGGGTGCACTTCAGATTCAATTAAATGCTGCCAAGTGAAGCAGCAATTTATCTGAACGTAGTCTGCACCTTCTTTAATTTGACCTGCTAGATAATTCGTTGAATTCCACCAGCCCCATCAAATACAAATTAACAGAAGTTAACTGTAGAACTAAATCCTCCAAGCGCCAATTCAACAATTGGCACATATAGTTGCCAAATTTTGGAGCATGGGTCCATTTAAGAGTGTCTCGAGATCTTTGCGACTCTCTGAATATTCTTATTTTCATTGGCATTGCTGATTTAGATGCAAAATGTTGTTGTGTACAATGGTACAAGCAGCAACTAAATGAGAAAGTAGGTAAGCCAATTCAGGAAATTAAGGTGAAATCACTTCTTTGGCGCATTGTCCCATAACTGTGCAAGCTGTGCGCAAATAAATGACATGATTACATTTCATTCTGCTTGCAACATAAACATGCTGTACACACCTCATAAAAGTACACTCCAATAAGGAAACATGCATACTTAGATTACTTAACCATTTTGGTAAAGGTACACGAGTTTACAAGACAGGGATATGGTGACAAACATTTGGCTTGCGGTGCAACACTCACGATGATGAGGAAACTATTTGGAAGCGTCTGGTGGATTCTACGCCTGCAATAATCTTTGCACGTTCTTCCTCTGATTCAATACCCATCTGCAAGCGAACAAAAACACACCCACCACACTTGTCAAGACAACACAAATTCTGACTTAACGATTTGCGAAACCACAGGCTGGGGCAAGTTAGTAAGTGGTTAAGAGAAGATACAGAAGGCCTAAATACTAATAGTATGAATAGAAAGAAGCATGCACACAGTCCACTCAAAACTAGCAAAGTTTATCACCACAACATATGCTATAAATAGATAGATACAATGAAAAACAAAATGAAAACACAAAAAGTGGCAATGTGCACGCATTCAAGAAGGACTGTGTGCAGCTGACCAGCAGCTGGAGCAAAAGGCTTCTCTGTTGACTAGGCAAGACCCGCACACCTGCTGAGCCAGCACACTACACCGCTGCATTTTTTTCTCCCTCTGTTCCTCATTCATTTGTTCGCTCTGCCTCTACTATCCTATGCATCACTTTTGTTGTTCTCAGGGGCTGTTGTGCAACTTGTAAAGGCATTGCCTGGCTACGCCGACAGCTAAGAGCTCTGTGACCATTTCGATCCTCTCTCTCTTTTTTTCTTTATGTCCCCCTCTCCTTCCCCAAGGCACTGAGCTGTGCTCCCTAAAGGGTTGCAGAAAATAATGCCCTCTACTCTTTGCAATCCCTCTCTCTTTCTTGGTTGGGGCACCTCATAGAGAAGCATGCTTGCTGCCTCACTCGTCTGCGGGATTTTCCAGCAACCACGTTATAACCGGTATTTTGCCTTGCACGACTGCACTATAAGCGGTATGCATATACATAACACTGTGTTCTATGGGAGGATAACCAGGAGTCGGAAAAGAGTGAATTATATCTAGTCCTGCACTATAACCGTTACGTTATAAGTGGTGCGAGCCGTAGTGTGATACATTGACAATTTGAAATATAAAATATGCCTATCTCAAGGCTATCTGGAAAGCAGTGAAGCAGGAAAACTTAGGGAAGCACAGATAACCTACGTGGTTTAAAAACAGAAGTCTTTTTTGTTATTAACCGCAGACATTTCTTTTTCTATTAACTGTTCACAACACAATGAATGCAGCTCACTAACACACAGGTGTGGGTGGCATTTGTACCTTGCAGAGAGCCTCTTCGTCGAGGTTCAGCATCTCTTGGAAAGTCACACCATGCTCCTGAAACAATGGTAGCCGTTCCTCTGCTCCAATGGCAGCCAGGACCAAGGCCACATCACCAAAGGCATCCTGATATTTACTTTAGCAAAACACAGAGTGCACACATACTATTTACTAACCAGACTGGCAACTAATATTCTGTCACAAAGTGCCAGATTTCCTGCCAGATCAGGAATCAGTACAATGCTACAAGACTCGATCTACAGTGCAGCCCATGGTTAAAGCAAACACATTAATGTGGAGCACACGCACTAATTTTTCTCTGAGAAATGTAAAATCACCTGGCTTTGCAAATGACTTGTGATCAGTGACTTGCAGCTAGAGTAAAAACAAAGTGACAGCCAAACATTAGTGTTCCCTTTAATACTGGTTTGCACTGTACATTGGGGCCCTAACCCACTCACAGAAAAAAAAAAAACATTAAAAAGAAATACTTGATATTTTTTTTATTACTGCTCCCTTAATTTTGCTCAGAGTTTGCAGCATGATTGCATCTTATATATTCTTTTCATCGTCTTGTTTGTGCCCTACATATGAGATGGCGCTTCCAACAAGCCCAGCCATTTCTCACCTTAAAACCCACCGCAATGCCTCAACAGCAGTTTGACTCCCAGTCACGGCAGCTGCGTTTCTATAGGGGTGGAATGCTAGAACATTCCTGCATTTCGATTTAACCCTTTCAGGGTCAAAGACTTAAGCATATGGTGCAGTGAACAAGTTCCAAATGGTCGATGCCATATATTTACACCTCCTGTATGTTTGAAAAATGCCATTTTTTAACTCTCTGTTGCCCAACAGGTGCTGCCACTTTGTCTGGATACAATAATTTTTTTTGTGTCGGTGTCAGTGGCGTAGCAACAAAAGAAGACGTGTCACTCACGAGTACTCATTAAGCATGCACGTTTTGCTAAAGCTTGCGTCCTGTTATGTGTTGTTTCTGTTGCAGCCATGGAGAAAAACGTTGAAACACCATCTAATTCAAAGCAAGGTATTGCTACAGCGAAAAAATATTGTGGCTCCTTTTTTTTTAATCAAGGGCAAACTTACAAAAAGTAGGCTGGCCAGATAACGCAAAAATCTAGTATACACTCACTTGCACTCATAAATTTTTTTCAGGTATCCACTAACGTCTATCTCTACTCAGTCAAGCCCACAGAGACTCACACTCATGAGTGCACTCATTAGTTATGCCGACAAAAAAGTGCTTTACATTGATTATATACAAATGTTCAAAGTTGTATATATCGTCATGAGCCACAATGTAAACAACTGACAAAACATATGTCTTTTCTAAGCCTGGAGCACAGCAAAAAGAGACTACTGCAATTGGGCACACTCATGGGTGATTAATCTAAAGGCATTTCACCAAAAAACTGCTATACTGAACCAAAAATGTCACATCCTGTAGCTTCAAAACCATTGGCAAATAAAAAAAGAACCTTATAACAAATGACAGTGATCATGATTTAATTCAGAGGTAGAATGTATGCACTACTGTGTCACAGGAAATAATTTTTGGCCCTGCCTTCTATACACGCATCACTTTGCATCATCTTGACAACTTTGGCCAAAGCTTCAGAGAACATGCAAATTTCGCAAATCCATCCTTCCGAGCATAGGTGTGAAGAGCTCGGAGGGACTGATATGCAAAACTTACATGTTGTCTTAAGCTTTATGAGCTCACAAGGACTTTTACATTTTACAAGCATTTACATGTTTGCTGACACTGGCCAAAGTTTCCTGTCATTCACTCAGTCACTGTTGCCAACACGTCCTGAAGCTGCGCCACAATGGCCCCATATGTTGCCACCGTAAAAAGAAGCAGCGGAGGTCGACTGGGGCAAGAACTGGAAGCGTTACAGCGTGATCAAACATGGCAGTACCCACAGGGTACTGCCATGAAAAGCGTCTGTAGCCTGGACAATTCGAACGCTTGGCACTGTTACTTTCCTGGCTTGTAAAGTAAAAATAATGCATAGATTCTTTTACCTGTGCCACTCTTTTTCAGCAGTACCCAAAAAAACCGCAAAGAATGGCCTCAGAGATTGGTTTTCATTGCTCTGATTAACCTGTCGTTGGGAGGTGCAATGAACTGGTACCACTTGAAGTGCAGATGAAGGCAATTAAATTTTTTTTTTCTTGACAAACCAGAAGAGTAATTATGCAGTTATTCTAAGTCCTGACTGGGGTCATAAAATGCGATCTTGCCATGAAGTTTGGTCAAAGCTAAGCAATGGGAAGTGCAAAATCTTCTTAAACGTTTTAAGATAAAAATGCAAGTTACCACAAAACTACCAAAGTAGGTCGGTAAGCATTCATTATGGCGGAAAGCAAAACTAAACAAGTGCAACAGGCTTACAGACAAAACAAGTTGCCAACAAACCACTTCCCTTAGTCATGCTATTAGTACTAAAGGCAGTAGTTCTAGATATGATGAGTTATTTGCCTACAGTATCTCCTTGTTTTTGTTTGTTTGTTTATTTGTTTGTTTACTTGCTTGAAATGCGCTGCACCAAGCGCAATGTGTTTCAATCGTTATTCCTGATATATGCTGATAAGCGAGTTAAAAGTCAGTGTGTGTATACGTTGTTTGTGTGCCTTCATGTCCTGTCTATTTGCACTGCAAAAACCCAGTTTTTAAGAACACTGGACTAACCAGCCAGCAAACAAACTCTTTTGGCTGTAACTATTCATTTGCAAAACAACAAGAAAAAGCTTCTGAGAGTTACCTATTGTCGCACCTCCAAATGAAGCAAACGGGAAACAGCGTGTAGCCTGTATGACTGCTTTTAAAGCTGATATCCTTCAATATTTGTATGATAGTCATCTTAATGAGCAGCTATAATGAATGCCCTCCCATTAGCAACATCTACAGACAGTTCATTACCTTGTAGACTGGCTTATAGTCCATGGTTCTGCCGAATTGAGGCTTGGTGCATCTTCATTGTTGCGTTTCTGCCGACACTCAGTCTCAAACTTGGACAAGATTTGTGAAAGCTACAACAACCACACAAACAAAAGGAATGAACTTCTCAGGAAAAGCACAATAACCAATATAGACACAAGGGCATGAAGCCAAGGCAAACAGCAGTGGAAGCAGTACCATCTGGTGCATGCATTGTGAAGCAAGCGGCCTTGTGACACCAGAAGGTGCAGCGGAGAATGGCTAAGCCTGTTCCACTCGACATGCCTTTGCGTGTTATCTTGATGCCTATACACAGTGCTTTAGCGTGAACTACGATCTCGTACAGTTGTTCATGCCCATTTTGTTGAACTGTGGAGTTTAACATGCTGACGTAGCATAGTGGTTTACAAGGGACACCATAGTGGAGGGCTCCAGATTATTCTGACCACCTGGGTTTCCTTGAATTACACCCAAGGCACAGCACACAAGCATTTTTGCATCATGCCCCATCGGAATGAGGCCCCCCACGGCCGCGACTCAACTTGTAACCTTGTGCTCAGCAGCACAGCACCATAGCCACTGAGCTATCACGGCAAGTTATTCATGGCTGTCAACTCGCATCTAAAGCTTTTTAAAGCTTTTTTTTTTTTTAAGGCTTTAAAGCTTTTTTAAAGCATCTAAGCTTTTTAAAGGGGGAACACTAATACCATTTCCTTTCTTTATCAATATTAATGTAACGTTACATGCTTGTTAAGTTTCTTAAACTTATTTCAAGACTAATTTATTTTTGGTACCACTCAATTAATTCCTAAGACATTTACCATTTCAATTTCATTATTTAAAGCTACGATGTAAAAAAAAAGTAGCATCATACATTTTTTTTGTTAGTGAGGTTACAGAGCCTAAAAATTAAGGAAAGAAATGTTAGAAGCATTTTGTAATCTCACAATTATAAGCTATATTACAGCCAACGGAATAAGAGCTTTGAAAATGTTGCGGCAGTGTGGCAAAATATGTAGCAGCATAATGTAGTACACTCAAGCCTGGTTATAACAAAACAAGCTATAATGACATAATAGATATAACAAAGTGAATGAAATTTCCAGTACTATATGCAATAATGCAGTGTTTTTGAAACTGCAGGTCATGACCCCCAAATAAGCCATCAGCCATTTTCTGCACAGTCGTGGAGGGTCCAACCATATGCACATTTTGTTGGCCAAAATATTAAGAATTTTCACCGACACTCACACCAAGGTGTGAGTGTCACATAAATAGGAATGCCATAGGTACATGACTCCTACACCTGAAATGCTGGCTGACTTCCCTTCAAATTTCATACAGATGTAGCAATTTACAGTGGGTTCAGTATGGTATAATACATTTGTGAGCAATATTAGCTTGATTCATTCACAAAAAAAGCTGAAGTTCATGCAGTCGTCGATAAAAGTTGAGTCTGCCCCAATGAAACCGTGCATCTGTTATCGTTATGACAGAACATAGTAGTGCTGTATCGTGCATAGTAGTGCTGCTGGAGAACACTGTAGTGCTGACAGATGGTGCTGCCATTGCATTGAAAACATATTTTTTTAGCAGTTCTGCCACAGATGGTGTACACTTTGGCCTTACTGCAAATGAAACAGGCAAGTAATGCTCACGAACAGGTGTAGTATTGAACTGAATCCACTGCAAAATGCTACCTCGGAGCAAAATTTGAGCAGCAATCAGCCAATGGTTTGCTGGAAGAGCCATGTATTCCTGGCGCTCCTATTAATGTGACACTGAGTATATATATGCCTGCTCACTGACCTTGTGGTATCCTTGGGAGAGGGCCAGATCCGAGGGCATCTGTCCTTCGAGTGTGGCAAGCGAGATCATATCAAAAGGCACCTTCATGAGAAGGAAACGGGCAGCCCTGCCTTGCCCCGCAAAGGCTGCCCAGCTTAAAGACTGCAAGTGAACAAGGTGCAATGTTAGCATAGATGAAAATGGTACAGGTGGTGCAGCATTGTGAAGAAAACAGGCACTCGCCTCGAACAGCAAATACATAATACCTTCTGAAGTGTTTTCTCTTTAAAAAGAACAGAAAGCAGTAAGCATGTACAAGCTATTTGTGTGGTTAATGGATAACAGTTCTTACACTACAGAGAATCAGACAATACGCATTGTAGAGTACATCTAAGCTTGTCATGTCTTCCCTGAGGAACATGAAGGTGATTTTCTTTGTCATTTTATTTCTCAGCTTAAGAGAACAATAAGAACACAAGCAAGCCGCCAGTGCCAACAACTGGCAGTGACAAGTTTAATCCGATATAGCACCTGGCTGACCAGCACAAGAGGCTGAATTGCAGGTTATGTTGAATATGCAATGTGCTAATGCACATGTGCGATGAACACAACATAAGCGCGTTACATAGATATCGCAGACATGTGTAAGTGGGGTTTCAATGGTGCTTACACCCTCATGCTGCATCGTCTGCTGCGCTGCTCCTTCGCACCTGCACTATTTCACCAAGTCGGCCCTGTCAGTAGGGAGGGTGCAGAGAGATTATGAACCAGCCCTGCACCGCTTTTGCACCTTTTGAAATGAACAGTGTGGTTCAGGAAGCACAACTGCTGCACCACTGAAACGAATGGCAGAGTGCAGTACCTCATGAACTGGTCCATCTCAATTAGAAAGCAGCAGCCGCAACTAAAATGAAACCCGTGACCTTATGGTCAGCAGCGGATTGTATTAGCCATTGCGCCATTGTGGCAGGTCAGTGTATTTTCGTAAAGAGCTGTTATGAGTTTAGTGTACTACAAATCCCACCCAGACATAGAACAAATGCCACACCATGATAGCAATCAACTTCCATGTATGGTGTGTGTGTACATTCAGTTTGTGTAGCAAAAACTTCCGTGAGCAGCAATTTTCTTTCATATACAGTTTTCTCTTACCTATCATCATGCAAAGTTATGTTGAATTCCAATGGCGGAGTCGGAGCAAGTTTTTCTGCTCGTTTCGGAGCAAGTTTGTTCCAATGGCAGAGTGAGGGCGGGAGTAAGGTGTTCCAGTGAGAGGGTCGGAGGGGATTCAGAGTGGGAGTCACTCCGTGGAGCAGAAAAAGCTGCTCCGCCAAAATCGGCGGAGTGGAACGGAACTCTGCCTGACGTATTTCCTTTACCACGTTTTTCTGCTGGGAGGCGCCACCGGTCACGACTCGCGAGGAAGCAAAAGCTGCTGCACGCTTGGCGAGATATCCATGCCGCACTTTTAAATAAACAACAGGTGAACGGCGCTGAAGAGACAAGTGACCGGTGCGGCGGTGCTGGGAGCAAACGGCGGAAGGAAATGACAACACGCAAGGTATCCTGGGTAACTCGGTGATAGAACTTCCGCTTCCGCCTTGCTTCGGCGGCGCAGGTTGTGTTCCACTCGCGGATCTGGAGTGGTTGTTCTTCGCCAGAGTCGAGTGCTCGCTCGCGGAGTTCGTCGGCTGCTCCGACTCCGCCATTGGAATTCAACATTAGTAGCATTTAATTTATAGGGTGGAGATTCCAGTCTGTAGAATAGAGATTCAAGGCGAAATGAGGTCACTAACCTCATTTCAGCTTATCATTGACCTCATTTCAGTCCCACAAAGATCTAACATATACTCGTGATAATGATGATTTCCAATAGCATAAACCTATCTCCAAGGCCCCTTTACGTTAAAGGCAAATATTAAGTTAAGATAAAGTGGCAGATTAGTGCTTGAGAATCTCTAAGGCGTCAATATTATCGCTAACAGAGCCTTAATAATTGAGAAATTGAGGTAAATGCAGGACATGATTAGCGACTCCCTTGGGACATTCAAGTACTACTTGCCCAATGACAAAGGCACTCCTTATTTAGATTCTACTGCTAGTGCTGAAACGCTCGTTGCAAAAAGACATTGTTGTATTGTATAATAAGACGAAATAAAATGCTACTTATCCAATTCTATTTTATTTCTAGAAAAAAGAACTAATTGAAATTACCCTTGCGAACAATGCAGGTGGTCAAAAGGCTTCGTTTTCGCTCAACTCTGCGCCACCCACGTTTTCGCGATACATACAGCAGTTTCGTTATCGTGTAGCACTGTGCTGGTTTTGCTGACTTGCACAAACTGCAAGTAGCAGAGAATTCACCTTCGACGTTATGTCGTGGGATGCCCGAACACTCTACGCCACTTGACGAAAAAGCAGCTGCACCGACGAATCCACCACTCTGTCTTGGCTCGGTGCCGCCGTCTGTCGGGTGCCATTTTACTCACTGACGGCAGCAAAGGCCGGTGATGGTGTATGCAAGGTCACCACTCTCCTGGTTGGGTGGCGGGAGATTTGTTTTTGGAAAAAGTTATTCAGACCCTTCAGATGCAATTTTCTTGTAAATTAGGTCCTTTCCTTTTCTCGTAAATTAAGTCTTTTAGTTTGCACGAAACAAACGTTGCGGGGTTTCTGGAATGGTATTTATACAGTCCACATCGACTTAATATTTGCCTTTAGTGTCTCTAATATTAAAGTGGGCCTAAAATACAAGTATGAACATTGCACAGCACCTACAAGGTGGAAGAATAAGTAGTCTTCTGTAAAGCAATGACACTTGTAATAAGATATCTCAACAATTCCAATTTGCACTTACTGTCCACCCCTGGCTATCCAAGCGTTTTGCATCGACACCTTGATCCAACAGCAGCTCTATAAGTTGGCAGTAGCCTTCTCGTGCAGCCAACATGAGAGGTGTTACGCCATCCCTGTCACAAAAGCCAGGGACAAATAGGGGTCACACTTCTTCAAATCAAGAATCAATGCAGCCTGATTTCTGTGCACGGACAGGCATCTCATGCCAAATATTGTCAAGTGAAAGTGATCTACGTGTAGTGATAGACAGGGAACAATGAATGGCAAGTAAAGAAAAAATTTACTGGGCCATTTGGGATCGCAAAAGGTAAAGCCCAACACGGCAAGTTGTAGCAGCAATACTGGCAGCATAATCAATGGTCATCAGATGGAATAGCAACTGTATGGACACTCCAGGCAAATTTTCACTGTAAATGTCACCATGAGGTTCCATATAAAATCCAAGTGCGATAAGATCATGCCTAGAGCCATATACTGTGGGTGGAAGGGAAAGCATGCGAAGGTTGAGCCGAGAAATATTGTGACTTGATGAGCGCCATGCATCCATTGTTGAACATCATGTGATCAAGTACATGCAAAGGGAGGAGGGGGGAGTGGAGCACGTGGTAAAGTACACGCACCATTTGACAGTTTTTCTTTACAGGCCTTTGGACTTTCATATGCAGCAAAAAACTGAATTGTCAAGGGGATTCACTCTTGATTCATTAAACTGTTCACCTCTCATGAAACGTTCATGCTATACGAAGTTGTGAGACTGAACGGACCATTCTTTCAGTTCATTGTTTTTATTATGAGCTTTTGCCCGTGAGCAGCGCTACTTCTGCTTCTCTCTGATATATCTTGTCAAAAGCCACCCATTGTACGCACTTATCGTGTCAGTTGGTGCTTTCAGTTTGGGCCACATGAGCAAAACGGATGCGCACTGTTCATTCACCTGCACTCATGCATCCCTGGGCTATGGAAACCATGCTCAGTGGACTGTTGGTTTAGCCTCTGGTCTATATTAAAGATTCTTAAATTTAGTGTGTACCAAATTTCTATAAAGCCTGCACACAAATTTCATTCATACAATGTTTTTACCGGTATCATCAATTTATTTTGTTTTCTTTCTCTTTCTTTTTTCGTTCAGTTTTGCGTTCACCCTCAGGCTTCCCCAGTGTCATTTTCTTTCTCAGAGAGATGGCAATTTTAAGCAAGACCACAAAGCTAAAAGGAGAACCGTTGAGTGTCTACCTGTCAGCCAAATCGGGCTCCGCCCCATGCTTCAACAAAACCTCGGCACACGTGACCAAGGCTGCCTCTGTGCCTTTCTGAGAACCACAGACTGCCATCAGTGGTGTGGCAAAACCTGCAGCGTCAGAGAGAACCAATAGTGTAAACAAAAACTTGCTCGTGTAAGCATTTTTTACTCCTGTCATAAATACAAGGACCGTAGCCTTGTCAAAACAAGATTACCATCTGTTGCGTGCTGTTTATATATATATATATATATATATATATATATATATATACCAAATTTCTATATGCAGCAAAAAACTGAATTGTCAAGGGGATTCACTCTCGATTCATTAAACTGTTCACCTCTCATGAAACGTTCATGCTATACGAAGTTGTGAGACTGAACGGACCATTCTTTCAGTTCATTGTTTTTATTACGAGCTTTTGCCCGTGAGCAGCGCTACTTCTGCTTCTCTCTGATATGTCTTGTCAGCAGCCACCCATTGTACGCACTTATCGTGTCAGTTGGTGCTTTCAGTTTGGGCCACATGAAACGGATGCGCACTGTTCATTCACCTGCACTCATGCATCCCTGGGATGTGTGCAATGTGTGCATATATATATATATATATATATATATATATATATATATATATATATATATATATATATATATATATATATATATATATATATATATATATATATATATATATATATATATTTTCCCCCACCTACTTCACTCAACGACATGTTGCATGGTATCCTTCAATTTTGCTGCAAGAATAAAAGTTGTTTAACAGTAGGGAACACCTAGTGCAGCACTTCCTATTGTGTTTTTCCACTGCACATAACCCTCTTTATGCACTCTGATCATTGCAGGGTTCATGTTCAAAGGTCCTTCATGTTTTGCGCACAAGAACCATTGTTAACTTTGCCTGTATGAGACATAGGCAAAGGGAGCTGGTATGAACAGGCTCACCTTTAGCAGCATTCACATCTGCTCCATGATCAATCAGCAGCTGTACCATCTCGGCACAGCCACTGTAACTGGCCTGCACCAGCGCAGACCAGTTACACCGGTACTCCCTGTTGACATCCAATCCTGTTGCAAAAAAAAAGGGACAAAAAGCAGCAACATTGGCCATTTGCAATTTTCTATGCAGATTGTAGTCTGTTTTACGCAATACCACTTATAGACAAAGGAGTTGCAAGAAAGTAAGAGATTTGAATTGATCAGCAGTACAATAACAAAGGAAGCTTCGGCATGGAGCCAATGTTTCGGCAAGTGGACTGATGAAAGGGACATCAAATGCCACTATGAAATGGTGCCACCAACTTGATCACCACAAACACAAGTCAGTATTGCATGGATCTATTTGTATAACTGTTATTTGTATGACTGTTGCGAGCATGACTGGGAATGTCTATCTCTGTCGAACCATAGATTTTTTATCCAAATAAGATTGTTAGGAGTTCGAATTACTACGACTTGACCGCACTTCTCAGATAGCTGGCTCATCTCCTTGAAGTGATACATTCAGCACTACATCGAGCAAGATGCGTGCAATGTGTGCATACCTTAGTTCGTACAGCGCTGACGTCTCGTTTACTGCTGCACAGTTTTGACATCACAAAAAAAGACACTGAACTGTTAATGGGCACTAATGCCAGTAGGTAAAGAAAGTAACCCCTAACCTTGTGCAATTAGGTTACGAGCAAGCTCAACATTGCCTCTTGTCACTGCCACTCGAAAGTCTTCTTGTAATTCCGGTGACGTCCGTGGCACGACTGAGATTTCTTCGTCTTTTTCCAACTTCTTGACATCATGCAGAGCTGGAGCAGGAGCCTGGAACAATGCAAAATATTTTGAATAAGTACGGAACAAACACAGTTGTTTTATGCAATGCCGACAAACTTAGCGACAGCGAATATGTGTTTCTTAACTACTTTTGAGCACATGTTTGGCTAACACTGCTTTACATGATTAGTTCCTTCTGAAAGCGCAAGGAAAGCACAGCCAATGATGACTGCCAGTGCTGCGAGAAACCTCGGCTGCCTCCACACAAGTCTCCACTTTCATGACGATCGGAGAGCTAGGCACCACGCAAGAATGCGTATCCTTGATTCAGCACAAATTTATTAATTCTGAGTACTACGATCCTGGCTAGCTATACTCATGTAGTGCGCCACCTTTCACATAGGTTACCTGATGAACTGACAGTAGTGCAACCCAATGTAACACACAGCAGGGGCTACTGTTTGGGTTGAATGACAAGTTTTAAAGTGAAGCTTTCTTTGCTTCTTCCTTCGACTTTCCCACTGCTGCTGATGTCAGACACACCGCACCGAGGGGGGGGGGGGGGGGTCAGAGCGTGTGTATACATGACAGGAGCGAGTCAGAGAGGAAAGGCGACGCTAGAAACTCGTTTTCACCCCACCGTGTCGAATGTGCACAATGCCCTCTGGAGCTCCCTGGCCGTCACCACATTACCCTCCTGAGAACTGCAATTATCCGTTATTCCCCTCAGAAGCATTGCAGAAACTGCAGCGCTTCCCTTTCTAGCAACGTGCGAGTCCAGAATGGACGCAGATAGAACTGCAGAGAGGAGGCAGGAGAAGAGGCAGTTTCCATACAAGGGAGGAGGTGACGTGAGAAGGCAAGGAAGCCCTACTACTATACGACAGCGGTTGCGGGAAAACTGGATAAGCTTACGTCCAAGGTACGGCACAGTACGTTGCCACTATTTCTGAAAAATAAACACCATGCAAATATGTCAAGCGGGCAAACCACACAGGCCGTGCAGAAGCAGAGCCGCATTAATTAAATCGCCGCAGTAGCTTTGCGGCTATGGCATTGCTAGAGGCCGTGGATTTGATCCCAACCGCGGCAGCCACATTTCGACGGGGGCGAAATAGCAAACGCACGTGCGCTTAGATATTGGGACACGTTAAAGAACATCACGGCGCCAAAATGAATCCGGAGTCCGCCAATACGGTGTGCCTTATAATCCGATTGTGATTTTGGCACGCACAGCCCCATAATTCAATTTAAGTTTAATACTTGTGCGACAATTCCATGAGCCATGTGAGGCAGTGACTATGCTCAGCCCTCAGAGGTTACGAAATATGGCGCACAAGAACGCGTCAAGCCAATTGGTCAAGCAAACAACTGTCCCTGACTGCTCTGTGTACTACGCAGACAAACAGCAGCGGTGCCCGCAAGGTTATGTTTAACATCAACTCACCACTCTCGTGTTAAACTAAACAATGAATAAATTAAGTTTTAGCCGTCAACATCACCGCTAATTATCGTCAATCAAAGCATCCAGCACGGAAAGCTTCGCTTACATCGATTCCCACAGTGGGTGGAATCTGCATAATTTTCCTTACGTCGCGGATTTCTCGCAGAACACATTTGCTACCTCATATGCAGCGAACAGACACTGCTACGATGAAGGGAAGTGGTACTGCGGCGACGCTAGCTACTAATGGCTTAGCTGTATAACTACTGAAGCACTTCCCCACCTCCAGTAGTTTTGGCATGTCGTCGGGGCAGTAGTCATCTCCAAATACAATCTCGTCATCGTCCGACTCCGACCACTCAAGATAATCCGCTGGAATTCCCGCCATGGTCTTCAACTTGAAGGCGTAGGTCTCACAGGCATCAAAAACTTCGAGCGCACTCAGATTTTCAGAAACGCGAATGAACGCGCCCGTAAACAAACTCAACCTCGTGCGACCTGCGCGCCAAGGCTGGCTTTTGGCTGTGCTTCGTTTGACTGATAACGGTCTGTGGATACGGCTGTGCCGTTTAGCGAAGCCACAGAAGCGAGAGCGCGAAGTTTGAATTTCTCACGCAGCGTTCTGGTTACGTTTGTCTGGTTCCTTAATATGTAGCTGTTTGACCTTACTTGTGCGGCTTCACCACTTCAACCGATCGTTCCGCCAATTCCCTTAATCGCAATGATAACTGCTTCAGTTGGTTGGCTGTGTGATCCTAGGTGATACAGTTCGCGGCTTCATCGACGAGACTTCGGTGGCCTGTTCACAAACACTAAAATCGCCTTTTAGATTTGCATGTGAACCTTGATTGCTCATTTGCTTTCTTGAAAACGCCTTCATTGTTAATTTTTTTTATATGCGCGAAAACAAATTGCTTTTCCAAGGACAGCCATGGCCTCGGTTTATATAGGTGTTCTGTGGCAGAGTGCCCACCTCGGCTGCGGGAGGTTGTGGGTCGCTTCCCACTGCAGC
This sequence comes from Dermacentor albipictus, assembly GCF_038994185.2. NCBI lineage: Eukaryota > Metazoa > Arthropoda > Arachnida > Ixodida > Ixodidae > Dermacentor > Dermacentor albipictus. The sequence goes on from NC_091825.1 coordinate 126,412,198, forward strand.
TGGGCGACCGCTGGTTCAAATGAGCACAAGTCTTCCAAGGCCTGGCGTTAGGCTTTCTTCAGGGGTGGTACGCTTGGGAAAGAAGCCTACACTCTTAATTCTCGACGAAACACCTGAACCCCCCCCCCCCCCCCACACACACACACACAAAAAAAAATATTAATAGTTTGGGCCGCTCTCATGACGACAACGTGGCGCCCCAAGTACACCTATTGAGGTGGGAGTGCCTTCGGGCTGGGGACAAACACTGCTTTCTAAGCGCTGAGGTTTGAAGTCCCATAATGGCCGAGCACTAGGTTGAAATCGAGCGCGCTTGTACCTATTTTACCGGTAGGGTACCGTGCGGCGGAAACTCGTGACATATCCACTCGGCCTCCTTTCGAGACGTGAAACCCCACGACAGCCGAGCACCGGGCCAGGAAATTCTCTGCTCATTAGGAAAAAAAAAAAAAACGGTGGGTTTCCGGCGGCACCAAAATTTTAACTTGGTACCTGTGCTGGGTGTGGCGCGCATGCCTGCGACTTTTTTACGCTGTGTACGTTTAGCCGGAAAATACAAATACTCCCAACATAAGAAATTATTCTTGCTCCATGACCTAGTAAGCTATATAGCAGTCAAACTTCTAATGCCAGAGTGTCTAGTTAAGCCCATGCCGTGATTACAGGCATTTAATCACGGCGGCATGCTTTCTTCAACAGGTAGCCTTACCACATACCCTGGAGATGGGCAAGAACAATGTTTAGCTGTCAAACATCATTCACAATCTTGTGTCACCATATGCATGCATTAGATATTCTGCATTTTTGAAGCCCCACTCCAAATACAAATAAAAAATGATCCTCCCTTAACTTCACACCTCAATATGAAGCGAGCTCATCCAGCAGCCAACTGAACTTAGTGAGAACGCAGTCTCCTACGAGCACTTGTCACCAAGGGAGCAAAGCAGTCTAACAAAGTGGCCTATGAACACAATGCACGCCCATGCAGTCTTGTCTCTGCAACTACAGCTCACCAAAGCTTATTCGTGACCTGTGCAGACAGCACATTGCTGTCCTGCTAGAATGCACGGTACAGTGCAACTGATCTGTTTCTGCAATACAAGCTCACGTAGGTGGTCCTACATGGGCACACATCACTGTACCAGACAATATGGTCTGCTATGCTAAAACTTTTATTTTAATCAGACGGCTGATAATGATAAAGCAAGGGCACTTAGCCACTCGGAAGGACTGGCCAATAATCAATGGTCAAATCTCTGTTGCATCTTCTTTATTTTCCCTTCTGAGCCTTCAAAAGTATTGATACCATAAAATTCCTACCGAATGCACACAAAGCAAATTCCTTGGAGCTTTGCATGTGCATATGCATTATTCTTGCGTACCACAACATTGTATTTGGTGCACTATACCATCCTGTCCACGAACAAGTAGATAATAGTACTTGGACACAGGATGCCTAGTAACGTGGCCAAATCCTCATCCCCGAAAATATACTGGCCACATCACCAAACTAAACATATTCATGTGTATATTAACACTTTAAGAATTGGTTGATATTTTCTCAGCACTATCAAAAAAATACCACCCAAAGGTAGACATATCCTGCCATAAATTGCGTAAAATAATTCAAGATTCTTTAAACGCCACAATTTCAGCAGATGTGGCACACATTTCTTTAAAGGGGCCCTCCACCACTTTTGATCGAAGTGGAGAAAGGAATTTGAAGTGAATATAGGCTACTTCAGAAATACTTTGCCGCAAAAAGTACTACAATGCGTTCAGCAGAAGCGGAGTTATTGGCAATCAAGCATGGCCTCCACTGTGCTCCCTTTCCTTCTTCAATGCCTTGCACTGCAAAGGCTACGGCGCAGTGGGGCGTACCCACAATGCTCCGCTTCCTAAATGCCACCGTGGCGTGCAGTTCAAATTTCATTTTGGTTGTTAACGTAGACGCCACGACTTCCGCGTTTGGTGCCTATGCTAAAACGTTAAGCTGAACGCGGTTGTCCTCAGTGAACCACAGTGCGCTTGGTCAGTGGACTCGTGGCAGCACCTCACAGCGGCCACAGTCTCTATGCCATGTAGCCGACCGCAGCTTGGTGTCAGCTATCGGCCAATAGCAGCCACCTAAGGGAATGACTAAATGGTGCGTCCGATGACAATATAGTGCATATAGAAGAGAGTGAGGACAGCACTTTCTGTTGAAAAGGGACCGTTTGAGAGAAATGTCACTTCGCAATCCACTTGAGCTCGACACACCGCGTACGACAGCAAAACTTAGCCGAGATGTTCACAGCAGCGTATCTTACCTGCGGACTATTATATTTCGCCAAACCAGAGGGGTGGTTCAGGGCCCCTTTAAGTGCTATATTGGCTGAAATGCATCGTGCATTTTAAAAATTTGGTCACACTCGACCATAATGGCTTAAGCACGTCGGTAAAGTATTACACCTTATTACATATTTATAGTTAGGTATGAAGGCCCACCTGAAGTTGCACACACTTAACCTAACAATTACAAGAAATACACGACAACACACGAAAAAGGGAAAGCTGCATTTATTGTTCGCGAACAATTCATGTATTACAGCAAAAAAAAAAAAAAAGTAATCAGCGCTGCATTTGCCATTAGAGCAACTCGTGCGTGCAGATTGTGTTTGTGTCAGCGTATCTATATTTGTAGTAACATTTAAAAGCCTAAAAAGAAAAACGAGGACATCATCGGAGGTAAATGAAGCGAGAAACCGGCACCCGCATGGCCTTTTTTTTTTCGAGGAACATGCGCAACTGTTGGCTTTGACTATATTACATTTGGCAAGCCATATCACACAATTTGCCCAAGGACTCCAGTCATCATTAGTCGGCCGAAAGAGCATAGGGTCACCCGCCCGCACAAACAGGGCAACGAGAAACTGCGACAACTGTGTCTCTCCAGCTGGGCTCTCTCCTTCAACTACGCGCTCAGTAACGACGCCCGCTATAACGACGCCCACTATATACAAAGTACAATCTCAAGCAAAACAAGTTAGTGCTCGCAAATCCCCAGGAAGAAAGACTTTAAAAAATGCGGGTGAAACAGTCCCCACCACTTCCTGATGAGGTTTGGCCCGCAAACCTCAGGTCGCAGCCGTGGAGAAGAAAAAAGCCAGCGGCAATATGTGACCGGTGTGTGGAGAACTGCCGTGCCTCCTCGGCACACATTGGTTAGCCTGGTTATAGCCCCAGCACAGCAGTCTATCCTCGAGAAACAAATGCACTGGAAGGGGATTTAGACGTGTGGTCGTCACAAGTCCCTGCGTTGAGGCACACAGGTCTTCTTCACAGTCCACAGATGATTGTGGATGGTAAAGGCATCTATGGTGACTGTTAGGTGCTTCGTGTGAATCTGAGTGAAGCTCTTGGCGCCAGAGTTGTATCTGAAATGAGAAGAAACAAATCAGTCAATCCAAGTGGCCACTCAAAAACAGCTAGCCCCACCAAACAAGGAAAATCATTCCAGCATCCATGCCGTGTACCCCTAGTTCTTGTGTATGCGTTCTCTCGCTGCTTGTCATCTTAGTTACTCATAAAACATGGCTTGGAAAATGCGATGTCACATTCGTGGCCTACTGGCGAGAAATCTTTAGTACCTGAGTAGAACAAAAATTGTTCATTAATGTTTCTCCAATATCGGCCCAATGGCGCTGTGGTGGCGCAATATTCGCTGTGCCGTGGGCTGTGGCTGATGATCATGAGCACCATGCAAGACTGGCACAAGATTAGAACATGCTAGCACACCCAGCCTAAACAGCTGCATCAGCCAACTGCTCTCGGGAACCATCGATACCATGGCTGGGCCAGTTAGATAAAATTGTGGCCATGGTAGCTTGCTCGTTGGGCCGCCTCTACGGATTGGAGGCCTAGGCACGATTATAAAGCTGGGTGTTCAAATCACATCTAGGTCACCAATCTGTGGAGGTGGCCCGAAGAGGAGGCAGGGATGGCCACAACTTATTATATCCAGCCAGGCATAATGTCGATGGTTTCTGGGAGCGTTTGTTAGAACATCAACAATAATAAATGCAACACTGTGAATTCTCTCAAACTTTTTTTTTTCAGGCTCCCTAATGTCAACAAAGTGCTAACTTCAGCCACTTGATGCATACTTGGGTGAAGAAACAGCACTGGTTGTAACATCTCCTCTTGCTCTGTTCTAAAGCACTGTTCCTACACGCGGGTTTCTCCTAATGTCGTATCTACTTTTATGCCAACTATTTACTGTCCCCTAGTAATGGGGAGATTCTGCAGTGCAGCAATGTGGCACAGCTCTTTGAAGAAAACTGGCAATGGGTACAAGAGGTCTCAAATGCATGCATCCCCAATGCTTACTTGAAGAACATGTCCATCATGGATGGCAGAACACTGCGCGGTCCGGTGCCATGAAGCCGCAGCACTTCCTCTCGCTCGGGGTAATACGAGTAGAGGCCGCGAAACTGGCAGCCAGAGTCTCGAAACAGGATCAGAAAGTGCTTGCTCTCAGAGATGTTTATCTCCTGCAGGCAACACAGAAATAAAGTGTCAAGTGACCACTGCCGAAATGACCACAGCGAAAAAACTCGGAAACATAAAGCACTCGCACAATCCTCGCACTTCTTTTTCTGTGGAAAATCGATGCAAAGTTTCAGGGTGCGATAATTACGCGGGGAAATTTTACCTCGAGAACGTACAAAGGTCTAAAACAAAAGACACAGTTTCGCCCGAAAGGCAAAGCATTGATTCTGATAAAAAATTAGTAGACAGCCGTACCAAGTAAGGAAAGTAGCCTTATCAGCCGTACAGACTTGGAAATATTTGCTTAGTAACTAAATCAACAAGCCTGGTATCAGCACGCACAAGCAAACATGAACACATCACACTCAATGATCGCGGACGCTCGCTGTCAAAATGCTGGCACGAGGAAGCGCGGCAGCGAGCGAACTGACCTTCATGCTGTCTATCGCTTCAATGCCAACTGACCGATGAGAACACTGCACGCACAAAGGTATGAGCTGCCTGCAGATGGCTTTCAAAATAGGCACGTGTGACTGTGAAAAGTACGCAGTTGGAGCCGGATTATAATGCAGGCCCCCCTCCCACCACTTCCCTCCCTGCGCGCATGAGACTGAGCTGCGATTGTCGGTTCCCCATGTGCACAGTCGCGAAACACGCAGTTGCTGTTGGAGAGCAACATCATCCACCCTCTTTTTCTCCCATCCTCTCATCCCCCCACGGCCTTTTGCGTGATGGAAGACGGTGTGTTCCCTGTCGGCTTGTGCACACCAGATTGAGCCGCGATCGTTGGCTCCCCTCACACGCTTTCAGGGATGGCGCTCCACTGTCATATGATATCATCATCAGTCGCTGGAACAAGCAGACAACATCCACTGCTGCAATTTCTGGGGGTGCGATGATTACTAGAGGAAAAAAAATATTTTTGATGGGCAATGCGAGGGGTGCGAGCATTACGCAAGTGCGAGAATTACGCGAGTAAATACGGTAGCTTTATGTTTCTAAATTTTTAGCCAAGCGTAGAAAGTGCCGCCTGAAGTATGTGCAGTCATGGAAGATTGGAATGAGAAGTTAGCATTAACTAGAATGCGTTACTTCATTAATGCTTTTGTCAATATGTGCATTATTAACAGAACTTCAGCTTGTACGCTTAGCATGAGAGTTATGCCACAAGCAGCAGCACAAGATCATGCTCTTGAGCTATATTACTTGCGAAGAGTGTTCCGCTTTGCAATCTTCTTTATTATTATTGTAAATAGAGTTTTGAGTATCATTTGTCTGTGAATGTACGTTACTATAGTCACCCATTTTAAATAATGCTCTGTGCTTTAAGAAATAAAATGCCTTACAAAATAAAATGGAGAAGAATTTCGTCAGTGAGTATGCATAGTCAAACACAAGCACTGGAAATCCAAGTGCTGCCATTTCTACTTGAAAAACGTCCCCTAGGACAACTGCCAAAATCCACTAGAATGCACTAAATAATTTTGCGAGTCCTCCGAAAGCTGACTGAAAAGGCATCATTCCAAGTCTGCCGAAAGATCTATCACATGCGATTTTGCTTATAAGGATGCCAAATGGAAAATCTACAAAAACAACATACTTCTCTGTTATTTCTGAATAAAAATTCTATAAACAGGCACTCTTATTGTCTAGTTGAAGGCACCAGAAGAACCAAAGTAGCCTGAACTAGCCTACCACGCAGAAATGTGTGGTACGTTAACAGTTGTGCACTGTGCATGACAGGTGAACCCAAACTTGTAGCACTGTTCCTGAGGAAAGCAAGAAGTGGTCGCACACCTCCAAAACTTTCCTCTTGGTTTCAGAGTTGACAGCTCCTGCTAGAACGGTGTTAATGGCATTGATGATGATGCTGCGATTGGACTTTGCTGTAGGCTTGACGAACAGCTTGGGCCCCACGTATTCACTTGATGAGGGCAACAGCATGAGCGAGTGGGTCGAGGCTGTGTCTGATGCCCCATCGCTGGCCGAAGCGCGCCACTCGGTTCCCGAGGGTGGTGGGCTAGCAGCACGCTGCCTTCCGCACTCTGCACGGAACCAGATCAGTCATGCTTCAGTCTTCAAGTTAAAGCTCTTGACAAACAAAGAAGCAAACAAGAAAAGAGAGAGAGAAAGAAAAAGAATAAAAGAAAATATGGGAGCAAGAGACGAAAAACTTCATCAGTAGGCTGTTTATTCTGGGCATTTAGGACACGACGGCGAAGGAAAATATAACACATGGTGAACAACCAAACTATAATATACAATGAAATGTTAATGGCAGCCCAGTAAAAAAAAAAAAGCATTTCGAATCTAAATGCACACATTTCTGCAAATGCTTACCGCAAATCCAGGTCCATCAAACGATCCTAATAACAGCACAACGACATACTCAAGTACCAATGTAGCAATAGGGCATTGTGGTGCAGCAGCAAACGCGGTTGCTGGCAAGAATAATTTAATAGTCATTTGCAATAAGTGCATTCCTGTGCATGACAATGGCTCTTAATGCCAAAGGCTACAAAGCAATAAAGCTAATATATAATGCCGCAGCAAAGAGACCTCAACTAAGGTTTATTAGATAAAACACATAACATTCAACTGCGGCGCAACCTAATTGCAGCGAAGCAGGAACTTCATGCACATGTGTGTCTTACCGTCAAGACTGGTATGAGAGCCGCGCTGCAACGAGCATGGCCCGAGGTGCATCGACTTTGGCCGGGGCCGTGAAGACGACCGCGGCTTGGCACTGCTGCGTGTTAGCGTAGCACCGCCTTCGCCGCCACGCAAGCTCATGTTGCTGCCCCCATGGACTGCAGCATCCTTCTCAGCCTCTTCCTGGGCTTTGCGCTGTCGATACTGCTCAAGGATCATCTGTCGTCGCTGACGGTCTTCCTCTCGCTTCCGTGCCTGTTCCTCGCGTCGCAGTCTGCATGCAGTTGGGAATTTCACATGTTGCTTCTGGAACCATCCCAGCTAAAAATGCTAATTCATTCTCATACCTGCCAACCCGTTAACGTAAAAATTTGTAAAAATCTTGCAGACATGATATCAGAAGGCCGGGAGGAGAAATAGCCTGCTATAAAAAAAAAAAGATAGCAGGCTATTTCTCCTCAAGAATGCAATAAGCATTCTTAGAGTACTTCAAACATTTTTAGGGGACTATCTGGCTGTCTGGATGAGTCTCTAAAAGTATTTCCACCAACTTGAATTCCTTTGTACAATGAAACCTCGTTAAGCCGTAATTGGCTGGAGCTTGGAAAAAGTATGTACTAAACAGTAGTACTGCTTAACCAAAATAGCGCGAGATTGTCCACTTACCTGTCATAAAAGGAACTACAAGAAAGTGTGATGAAAGGGCAGAAAACATGCAGTATCTATTCACTTCGCGCAGCAAAAGTATGTTATTTTCGTTTGGTGTAGCGGCGGGCTAGTAGCGACGGCGGCAGCCTCAAACTCGTTCAAGCTATGAGCCAGCTTCTCCGCCAGCCCCCTCTTCTCGGCAAACACCCGCATGAGGCTGCCACTGTAGGGCCTGAATCACCTGTGCTGTCTCTTTCTGTGCCGTCCTTATCACTGTCGTTAGGAGAAACTTCAGCGGTAACGGAGGCAATTATGGCAAAAAGTGAAACCTCGAACAGTCGAACCTATTAACCGACGTATTTTCACAGTCGCAGCGGCATTGCTGGCCATTCCAAATGCCACACACACCGTGGACAACAGTACCTCCCTCTCGCGTGCCAGCATCGACTTCTTCGTGCCACGTTCGGCAGCACAAACGATGTTCAATTTTCCTTCTATACTGAGCACCCGGCTTTTGTCCTAGCTTGCACAACACTACAACACAGGCCACAACGCTCTGACTCTAGCACGGCGCCGAAATGACACTGATGTTGATGTGGCCCCACCTTTCCAAGTGTCCTCTGCATTTGCGCTTGGAGGCCATTTTGATCTCTGAGGCTCTTTGTTATGCCGGGTCGACGTACCGCCATGATTACGTGACGAAAAGTGGAAACACTACATGTTAACCGATACGCATGCAATAAGCTGGTATGGTTTATGCGGATACAACACACATTATGTTCAATGGCCGCTGAGTCGGGCATCCGACTTTACTACTTTTAAAATGAAACAACTGTTTAAGCGGGTACGGTTTAACGAGGTTTTACTGTATTACAGTACAGTCCATGGTCAAATGGCTAGAACATCGGGCTACCGTGCTGAGGAAAGCGGGTTTGAAACCGACTGTTACACCAACTTCGGTCACTGCGTATGACCAACTGGGTATGTGCAACTATTCAATGAACCTCTTTGATGACAACTTGAGTCGCTGGGTATGTGCCTGTGGGTGTGAGCCGTACGTGCCGTTTTTCAATGGCAAAAAAATCCTTTAAAATTTCTCTTGTGTTCGGCGGAATCAAACCTGTGTCCCATATATTCATATAATCTCGTCTGAATATAGCACGGCCATACTGGTGGCTCATCAGTGTTCGGTCCCGAAAACATCTGTGTGGGTTACGTTGACAGCTCTTGAAGTAGCGTGAATTAAGTTCGTCACCACATATTTGACATGATCTGCATCCCTATTGGCAGCTAATCGGCCTGATTTTGGCACATGCTTTCGCACATTACGAAATAAGCGCTGCTTTTGTTGCCATTCCCTCAGTCCATGTGGCGCTACGATTTTTTTAGGCCCTGTTGACACAGATGAACCTTGTACGGACAGGGGCAGACCTGGTCGACATGTCACAGTTCTGCAAATTGCAGCATTCGGGCGCTGTGTGTGCGATCTCCACATTCTGTCGACGTTGGGGAGACCTCGCAGTGACAAAGTTCGCTACGTCCTCAGTCAGGGCAGCCTGTTTGCAGTGCGCTTGATGCCCCATTTGCACCGAAAACAAAGTGAAATGCTCACTTGAGAGGCATCAAGCATGAGGGGGGTTCGCAGCACACACGACATGTAGCATTGCACGGTTCTCTACAGCGAATTTATTGATATTTTAGTTGCAAATTGAATTATTTGAACACTCACTATTGTATTTGATTCGGTGATGTTCAAGCATATTCGCACACCCCTAAAATTCAGTCTATAGCCATTATGTTTACTGATGCAAAACATAAAAGCGCAGAAAATGGCAGGGATTTAAACAAGTTGAATTAAATGCCAGGCGGTTCCTTTAGCAGGAATGTGCACCACGCTCTGTGAGTACAGGATTAATATATGGCTCAGGTGTTCACGAGAGCATAGTCTAACAACTAGGTGGGATTATTCTTTAAAATTCAATGAGTGCTGCAGTATCCCTTTAGGAATACTTACTTTATACCAAACAAATAAGGCAATGAATACATATTTAACTAAACCTGAGAAACATTAGGAAAAAGAAAAATGACACTGACTGCTCTTGCATTCGCTTGACAGCATTTCGTTGCTCTTTGGCAAGCCTGGCTGCCTCCTGTTCTTCTCTCCTCCGCAGTGAGACCAGCATCATCATCTCCTTGCGCCGCTGCATCTCATTCTCCGCCTCCTGCACAACATGCAAAACAAAGTACAAGTTTCATTACCTCGAAATTGAGAGGTGTTTGGCCACTGCTGCAATTTGGAAAATTTGTTAGAAGTGTCACACAAAAATAATGACGATTCCTTACATATGTACATCAAGACATTTCTGTAAAGACTCTGACAGATACACTCAAGCATATTCTCGGATATTAAACACCAGAGGCACTTGAGGCAAGACGCCTTATGTGTGTGTGATCTTCCTCAGACTGAAGTGCGCTTTTGCACCATATCTCAAAATTTCAACATGATGTCATAGGTGGCAATATCACATGAAGAGGGTTAGAACTCGCGTTCTCAAAGGCAATGGTTGTCATGCATCAATGAAGGGTGCCTACATTTCTCCTCATAATGCTGTTAAATGCTAGAAACCTTTGTAACCTCTCATTGGTGTCCCTTTATGATACCTTTGTGTGTGTGTGTCCACTAGCATTGGCTACACAAGACTGCTTTCTCACACTTTTCGATACTCTTTTCAGTAGTTCCATGCAGCACTGTGGAAGCTACAGGCTTCTTCAACCAATAAGGGGGGCAAACACATCTTAAAGGTGCCCTTCCGTGCCCTGTCGTCTGCTAGCGGCAAGTGCTGCAGTGCAGGAGACAGCAACAGCATCTACAAAGACTGGAACTGCACAGCGAGATCAGCTGTTGTGGTAGCAGTGGTAGAAACCAAAAAGATGCGAGTCTTCAAGATATTTTGAAATACAGAGGAGAAGGAGGGTTGCAGAGACAGTGGAAGCGGAGGGTTCAGAAGGAGCGCTTCGCCAGTGTGTCCCACAGGATGGTGGCGCCATCTCTTGATCCCTCTTGTAACATTCACTTGTACACGGCGCGCTCGCTGACATTCATAAGTGCATCAATTTTCTTAACCAGAATTCGTGCACGTTTACTGCACTCCTTCCGCACTGATCCGAGCGTGTTCAACGCCAACTTATTCATTCCTTTTGTGTAAAAGAGCACCTTGGAACAATACCACACAAGCAAAGCCTGCGGATGCCATTGATGCGAAGGACAAACCACTACCCAGGAAGGAGTCCTCCGCAGTGGTATGGCAGCGCTGACTATAAGTATGAATTTAGTGACTGTCTAATCAATAAGTTGCTTGTAGTTCTTAAATGCAAATTAGAATCACAGTCACTGACCAAGCCTGATGAATTGTCCCTGTTTGCGCCATAAGTACTTTATTAAAGAATGAACAAAATCTCGCAAGTGCCCCTGTGCTCTGTAGGGAAGCTTCCCAGAAAACACCTGCCGACAAGACCACTTGTCAAGGCCATTTAGTCGTCTAACAGGTGCCTAACTGTGGCATTACATCTCATTGCACCTTACTACATCTCACTTACGAGTCGCATAGCCTTGGTTCTGCAGCATGGAACTACTAAAACAGAGTATGAGGACTAGTGTTCCTTTTGTCACCTATGGTAAATCACCTATGCTTGTCATTCTCATTACCTGGTTTTATTTTGTCAGTGTATGCACTGGTCATGGCACCACCTGTGGTGATGGTGTGAGAGTACCTCGTGGCACTCATAACCACTACACATGGCACCAGAGAGAGAGAAAGCGTTCACGCACAGCACATGTGTGCATGTATGTGTACGCAGAAATCCGTGTGGGTGGGATCATACTAACCACTGTAACTGAAGCTGCCCAGGCTGAACAATTTCTGCATAACTGTTCTATGTCTAGTGATAAATCAAACTAAAATGAGGAAGCAAAGGTTCGTCAATTGCTTCTTGCATGGGACACCAACGTGCACAAACAACGTGTCAATAAGCTAAGTAGAAACTTCTTACCTACATTTACTCAGATTTACTGGCATTCTGCACAAAGAAAGGACTGGTGGCACTTTTCCTGTCGCCGACTCTTATTTGTCATCTTGTTTTGTGCCGATTATACCAAGATGAACTTGTATGAACTAGGCCAACAACAAATCCTACTCAAAAGCATTTTACCATCTGCCAATGCCTGCACTTTTCCTTACTCCTAGACTTACAAAGAACATAGAACTATGCTGCCACTCACCGGGTCAGGATTCACCAAGTCAGCTCCTATGACAAAACCAACCCCTAATGGCCCACTGGGAGGTCCTTGGTTCTCTGATGGGGCGCTGTTTGATGAGTTCTCAGAGCCTGCAATGAGAAAAAAAAAAAAAGAAGGTTCCTGCCATGCCCTTGCTGACTGAACTTCCAGATTTCCCTAGCGTAATTCTTGCACAAAATTTCATAAAGGCACAATTGGCTATCATAATGCTGCTGCATTTCTGAGGTGAGACGAGAAAAATTATCCGTTTACCTTTTGTGCTTTCTGTAGATGCTGCTGTGAGGGTACCATTGCTGAGGCCAAGCTCTTCTGGCCTAGCATTTTCCTCTGGCTTTGAAATTCTTGGTCGAAGCTTGGGCTTTGGCTTTTTGGGTTGCTGATCATCAAAGCTGATAAAGAAGCCCACTTCACTGCCGTCGTCAGATGGTTTGGCCTGATTCCGTGCTGGCTGCTGCCCTTTAGAAACACGGTACGTCTTGCCAAATTCAACACTCCTGGGCTGCGAAGCTAAGCTGCCCATTGACAGATTCTCAAGGCGGTCTGAAAGCTGCTCTTCCACAGCAGGCGGTGGCGGCGTCTGTGACGGGCGCTGAGATTCGAACTGAGTGGGTGCGGCAGCAGTCACCTGCTCTGTACTGACTGTGCAAAGTGCTTGGAATGGTGGGGGCAGTGGGTGCTGCTGTTGCTGCTGCTGTGGCTGTTGCGGCAGCTGCTGCTGCACCGGCTGCTGCGGTTGCTGTTGCGATGGCATTGTAAAACTGGCATAGCCCACTTGCTGCATGGTGGTAGCAGTGCCATTCTGGTAGAAAGGCGGTTGGTATGCAAACTCATTTTGGCCTGAGGGATAGACTACATAACCCGGGTCCACCAGTGCAGGGGCTGGGGCCCCCCAGCGCATGGGTTGCTCGGCAAGTGTGACCACAGGAGGGCCCCATTGCCCTCTTCTAGGCTGCTGCGGCGGAAGGATGGGTGCCATTGGGTATTCCCACTGACGTCGTTGATGGGACTGCTGCTGCTGTTGTTGCTGCTGCAGTTGCTGCTGCTGCAGTTGCTGTTGCTGCAATTGCTGTTGCTGCAGTTGCTGCTGCTGCTGGTGTTGCTGCTGCTGCAGTTGCTGCTGCTGCTGGTGTTGCTGGTGCTGCAGCTGCTGCTGCTGGAATAGTGGTGGTCTCACCACTTCAGTGAGGTAAGGTTGAGGACTGGCATGTGCAAATGTGGGCAGGCTCTGAGGCTGGCCGCCATCATTGCCACTATGCAGGAAGAACTGCTCTTGAGGCTGTGGCTGCAATGGCACCGCCTGGGGTCCGTGCAGAAGATTCTGAATGGCCTGCTGCTGTTTGGTGATGCGCGAGATGTCAGACTGCAGAACCGTCAGTTCTGTGCTGAGTTGTTCAATGGTCGTGGTGCTATCCTCAAGGTCCACATCATCACTCTGAGGGGATTCCTGCACGGGTTGTGGGCTGCCATTCTGATGCAGCCACTTCTGCTGGGAATGCTCAGAGTCAACACTGTCGGCAGAAGTCTCGTCGAGCAGTGTTTCACCAGATGACTCATGGATGCTAGCGCCTTCAGAGACTTTGCTGTCACCACGTGCAACAGCTTGCAAGAAAGCTGCCTTGCTGACCTTTTGTCGCTGCTTCTTGACACGATCTTCCATGCGGCGCTTCTCTTGTTCGATCTTACGCCGCCTTTCTTCAAGCTTTAATCGCACATTGTTCAGCTGTGCTGCCAGAGGTGATGAACTGTCCTCTGCAGTCCTGTTTTCCTCACTGTCTGCAGCCTGCTGCTGCCATGTGGTTGTTGATGATGACGATTTACTAACACCATCGGTTGGCGTCGTCTTCCGCTTCTCTGGTGGCAACCGATTGCCAGAGCCGTCCTGCTGCATGTAGACAATATTGATGCTAGCTGGTGCCTTACCGGAGTCTGTGGTATCCTTCATCTTTGACAGCTGTGCAAAGCTCATAACCTGAGCAGCCTTCTTCGTTCGTTCCCTGTGCTCTGCAAACATGTCAGTCTCAAATGGATCTGTCATTTCCAGGGCTGCTTTTTCGCCAGAAAAATTGTACATGTGCGAGAGGGATGACTCTCGCCGAAGTGGATAGCCCGCCTGTTTCTGCAAACCTCCCCCCAACTGGTCGTAGTAGGTTTCCAAGGTTGAAGGCTTCTTTGCTTCGGTCTCCATTGCAAGCCGACCCGTCCTCCGTATGGGAGAGCCTCCATAGATGTCAGTCTGCGAGGTGCTGCGACTCAGCGTTGTTGGCTGGAACAGGTCTGATCTGGAAGAGTTCCTCCGCAATGGTGAACCAACATCGGACTTGGAGGCACTCCTGTGCAGAGGCGAAGCGTGATCCGAGCCGACGAGGGTGCTGCGTGACCCACTCCGGTGAAGAGGAGATCCCAGTTCCGAGCGAGAGGTGCTCCTTCGAAGGCTCAGGTTTCCGCTTATGGATGATGCCCTGTGTGCTGGAGACCCCTGCTCCTCTGCTTCCCGCGCTCGGAGCATAGCTTCGTGCAGGCTTCGTGCGGGGGACTGGGGCGTAGGTGAAGAGCCTAGTGAGGTGTCTTCACCGCGCTCCAGGTACTTTGCGACATCACAGTTATTTCGCTCCTTGGGCTCCCGCAAGCGTGCCGGCAGAAGAGGGTCCATGGCTTCGACTGAGTGCCGTCGCAGAGAGGAACTTGGCCTCCGGCCAGTCAGAAAGGCATCATCTTCATCCGAACGACACCTGCAGAAGAGGTGGGTGCTCTGGAGGTTCACAGTAGCTAGCAAGCACACACAATCTCAAGGCACCACAATGTTAAACATTGCATCGTTACCCTAAGGACATTAAGCCAGGACCGAAATAAACATTTAAAATATTGTACTTTCTTTTTCAGCCCATTCTGTACAGCTTCCTGAGGAGCCATGCTTACAAAAATGAAGGTTTAACTCTTGCATCCCAACTGCAGAGTCTGGTGTGTGGTCTACCACTACTTCACTGACAGCATCTGCCACGGTTAAAGAGTCACGATTACTGTTTGTAGTGTATTGTGTAGTACAAGCTGCATGAACATGATCCCAAGAAGCTCACTGCCTTCACTATAAAGAAAACGAACCTGTAAGAGTATTGGTAAGAGAAAATGGTGAATAATATGGAGAGCAGAAGCTAAAATAAGCACGGTTCCACTTAGCCATCTTGAAAATGAGGGAATCTTGTATATACAATAAGAGCTTGCAAGAAGCTCAAACATTAGCCTCCCGTGAATGCCTGGCCACAGTCGAGCAGCATATCTAAGCAATGTTAAAGGAAAAAAATGACCTTAAAGCCAATTTCAACATGTCTACGCACGAACTAGCTCACAACTGGTACACCTGACACGCAATTCAGCTGCTCCTTAGAAAATCAATGTGTATGCATCAGAAATGGCATTCGACATCAGTATGTAAATCACAGAGGCTGCTTACACAGGAAAACATGGGAGCGTGAAAAAAATGTGTGCATGCATGAGGTTTACCGAGTTCTTTTACAAGCATTTGGCCCCAACATTAACTGTTTGGTTTGGTTTTCTGGGTTGCTCTTGTTTTTTCTTTCTTATGCATCAACAAGAACATTTTGAGTTATTAGAAACAAGATAGATATAGCAGGCACCATAAACATGAATGGCACGCGCGGAGGTAAGAAAGGCAAAGGTCAAGCCAACAATCACTCGTGGCAAGAGCTAGGGCACAGTCTAAAAATAAATGAACTGAGGGATGCAAATTGAACTATGTGTAACAACGCAGTCCGTGGTCACATTGGAAGCACGCACATGCAGGCACTCCAATGTTGACAAATGTGCACTTCACGTGGCACACAATGCGTATCCATTGCTCTAGCTCGTCACGCAGGCATGGTCGCATCAAGAAATTTAAAAAATGAGTTTTCCCAGACATCTCGAGGCGGCATATCCTCCTGCTATCACTTTCTCGAGCTTTCATGCGACTAAGCACGGAATGCATTGACATATACCACTGACAACACTTGTCACACTATGCCAAGCTCTCTATCGTCACACAGTACTAGCAATGCCAATCCACCAGGGGCTCAGGGTTGTAAAAGTGATTGCATGCCCAAAAGTGATGACTGGAGAATACTGCACCTGCTTTAACGTTATAGAGATGTGGCCAGAATGCTACTGGTGCCTGTGTCATTCAGTGATGTCATTGTGTCACTAAGAAAGCGCCCAGTCATGCTGTCACATTTTTTATTTAGTGAAATGCAAGTTGCCTTTGCACATGCCCTCACGGAAGCAATTGCTCACAGTTCTAATACTCCACCATGGCCTCCATAATCATGGCTGCCATGCTGGGGTACTATCAAGATGAGGTGCTGCATCCATTAAAAAGAATTTGGCGGTGTGTTTCTCATGCAAGTAAACATGATGCATCCATAAACAGCCACATAATTGTTTGTCTTTCAATAACTCTCAAATTTTGCGCAGTTAGTCACAGGCCTCGATTATAAGACAGAATACACAGCACGGTCACATGGCAGTTGGGAAAAATTTATCGGAAGGAGCTTTTCCAACAACCAAAATTCAAGAAACAGATGACACAATCCTTGCTTTCGTCCTCTTATCAATGCTCGCTAAGAATGACATTACTATGTTTGGGCTAGTTGTATTACATTGTTAAAACCAAGAGTGTGAAAACAAGACACAGAGACAGACAGAGCACAGCGATTTTTGATGTCTGTCTCTGTGTCTTTGTTGTTTTCATGCTCTTCGATTTTGCGAATGAGCCTAGCACACTTGTACAGCCAGTGAGGCCATCAGTGAAAATGTTACCTAGGCGACGAGCTCAGCTGATCCGAATCTTCATCCTCCCGGACAGAAGAACGTGAAACACGAGTGCTAGGCTTTGCACCTGCAATTCAAAACATGTTCACAATGCATCAAAAGCACCATTACACTGCACATGACTGTTTCACAAGCTTCAGGTTGCAAAGCCTAGTGACATAACATGCTGTGGATACTACATCGACCAGGCTTCGCTAGTTTCAGTTTTGATGAGGCGCCAGCAACATGGCCTGCGACCATGCCTGCAATGCATCAAGAAAGAAGATACCAAAGCAACAATATTGCTCTTTCTGCTCCGACAGGCGGCCGAATTAGCATGTGGTCATGCAAGCATAGTCCGAATTACTGAACTCGTGAGTGCACAAAGCACTGTGAGGTGTTCAAATTTTGGTTGTCTTTACAGATTAAGTCTATAGACCAGTTGTGGTGCCATGAAGCTGTCCAAATTATCAGTCAATGCAAGTATTTCACCAAGAATTCCATTGGCTAGTGAAAAACAGAAGTGTGCTCACCCTGGCTCAGCCTTCGCACTCCTTCTGGCCAGGCCCCATTGTGCTTTGTTTGGCTGATGGAGGAAGCAAAAATAAAGAGTGGTTAGATGGTTAACTGTACATGCCTACACCATACTGCAAACTGAAAGTTGTAAGTGCACACTGTTGGCAAGCATCTACATGTTGGCTTCTGGCAAGTATCCACGATTCTTACTCACCTTACAAATATTTCCTGCTACTATTATGCCAAGATATCGCTTACTGCCTTTCTCTGACAAATTATATTTGCTGGCATGGAGGGCGGTGAGTCGTGATACAATTATTAGAGGCAGCACAAAGGACAAGGACGAAGCAAGACTACAAACATGGTGCTGAATGAGCAACTGGAAAGTTTATGGAAAAAGTAAAAATATATATACATATGTACGCAGTACAAATCACGTGATTTGCAAACAAAACATCAACAAGAAGTGGCGTAAAAGCACCCCAGA
Source organism: Dermacentor albipictus (assembly GCF_038994185.2). NCBI lineage: Eukaryota > Metazoa > Arthropoda > Arachnida > Ixodida > Ixodidae > Dermacentor > Dermacentor albipictus. The sequence goes on from NC_091825.1 coordinate 126,430,128, forward strand.
AGAAATGTATATTTTTCCTTTTTCAATAAACTTCCAGTTGTTTGCACAAGGTTTGTGCACAGTGTTTGTGCACAGTGTTTGTGCACAGTGTTTGTGCTCTTCATCCTTGTCCTCTGCGCTTCCGCTAATCATGAACCTTAACCAATTTGCTCAACTCACCGCTTTTCTAAAGTCAGGATATTACAGTAAGTGGTTTCGATATGGTGGTCAATGAAAATTTTTATTTTTGAATGAACAGAAATTTTCAATTAAGTACACATTTGAACTTGAATGATTGCAGGTTGACTGTAACAGCAAGAAGTGTGCCTACAAACAATCAATCATACATACTTTTTATGCTTTTGGCAATCAGTAAAAATAAAATATGAACAACCTGCAAAATTACCATTCCAAAATAAGACACATGGGCTTTACACTGTACAGATTGTGGATGGGAGAGGGGCAGCGAAAGAGGGGCCCTTACTTGTGGTCGTCGGGTGGGCACAAATCTGGAATGTGGCTACATGAGTTCTGCAGGGCACGCGCCTTGCGTAGGGACTCCCCGCGATGCCGAGCCGCTGCACACAACAAAGGCATGGAAACGTTACATTGTGCTTTCGGACATGAAACACAATGTAAGAATGATGCGCAACTGCCCCTTTACGACAAGTACTTGACAAATTAGAGTTCGGAAACTAAACTTCCCAACCCCAAATTGTGTCAGGCGCTGTGTGCACAATTATGCATGCCAGGATAGTGCATCAAAAGCAAAAGCACTGATGAAAATATTTCGTATTTCAAACAAGTCACATACATCTTGAAACACTTCTCATAGGATCTGTGCTGCAAGTTTTACTAATATTTGTCAAATATCTCAGTAAAAGAAGCAACAATGTAGATGGACTGGAGTTGCTTTGGGCATCGGTATGTTGTCATGTAATGGGTTCGCTTATTTCACTGTTTTTCTATGTGTTTTACATCAGGCATACTTTTCATGTGGCTGAGTAGGTGATTTCCAAGTATGCTATACATGAAATAATGAATGTTTCCAAATGTGCCATTTCTGTTGAGAGTTGTCGCATGGAGTGTACATTTTGTAAACTTGACAAAACTCACTGAAGAATTGAAAATGTTTAACCTGTCTTGCAGCTGTACGTTTCTTGTGATTCTAAAGATGTAGAAAATGTGGCGAAATTAAATTTTCAATGGACACAATCAATGGACATCTGAAGGGAATTGTGAACGTCGAAAATAGTGTTGTATTCAATTGGCTGATGTCAAGTATGTGAAATAAAGAAGTGTCCTTTTGAACTCCAAACCACTACCAGAGCATTGCATTCAGAACGTAAAACTTTACAGTTTCCATATTCAAATAAAATGTATAAAGTGGTTTGTTGCCTAGAGAGATAATCAGTTCAAATGTTTATCATAAGAAAGAGTAACAAACACTAGCAGATCTTAGTAAAGCACAGTAATGCTTCTTTCACAACTGTGAGCCTTCAACGATGCAAAAGCTAAACACAATTAATAAAAGTTTACTTTGAATATTTGCGGGCTTTGTTTTCATCAGCCGCAAGTCGGTAATGGTAGTATTAACACAATATTGACAAATGCAATGAACACTTATTTCATGTCATAACAGCTGATCAGCAATCAAATTTATTCCCCACTGCTGCATTTTTAGCAAGGTACGTGCTAAGTTTAGTGTTGAATTTCAAATCAGACATTCTCGAGCTGCAGGCTGACTTGCTCCTTGACCTGCAAAGCTCCACTACATACAAGAGTTTGCAGTCGGCCGAAATGCCACTCTGATGAATACCAACTGCTTGTGGGCGGCCTCTGAATATGTAAGATCTGCCAAACAAACAGTGCTATTTCACATACTACCTTCCATTCAACAGCCCTTCTAAGCACCCAATATTTGAATCCTCGGCTGCGATAATGCATCAATTCTATTCCAATGCTATTCCTTTTCATGCTTCATCAGTGGTTCGAGCGGTGCTACACTCACTTTATAACAGGGATAGCCTGGCCGTGACCGGTGGATGATAAGAAGGGAACACAACTGAGCTGAAGGATTTCTTGCATTATACTGGCACTGGAGTGTTCAAATGCAGAAGCTAGTGTATTGAAGAATTCGCCCTCCCTCTCAAGCATGAATATTCCCAAGACATTCTATTTGCTGAAAGTGACTGTGTAGATTAGAGGCGCGTTATATGCTTCACAATTAAAAAGCTACGCCTGATACGGAACTGCGAGAATGAGTTTCATCAGCATTTACATAACATGGAAGAATCCATCCCCAAAACAGCTGAAAACAGTTAATTTCGCTGGGCAAGCGATGCACACTGCTGTCACAGTGAAATGCTGATTTATAAAACAGTTGCTCTATAAACAGGCCTAGGAAACAGAAAATCGTAAAATTCTTCACTTCACTGAATTCTTCAACACAATTCTTCACACAACACACAATTCTTCAGCACTACAGTGTAAGATATATACTCTTTAGGTGGGAACACTTCTCGGCTTGCTTGTGCGATGCAATCGACCGGATAAAATAGCAACAGCGCGCGTCCATCTGCTTGGTGACAACAGCAGATAGCTATTGGCAGGACGACGCAACTTCAGTTCGAACGCAGGTGAGAGCCTGCGCAGACAAGAAATGCGTAGATAACACAAGCAACCAGAGAACAGTGTCTGTATGCAGTGTTGCGTCGCTGTATCTGCTCCAACGAGGTGATGCCCTCTCCTCCATGCTCTCCCCTAACCATGGTGACCTACTTTCACATGTCACTCCATCATTCCGGATTTCCCATGAAGCACCAGTTTCTATAGCAACAGCAGATAAAACCTTTCCCGTCTTGAGGTTGCGCTCTTCCCTCCGAAAGGTATCCATCACTGTCACTGAGCCAGCGGACGTGTGCTGTTGCTACTTTATCTGGACGATTGTGTCTCGCATGATTGTGTCTCGTTGGCATTATTGTTTTCACTTTTCCGGCTATTGATGCATGCATCAAAATTAAATTTTATTTTTCCATTTTTTCATGATAGAGGCTGGAAACATTAGTATGTGATTTTTAATTATTTTAATCAACTTGTGAAATAATTAACAAAAACTAAATAATATTTGGAATCAGCATGAGAAACTAAACAAGTATACCTAATTTCATCAAGATTGATCAAAAAGTGATGATAAAAACAAGTTCACTTTCAGAGCCAGGCTGCTCCCATAAGCATGTCAAGGACAAGCATGGATGAATTCATATGTTCATAAAATTTATTCGAAATACCTGCAGCGCGCAAAGGCATTACTGCAGGGGGGGAAGAATACATATACATGTTGGACTTGGGAACGGTGCCCGCATCTACACATGGCATTCAATGTAAAATGCTTTACTAAAGGATGAAGAGTTTTGCGACTGAGTTTGTGCCCAGCCCATCTAAGCATAAGACACACGAGATTGAGAGATAGTGCTTTACACAATGTTATATGTGGGCACGTGTGCACACGCAAGCACATGCACACACACAAATGAAACAAACAAAAGGACATTTGCCACTACAGTGCAATCTGCAGCACACCGACTGTGACAGTTTCAGCCTTAATTGCCCAAACATGAGTCTGGTCACTTTGATTTCATTATGTTTAATTGCTGTTCATACAAGCAAAGTTTAGTCCTGCAGCTGTGTGTGGCTCGTTGAGGACAGACAAAGGTGAAAAACACTTCTCTTGCATCTCAAATCTCTTGCATTCAGCATATTGGGGTTGGGGATGAGGTTGTTTATGACATGACGACAACTACCAACAGCAACAACTACATCGCTTTTTCTAACAAGGGAAGAAGCTCACAACCGCTATTGCAGCACATCTAAAACAATGTAAAAAAAGAAGAGAGGAGTCTTACCCTGAAGAGAGTTTTCAGCACTGGGCGGATCGTACCGCAGTCCCGGCCGTCGCACACACTTTGCCGGCCGGATCTCAAACACAAACATGAGGTCGGCAAGGAGGGCGAGAAGGTTTTGACGGATGGAAGGGTGCACAAAGAGCACATCCTCCACCGTCAGGAAGAACACATCGTGCGGCAAATGCGCATCACAGAAGCGCTGGCTCAGCTGCAGGTTGTAAAGCGAGTCGGCTAGGCTGTCGCCCGGCAGGCACAGGTCGTGCCAGGGCAGGTGCTGCGGGCAGTAGAAGCTGAGCAACGCGGCCAGCGCACAACCGTCATTCAGGTCCGCCAGGTCCTGCAGCACAGGCGGGCCCCCAACAGGCGGCTGCCCGGGCCCCAGCTCGTCCTCGATGCGGTGCCGCATCTTCACTGAGCACTTGTTCAGCCAGAGCAGCGCTGCATCCTCTGCGTCCACGGGAACTTCCTCCGGGTAGCCGACAGCTGAAAACCGTCTGCAGGAAGAACAGTGACCCCTCGCCATTGCTTACAGTGTACAGTGTGTTTTGCTGTTAAAGGACCCCTCACTAGGCTTAGGCACTGAAAACAGACAAGTGCAGCGCACCGATCGCACACTCACGATTGTGTATGTATAAGAATCAAACCATGCAGCAAGAACAGAAAAAGAAAGCATCCAAAGCTCATGAGATAAATGGTACGTGGTCTCTCGGCTCTTGTATGTGAGAAGGCAGAGAATAAAAGTTGCTTGCAGGCACTAGTTGAGGCAAAGGTAGAGAGTACTGATGTTATCAGTAAAGCTCACCTCCTAGCAGAACGGCGACACAAATTAAATTTGTTTTGTCTCCTCTAATAATGAACTAGTTTGAAAATTTGTTGTGGTAAAACACTTCCTAGATGGCACTTAACAACTTCCAGTATACAAGCAAAATTTCAGATGGAGTCTGGTGACAGGCCCTTTCACTTTGCTAGCATCCTAAGCTGCAAGTGTCAGCTGAAGCTATGTCCACATGCGACACAAGCACCCGAGTAGTAAAGCCCCAGTGCCACTCAAATCAGAGTGATTGTACAGAGCGACTGCCCAGCGATAGTACTAGAGGGGGACAATTAGCATGTTGTATGTTCTAAAAAAAAAAATTAAATTATGTGGTTTTACGTGCCAAAACCACTTTCTGATTACGAGGCACGCCATAGTGGAGGACTCCGGAAATTTCGACCACCTGGGGTTTTTTAATGTGCACCTAAATCTAAGTACACGGGTGTTTCCGCATTTCGCCCCCATCGAAATGCGACAATGTATGTTCTGCAAGAGGTAAACATGCCACTGCAAATGAGATAAAAAAAACACTGATAAGCCACCTGATGGAATTTCTGTCACCCTAGTGACACATTCCATTTATTTAACATAACACCATTTTGGCCATTAATGGCACTGACTAACACAGGACTAAATTTAGTACAAAAAATGTGGATGAGGTGATAAATGTCACTACAGCTCAATTAGTGGAGCATCACATGGGTCATGCAGAAGAGGTGGGTATGGCTCCGAACGGCCACAAGCTGCCTGCCAATCTGTTTACTTTAATGTCTCCTTTCATTTTATCTGAAAATTTCAATTGAAAGAACAGTCAATTTTTTTCCCATGCTTTCCTTGATTTCATTGTCTGTTAGCTTCATCCACTTGTAAATAATAAGAGAAATCAAGGTCCTCAGTGTACCATTACTCTTGTCACTCATAATACATGTGAGAATAATAATCAATATTTTTACGCCTCAGGAGGAAGTTAACAGAAAATGAATATGCTGGCTGGTCATACCTAACAGCTCAAAAGCCCATTGTACACAGCCATACCATGCTTAAACTTGAAAATTCGCAAGCAAATTACAAGTCTTGCGCCAAGGAGAAACTGGACACGTCCGGCATCCGGCCAATTGAACTTACCTGACCACTTCAAAGACCTTGATGGGTATGAGCACTTCTTTGATGTACAATTCCATAATGCCATTGATGACAGCCATGTGGGCACTCTGTACAGCAAGAGAACAAGCACTGAGAACATGCCCCAAATGTTTCTTTCATAAACTGCGCTCACTCAAATGAAACGTATTAGTCAAAAAGCATTTGTAGATCACCTTTGTCACTTAGTTATGCGAACTGTACTCATGAAGCAACCTTATTTGCGAAGGTTCGTGCAGAACTTTCACTCAATGCACAAGGACAATTCAAGGATTTCAAGGATGACAAAGACCGAACTTCAAGGAGAGGAAACAAATCATACTTGTACACAAACACTGGAAAATAATGAAATCTTGTTTGTTTTTCCTGCAATTTCTCGCAGCTAAGTAGTTGCTGAGTACGACATGCGCTTTGAGCACTTCAAGTACCTTTTCAAGCTTGCCTTTTCCATTGTAACGATGTCCTTCTAGCATAATGGTTAGTAGTCTCCGACTTCAGTCAAAGATACTGGTCACATTAAAGACAAATGGCTGAAACTTACTTTTCACCAGCCATTTCTAGAGCTTAGGGCATGAAATTGGAGCCATGCTGGCTGCGGTACGAAACTAGCCAAAACAACGAAAATAGTGGTACGACTTGGTCCCTTGATCTGGCTTTGTCTAGTTCCATGATGGCAATGGTAATTTAAACATGCCTGTCATTGATGGCTGTGGACACTTCACATTTTATCACTTAGCGGCACTATGAAAAAAATATATATCCATGGTCATTTCCCGATACACAGAGTCTATGGTATAGCTGTAATGCGGAGTTTGTTACTTTGAATGTTCAATAATTGTCCCCAACCTCAGTTTTTAAGGAACACATTCATTTTCAAGGAACTTTAAAGGGGCCCTGAACCATTTTTTATCAAAGTGGAGAAAGACGTTTGAAGTGAAAATAGGCTATTTCAGAAGCACTCTGCCACAAAAAGAACTCCAAAGCGTTCAGCAGAAGCGGAGTTATCGGCAATCAAACACGGCCTCAACTGTGCTCCCCTTCCTCCTCCAATGCCTTGCACAGCGAAGGCTACGGCGGAGACATGACCGTGGCACACAGTTCAAATTTCTGATTTGGTGCCTATGCCATGCTAACCATAAGCAAAACGCGGCTGTCCTCAGAGAGCTGCAGTGCACTTAGCCACTGGACTCGTGGTGACACCTCGCGGCGGCCGCGGTGTAGCCGAGTGCAGCGACCAATAGCAGCCGCATATTGGAGTGTGCTTTATGACGAAATAAAGCACACAGAAATGAGCGAGGAGCATGGGGTTTTCGAAACGAGAGCGTTTGAAAAAAACATGACTTCGCACTCCGCTTGCGAGCTCCATGGACCGCGTACGGCAGCAGAACTTGGCTGAGATGTTCACAACAGCATATGCTACCCGCGGACTATGTTATTTCACCAAGCCCGAGAGGTGGTTCAGGGCCCCTTTAAGAGCCCTTGAGTTTCTTTTTCCAAATTCGAGTGTTTTCAACTATTTCAAGGAGGTATACGGACCTTGATTCACTCTTCCTTAAAGGGACATTAAAGAGAAAGATGACTTGAGCTGTATCAGTAAGTTACTCTTCCACAATACCAAAACAGCTGCTCTTACTGCAAGAAGTATGGTAAGGCAGAAAGGCACAAAAATATAAGACAGGCAGTGTCGACACCTTGAAATTCCCGCATGAATTCCAAATTGAAACTTTGGCCTTCATTTTCTTTTCTAATAATCACCCTATTACTGAGAGATCAATGAAAGTATAATTTTTCAAGAAAACATTATCAATTTGGACTGATTCAGTGTTTCTCTCTACGCTGACGATGTACCCTCAACAGCAGTTACTCTAGAAACAAGCTACAAACCATGCGCAGCGGAGCAGTCTGGGCAAGCACAGTCTCGGTGAGGGGGGTGTGGTCGGCAGGTGGCTCAACCTCAACACCCTTGCGCTGCAGTGCCTGCACGACGCCCTGGTGGCTGAGGCTGTGATAGTTGGGGTCGGCATAGATGTTGGCCAGCGCAAGGCAGTACAGCTCGCCACTGGCCAGCGCCTGCACAAGCTGCGGCCGCAGCCGGTCCTGTTCCGCCTGGTCCCGATAGAAGACCTCACGCAGCTCGGGGGGCACCCGGTTCTGGTGTGCCTTGGACACCAGCCACAGCACGGATGCTCGCTGCTTGGCCTGCATGCGTACACACACACCATATAATTTACTTGCTAACACATAAGTGTTCTTTTGCACTAAGGCAATATGCTATCCAAAGCGCTGCTGCTGCATGAAGGGCCGTAATTATTCAACTCTTGCACATACAAACACACAAAAAAATCTTGGGATTAATTATCCACCTAAGGAGTTGGGTTGAGGGAAGTGTGCTGCAAATGGTGATGCAGTATTACTCAAAGATCCCAGAGCTGTACAATGATATGAGGGCACCATAGTAGATAGTAGAAATGCCGATTAATTACAGCCACCTAGGGTTTCTTTAACACATTGACTATGTCGTGAGCCACCGGTAGGTCACAGCAGTTATTCCCGCTGCATGGCTATGCAAGGCTTTCCTGTAGTGCAAATGCGACACCTTTGCTAGAAATCAATGAAAAGAAAGAAGAATTGTTGTTTCTGGTCTAACACATTATGGCGCTATCTGTCTGCACCTTGATGAAGTTTCAAAGGAGCACAACTTCCTGGTGACTTCACGAGTGGGTTCTGACACATTAGGCATTGAGACTTCAAAATGTACTGCTGCAGTGAACGTGTTAATGTGCATCCGAAGCATGACATGCGAGCATTTTGCCTTCCTTTCCCATCAGAACGCGGCCACCGTGACTGGATATCGAGCCTCCAATGTTGTGCTCAGCTACCATGGCAAGTATACTTTTGCAGAATGCAAAGATATTGTGCAATGCGTTTAGTTAAGTGCAATCTTTCTTCTTTCAAACTTAGTTCACTCTTGCACAAAGAGATTGTGCTGAGAACCATGCTTAGTTTAAGCAGTACTGCATAAACGTGACGCTGACGATAAAACACAAAGTCACTAATTGTGAGATATTAAAGTAACTAAAAAAAACTTACATGAGCAAAGCATTAGTGATGAAAAGAAAGGCCAACAATGCACTACAAACACCCTACACTGATTGACTATTACGATTAAAAGGAATGACGCATAAAAGATGCATAGTTCAGAATGTAAGTTGAAGTGCTAAGAATGCTTGACAAAATTCTGCACCTTAATCTCCCCTTTTTTCAGAATTGCAGACAGAGACCATATTTTTCTATTTCATTTTTCATTCTTTTTACTCTTCGTCATTGATTCCCCTATCAAAATGTCCCATATGACACATGAAACATACGTATTCATATCATCATCATCATCATCATGTTTTATGTCCACTGGAGAACGAAGGCCTCTCCCTGCGATCTCCATTACCCCTGTTTTGCACCAACTGATTCCAACTAGCGCCTGCGAATTTCCTAATTTCATCGCTCCGCCTTGTCTTCTGCCGTCCTCGACTGCGTTTCCCTTCTCTTGGTACCCATTCTGTAACCCTAATGGTCCAATGGTTATCTAACCGCCACATTAGATGGCCTGCCCAGCTCCATTTTTTTCTCTTGATGTCAATAGAATATCGTCTATACCCGTTTGCTCTCTGATCTAAACCGCTCTCTTTCTGTCTCTTAACGTTCTTAATATTCATATGAGATTATTGAATTTGTTGCATACGTGCCATACCGAGATTTTTCGGTAAGGTGGGTTACGACTCGCATGCCACTGCGCCGCCGTTATCCGTGGTATCGGCCATTCGGCGTTACAACGTTATAAAATGCGGGCCCCGACATGCAACACCGTTACACAAATCACACAGCCATTAAAAAACACAGCCAATACTCCACAATTTCCAGGTACCGTCTTACTGATATCTTGCATGTCACTGCTAACGAATCAAAATGACGTGCGTAGGTGAGATAACACGCTCGAGAAAATTTAGAAAACATGAAATTTGACTGCAACTTGTAGGCCAGAGTATAGAATGAAAAATGTAAATCATATATTTCAAGTACACTTTTTCGTAATTACACGATTACGTAATGTTGCCTACAAGTTCCTACGCCAGGCATTTATCTCACATTAAATCGCGAGGAAGGGCGCAGGCGACCCGCGAACGTGCACCCGAAAGCAGGCCTCCGAGAAGCATCGTGCGGTGCGCATCATGGATGCCATGCATAGTCCGGGCGCCTTTATTATCATCATCATCATTTATTATTCCCTTAAGGGCCCCATGTGGGGTATTACATAAGGGGGAGGCAAAACAATTATACAAACGTCGAAGGAATGGTCATGTACAAAGCAAAAAAAGGCAACAACTGAAAAGACACTAAGAAGAACAGTCCGCAATTGGGCTGTAATGACGCGCACTTTCATAAGTAAGTCAACCATCGGTGATACGCCAGCATTAGTAAGTGTAGGGGCTTCAAGAGCTCAAGAGCTAACGCAATGACGCGACAACTGTTGCGCACTTGATGGGTACTATTCCAAGCAGAAGGCACCCATTTCCTTACTTTCATCTTGAGCACTGGCTTCAGTTTCAGTTTCCGGGAACTGTGCACGCCTTCGTAACAGACTATAAATAACATTCATAATGGTAACAGCGCGAACAAAACGGTGACAGTGAAAGGACACAGGACGATCGCTGTCTCTGTGTGTGTCAACGCTCGCGCATGTGTCCTTTCACTCCGTCGTCGTTTCGTTCGCGCTTTTACCATTATGAATGTATGTACCTACTCACCCAACTTTCCAGTGGCAATAACATTCAGTTTTTCCAAAATGGCAGGCTGTGTCGTAGATCCACAACTCTCGGCAAACGAGGCGGACTGCCATTTTTTCTACTACGACGCGTCACATTCAGGGAGGAGGAGGAGGAAAAAAGGGGGAGGGGGATCAATTTCTCTAAAGGGTGTTGGGGGGATGCACTGCCGGCGGCCGCTCGACCAAAGCGCGTGCATGAAAATCGTTTCATTAGGAAGGGATCACCGCACCGCCAGCTGGTCTGCCCCACGCACGCAACGGCGGCGCGCCGGAATACCCGCGCGCCCATTGAGGGGATTTCGCGCGTGTTTGCGGAGGCCCCAGCGGCGGCGGCGGCCCGCACAAACACACGCAGAGTGCGGTGTGCGTGGTTTACGGCGGCCAGAGCCAGCGATCCGAGCGTCGGCCGAGCGCGGCGCGCCCACGGCACGACCCACGAGTCGGCGGCCTTGGCAAGAACCCTCGCGCGCGACGAACGAATGCTGCCGCAGCCGCCGGAGGCGTTCGGGGCTGCCCGCCCAACGCCCCCCACGACCACGCGCGCGTCGGCGCACCTTCGTGTTCGCCCTCGCCTCGCACTCTCACGCCGGACGAGCAGTCCGTGTGGGGTACCGTCGGTCCGAGCAGCACCGGCAGACTTCCAGCAGCCCTGCACGCGCAAAAAGACGCGAGACCGTAGTACGAAGATCGGTTAGAGTATGGGGACGGTTGGAGCACGATCTCCTCTTTTCGCACGACGATAGCGCTGCGCGATCTTTAGCGGCACGTGATCGATCAGGCAGATGATCCACCCCTTTCGGGACTGCTTGGAGTGCATCGTTATTGCCGAGCGAAAAGATGATAGAAGAACGCCCCCCCCCCCCCCCCCCACCCGTTTGTCGCATTGCGTGTAGAGGTCGAAATGCGGTCTCTCAGCGTCCGATTCATACCATCACGATATATCAGAACACGAACTGTTCACAACAAACAAGTCGACCTCGTTAGCCGCGGTGGGCGCAGTTACCTCGATCATTTGGCACGTGCTGTAAAATCAGAGAGAATAAAAAGAAAACATGAAAGCGTCACAGACGACTCTTGCTTTCGAAGGGTAGGTTTGTGTCGCCTGTACGCTGCTGCCACACTTCGTTCGAGCGATCATGCGCAATCGCCCAAACATGTTCCTGAACGCAGCCGTGCCCAAGCAAGCAACCAAACGGAAAGGAAGGGGACACCTAAGGCGCCAGCGCGCAACACCTGGCGTCTGCCAGCTACTATCAAGGCAGCGCTAAATTCCCTTTGGCTCTTGCGTCAGGCACGCAGCCATGACTTATGCAAGACTATTTGTCGCCTGGAAAAGGCTGCGTGTACGAGTGCCTTGTAATATCAATGAATTGAGGCTCAGGATACGTTTCACCGTGGTTTAAAGGGACAGTAAAGGAAAATATTAAGTCGACTGTGTCGATAGATTCTTCGTCTAGGAGTCTGTCATCGTTTCTTGTGTGCCAATGTGTTACTTTGTTGCGTAGAAAATAGCTGCCGCAGGTGTCGCTGCTGCTCCTCAATTTCAACCGCCCGCGCCACAGCGCACGAGTTGGCGTAATCTTTAAGTGGGTGCATGGATGATGCATGGAGGAAGAAAAATATAGAAAGGAGCACTGTGTCACACAGGCAGCCTTGGCAAGAGAAGCCACAGCGGTGGTCCAACACGTGACCTCTTGCGTCGAGATCATAGAGCAAGAATCGAGATTTGCTGAGGCGCTTGGTTCCCAGTAAATAAGCCAGTAGTTTTCATTCGGTGCGCGCTTGTTCGACTGCTATGCCGTGGCATTGCCTGCTGAGCGGAAACACTAAAACCAGAGTCCTTTAATGCTTTGACGAACACTGCTAAAACCAACCGCGCTTTCCGACTTTCGATCACTAGTTGGGCCACCAGGCTGGCTTCAATCACGTTGCGGTATGCGCCCTCCTATCTTTTTCTTACTCTATGGATGGATAGATGGGATTGAAGGATCGATAGATGTATGGATGGATGCTATGAGCGTCCCATTTGAAACGGGACGATGGCTCGCGCCACCGAGATTTTTTCTTCTTACTTTGACTAATGTCTAACAGACAAACATTTCCCATTCTATGGTGCCCTTTGTGAATGAGTCAGTACTAAAGTGACAGGAAAGGTACTAGAGTCCACAACAGGTGGCGCCACTCCAATTTTCCATTTTTCTCTTTTCACACTTACTAAAGCTCTATTCTCGCTACGCATGACGAAATTATTAGATGCCTAATCTTTCAATCTAGCTCGACTTAATATTTTCCTTCATTGTCCCTCTAAGCTGAGGATACAGAGAAATACTAAATCAGCCTCGGACAGGCATACCGACCCTCAGAGAACTATTTCTGCAGTTCTTCGGCGGCAAAAGACTGGCTCAGCGCAAAATAAGAAAGCCAAATTTTGCTTCTCGAACAACGCGCCGATTCTGCTAGGTTGCTGATGCCAATATGACGTCACAGACGCCGCAAACATGACGCAAAGGTGACGTATTTTTCGCAAATAGTTTTCGCGCGCTTCTGTGCAGGAAAATTGCACAAGTGTTGCGAAAATGAGTTCTTTTCGAATGCAGCGCGACTGTTCTTATTTGTAAACGATTAGCTAGACTCGGCCAGATTAATGCTAAAATACATGACGGCACCAAGAGCTGCTGCCTATGGCTGGTGCAGGGTTTGCAAGGTGAAGTCGCTACCTGGATTTTTTTTTTCTTTTTGCAATTTTTGCTGCTTGCAAATCTAGTTGTGCAACCAACCAATGTACTATAATAGCTTGACCTCATTCTCATTAGGGCCCCTTTTAAAAAGATAATGCGACTGTTCGTTCGATGTTGTTTCCAAAGGCGTTTGCGGTATGTGAAGAGCAAGCGCACGTTCCAAAAGCATTACACACGCTGTCGTAGTGAGATATCGCGCAAGCATTCTCTGTGACCCAGAGAGATATGGGAGCATTGCGAGTTTCGAAGATAAAATGAGAAAAAGAAAGAAATACCGCGACAATGCAATTTTTGTCCAGAGCGCGTTACACATAGCGTTCGACGTATATCGAAAGATTAACATCTGGGCAAACGTAGAGTTTTCTTACTGTGGGGAACTTGGTAGGAACCCGTGAGCCATGTTGTGGTAGAATTCCACAATTCAATTTTTTTTAACCCTTTCAGGCGCTGCGTACACAATTGTATGCACCAAGGTGTTGCATCAACAACAAAAGCATTGATGAAAGTAAAAATATTTAAATTGTGTTGCGTACAACTTGAAACACTTCTGATTAGAATAGCGCTGTAAGTTTGCAAGTTTGAATAACAGGTGCAGAATGTTTTAGTAAATGTTTTAATAGAACGAGTGAGAAGGTAGGCAGCTGGGTATTTTTTATCGGTGTCAGTATGTCGTTTGTAGCAGGTTGACTTCTTTCGTTGTTTTTTTCACAACGTTTTCCACCAGGCATTATTTTCAAGTGGCTGGATAGGTGCTTTTCAATCCTGCTAGACATGAAATAGCTAATGTTTTCACATATGATGTTTCTGTCATGGTTTTTCACATGGAGTCCACATTCTGTAGACCTGACAAAACTCACTAAAAGAATTCAAAATTCTTATATGCTTTTTATGATTCTGAAGAAGTAAGAAATGCAGTGAAATAAGTTTTCAATTAACAGAATTAACCGACATCTAAAAGGGTTAAATTCGGCCGAGGTCGCCGATTTGCAGGCGTATCCGCTGATTAGAGACAAACCTGCAGGCCTCTATATGCCCAATAAAGGCTGTAATACGACCTTTATCGCATTCCAGCAGGCGGAGGCGACCTTTGTCGTCAAAGCCGGTCTGCGCAGTCAAATATGTTCCTTTAATTGGTTCATGCGCCCCACCGATGACTATAGCGCCATCCTATACTACTGAACACTCATTCATTCAGCATACGGTACGGTGCGGTATAGAGTAATGCGCAAAACAGATTCACGACAACGTCGACCGATAGAATCGTGCGACCGGAAGTGTTCTGGTGTAGCAGTCGCATTCCTGCCACCGCGAGCATCGACGAAAGGATCCACAGCTCCGCAAATGCCCAAAGAAAAAAGGCAGCAGTTCACGGCGCAAAACCGGCAGACGGCAGCAGCAGCGCCCTGAGGTAGCCCCCTCGGAAATGCGCACCGCCAGAGGCATGGCCTCAGGAATCGGAGCGCACCCGCCGATGTCGGAGGAGACGCTGGAGGATACGCGGCATCTCACATGGACCTTACACGGCGCCACAGTCTCGCAATACGGGTGTTCCCAAAAAGGAGCCGCGGGTACTTTGCATATATACCTCAACATGTCACCGCCCGAGAGCGTGGCCCTCTTCCGCAGCCCCTTCCCCTTCACGCTCGCTCGCTCCCTCTCCCCCCCCCCCCCAACCCCGCCCCAGTTTCAAACATGCATCGTACGTACTACATGCACGCGCTATAGGAGGCGCCCTTATAACGATCCAGCGCGCTTCGCTGTCTAAACATCCCGGACGGTTGGCACGAATGCAGCCTATACAACGAACGCGAGGTCAGTCCAATCGGTCAGGGGCGCTCTTGACAAAGTGAGGAGCGGCGTAGAGAGCGCTATGCGCACAAACGCCATGGGCGTGTAGAAAGGAGGCGACGCATTGAAGCCAAGTATAGTTACGGGAAAATATTGGCAGCATTTGGCGCCGCTTGTGCCTTGGAAGCAAACGAAAAAATAATAATAATAATAACGACAGCCTCGTTTGTCCTTACAAGATTTCGAACCACAGAAAATTTTTCGCACCTGACCAATATGACAACGCGCTCAACACCCCCTTCTTGCCGACAGCTACAGAGGCGTTTACTGCGTTGCATCAACGCAATCACCCCCCTCCCCCTCCTCCCCCTCACACACACCCAACCGCACGCTCACACGCAACGTTGCTAGATTAGTAACGTTGGCACACACGCGAGCGCGCATATACACAAGTGCGCTCGTTAAACTCCAACCGGCACGCACTGGGGGGGTCTATTTCTTTAGTTTCGTACACTTTGCTCTCAAAAGAAAAGAAACAAAGAGAGAGGCTACCGAACCTCGGCAGCACAAAGCAGCCCTGTGACATGTGTCTGCTAATGAACACCATTGTCTTCTTTACACTCTCAATACCAAATGCCCAGCTTTTTTTCTTTTTCTTTTTCCCCACGCACTTATTTCGGCGGTGCACTCCTCTCTCGCGTTTTCCTCGTCACCGCCGTAACTGCCTGAAGAAGCATAAAACCCACCAGAATATCGCCGTTACTTCAAACATCACTTACAGCGCATACAAGGTCAAGGGACCGAAAGAACGACTAAGACAAGCGCTGCCACCTATGCCCGCACCCAAACCTTGCTTCAGTACATCGCCTTTAGTTAACGGTGCGCCGTCACATACCGAGCGAAAGTTTTGCCGGGGGTGGCGCGCCCGGGAAATTCAGGCACCTGTGGGTTCAACTTCTAATACCCATGAGGCGCGCCCCCGAGATGAACGCAACTTTTTGTTATTGTTGTTGTTGTTGTTGTTGTTGTTGTTGTTGTTCGCGCTTGCTACCGCCGACGTCTCCCATACACGGATTGTGCACGCACGATGGTCATCCGCGCAAGGTCGCACACACGCCTCCGTGCCCTCGTTTTCCTGTCGCATTAAAAACATCACGGCGGACCAAGCAGGATCTCGTCAGTCGCCGGAGGGGCTCGGCTTGGCTCGGCTCGGTCCCCGCTTTCGGAAGAGAGGCACGGCTACAGGCCGACCCGGAACATAACGCGGCGGCTCGTACAGAACAGACTCCGAAGAAGCGTTCCGAGATAAGAGGCTATTCTTGGGAGGCGCCGCAGAAGAATGCGCCGTCCCTTCCGGGTTCCAGACAATTAAACTGACATTACGACGCGACGCGTACGTCATCAAAGAAACACTTAAAAAGAAAAATAATTCGGAATGTATCCGTAGGTTACCCTTCCACAATGCATACAAAAAAAAAGGAACACTATCAGCGCAAGGAGACTTGGTATATTTAAGTAAGAAAAGAAGCAAAAAGAAAGGATCGGTCCACCAGAAAGACCCACCAGCTCGATGGGACGTCATGGATTTTGACTGCGGCTACTCAGGCCTAGTTGAATATTAACTGGCAAAGATGGGCTACGTTGTACTCTATATGAGCCAAAGAGTGAACTGGCCGAATTTCAAGAACTTTTGCCGAGTCGCAGGCACCCAAGTACGAAAAAAACAAAATTCTTTGAGATGCATGACGTCGCTCTAATGTACTTGCTCTGGGGTTTATGAGCGAATTGCGAAAAATGTAACTCGGACCTTCATTTTGTATCCCAATAATGAGCACCACGACATTAAAAAAAAGCGGTTTTAAAGAATAGTTTATCGGTCCAAATTGATTGAGTGTTACTTAAGCAATAAAGCAGATTGATAAAGTAGGTGTGCGCCAATATTCGCAATTTCGAATACAAATATTGTGCTATTCGATTCGAGAGTTCGCTTTTCGAAGTCCACGAATATTCGTTTCTGTTCGGGTACTAAAAGGGAAGACGACAGCTGTTGTGGTATGCGGGGGGAAAAAACGACGTAAGTGGTATTTAAGACATTACCGTAGTAGTCATTGAAGCAACATATACATTTACCTTTCCGGGGTTTTTTTTGTTTTTTTTTACGATTTACAAGCCTCTCAATTGACGCGCAACCTATAAATCACATCATGTAATTTCTTTCCTTATTTTCCTCCTTACTGGAAACCTCCATATGGTAATTTGTTTAGAAAAAGAACATATTCGGTATTGGATACGATATTGGGAGGTCGTGCTTCTCGAAATCCCGATAAAGTATTATTTAAGAACTTTATTTGCGTTCACTTCTCGGTAATCGGTTTATAATTAGAATAGGAAATGAAGGTCAAAATTCCATTCTTTAACTTTCGCGCCGAAGCATCAGCTCCCGCACGTACGTCAGTGTGACGTCACAAATTTCAGATATTTTTTCTCGCGTATTTGGGCTGTAATGGTGCAGGAAAAGTTCTTGAAACTCGCTAAGGCTTTGGCTCCTTTCTTCAGAATACACTGTGGTCCGCCTTTGCAGATAAAAAAAAAATTAACAAGACCAGAGAAGAAGCCGGCAAAATCCGCGACGCAACAGCGAACTAGTGCGGCAACTTCACGGCGGCGTCGCCACAATGATAGGAGCGGCCTTTTCTATTACTTTTTTTTTTGGTCAATAGTTTACGATAGCCGTGCGTCGTGCGACAGTTTGCTCGCGCGTGTGTACACAACCGCTGCCGTCAATGGCACGCACAACTTCAGGAATGTCGTTCACAACGTACGTATTGTATTTCTTCAAACTGCACGACGGTCTGCCACTTCTCTCTTCCTTTCTTTTTTCGTGCCGCGGTTCTTGAACAAAGTAGACAAATAAAGCGCGCCGGCTGAAAAGGCGGCACAAGGTGAACGACCTTTGCGGGCATTCACGGCGGCCGCCGCGGCACACTGAGCACGTTTCGATTTCCAGAGAGCGAGAAGGAAAGGCTGGCAGTTTGGAAGCCTCTGCCGGTATAAAACACCTCCGGTCGACGACGTCGTCTCCTTCAAACGCACGTCTCACGGATCTTGCGACACCCCCCCCCCCCCCCCCCCCACCCAAGCACGGCCGAAGCTCATTGGATAGATCACTTGCAAACAGTTCACGGAAAATTTGGAAAAAAAAAAGAAAAACACCAGCACGTTTACAGTACAGGAAATTATACAATCTCGCACTGTTGCGAGAACATTCTTACATCACAAGGATGCGAACGAGATGGCAGCGCGCCACTCTACACCACTTTCGAACTTCTAAACAGTTCCATATATCCAGCAGATTTTCTTCCTAATCCATTCTTTATGCATCCCTTACGTCTTCAGCCAACCAAAAAATACTGAGATTTTCTTTCTCCTCCTTTTTTTCGCTGTAATCATACGTCTCTATCGCCAACAACCCCTAAAGCCCAGTTAGCCGTCGAAACACGATAATTCTGTGCCTCTTACGCGAAAATACAAAATGCAGTGAATGCGATCACAAGCACGAAGCCAACTTAATTTACGGGAAATGTCAGAAAGCAGCTAAAGCTAATGCGACACGCCAAAGAAAGACGAAATAAAACACGGTTGGAGCGCGCAACAGTCTGATGCCTCATATTCAAAGGGCAACCCCGGCGTTAAGATAAGTGGGTAAATGCACAGGTCCTCCCTGCCACAGGTTATAGTGCGCCAATCAGCTCGGAAACATGGAAACATTTTAAATATTCGAAAAGCAAGGTACGTAACCGAAAGTGAACAGGACAGCTTGGAGACGCCCCTTATGATGACGTCAGTGCCCACCTTTGTAAACGAGTAGAGCGTTGGTACAGCGTCGTTCTCCAAGTGCCTACCGTATAGTTTGGCTTCGCCAGCCTGAAGGTTACCGCCAAGTTCAAGTATAAGCAACTTGCGAAAAACAACGAAGCCGCTGAATATGCTATACCACGAAAAAGTAGGTGTGCTTAAACACACAGTCGTCCTAATGGAGGCCGAAGACACGGTTCTTGCATCTACTCGCGTTTGCGCAATATGACTACTTGGCAAGCACCCGCTCCTCGGTCATCCTCGTCTGTTAGTAGGCGCTGACGTCAGCAAGCAAAGGCTGGTCGGTAAATGTTCATACATTCGGATGCACGAGCCGGGAGCATGTATGTGGCAATCCTTCAAAGTTATTTTAAGGGAAACTAAAAAGAAAAACAGAACTTTCAGTCGTATACCGTTAGGCACAAAAATGATCAAGAGTGTCAAAACAGAACACGTAGTAAAATTTTTGTTTAGATTCGCTGAGCTCGAAAAATCGCCGGAGTTGCCCTTTCATTATTCAATGAGACCGTTATTGCCTATTATTCCGCATCTGGGAGGGGTTCAGGCACCCGTCACCGTATTATTCCAGACGTTGGCTGAAGCGCGCCACAACGCTCGTGTCCAAGTGTTGGATTCTGCATGCATCCACGCACAGCCGTATAGCGCGGGTTGTCCGCGGAGCAGCTGTTTTCTCCAGAAGTGCGCGTGATTTAGCGCGCTCAGGGCCCGTACATGGTCGCTCCGCCCGTCCGTTCCGCCCTCGTCCGGTCGCGAGCGGAAGCCCGAAAAGCGGAAGGTGTCGCAAAATTCGATGCACGCTCAATCCGCACGAGCGGAACGCACGCGCACTCCTATTGGGCGACGCGGTCTGTTGACAGCTGGCAACCGTTCGGCGGAGCAAAGGTGTTCAAGGTTGGCAACGACCTTTGACAGCAGACGACACTGGCATATTTTTGCATATGTGATTTCAATTTTCCGCGTTCCGGCGAAAATGCGACTCCAGGCTGCCACATTCTGTTCTGCATGCCGTATGTGTTGCATTGGCACCGTCATCCTTCTTCGAAACATTGCACAGTCGTCTTATCTGCGCCACCTTTTACAGATGTATTGCAATCGCATCACGTCGCAGCACGCGACGTATTCTCGGATGATTACTTTCAGTGCACGCTGCCTTGGCTGGTTGAACAAAACATCTCTAATTATCCAACGTGATGCGTTCTACGTCACGCGAAACTGAGAGTGTCGCCGGAAGCGCGGTGGCGCGGTTTCTGTAGTGCTAGTGACAGCTTGCAAGAATACGGAACGCACGCACATCTGTCGCGGAATGCATTTGCGTAGGTCGCCAAGACGCACCTTTTTACCACTGAGCACGCGTGTGAGGCTCCGAGTACAGCTTGCTGACACGCTTGCTCGTGCTTTTTTTTTTTTCACTCTGCCAATTTTAAGAGAGTGCTTAAAGCAGTTGGATTCATGGAATGCATTTTCCTTAAATTATTTGCTCAGCGATGACTGAAGTTCTCACCGTGTGCAAAAAAAAAAGTTATGCATAAGTGGTTAACTTCATGCAGCAAGGAATTGAAGGTTAAGCAGTGAATCTACAATTCATTATGACTGGCTTAAAGCAATATGTATGTATAGCGGTGACCTTATGCAGATATATGCATACTCATGAGATATGTTTCCAAGGGGAGTACTTATTTGAAAGCATATAATTTACATTGCTGATAGGAAAACTTATTTTGAGTGAAATCAAACAATTGCATTCTTTCTTGCCAGCCTGGCTACCCAATATGTTGCCAGCTTACTACTTAACATACCTAATTTAACATTTCAACAATGTACAAACATTACCAAAGCACACAAAATTAAGCAGTACCTTGACAGGCATGCTCCCTCTCTCACCCATGGCACCAAACAAGGATATTCGATTCGAGATTGTTTGATACTGTCGGCATCATACATGCGTGTTCTATTTTGATTACTCTACTTATAAAAAATAAGCTCTAATCAGGTTATATGAGTTAGTTGGGCATGAGCTGCATGTTGTTTATGTATTTATGTAGTAACAACCTTGCTAGCTCATGCACAGCCATATTTTAGGAAAATGAAAAATGCATAGCGTAACATAAACAGCTGGCTAGTGCCTGTATTTATTTGAGAGCAAACCGACATTATCAAGTGTAGCTTAGCAGTGAGCTCAGTGACCTCTTGTGGTGTGAAAAGGTTGATGTAGTTAGTAGTTTTGTGTTTGTCTTTCTTACTTAGTTGCTGTTTTAACATGCACATGACAATGAAATGAAGGTGCGTAGGGCAGAAGACAGGGCCACACAAAAAGCGAGGAAACATTCTTTGTCATTTTTTTATTTCCATAACAAACCAGCGAATAGTTCCTTAGGTTCAGTTTTGTGAATAATGCACAAGGTGTTCTGCGTAAAACTGAAAGATTGTAGTGCTCTATTACCTATACACTATTTGGGTAGCCAAATGAACGATACTCCCATTAGCACTGTGAGAGCACAGAAATTTGCAGTCAAGAGGCCGCAGTGGCTCAGCCTCTGTGCCAAATGTAAAATTGTTCCAAAAGAAAACATGCATACTGGTGAATTGGGTATGCATTCACATCTGCTATTCAAATCCACACATCACAAGTAATCTTTCATTCCTTGGCACATTTCTCACCATTGTACAGACTTTGCTTCAGCGCTCTTTGTGTGCAGTAATATAACTTGGTAAATCAAAGCTGCGGTTATTCAGTACACTGAAAGAAACTTTGCGTGTGGGTTAGATAAAAATAATGCTCCTACATATGGGTCAGCTTAGTATTATCAGCCGTTTTGTTTACTAGTTCACTGTTACGCCTGAACTATACGGTGCCACTGGACAATGCTGTATCCCTGTAGGCACGCTAGAACAGCTTGGATATGCACAAACAATCCTTTACATCGCACTTAAATTAAGGTGGTGTAGATTTGCTGTCACAATGTGCTTGTAAGCATAACTGCCGAGCATTCAAAAAAGTGTTTGAAATGTAAGGGTGGATGCTCAGGTTTGCAGGTGTGACATTTTACATTTATAGTGCAAGGACACACCGACGAACAGGAGGGATACCACACAAATCCTCGTGTTGTGACCTCGCAGTCACAATGCAAGTAGTTTTCAGTGGTGTTTAGCTATAAACATGTGAAGCAATCTGTAAATTCAAAACTGTATTAAGTAAACTGAGACACCATGAAAAGCAACATAACACTACGGTGTACACATTTTTGTCACATCAGCTCTTTGTGGTGCAGGTCAAATATGTATACAAGCTATTTGTAGGAAGTAGGAAGCCTATCCAATATAAACAAGAAACTTGCAGGCAAGGTAATCACAACAAACCAGCTGAGACGGTGGTACTATTCTACTTGTTTTCGTTTGTGATAGCACAAGTGTTCCCACTTGTGCTGCTGGATGGTTGCGACTGATATGCTCGCGAAGGTTTGGGTCATTCACATTTCAAGGGATGAGTAACTGTTACATACGTAAATCATCTTCCTCTGCATGCAGCCGCTGTGGCTGGCAGTCGATCCCGTAGCCACATGCTTAGCAGCCAAACACCACAAACACTAAGCAATCACGGCGGGTAACTGCTCCTCAGGTTGTGCAATCTGTGTGGCTGTATCAAAGCACTGATGTAACACGTGTTTCAGTGGGGTCCAACTACAGCACAGAAGTTGTGGTGCAGCTCTTCCTAATGGCAACATGTGTTGCAGCTGGGATACAAAGAGTTGAGCCTTTGTATCCGATGAGCATATGGTAAGTGGAAACTTTGTTTCCACTTCTAAAAATTTTTGAGTATGTTCTAAATGACATGAGCCAATGTTGTAATGCTATTTTAATTTTTATAATAGCTGTACACGTTTGTGTACATCAAGTACACCATGAAATAACAGTCATCGGGGTATGCTTGAAAGGCACCTTCAGCATCTGCACTTCAAACCGCAGCTATGTCGTAGCCATTGTAGGTGAAACAGCAGTAGTCAACGCGAAATTGACCGCCACTTTAGCAGTTTGCATGCAAACACACATTCATGTGGTGGCATTGTTTATTTTGGTTACCTGGCCCAGGCAAGTAATGTGAATAAGAGAACAATTATGAAACATCATTAGCTTAGTGAGGCCCAAAATACTAATTCGGGTAACTGTTAATAGAAGTAGTCGAGGGCACGCTTGAAAGGCACCATTAGCAGTCTGCACGTCAAAGCGCAGTCAAGTCGTCGCCACTGTTGGTGAAACGGCAGCACTCAATGCGAAAATGACAGCCACTGTTGGCAGCTTGCATGCAAACACACATTCATGTGGTGGCATTGTTTATTTTGGTTACCTGGCCCAGGCAAGTAATGCGAATAGGAGAACAATTATCAAACATCATTAGCTTAGTTAGGCCCAAAATACTCAGTCGGGTAACTATTCATAGCAGTAGTCGAGGGCACGCTTGAAAGGCACCATTTGTAGTCTGCACGTCAAAGCGCAGTCAAGTCGTCGCCACTGTTGGTGAAATGGCAGCAGTCAATGCGAAAATGACAGCCACTGTTGGCAGCTTGCATGCAAACACACATTCATGCGGTGGCATTGTATATTTTGGTTACCTGGCCCAGGCAAGTAATGCGAATAGGAGAACAATTATCAAACATCATTAGCTTAGTTAGGCCCAAAATACTCAGTCGGGTAACTATTCATAGCAGTAGTCGAGGGCACGCTTGAAAGGCACCATTAGCAGTCTGCACGTGAAAGCGCAGGCAAGTCGTCGCCACTGTTGGTGAAACGGCAGCACTCCATGCGAAAATGACAGCCACTGTTGGCAGCTTGCATGCAAACACACATTCATGCGGTGGCATTGTATATTTTGGTTACCTGGCCAAGGCAAGTAATGCGAATAGAACAATTATCAAACATCATTAGCTTACTTAGGCCCAAAATACTCAGTCGGGTAACTATTAATAGCAGTAGTCGAGGGCACGCTTGAAATGCACCATTAGCAGTCTGCACGTCAAATCACAGTCATGTCGCAGCCATTGTTGTATTTGTTTATCTCACGGCAAGTAACACCAATGTAAGCACAATTATTCACCCTGAATAGCTTTGCTAGCATTGTTTGTACTAAAAAATTCTGAGTGAAGTTGAATGTGTTTTATTGAGGCAATTATTTAATTCACAAGCCATCGGCATAGTGATCGACGGCCAGGTTCAAACAATGACATTTGTGAAGTAATAAATGGTGAAAGTTGCAAAAGCTATCAGTGCACTGCTTTGCTGGGCTCCATTTACTGAAAAATGTCTTTGCAACGACAAAAGCATCAGACAGGAAATGACACCCCACTGCACAATGTTATTCGTGTTGAACTTTTTTGCCATCATATGTGATGGGCAGCGAAACCATCCGTTTACTAAGACTGATTGCATGAAAAATGCAACAGCATAGCAAGGTGCAGTTTCACAATATGGCACCCTTTCATGTGCACTTCTGGCGAGCTGCCACATGCACTGATGCATAAACATGAACTGAGGTAAGAGGCTAAGTTGCTGTGCAACCCCCATGACGCTTTTAAGAAAATCTATCTCTAAACCTTTCTGTTTTCATAGGCGATGAAAATCTGTTTTGAGCAAGTTGGTTAATCACACTGCAGCAACAACACAAGAACCAAGGACAGAAAACACAGCGAGTAGGCAGACTGAGAAGACGAGGTAGACCAGTGAGAAAGGTTTTAATGAGATGGAAGAGGCCTGCCCTGCCGTGTACATGAGTTAGTGCTTTGAATAAGATTGGTTTATGAAAATGTCTAATGACTTTCCTGAAAGAAAACTAGCAAAAGCAAATGCTAATATAATATAAAAGGACAGAAATAATGGTAAGCGCAAGCACGCATGGAAACAGGCACGTATTCACACACAAATGCGAGAACTAAGAAGAACTCCAACGTAAAGAAATCTGGGAAATAGAAAAAAAATTGACAAACGCAAGAAAACATACATTTACAAACAGACGCGTGTCGAGGTATTATAGGAGCGGGTTCACAAGCTGCTGTGCTTACCTTCTCATATGTTTTCTTTTTTAACCGTTCTCTTAATACTGTCTCGGGAAATTTTAATTGCATTCATGACATTAGTGCTCTCAGGCGCGTCCACATTTCACGACAGCGCTGAACGTCTTGACGTATGCAATTATAATGTTGTTCCCTAATTTCCCCCCACCGATAGAAGCATCTTTAACCATGCAGTAACAACTTTTGAAACAAACGATAGATGTCCGAAGCAGAAAAGGCCGGTGTGATAGGGCTTCTCTATCGGGCTACTACATAAGAAAACGCAATCGGCAACACTTATGCTCAGCTCACTTCTGAGCACACGAACATCGCGTAGTACGACCACTTCTACACCCAGTAACGCTGCAACACATCGCACATATATATCACGATTTGTAGCTCGCAAACGCACTTCATAACGGCAAGAGCACAGCTCGAACGTCGCGGTCACCACGGCGCATCGCAGCCGGCAAAACGGCTCATACGCAGTACAGCACACGCAGAATGGCAGCGATAACTAGGCGATAAAAACTTATCGCTACTGATCGTATCGTTACTTTTGGTAAGTTGCGAAGGGCTGGCGTTCACCACACCGCGGCAACGATCGGCATACACAGAGCAGAAACCAAACGTGTACGCTGGGTGCGCAAATCGGACGCTACTTATTTCGCCACGACTTGAACGTGTGTGCTGCTCAGAATGCAGGTGTATGTGATGGAGTTCTCGTCTGCGACGCGCACGCGAAGCATGGCACAAGAAATCACGAAGTCGACGGCTTGAAATATTTCTTCCGACGCTCTCGTAAACACAACACACACTTCCTGCGCTCCGTCTGTTTCTGTTGGCGATCGCACGCACTGATGAGGTCTGGAAGCGTACACCGGCTTGCTTCTTCCGATGAATATCTCCGTGGGTGCCACATATCTCTGGTAAAAATCACAAACAGGAGAAAAAAATAGACTGTTTCTGACGCGGCTGTAGCCTAGGCCTTGCGTCCCTGCTTCGCTTCGCTTCGAGCACGCGCCATGTTTGCTGTGACGACAGCCGAACTATCCGCCTCGGACCAGCCAATGAGAGACGAGCAGGCGGCCGGACGGGAAACTTGCGTCCGCTCCATGGTCGCTCCGCACGTCCGTTCCGCCCTCGTCCGGTCGCGTGCGGATAGCTCTCTACTGGCGAGCGGAGAGCGGACGCAAGTTTCCCGTCCGGCCGCCTGCTCGTCTCTCATTGGCTGGTCCGAGGCGGATGGTTCGGCTGTCGTCACAGCAAACATGGCGCGTGCTCGAAGCGAAGCGAAGCAGGGACGCAAGGCCTAGGCTACAGCCGCGTCAGAAACAGTCTATTTTTTTCTCCTGTTTGTGATTTTTACCAGAGATATGTGGCACCCACGGAGATAGTCATCGGAAGAAGCAAGCCGGTGTACGCTTCCAGACCTCATCAGTGCGTGCGATCGCCAACAGAAACAGACGGAGCGCAGGAAGTGTGTGTTGTGTTTACGAGAGCGTCGGAAGAAATATTTCAAGCCGTCGACTTCGTGATTTCTTGTGCCATGCTTCGCGTGTGCGTCGCAGACGAGAACTCCATCACATACACGTGCATTCTGAGCAGCACACACGTTCAAGTCGTGGCGAAATAAGTAGCGTCCGATTTGCGCACCCAGCGTACACGTTTGGTTTCTGCTCTGTGTATGCCGATCGTTGCCGTGGTGTGGTGAACGCCAGCCCTTCGCAACTTACCAAAAGTAACGATACGATCAGTAGCGATAAGTTTTTATCGCCTAGTTATCGCTGCCATTCTGCGTGTGCTGTACTGCGTATGAGCCGTTTTGCCGGCTGCGATGCGCCGTGGTGACCGCGACGTTCGAGCTGTGCTCTTGCCGTTATGAAGTGCGTTTGCGAGCTACAAATCGTGATATATATGTGCGATGTGTTGCAGCGTTACTGGGTGTAGAAGTGGTCGTACTACGCGATGTTCGTGTGCTCAGAAGTGAGCTGAGCATAAGTGTTGCCGATTGCGTTTTCTTATGTAGTAGCCCGATAGAGAAGCCCTATCACACCGGCCTTTTCTGCTTCGTACATCTATCGTTTGTTTCAAAAGTTGTTACTGCACGGTTAAAGATGCTTCTATCGGTGGGGGGAAATTAGGGAACAACATTATAATTGCATACGTCAAGACGTTCAGCGCTGTCGTGAAATGTGGACGCGCCTGAGAGCACTAATGTCATGAATGCAATTAAAATTTCCCGAGACAGTATGAAGAGAACGGTTAAAAAGAAAACATATGAGAAGGTAAGCACAGCAGCTTGTGAACCCGCTCCTATAATACCTCGACCCGCGTCTGTTTGTAAATGTATGTTTTCTTGCGTTTGTCAATTTTTTTTCTATTTCCCAGATTTCTTTACGTTGGAGTTCTTAGTTCTCGCATTTGTGTGTGAATATGTGCCTGTTTCCACGCGTGCTTGCGCTTACCATTATTTCTGTCCTTTTATATTATATTAGCATTTGCTTTTGCTAGTTTTCTTTCAGGAAAGTCATTAGACATTTTCATAAACCAATCTCATTCAAAGCACTAACTCATGTACACGGCAGGGCAGGCCTCTTCCATCTCATTAAAACCTTTCTCACTGGTCTACCTCGTCTTCTCAGTCTGCCTACTCGCTGTGTTTTCTGTCCTTGGTTCTTGTGTTGTTGCTGCAGTGTGATTAACCAACTTGCTCAAAACAGATTTTCATCGCCTATGAAAACAGAAAGGTTTAGAGATAGATTTTCTTAAAAGCGTCATGGGGGTTGCACAGCAACTTAGCCTCTTACCTCAGTTCATGTTTATGCATCAGTGCATGTGGCAGCTCGCCAGAAGTGCACATGAAAGGGTGCCATATTGTGAAACTACACCTTGCTATGCTGTTGCATTTTTCATGCAATCAGTCTTAGTAAACGGATGGTTTCGCTGCCCATCACATATGATGGCAAAAAAGTTCAACACGAATAACATTGTGCAGTGGGGTGTCATTTCCTGTCTGATGCTTTTGTCGTTGCAAAGACATTTTTCAGTAAATGGAGCCCAGCAAAGCAGTGCACTGACAGCTTTTGCAACTTTCACCATTTATTACTTCACAAATGTCATTGTTTGAACCTGGCCGTCGATCACTATGCCGATGGCTTGTGAATTAAATAATTGCCTCAATAAAACACATTCAACTTCCCTCAGAATTTTTTAGTACAAACAATGCTAGCAAAGCTATTCAGGGTGAATAATTGTGCTTACATTGGTGTTACTTGCCGTGAGATAAACAAATACAACAATGGCTGCGACATGACTGTGATTTGACGTGCAGACTGCTAATGGTGCATTTCAAGCGTGCCCTCGACTACTGCTATTAATAGTTACCCGACTGAGTATTTTGGGCCTAACTAAGCTAATGATGTTTGATAATTGTTCTCCTATTCGCATTACTTGCCTTGGCCAGGTAACCAAAATATACAATGCCACCACATGAATGTGTGTTTGCATGCAAGCTGCCAACAGTGGCTGTCATTTTCGCATTGAGTGCTGCCGTTTCACCAACAGTGGCGACGACTTGCCTGCGCTTTCACGTGCAGACTGCTAATGGTGCCTTTCAAGCGTGCCCTCGACTACTGCTATGAATAGTTACCCGACTGAGTATTTTGGGCCTAACTAAGCTAATGATGTTTGATAATTGCTCTCCTATTCGCATTACTTGCCTGGGCCAGGTAACCAAAGTAAACAATGCCACCACATGAATGTGTGTTTGCATGCAAGCTGCCAACAGTGGCTGTCATTTTCGCATTGAGTGCTGCCGTTTCACCAACAGTGGCGCCGACTTGACTGCGCTTTCACGTGCAGACTGCTAATGGTGCCTTTCAAGCGTGCCCTCGACTACTGCTATGAATATTTACCCGACTGAGTATTTTGGGCCTAACTAAGCTAATGATGTTTGATAATTGTTCTCCTATTCGCATTACTTGCCTGGGCCAGGTAACCAAAATAAACAATGCCACCACATGAATGTGTGTTTGCATGCAAGCTGCCAACAGTGGCTGTCATTTTCGCATTGAGTGCTGCCGTTTCACCAACAGTGGCGCCGACTTGACTGCGCTTTCACGTGCAGACTGCTAATGGTGCCTTTCAAGCGTGCCCTCGACTACTGCTATGAATAGTTACCCGACTGAGTATTTTGGGCCTAACTAAGCTAATGATGTTTGATAATTGTTCTCCTATTCGCATTACTTGCCTGGGCCAGGTAACCAAAATAAACAATGCCACCACATGAATGTGTGTTTGCATGCAAGCTGCCAACAGTGGCTGTCATTTTCGCATTGAGTGCTGCCGTTTCACCAACAGTGGCGACGACTTGACTGCGCTTTGACGTGCAGACTGCTAATGGTGCCTTTCAAGCGTGCCCTCGACTACTGCTATGAATAGTTACCCGACTGAGTATTTTGGGCCTAACTAAGCTAATGATGTTTGATAATTGTTCTCCTATTCGCATTACTTGCCTGGGCCAGGTAACCAAAATAAACAATGCCACCACATGAATGTGTGTTTGCATGCAAACTGCTAAAGTGGCGGTCAATTTCGCGTTGACTACTGCTGTTTCACCTACAATGGCTACGACATAGCTGCGGTTTGAAGTGCAGATGCTGAAGGTGTCTTTCAAGCATACCCCGATGACTGTTATTTCATGGTGTACTTGATGTACACAAACGTGTACAGCTATTATAAAAATTAAAATAGCCTATTACAACATTGGCTCATGTCATTTAGAACATACTCAAAAATTTTTAGAAGTGGAAACAAAGTTTCCACTTACCATATGCTCATCGGATACAAAGGCTCAACTCTTTGTATCCCAGCTGCAACACATGTTGCCATTAGGAAGAGCTGCACCACAACTTCTGTGCTGTAGTTGGACCCCACTGAAACACGTGTTACATCAGTGCTTTGATACAGCCACACAGATTGCACAACCTGAGGAGCAGTTACCCGCCGTGATTGCTTAGTGGTTGTGGTGTTTGGCTGCTAAGCATGTGGCTACGGGATCGACTGCCAGCCACAGCGGCTGCATGCAGAGGAAGATGATTTATGTATGTAACAGTTACTCATCCCTTGAAATGTGAATGACCCAAACCTTCGCGAGCATATCAGTCGCAACCATCCAGCAGCACAAGTGGGAACACTTGTGCTATCACAAACGAAAACAAGTAGAATAGTACCACCGTCTCAGCTGGTTTGTTGTGATTACCTTGCCTGCAAGTTTCTTGTTTATATTGGATAGGCTTCCTACAAATAGCTTGTATACATATTTGACCTGCACCACAAAGAGCTGATGTGACAAAAATGTGTACACCGTAGTGTTATGTTGCTTTTCATGGTGTCTCAGTTTACTTAATACAGTTTTGAATTTACAGATTGCTTCACATGTTTATAGCTAAACACCACTGAAAACTACTTGCATTGTGACTGCGAGGTCACAACACGAGGATTTGTGTGGTATCCCTCCTGTTCGTCGGTGTGTCCTTGCACTATAAATGTAAAATGTCACACCTGCAAACCTGAGCATCCACCCTTACATTTCAAACACTTTTTTGAATGCTCGGCAGTTATGCTTACAAGCACATTGTGACAGCAAATCTACACCACCTTAATTTAAGTGCGATGTAAAGGATTGTTTGTGCATATCCAAGCTGTTCTAGCGTGCCTACAGGGATACAGCATTGTCCAGTGGCACCGTATAGTTCAGGCGTAACAGTGAACTAGTAAACAAAACGGCTGATAATACTAAGCTGACCCATATGTAGGAGCATTATTTTTATCTAACCCACACGCAAAGTTGCTTTCAGTGTACTGAATAACCGCAGCTTTGATTTACCAAGTTATATTACTGCACACAAAGAGCGCTGAAGCAAAGTCTGTACAATGGTGAGAAATGTGCCAAGGAATGAAAGATTACTTGTGATGTGTGGATTTGAATAGCAGATGTGAATGCATACCCAATTCACCAGTATGCATGTTTTCTTTTGGAACAATTTTACATTTGGCACAGAGGCTGAGCCACTGCGGCCTCTTGACTGCAAATTTCTGTGCTCTCACAGTGCTAATGGGAGTATCGTTCATTTGGCTACCCAAATAGTGTATAGGTAATAGAGCACTACAATCTTTCAGTTTTACGCAGAACACCTTGTGCATTATTCACAAAACTGAACCTAAGGAACTATTCGCTGGTTTGTTATGGAAATAAAAAAATGACAAAGAATGTTTCCTCGCTTTTTGTGTGGCCCTGTCTTCTGCCCTACGCACCTTCATTTCATTGTCATGTGCATGTTAAAACAGCAACTAAGTAAGAAAGACAAACACAAAACTACTAACTACATCAACCTTTTCACACCACAAGAGGTCACTGAGCTCACTGCTAAGCTACACTTGATAATGTCGGTTT
Organism: Dermacentor albipictus; assembly: GCF_038994185.2. NCBI lineage: Eukaryota > Metazoa > Arthropoda > Arachnida > Ixodida > Ixodidae > Dermacentor > Dermacentor albipictus. The sequence goes on from NC_091825.1 coordinate 126,461,688, forward strand.
TCTCTCAAATAAATACAGGCACTAGCAAGCTGTTTATGTTATGCTATGCATTTTTCATTTTCCTAAAATATGGCTGTGCATGAGCTAGCAAGGTTGTTACTACATAAATACATAAACAACATGCAGCTCATGCCCAACTAACTCATATAACCTGATTAGAGCTTATTTTTTATAAGTAGAGTAATCAAAATAGAGCACGCATGTATGATGCCGACAGTATCAAACAATCTCGAGTCGAATATCCTTGTTTGGTGCCATGGGTGAGAGAGGGAGCATGCCTGTCAAGGTACTGCTTAATTTTGTGTGCTTTGGTAATGTTTGTACATTGTTGAAATGTTAAATTAGGTATGTTAAGTAGTAAGCTGGCAACATATTGGGTAGCCAGGCTGGCAAGAAAGAATGCAATTGTTTGATTTCACTCAAAATAAGTTTTCCTATCAGCAATGTAAATTATATGCTTTCAAATAAGTACTCCCCTTGGAAACATATCTCATGAGTATGCATATATCTGCATAAGGTCACCGCTATACATACATATTGCTTTAAGCCAGTCATAATGAATTGTAGATTCACTGCTTAACCTTCAATTCCTTCACTGCTTAACCTTCAATTCCTTGCTGCATGAAGTTAACCACTTATGCATAACTTTTTTTTTTTGCACACGGTGAGAACTTCAGTCATCGCTGAGCAAATAATTTAAGGAAAATGCATTCCATGAATCCAACTGCTTTAAGCACTCTCTTAAAATTGGCAGAGTGAAAAAAAAAAGCACGAGCAAGCGTGTCAGCAAGCTGTACTCGGAGCCTCACACGCGTGCTCAGTGGTAAAAAGGTGCGTCTTGGCGACCTACGCAAATGCATTCCGCGACAGATGTGCGTGCGTTCCGTATTCTTGCAAGCTGTCACTAGCACTACAGAAACCGCGCCACCGCGCTTCCGGCGACACTCTCAGTTTCGCGTGACGTAGAACGCATCACGTTGGATAATTAGAGAGGTTTTGTTCAACCAGCCAAGGCAGCGTGCACTGAAAGTAATCATCCGAGAATACGTCGCGTGCTGCGACGTGATGCGATTGCAATACATCTGTAAAAGGTGGCGCAGATAAGACGACTGTGCAATGTTTCGAAGAAGGATGACGGTGCCAATGCAACACATACGGTTGAAGAACAGAATGCGGCAGCCTAGAGTCGCCTTTTCACCGGAACGCGGAAACTTGAAATCAGATCTGCAAAAATATGCCAGTGTCGTCTGCTGTCAAAGGTCGTTGCCAACCTTGAACACCTTTGCTCCGCCGAACGGTTGCCAGCTGTCAACAGGCCGCGTCGCCCAATAGGAGTGCGCGTGCGTTCCGGTCGTGCGGATTGAGCGTGCATCGAATTTTGCGACACCTTCCGCCTTTCGGGCTTCCGCACGCGGCCGGGCGAGGGCGGAACGGACGGGCGGAGCGACCATCACCAGTAGAGAGCTATCCGCACGCGACCGGACGAGGGCGGAACGGACGTGCGGAGCGACCATGTACGGGCCCTCACCGGGCTCTGAATGCACTAGCAGCAGAAGTCGCCGACAAGGGATACGGGGGCGGCTCTACACACGGCGGTGCACAGGGGCAAGGTCCATCATTGCGCGCGGTGGCCGAACCGCCAACGCTAAAAAAACAAGAGTATAGAGTTTTAGTTTGTCCGCATCTTCTTATAGTTTGAGGATTACCGTTTACCGAAGTCGTAAACATGAGATGACGGGCTGGTGGTGCCACCTGGTGGCGCAGAGCTCAACCAGAGAAACACAAAGCTATTATTGCAGTAACCAAGTGCATTCCACTTCACTACTAGCGTAAAATTTCGGCAGATGTGTGATCGTGAACACGTTGCCTCTTAAAACGCTTTGTTTTTCGACGGGGACACACATGGAACATGAAAACATGTCTATATGGCAGTGGCAGGTTAGTGGAAGCGTCACAAGATGTTACCACCGTCCGGTATTACCCGTTATTACGCAAACGACATTGCACGTACCGGAATACTGGACACGCCAAAAGACTCCCTAGTTTTAGCTAGTCTGTAAACGCATTATCCTTTAGCGACACCGGATTGCGGGAGCTGTTAGCGGCAGTAGCAACGCTGGTAGCGACAGCTTGTGACGCTTTGCCCAACTACACAGCGCGTTTGAAACGTTGTTAGCGTTGCGTGAGTCTTCTCAAAGGAAAAAAAAAATTGCGACACAGGGAGAGAGGCTGCATGTTAACGCTTAGGGTCAGTGCCAGCAGCCAAATATAGAATACGGTTCGTCATTACAGTAATTTCTGTGTATTCTCAGGTTAACGCTTTCGCTAAAAGATGGCACCACGCTGGAATGTGGTCCGTGAGTCCAGCTGAGCAAGTCTGGTGGCCGGTTGGGCTGAAGACCCACACGGCGCCGATGTCGTCGATAACCAGAAACACGTGCGAGCTTGGTAAGCCGGAACAGGTGTAAAACGCAAGGCGGGCTTGAAGTGCCTACGTGATGCCACGAGATTTGAACGGCGACGGCTCGAGACCAAAAGAGTTCTCGAAATCAGCTGATAAACAGTCCATTGACAGACAATGATTACAGTGCATACCGCGGGAACGAGAAACAAACGAGTTTTGGGCATTTCTACAGATCAAAAATGTATGATTGAATACATAAGTACACAAATGAAATAGAAAGGAACGAAAACTGCAAGAAATAAAAAAAAAATACCCCTTCAAATCTGTGACATCGTACTAACACAGCCGACACTGCGGTACCGCGCAGGAGTTAAGAAAAATGCGCAGGAGAAAAAAAAAACGTTGGCGCTCACTTTCACCGATAACAAACCGTTTTCTGCCAAATAAATACAAACCGAGTCCCCAAAAAAAAGGTGGGGGGGGGGGGGTATAATCAGGTTAGACGATGTCGGGGAAGTGCAAATATTCAAGTATTTCAAACAACAAATTTAATATTTTCGAATATTCGAATAACATTTCGAATATTTTATACTAAACAAACTGAAGCAAACGTGCTATAATTTTCATCCCGGTCATAGGAGACGTAAAACGTGAGAAGTTTACGCAGTAGACATAGGTGTGCGAATATCAAAACTTCTGAATAGCGAATAGAACATATAATGCACTAGCAGTATGCAGGCGCCACATCGAATAATCGAATAACTACTACTCAGACTGGCCTTTTAGTAGCCACCATTAGAAGATATGAATAATTTTCGAATACTTCATGTCATCGACTGCACAATATCGAACACGAAATAGAAGCAAAAATGCTATATTTTCCATCGCATCCACAATGGACATGAAATACTAGAGCACGCAGCGTCGCTCTCAGTCACGCTTTTCCGGATAAACGCGATGACTCGCAATAAAATGTCATTTATGCACTGCATTTGGCAGTGGGTATTGTTTGGTACTATTTTATGGACGCAGCACCTGTGTCCTCTCATTGCATTAAATCGGATACGTTTCACTGCAACATACTTCATACAATGGTGGCGTCATCTGCCGCGACAATTAGAACTCGAGATAAATTTTTTCTCCTTTTTTTTTTCTCTGCTGCGACACGCATGCCTGGCCGCAATGTATGACAGATGGTATTAATTGGCCCACAAGACTACGTTTATAAATTTTATATGATAATGAATGACGGCGTATTCTCCTAAGAGTGTGCGCGTGTTGTGTACTTCCCAGGAATCTCGTCCTTCATCCGGGGTTGCGCTGCCCACCCACCAACTCGCCCAGCTTGCCGGCTTAATTCTCCTCAGAGTCCTAAGTTGGCGAACAATCTGCTCAGTCGCTCCTAATGCTCCCTTCGCGCTTTTCATAACGAGCAGTGTAATGGCAAACTTCCTATTGTTGTGAATACCGGGTTGCTAAGATTGCCTGATATTAATCGTGAGAAGGTAGTACATGATTCGCAAAGTATTCGAAAAAACAATCGATTCGATTTTCGCACTATTCCATTCGGTCTCAAAACTGCTACTCGCATGCCCCTAGCAGTAGAGAGCCTGGTTCATCGCTCAGGAAGCCACGAGGTGTTGACGATTTTCGACTGAAGTGCGACCATTAGTATTGAAACTTCTCTCAGACATGAAATTAGGCATTGTGGAATTGTATCATACTATTTACGGATGCAGTGCCTGAGTATACGGCATAAATCTGAGTACACACCTTCGCAACGTTATCTGATATGTATTAACACTATCTACAGCTGTCATTCCAAATAAAGAAATTGTGCTTTATCATTTTTTTTTTTTCGTTTCGCCATCGGCTCAGGCAACAGGCCTTTTTCGATTTAGCGCGAACGTTTACGCGTGTGCTAGTGGGCTCTCAAGATTGCCTTTATATAAACTTCATTCTCATAATGCACGACCCCGTATTCGGCGAGAAGGTCAGAGTACGAGAACCAACTGCTTATTTGTTCCTAATGTTCCATTTGCGCTTACAATAAGGAATGCTCCAGGATATGCAGTGTAAAGACGTAGACTTGCTTATGATGCGAATGCTTATAGGATGTGAACATTGCATTCTATTAATGGTGAAAAAGGCTGTTCGTTATTCGAAAACTACTCGATATTCCATTCGGTTATGGCTCCAATCGACTCCCATTCGGTTCGGTCTCAAAAATACTACTTGCAAAGCCGTAAATTTTAGGCTTTCTCTCTATCGCGTCCCTTTAAGTGCCACTCAAGTAGCTGTCCCGAACGGCACGGCACAACATAAGTTGTGAACTGTGGCTTTTTCTTTTTTTTTTGCGCGTTATGACGGATACAACGAAAGCTAAAAGCAACTATAACAGCTGCGACTCAGGCGAGGAGACCCGCCATAGTTGCTTAGTGGTTATGGTGTTGGGCTGCTAAGCACGGGGTCGTGGGATCGGCGGCCGCATTTAGATGAGGGCGAAATGAGAAAACACCCGTGTGCTTAGATTTAGGTGCACGTTAAAGAGAACCCCAGCTGGTCCGGAGTCCCCACTACGGCGAGCCTCATAATCAGATCGTGGTTTCGGCACGTAAAACCCCACGATCCAATCTCAGGCGAGAAGGCGGGTGAGAGAGGGAAAATAAAATGACAAATCAACGAAGGAATGGCTCTTCCAAGCAACTGAACTCATTAAATTACAGTTGGTGTAGATGAGAGCGAAGTTCCGATATCGCCAGAACACGCCTCGTATACGTTCCACTTCAGCGCCACATCAATCTGAGTATCGCGGTGCCTCGATCGTGATTGAAAAGTTCAACGCCAATCGACTCAGGCGAGGACCGAGCCCAACCCCGTGTGAAAGGGGTCGGTCTCGCATGTGTGAAGCCTCTGCAAACGTTATTTCCAATGGCGTATAAACAGATATGAGAAAAATAAAGAAAACGACGCGGAAGAAAAAAGGACGGCGACAAGCGAAGTCGTTTTTTATCCGGACGCCTTTGACGAAAGCCTGGAAAATCGAACGCTCCCCCACCCCATCCACACACACACACAACACACACACACGGTTCAGCACTTCCTCCGAGATGGTAAAGAGGCGTCGGCCTTCGATGACGCGTGAGAAGCACGACCAAAGTAGTGATCAACGGAGCGGATCACGGCAGTTAAAGGAGGCGCAAAGGAGGAAGGAGGCGTTAATTTATTCCGCAGTCAAAGGGTCGCAGGTTTTTTTTTTTTTTTCATTTTAACCCCGCTCCTCATCGCCTGGTACAAACGGCCATTGCACTTTCACTCGTGCTCAAGCCGACGCGCGTGCGAAGCCTGCTGCAATACGCATCGTTTCGTACAGGTGCGAGGGTGTCATAAGAAAGGTAACGGTAAAAACTGCATACTTACAGACGCCAAGCATTCGAGGGCCCCTGGAACGGAAGGCGTACGTTTATACAGATTGTGTTGATGCACTGCAATCGTCGTTAAGCACTGAACGATCGGCAGTACGTGACATACATGGCAACGCCGAATGTAGCTGTTCGCCTAACTGCCTCGTCGATGCCGCTTGTTCTTATCGCAACCGTTTTCGTTCTAAGTAGGTTCAGGAACCTCGACGTCGGCTCCGAACGGGAGCACTGTTTCGAGGCCCTTATGGCCGCCGCTCCATCGTGTGCATATAGCCCTGGTAATCGTATGACCTCTGAAAAAAAATGTACACCATTTGGGGCTTATCTTGTACCAAAACAATAATTGTCATTACGCGCACTTCCTTTCTCAAACACTCGGCCGCTCGCAACTTTTCTTCTAAGAACGCTATGTCGCTTACATGGGCACGTTCCGTTCGTGACCTGAGCGGATGCAAGCGGCTTGCATATACCCAAAGAACCCAAATTCTGAGTTTCGCTGGGACACGAGCCGGGTTCGTATACGCAAGCGGAACGCACGTCTCCTGCGTACTCTAATATAAACCTGTATGTTCGGGAACAAGATCAGCTCGAAATGGTGTAAACTTTTCTTAAGAGATTAGCTATGCTATATATACACGGTGACAAGCTCCGCCCACAAATCCACACAGCACCTTCCCTCTATGCTCTGGCGCCTCAAGACTACTCCGTTTCATACTAAGCAGGCAACGCTGTGGAAGACATGTGAAGATATGCGCGTAGTGAGGTCGCGGAAATGTATCACTCCGCGCGTTCCAAAGTGAACTGGCTTGCGATCTGCAACGTCGTCTACGGGCCAACTTCTTGATGTATTAGAACTATAACGCATGGAGCTAACATTACGTCCAATCAAGCATTGTTTTGCATGTCTCGTGCTTCCAGTAAATGACGCACTAAGTTTAGGTCGCGAATGCTGTGGACTGAGTGCGGTCGAACGAACGTGTCACTCCGCCCGTCGTTCTGCGGTTATGGTTCAGATCTGCGGAGTCACCTATGTGATAACTAGTTTCCTATATTGTGACTGTAATGGATCAAGTCAACGTATCGGCGAACTACCAAGCACAGTTCTTGCTGTCACGTGGGAGGCGCCACTTTTTGGTCGCGAATTCAGGTAGTGCGAAAAGTTGCCCTAGCGTCCCCTGCAGCGTTACCCGATACGCTTGCCGCTCTCATGGAAATGAGAACGCAATTGGCCAACGCATGTACACAAACTGAAACGCAAACACGAAACAGATAATAACGAGTTAAACTAACTTTCCTTAGATATAACAGTAGCTCAACCGTAAGTCCTTCTTAAACACTGTTACTGGTGCCCGAGACAACTGACGGATCCAGATGGCAATCTGACACGGAGGTGCATACGCTGAAACGCGCTTGCGCCGTCAGCACGATCGCGCTCCTCCTGATTGAGTGATGCCAGCTGCAGCTTCCGTTCCGGCGCCAACACAACTGTAAACGTCGCAACAGTCGCGGGAACACCTAAGTTAACAATCCCTAAGTCCTGTCCTTCCGTCTCACGAAATATCGAACTAGCTGATATAAAACGACGTTTAAAGGTGTTCTCAAACAGGGCACGGAAGCCGTCCTGCTTCCAAATTGTCGATTAGCAATGAGTAAACACGCCATAAAAAAATAGGGCACCACGGAACAGACGCGTAGAAATGGGGACCACTAAGGACGTGCCACGAAACTTCCCAGGCTCGATCGAAACCGAAACCAGCGGAAAAGGGTTGCCGAGCCTCGTCGCAGGAAAAAAAAAAAAAAGTACTCTCCCATTTATCAGAGAGAAAGCAAAAATAAGCCGGCTATCAGCGACGCGATGTCGTCACGATGCCAAAGCGATCGTTTTACGCCTGCGAGAGGACAGTTCAGGCGCGGGCGCTTCGCCTCATGCTGATGTGGGCGCGGGGATATGTGGGAGTCGTGTTGGTGAAGGAGACGAACGAATGCAATGTTGGGCGGTGTCCTAGGTACAATATTTCGTTTTTCGTTTCTTATTCTGCGCAAAAAAACAGGAGGGGGGGAGGGTTGAAACGACAAAGAATGACCCCACCGCACCTCACTTCCTCCGCAACCAAAAGGGGAACCGGACGCTTTTGTTCCAACGGAGCTGCTAAATATACCGCATTCACTCGAATATAAGCAGCCTCCACCTCCAACCTCCTTTTTTATTATGCCCAGGCTGACCAATTACAGACGTCACCAAAATTGATATAAAATGTGCTTATTTCGACACTTAGCACTACTGCTAAGTCAAACAATGGGAATAGCCATGCTGATTTTGTTGTTCTGCTAATATTTTGTCTAGTCTAAAGGTAATAACAAGCACAGTGAAATTTGCAGGAACAGTTTAGAGGTAATTTCAGAGCCAGGTGTCATAGGAGCTTGCACACACTAGCGTTTATTTCAGGGCTTTAACTAATTCTGCTCGGTTGTCTTGACCTCACGCACAATATTCAGTATCCTGCCAACTCCAGTCTAATAATAACGGCTTTAACGATCCAATGTTGAATGACTCTGTGCTGTTGAGCACTTCTCTGTTTGCTAATATGTTAGCAATGCCGATAGACTGCTCCCAAACATCGCTGCGCCAACAAGAAAAAGGTTTTCTTATCACCAACTTGTCATCGAACATACATTTTTAAATGATCACACTTGTTGTGAACCTGCTTTAGAAAATAATTACTTCCCAGGGAAATCCAAGAATAGCCCAGCATGTTTTTTTTTGTGCCTTCCAAAGCAGCAGCAAAAAGGAATGCAGCATAGTGGCTATGCAGGTATCACCATGACTCCAGCCTCTTTCACAAAACCTTTCTTAACAGTGGATTATTAAATGAAAGAAAAGGAAGACATGGCAGTAAAGAAATAAAACACTCATCCACATGAGACCACCATGCAATGTGTACTGATTGCCTGTACATACTAATCTGTACAATGTCAGTGTATCATGCCCAATGCTGTACATCTTGTAGCAGCCCTGGGAGCCCAGGCTCAATAGCCAACAAGGAGCTAATGCTTGAAGAGATGGAGAACCTAGAAACCAAACAACCTGTTCAGCATGGACTCACACTGGTGACCACATTTTTGTCTGAAGCTCTACGTTAGCTGTCTGAAAGAACTTCTGACAAGCCTCTGTCTTCAAAAACGACTAGGCATCCACATTTGTCTGCCGATTGGTTGCAAGCACTTAGCCAATTCAATACCAATCGATTTAGCTTTGTCGATTTACATGTAGATCATCAATTAGAGAGGAGAAAACTACGTTTCTCATCATAGAGCTTTTCTTTTACAATGGCAGTTCATTATACCATGGTCAGGGTGGCTGTTCTTACAAGTCCATTGGCTTTTCTTTTTTTGTTTTTGAGTTTTCATAGTTCCACACTATTTGAGTTCTGATGAGCCTGAAAAAATTTACCGGTTAAAAGAAAGTAACTGCAGTCATAGCAATAATTTATTATCATGAAGTAGTGCTATTTAGGTGCTCCTAACGGCTGTTTTTTTTTTTAAATCTAAACATGGCAATAAATGCAAATATGCTGCTTTCGAATCTATCACTGTTGGCAGCTGCTGCCCCAACACGACTCTCACATATATTTTATCTGGGCTGCTGTAATTTCTGGGTTCTTGGGACACCAGTGGTCGACACAGGTAGTAAATTCATTCTTCATGTTTGTGTTCAATTCTCATGAAGAAAGAGAATGCTTTTAAATTTGCATGACAGGTTTTTCAAACATGAGAAAATAATACTGACCTTCAGGACACAAGAAAACAAGCAAAATCCCCCCTGTGGACAGGTGCTACCAATGAATGGGCATAGAAACCTGATTGTGTATATTTATACACAGCTCAGTGAGAACAGTATGAAACCCTGTTATCCCGTTACGATCAATTGTGTGATGGTAAAAGCACGCACTGAACAGTTATTTGGCGCCAAAGTTTATTTAAAGTAACCTCTGATCGGTGCTTTGACGCTCATCGTTTCGTGATCAATAATTTGTAAGATGCATGCTCAGTGACCAATCGTCTGGGTGCAGTGATAACTAAACTGGCCAACGCATGCCACTTACGCAAGTGTTCTCTGACGACACTTTATCCTACCTAGCGAAAAGTGAAAACGAAACTAGGCGATCATAAATAACGCAACCTAAACTACTTCGAAACCACCCGAACGTGAAGCAGAATACCAGGTGAACACACAACCAACGCACACAAACATAGATCATCCGGCCTTTGCACTGACTATGTCACCCCTAAAACGCGACAAGTGGAAAGGTGTTTCGCGTTGGTACAATGCAACGAGGCTGCCCGCTAACCCGATTATCTTTCATCGGGAGAAACGAGACAGCCATCGTCGTACGCAAGCCGGGCTTTCAAGCATTTCGGCGGATCGTGCGCTTCCGGTTGAAAAGGGGGCCGAAAGATTTTTCTTTTTTTAATTCGTGGGCGCTTGGCGAGACGTGGCCCGATCGTGTGCCTGCCGCAGAGCCACGAACTCGAGTCGTACGGCGCGGTCCGCGACCCTGTTTTTTTCTTCTTCTCTATTTACGGTCACACAAACGGCGCCCGCGCAGAGGCGTCGCAGGAATGCCTGCAAGAGCCACCCACACCCCACCACCGTGCCGAACCCAATGCGCCCATGAAGGATCATCTCTTGGCGGTGCACTGGCCAGCCACCGTTTTTCGGGGCATCGCTGAAATGAGGCCTTAGAGCCGCAGGCTGGCCGAACGAAGGGACCAGTAAATGTCCAAATAAGGACCGCTCCGTTGAATGTAGGACGCCAGTGACCCGTAGACGCGTTCACTCGCACGAGCCCGCGAGCGCAAGCGGTAAGCGGACTTGTCGCACTATCACCACCTGTCAAAAGCGGACGTAAACTCGAACACGGTAGAAATGCTACTTCTGGCGACCGTTTAGCGGCCAGACGCTCGCCCCCGCAGCGGCCGTACCTTGGCGAAGTCGTACTCTTCGATCGGCGTTAGCTCCACACCGTCCAGATCGTAGTCTTCGTCCATGGTGTCCATAACGGCCCGGTCGGATCGACGGGAGCCGCTGTCGACGACGTGAAGTGGTCCTCACGTGTGCCGTTGACGGGTTGCTGCCGTGGCTGTTGCAAGGCCTAGCATCACTGACTCACGGGTCCGTCAGTCGCCGTCGGCACCGTGCCGCTCCGGCAGCATCGCACCTCGCCCGCGGACAGTCCCACACGTTGTTCCATCACCCTCTCCGTTAATGTGACCGCGAGTAAAAGTCGTTCTATGCGTTTACGGGAATCGTATCCGACCATTGTAGCATTTTGAAAGGGGCCAAAATAAAAGTCATACCCCCACCACCACCAACGACAGCAACTACACCAACAACACGCCCCGAGCCGAGCAGCAGCACGAACGAGCGTGAAAACAAAACAAAAAAATCCAAACTTAATGACTTCAATGTGGCCAGGCGACTGGCTTGCGAGTGACCAAACTTGGACGAACCGAGATGTTTAAAAAATGTACACGTTGATGACAAATAAAAAATAAACGCATGCAAACAAATTATCTTAAAGACGAGAAGAAAAATATTTGCAAATTATTTGCTTTATGGTTCACACTGCTGTTGTAAGAGATGACGTGTGTTTTGAGGCGATGTGATGGCAACTTGGAGGTGGACGCCGGCTGCTGCTGCTTCTGCTATTTCCGCTGTTTATACAATGCCTTCTACTTTTTGGTGCAAAATATCTATGTTATTTATTGCCCTGGTGCAACTAGGAACATTAGTGTGCGCTGGTAAGTTAGCCGACTTACAGTTCGTGGGTCAAAATATCAATTTTTCATGGTATGAGTCTCGTCGGTCGTACTTGAAAAAGTTTCGTTGCTTGATGATTCACTGAATCTGTTATCCGCGTGTTCTGTGCAAAGTGTGGGGTAGCGAATATAGGAAATTATGGCACCGTTCTTCGACTGCTGTGTTTTGTGCGTGCTCGCGAAGTCGCGCCTTGCTTCGGTGCTACGGGATTCGCACGCATATACCTTCGATCAGTGCACAATTCTGACTGTCTTGAAGTTCCTTTGAGAAGTTGAGAGGTTTCACATCTTTCTTAGTGCAACGAAATACATGCCGCTTTTCAGCTTTTCACGTTAGCGTACAGATGTGACGCGCTGTAAGAGCTTGCTCGCACAAAAGCTCCGGTGTGTCCGTGCGTGTAGTGTAAGTGACGTGGTAACGTTCTTACGTGTCACGTCTAGACATGGCTACAAGCACACTCATTCATTTTCTCCGAACAACTTCTATTCACTGTTCGAAAGCCCTGTTGCCCTTCTGTGATTTGTGGTTTACTCCACTATACTATTTGAGCGATTGTAGTGAGCTTCGCGTGGCAGTAGCTTCTTAGGAATTCCGACGTTGCCCTGCTTTTCTCACTTTACCTTTCTTTTTCTTTTTACAAGAGTCAATCAATCACGCTCACACCAATTGTTCTCCCGCACCTTGCAGACCTACAGTATGTAACGTGCGGTTCGGTGCTGAAGCTGGAGAACCAGCAGTACCAAGTACGTCTGCACTCCCACGACATAAAGTACGGCTCTGGCAGCGGTCAGCAGGTGAGTTGTACGCATGCTGTGTGTGTTTGCATGCTGTTTGTGAGTCGGCTAATCAGAGCATCTCATTTTGCATTTGCCCAGTCTGTCACGGGAACTATGGATAGAGAAGATAATAACAGCCACTGGGTCGTCAAAGGCAAGCGTGAAAAGGCCTGCCTGCGTGGGTAAGGATCGCGACCTGGTCACAGCATGTCTCTCGACTAGGTGTACTTGCG